>NC_139025.1:141934216-143134216 GCF_964662115.1 Mustela nivalis
CCCTAAGTTAGCTAGATGGGGTAAATAATTATCCATCCCCAAGTGCCTATGGAATTATACACTGTAAAATCCAATGTTATTGCATCTTTTGCATTAATATAAGCCTCTTTGGGTTCATATAAATTTAAATGTTGTCTAAGACTACTGAATGAGGAAAAAGGAAGTTGTTATGTGGGAAAGAGATTTAGTTTTATATTTGCATCCTCTCCTATTCCTTTATTCACACTTCCTGATTCTAGAAAGTTTTTAGAGTAGTACTCTCTCTATATATATTTCCTCCTTTTTTAATTTAAGTTATGCACTTTAACCATGCCTTTTTATCACCTATTTTGATCAACAAATATTTTATTATCTCTGGATAATAAAGGATAAAGAAAATCATTCAATAATGTCTCTTTGTCCATTTTTGCATACTGGTAACATTGAATGTATTCTTCGATCAGAAGAAATATCTTTGGTTAGAGGGCAAATATATATATATGTATATATATATTCATGTATTCCTATATATTCATATATTTAATATATTCATAAATATATATTCATATATTTAATGAAATGATATGTCTTATTTAATCCTGCAAACCTAGGACCTAACACAGTATCTTGCATTTATTCAGTACTTAAAGAATGACTTTTTTCTACTTGAATCAAAATAATCATTTTAACAGATTAATTTTGGAATCACCATTTTGCTGGGGTGGTGTAGATGAGAGGATATCACAAACCTGTATGCCTTTTCAATAATCTACACTTTATAGAAACTTTCTCCTTAACTACTCCACCTCCCATGAATGCCTAAGCATGGCTCTTTCTGTTCTGAGCCATAACAGTGCTTGATGTACTAATAAAGATGTGCTGAGATGTATAAAACCTAAGTTGAGTTGTCAAACTGAAGAGCACATGCCACCTGCTGTCTCCTGTGTACTCAGGATTTAAACTATGTTCTGTCCACAGCAAAACAGTCTTCAAAAGGAATATATTACCATATTGGAGGCAACATTGCATTTCTGGCATGTTGTTGCCTTTCTTTATTGAAACAAAAAGCCTCTGTATTTTCTTTATTAAAAAAAATAATAGTCTAAAGAAAACTGAAGTGAATACTGAAATTTTGGAAATTATCATCTCTAATTCTTGTTAAAACCCTTTATTTATAATTGTTATAATACTAATATTAAACCATGTGAATTTATTAATGATGTCTACAAATAATAAAAATTATACTGTTAAATTAAATATGAATTAAAATGTGGTGATATTAATATATGAGCATTATATATATATTGTATATATTATATGTACTTATTTATATACACAGGCATACATTACATTTTGCATATATTTAATCTCATGTTAAGATGTATGTAGTATATATAAATATGTAAGTATGGACATATATTTAAATAGATATATTTAACTCTTGTCCTAGTTAGATAACATTGTTAATGATTCTGTTTGAATTTCATTCAGGCTGAAAATAACAGAGTACCTCAAAGATTTCTCTTTGCTAAAGGCCATGAAAAATGGTAGTTTGAGGAGGGAAGGTGACTTCATCATAAAAATTGGATTGACGTTGGATGAAGCCACACATACAAGAAGAAAGGAGAGGTAGGTACAAAGTTTGAGGCATTTTTTCTTCTTTCTCTTAGGTATATTCTCTAGAAGTATTGTACTAAAATAGAGATTCTTACTCAAGTTATTACCAAGAGAATGTGCTCATATGAAACTGTTCAGAACAGAGTAGAGATAGTATTTGGGATGTGAATGAGCAAACCAAGGCATCAGCTAAGTCCAGCTTTATCCTGATTCCCGGAAGAGTTTAAGAGCATAAAGGGCATCAACGAAATCAACTAAATGTTCTGACTCAGGGCACAGACATTTTTACATGCTTCCATTATTCCCTGACAAGAGCTATCCCCTTTCAGGAGTGGCATAGCTCCAAGAAGCTTTGGTAAAGCAGCTCCAGGTAACTCAGCATACCTTCTGTGGACCAGTCCAGCTGTAAGCAGTTTGCAGACTACCACATAGGCTGGTAGTTGGGGGCATAAGTCCCAAAAAGGAAATCTCAGTAGGCATCAAACTAATTGACTACCTTATTCTAGGCTAATGTTGAATAATACCCATCACTTATGACAACATATGCCATGCCAAAATTTTCCTCTAAAAATAATCTTTCTTGACTCCAGTCCCAGGTTCATCCCTCTTTTGTGGTTTCTAGATGTCAGAATTTTATCATTATCATCTCTTTATCATTTCTCTTCCATTCCTACTTCAGATATGCAAAGGCAGCAAAATGAATAGCTGTGAACAACTGAAAAGGAAGAAGGCTCAAAGTAGAGAAGTCAACCTTTCCTCTAATAGGACAGGCTGCAGAGATCCTAAACTGGTAGGGGAAGAAACTGGATTTGGCTTGGGAAATTCAGCTTTGATATCATAATTGTCTGTAAGTTTTGTTTTGTTTTCCATTTTATATTATAATGGACTTTATTCTTTAGATGAGTTTTAAATTTATTTTTAAAAAACTGAGTAGTCCCAATAGTTTATTTTTGTTTATGTTTCCCTTGCCTCAGGAGACACATTTAGAAGTAAGCTGCTACGGCCAGAGTCAAAGAGGTTACTGGCTACGTTCTCCACTAGGATTTTTAGAATTTCAGGTCTCACGTTTAGGTCTTTCATCCATTTCTGTGTGTGTGTGTGTGTGTGTGTGTGTGTATGGTACAAGAGAAGTGTCCACCTTCATTCTTTTGCACGCTTCTATCCAGTTTTTCCAATACATTTGTTGAAGAGTCTTTTTCCCATTGTATATTCTTGCCTCATTTGTCAGGGATTAATTGACCATATAGTTGTGGATCCATTTCTTAGTTTTCTATTCTCCTCCATTAATCTTGTGTCTATTTTTATGCCAAAAGCATACTCTTTTGGGTACTACAGTTTTGTAATATATAATTTGAAGTCAAGAATTATGATGTCCCCAGCTTTGATGGTATAGAGACCTCCCCTTAATTATCACCCCCGAGTTTCTCCTATTGTTAACATCTTATATAAGCATGATGCATTTGCTATGGTATGAAAAAATGAACCAATATTGTTAGATTATTTATTAACTAAGATCCATAATTTATTGAAAGTTCCTTGATTCTACATTTATTTTTTTCTATCCCATGATATCACTATGTCTTCTTGAAGACATTTATCATTTCTTCTTAGGCTCCATTTGTCTATAACAGTTTCTTAAATTTTTTTTTTCCTTTTTGATGACTGAAATTTTTGAGGAGTACTGGCCAGTTTTGTTTTTTGGGTTGTTTTTTTTTGTGTGTGTGTGTGTTTATTTGTATGATGCTCCTACAGAATCAGAAATTTTCCATTGTTTTTGTCATAATTAGGCTAGGGTTATGGCTTATGAAGAGAAAGACCACAAAGGTGAATTGACATTTTAATCTTATCATATAAAGGGTAAATACTATCAATATGATTCAGCTTAGTTGATGTTGACCTTGATCTCTTGACTGATGTAGTGTTTGTCAGCTTTCTCTACTATTAAAGTATTATTTTTTCATTATTTTGATCTTGTACTCTTTTGAAGAAAGTCATTATGCACAATTCACCCTAAAGGAGAAGGAGCTATGACACCCCTCACTGAAGCCAGAATATTGGCATAAATTATGTAGAATGCTGCATGAATTTTTTTTATTCTTATCCATTTACTTTTTCAGTCATTTATTTATATTAGTATGGACTTATAGGTATTCATTTTATATTTTGGCTTGCAATCCAATACTAATTTATATATTTTTTGCATGAATTTTTCCAGTTTTAACTATTGGGGAATTCTAATGTGTCTCCTTGATCTACCTTCATCTATATGGTGTTTGTCATTTTTTCTTCCTTTCTTCCTCTACACTCTTCTCTTCTCCTTATATTTCCTAAATTTATGACTCTACAATATGCTCCAGACTCATCATATATGTCGGACAATCCAACACTGGACTCATCCATTTGTTCAAGGAACTCTGACTCATTTTATTAGGAACCAAGATCTGAGTGCTTTGTGTCCTTTCCTGAGTGTCATTGTTTTTATGGATTTTTGGTTGGCAAAGACAATGTATATGTGTTAACCAACCTGTGGAGATATACATATATACATATGTATAAATATTTCTAATGAAACTACCTGTACCTATATGAAGCCAAACATGAGTTCATACTAACATCTTCATCTCTAATCCTTTGTCACATGAATCCAGTGGTATCCTCCTCCCCTTGAAGATCTATAAATTGCCACTTCAATAGTAATAAACCTAGATACTACCAAATATTTTCACTTACTTAATTTTTCAATTTCAGTATACATTTATTGTATATTAGGAAAAATTAAGCTCTACTCCCACTGGGGCGAAAAATCTTTATTAATTAAAATACAGTGTCTACATGCACATTCTTTTTTTAAAGATTTTATTTATTTATTTGACAGAGAGAAATCACAAGTAGATGGAGAGGCAGGCAGAGAGAAAGAGAGGGAATCAGGCTCCCTGCTGAGCAGAGAGCCCAATGCGGAACTCGATCCCAGGACCCTGAGATCATGACCTGAGCCGAAGGCGGCGGCTTAACCCACTGAGCCACCCAGTCGCCCCTACATGCACATTCTTTTGCCATTAGTATTACAGATTATAGACATTTTTAAAATTATATATATATTAGCACCAGTTCCTCCATCTTCTTCAGCAAATTGTTGCATGTATTTGTAATACAATTAGATTCTCTTGTCTAAATCGGCATTCCTTCCTATAGTCCTCGATATCCTAAGAAATTAACATAAAGTTTATTTCTTGCCATTAAATTTTTGGAATTTTAACAACTGCATAATGTCATATATCCATCATTAAGCATCATATAGAATAATTCAAGCAAATGGGCACCTGGATGGCTCAATCAGTTAAACAACAGACTCTTGATTTGTCTCAGGTCATAATCTTGGTGTCTTCATGAGATCAGGTCCCATGTTAGCTTCATGATAAGTGCTGAGTCTTCTTGGGTTTCTCTACTTCTCCCTCTCCCTCAGCCCCTCCCCTCACTTGCACACACTCTTTCTCATAAATAAATAAATAAATAAATAAATAAATAAATATCTTTAAAAAAAAGAAAGAAAAGAAAAGAAAAAAAGAACAGTTCCACCAACCTAAAAAAATTCCCCTGCACTTCACTTACTTCATCTTGCATACATCCCATCTTGACCACTGATCTGGTTACTGTATTTATAGTTTTGGTTTTTCCAAAATGTCATATATTGGAATCACATTGGCTTCTTTCACTTAGCAAAATTTGTTTAAATTTCTTCTATATTTGTACATATCTTCATAGTTGTTTTCATTGTTTAAAATATTCTATTGTATAAATATACCATAGTTATTTTTTTTCTATTCACTGATCATATGACATCTTAGTTGCTTCCATTCATGTGCACGTTTTCATGTGAACATAGATATTCAAATCAGTAGGATAAATACCTAGAAGCACTATAACTAAATCACATGGTAAGAGTCTGTCTAAAAAGCTACTAAATTTTCTTGCCAAATAAATTGTATCATTTGTCATATCCACCAACAATGTCTGAGAATTCATATTGCTCTATATCCTTGCTAGCAGTTGGTATTGTCAGATTTAAAAATATATGTATATCCACTCTAATGGGTTTGTAGTAGGTATTTAATATTTTCATGATTGTTTTTCTGGGAGTCTTTAACTCTCACGTCCGCACAGGGCCTCCATGCAATTCATAAATTACAGTTCAGGTTTCCCTACCTATGGCACTAGTTCCTACAACAGTTTCCACTTGTGACTCTACTTTATGTTCCTCTGTTTCTCCAGGTTTGCATACAGTAGCTTGCCCTGGGTCCTCACCTCTCTAAAGGATCCAAGAAAAGTTGTTGATATTTCAGCCTGTTCAGCTTCCTGTTTATTGTTAGGATGGACTGATGACTTCCAAGCTTCTTTCATTTAGAACATGGGCTATTATTTTTTTTTAATTTTTTTTCAGTGTTCCAATTCATTGTTTACACACCACAGCCAGTGCTCCATGCAATACATGCCCTCCATAATACCCACCATCAGGCTCACCCAGCTCCCCACCCTCTTTCCCTCCAAAACTCTGTTGCTGAGTTTAACTTAATTTAATTTAGTTTTTTAGATTTTTTTAAAAAAGATTTTATTTACCTATTTTTTAGAGAGAGGGCACACAAGCAGGAATGGGAGGAGGAGCAGAGGGAGGGTCAGGCAAAGGGAGAGGGAGAAGCAGGCTCCACACTGAGCAGGGAGCCCAACATGGAACTCAATGCCAGGACCCTGGGATCATGACCTCAACCAAAGGCAAATGCTTAATTCACTGAGCCACACAGGCTCTGCCAGTACTTATTTTCACTTAAGTACTTACTTAATAGTCTTAATAAATTGTCATCAAATATTTTTCAATTATTTAACTGAAAATATATTATATCTCTTGCATTTGTGTTTTGTCCTTGTTTTCTCTCTGATTATTTAAATTTATATATTTTCCTCTCAGACCCTAGAAGGCTCTCTTTAGATTTTCTTCATGTACTAACTTGAATACATTTACACGATTACCATCTCTTTCAGGTACATTTATATAATGTTAATATATTCCAGAAGTTTCCATTTGATATCTACATTTTTAGTTTATTTTTAATAATTCAAGTATATTTTTTCCTTCATGTGGTAGTTTCACTTTAATCTAATAGATTTTGTTTTCAAGAATGCCTATTCTTGTTTCATATTTTCTATGGCCTATTGCTGAGGCAATTTGTGTAATAAGATTTTTATTCTTATTCTTAAGTGTGGCTCCTTAAACACATGGATTGAACATATGTCAAATAAAATTTTGATATAAGCAGGCAATGTATTGTTTATTGAAAATTTTTGAAAAGAAACCCATCATTTTATGATCATTTAAAATATATAATGAAATAGTTAATGTAAAATTAAGAGCATAAAACAGCTAGAATCAATTACTAATTATAACATATCATCAGTTTGGGAAAATGTGTGATAAGTAAAAAAGACATAGGAAATATTCAGAAAAATATATACATAATTATTAACATTTGTAAATGGGTAAATAAATCAAAGAAATAAAGATAGCATTATATTTTGAAGAAACAAGTCAAAATGTTAATTATCTTTTTAAAAATTTCAAAGAATGTTAACACTGATTTTAAAACTGGGAAAATGAAGTAAGAGGCACTTCATACACACACACACACACACACACACACACACACACACCTGCAATTAGAACAATAATAATAACTATATGTTATATGTACTACTAATAATACTATTAAAGATGAATAATTAAATAATAAGCATATTTTCACAGTAAATTTACTGATTTTTATTGTTTCTAAAATTTAATATGAATATAGCTAATATTCAGTGTTATATTAGTTTCATTAATATTCGATTATAAATATTAGTTGAAACTAATATATATAATCATTGTAAAATACAATGATTCAACAATTTTATACATTATTCAGTACTCATCATAAAAGTGTGTGTTAAATAGAAATAATAATTAATAAATTGTAATGCTGAGAGGTAGCGATTAGATGAAACACCTTATTAACAATAAATTAACAAGGATGCCTAGGTGGCTACTTCATTAAGCATCTGCCTTCAGCTCAGCTCATGATCCAGGGGTCTTGGGATCGAGCCCCTCCCCAAGCAGGGAGCCTGCTTTTCCCTCTCTCTCTCCCACTGCTTGTGTTCCCTCTTGCTGTGTCTCTTTTTGTCAAATAAATAAAAATCTTAAAAAAATAATAAATAAACAGGATATAAGGAGGTTTTAAAATTTTCTCAGGAAAATTAAAAATGTTTATTTTTGTCTAAATATAAAACTAAATGACTGGGAGTAATATAACATACAAACACATTGTAGTAGAATGGAAACAGTGCAGATTTTAAAGATCTGATTTGCAAAAGTGAATATACTAGCATAAGATAAAGACTCGTCATTGAAAATAACAAGATACAGCACTACATTAATTATTATCAAATTTGGGGTAGGAGAAAACTTTAAATCCATATACATATAGATTTTTATGCACATATTAATAAATAAGCCACGGTGGTCATAATGAATAGATGGGAAAGTAACAGGAAATGAGAACAGAAAATTAATGGAATGAACACAGGTCATGTAGTACTTCTAATTTAAAAAAAATTTTTTGAGGATATGGAAAAAGATAATTGATAATTAATCATTTCACATTTTACAATGTTACTAATCAATGAAATACAGAAAAAAATAATTACAAAGTTGATCAACTTAGCAAGATTTTCAAAAATAGCAAGCATCAACATAGATAACAATAATGAATGGGCTGTCTCTTCAAATTCTGTTTAAATTATAATTAAAAATGAATTTTGTGCTATTTATCAGAAAACTTACAAGTCCTCATGCATCTTGACATAATAAACCCTTTCTGGATTGCTGATCTAAAATCATTTCTCACATACACAATAATTTATCTGTAAAATTTTGTCATATTTATTAACAGTAATCAAACATTAGAAAAGATAAACTTTAAAAAATATAAATTTATAAGGACATTGAGATTGTTAGATTTTTTTAAGAAGCTTAATAATGTATTCTCTTCTTTTTTTAAAAAAGACGTTTTTTATTATTTATTTATTTGACAGACAGAGATCACAAGTAGGGAGAGGCAGGCAGAGAGAGAGGGAGGGGGAAGAAGGCTCCCCACTGAGAAGAGAGCCCAATGTGGGGAGCTCGATCCCAGGATCCTGAGATCATGATCTGAACCAAAGGCAGAGGCTTTAACCCACTGAGCCCCCCAGGAGCCCCAATGTATTCTCTTCAGTACCAGAATTGGTAACCAATTGACAGATGAAAAAGGAGACAGTCAAGTGAAAAACAATAGATCCTAGATCTGCAAGAAATTCGAATTAGATGAATTCAGCTACTCAGGCACTGTTTCACATTTTCAGATCTCTGAAGAAAAGGGGTTAACCTTTTTACTGCATGTAAAAGAGAAGACTATAACACATAATATGTGTAAGCATGTAAATATCAAAATATATCCCATTAGTTGCTAAGACACACAGGGCCTATTTTTTCTCTCAAATTCATGAATATGTAGGAGCAGTAAGTGAGAAGTATCATAGTAGAGTTTCCCCCTGCAAAGAACATGAAGCCAGGGAGAAACAGCACACTCCCAGATAATAGTATATCATAGACTGAAACCAGCCATAAGTTATAATTAAATTTATGGACCATTGTTAACCCATGATAATATAGTGCATGGTGAATATAATGCACAGTGAAAATTCTGGGTACTAAATTGAACCTGAAATTTGAATTTGTTTGTAAACATATATTTACAAAGAAATTACTTGTAACATCCAAAAACCAAGAGTTATTTTCTCTATGTAGTGATTTGCCTTGAATTTTGTTTATTTCTTTAAATTGTAATTATTTTTTAAAGATTTACTTATTTGAGAGAGAGAGAAAGCAAGCAGGGGGATGGGCAGAGGGAGAAAGTCTCAAATGGACTCCCTGCTGAGTGTAGCGCCTGGTGCAGGACTTGATCCCAGCACCCCATGATTATGATCAGAGCCAAAACCAAGAGTCAGCCTCTTAACTAACTGAGCCACCCAGGTTCCCCTTTAAATCTTAATTATTTAAAAAATAAAAACATACACATTTGGAAACACAACAACATTCTGAATAGCCTAAAAAATATAGTAAATAAGATTCATTTGTTCTTCTTTACTATTTTTTCTGGGAGATTCTGTATGCCTATATAACTATATTTTAGGAAATGATTTGTTTAGTTCATTTAATAGTGCACTGTATTTTTCATTGACTATTTATTCTTTCATAAAGAAGTGTCCAGAGGAGGAGTCAAGATGGCGGTGAAGTAGCAGGCTGAGACTACTTCAGCTAGCAGGAGATCAGCTAGATAGCTTATCTAAAGATTGCAAACACCTGCAAATCCATTGGCAGATCGAAGAGAAGAAGAACAGCAATTCTGGAAACAGAAAAACAACCACTTTCTGAAAGGTAGGACCGGCGGAGAAGTGAATCCAAAGCGATGGAAATATAGACCCCGGGGGGAGGGGCCAGCTCCCGGCAAGTGGCGGAGCAATGGAGCACAAAATCAGGACTTTTAAAAGTCTGTTCCGCTGAGGGACATCGCTCCTGAGGCTAAACCGGCGCAAAGCGCACACGGGGTCAGCGTGGCCTCAGGTCCCGCAGGGTCACAGAAGGATCAGGGAGTCTGAGTGTCACAGAGCTTGTGGGTATTGGAACGGGAAAGCCGGCTACAGAGACAGAGCCGACAGTAAGCTCACAGCTCGGTGTTACCTTGAACCAGCTGCAGGCTCAGTGAGCTCGGAGTGCAGCCAGAGGTCAGGTGGATGGGAGTAACTGGGCACTGTTCTCTGAGGGCACACTGAGGAGTGGTGCCCCGGGCTCTTGGCTCCTCCGGGCTGGAGACCAGGAGGCCGCCATTTGCATTCCCTTCCCCCAGAACTCTACGGAAAGAACTCAGGGAACAAAAGCTCCTGAAAGCAAACCCAAGCGGATTACTCAGCCGAGCCACTGGTAAGGGCAGTGCAATTCCGCCTGGGGCAAAGACTTTTGAGAATCACTACACAAGGCCCCTCCCCCAGAACACCAACAAGAAACCCAGCCAAGACCAAGTTCACCTACCAAGGAGTGCTGTTTCAATACCAAGGAGAGCAGCAGAATTCCAGAGAAGGAGAAAGCAAAGCATGGAACTCATGGCTTTCTCCCTGTAATTTTTTTAGTCTTGAGGTTAATTTAATTTTTTTCTTTTTCATCTTTTTTTTATCTTCTTCTGCTAATTTTTTTAACTTTTACCCTTTTCTTTTTTAAAGTTTTTTAACTAGTTTATCTAATATATATATATTTTATTTTTTATATTTTTCTTTATTCGTTTTCTTTCTCTTTAACTCTTTTTTTTTCTTTTTTATTTTTTTTCCTTTCTTTCATTTTGAACCTCTTTTAATCCCCTTTCTTCCCCCTCACGATTTGGGATCTCTTCTGAGTTGGTTAAAGCATATATTCCTGGGGTTGTTGCCACCCTTTTAGTATTTTACTTGCTCCATCATATACTCTTATCTCGACAAAATGACAAGGTGGAAAAATTCACCACAAAAATAAGAACAAGAGGCAGTACCGAAGGCTAGGGACCTAATCAATACAGACATTGGTAACATGTCAGATCTAGAGTTCAGAATGACAATTCTCAAGGTTCTAGCTGGGCTCGAAAAATATTAGAGAAACCCTCTCGGGAGATATAAAAGCCCTTTCTGGAGAAATAGAAGAACTAAATTCTAACCAAGTTGAAATAAAAAAAAATTACTGAGGTGCAATCAAAAATGGAGGCTCTTACTGCTAGGATAAATGAGGCAGAAGAAAGAATTAGTGATATAGAAGACCAAATGACAGAGAATAAAGAAGAAGCTGAGCAAAGAGGGACAAACAGCTACTGGACCACGAGGGGAGAATTCAATAAATAAGTGACACCATAAGACGAAACAACATTAGAATAATTGGGATTCCAGAAGAAGAAGAAAGAGAGAGGGGAGCAGAAGGTATACTGGAGAGAATTATTGGGGATAATTTCCCCAATATGGCAAAAGGAACGAGCATCAAAATTCAGGAGGTTCAGAGAACGTCCCTCAGAATCAATAAGAATAGGCCCACACCCCATCACATAATAGTAAAATTTACAAGTCTTAGTGACAAAGAGAAAATCCTGAAAGCAGCCCGGGAAAAGAAGTCTGTAACATACAATGGTAAAAATATTAGATTGGCAGCTGACTTATCCACAGAGACCTGGCAGGTCAGAAAGAGCTGGCATGATATTTCCAGAGCACTAAACGAGAAAAACATGCAGCCAAGAATTACTATATCCAGCTAGGCTATCATTGAAAATAGAAGGAGAGATTAAAATCTTCCAGGACAAACAAAAACTGAAAGAATTTGCAAACAACAAACCAGCTCTACAGGAAATATTGAAAGGGGTCCTCTAAGCAAAGAGAGAGCCTACAAGTGGTAGATCAGTAAGGAACAGAGACCATATACAGTAACAGTCACCTTACAGGCAATATAATGGCACTAAATTCATATCTCTCAATAGTTACCTTGAATGTTAATGGGCTAAATGCCGCTGTCAAAAGACACAGGGTATCAGAATGGATAAAAAACCAAAACCCATCTCTATGTTGCCTCCAAGAAACTCATTTTAAGCCCGAAGATATCTCGAGATTTAAAGTGAGGGGGTGGAAAAGAATTTACTATGCTAATGGACATCAGAAGAAAGCAGGAGTGGCAATCCTTATATCAGATCAATTAGATTTTAAGCCAAAGACTATAATAAGAGATGAGGAAGGACACTATATCATACTCAAAGGGTCTGTCCAACAAAAAGATCTAACAATTTTAAATATCTATGCCCCCAACGTGGGAGCAGCCAACTATATAAACCAATTAATAACAAAATCAAAGAAACACAACAAAAATAATACAATAATAGTAGGGGACTTTAACACTCCCCTCACTGAAATGGACAGATATTCCGAGCAAAATATTAACAAGGAAATAAAAGCCTTAAATGACACACTGGAACAGATGGACATCAGAGATATATTCAGAACATTTCATCCCAAAGCAACAGAATACACATTCTTCTCCAGTGCACATGGAAGATTCTCCAGAATAGATCACATCCTCAGTCCTAAATCAAGACTTGACCGGTATCAAAAGATTGGGTTCATTCCCTGCATATTTTCAGACCACAATGCTATGAAGCTAGAACTCAACCACAAGAGGAAGTTTGGAATGAACCCAAATACATGGAGACTAAACAGCATCCATCTAAAGAATGAATGGGTCAACTGGGAAATTAAAGAAGAATTAAAAAGAATCATGGAAACAAATGATAATGAAAACACAATGGTTCAAAATCTGTGGGACACAACAAAGGCAGTCCTGAGGGAAAATATATAGCGGTACAAGCCTTTCTCAAGAAACAAGAAAAGTCTCAGGTACACAACCAAACCCTACAACTAAAGGAGCTGGAGAAAGAATAAGAAAGAAAACCTAAGCCCAGCAGGAGAAGAGAAACCGTAAAGATCAGAGCAGAAATCAATGAAATAGAAACCAAAAAAACAATAGAGCAAATCAACGAAACTAGGATCTGGTTCTTTGAAAGAATTAATAAAATTGATAAACCCCTGGCCAGACTTATCAAAAAGAAAAGAGAAAGGACCCAAATAAATAAAATCATGAATGAAAGAGGAGAGATCACAACTAACACCAAAGAAATACAAACTATTATAAGAACATACTATGAGCAACTCTACGACAACAAATTTGACAATCTGGAAGAAATGGATGCATTCCTAGAAACATATAAACTACTGCAACTGAACCAGGAAGAAATAGAAAGCCTGAACAGAACAATAACCAGTAAGGAGATTGAAAGAGTCATTAAAAATCTCCAAACAAACAAAAGCCCAGGGCAGACGGCTTCCTGGGGCAATTCTACCAAACATTTAAAGAAGAACTAATTCCTATTCTCCTGAAACTGTTCCAAAAAATAGAAATGGAAGGAAAACTTCCAAACTCATTTTATGAGGCCAGCATCACCTTGATCCCAAAACCAGACAAGGATCCCATCACAAAAAGAGCTATAGACCAATATCCTTGATGAACACAGATGCGAAAATTCTCACCAAAATACTAGCCAATAGGATTCAACAGTACATTAAAAGGATTATTAATCACGACCAAGTGGGATTTATTCCAGGGCTGCAAGGTTGGTTTAACATCTGCAAATCAGACAGTGTGATACAACACATCAATAAAAGAAAGAACAAGAACCATATGATACTCTCAATAGATGTTGAAAAAGCATTTGACAAAGTACAGCATCCCTTCCTGATCAAAACTCTTCAAAGTGTAGGGATAAAGGGCACATACCTCAATATCATCAAAGCCATCTATGAAAAACCCACCGCAAATATCATTCTCAATGGAGAAAAACTGAAAGCTTTTCTACTAAGGACAGGAACACGCCAGGGATGTCCATTATCACCACTGCTATTCAACATAGTACTAGAACTCCTAGCCTCAGCAATCAGACAACAAAAGGAAATTAAAGGCATCTAAATTGGCAAAGAAGAAGTCAAATTATCACTCTTTGCAGATGATATGATACTATATGTGGAAAACCCAAACGACTCCACTCCAAAACTGCTAGAACTTGTACAGGAATTCAGTAAAGTGTCAGGATATAAAATCAATGCACAGAAATCAGTTGCATTTCTCTACACCAACAACAAGACAGAAGAAAGAGAAATTAATGAGTCCATCCCATTTACAATTGCACCCCAAACGATAAGATACCTAGGAATAAACCTAACCAAGGAGGCACAGAATCTATACTCAGAAAACTATAAAGTACTCATGAAAGAAATTAAGGAAGACACAAAGAAATGGAAAAATGTTCCATGCTCCTGGATTGGAAGAATAAATATTGTGAAAATGTCTCTGCTACCTAAAGCAATCTACACATTTAATGCAATTCCTATCAAAGTACCATCCCTCTTTTTCAAAGAAATAGAGCAAATAATTCAAAAATTTATATGGAATCAGAAACATCGAATAGCCAAAGGGATATTGAAAAAGAAAGCCTAAGTTGGTGGCATCACAATTACGACTTCAAGCTCTATTACAAAGCTGTCATCATCAAGACAGCATGGTACTGGCACAAAAACAGACACATAGATCAATGGAACAGAATACAGAGCCCAGAGATAGACCCTCAACTCTATGGTCAACTAATCTTCGACAAAGCAGGAAAGAATGTCCAATGGAAAAAAGACAGCCTCTTCAATAAATGGTGTTGGGAAAATTGGACAGCCACATGCAGAAAAATGAAATTGGACTGTTTCCTTACACCACACAGGAAAATAGACTCAAAATGGATGAAGGACCTCAATGTGCAAAAGGAATCCATCAAAATCCTTGAGGAGAACACAGGCAGCAACCTCTTCGACCTCAGCCGCAGCAACATCTTCCTAGGAACATCGCCAAAGGCAAGGGAAGCAAGGGAAAAAATGAACTATTGGGATTTCATCAAGATCAAAAGCTTTTGCACAGCAAAGGAAACAGTTAACAAAATCAAAAGACAACTGACACAATGGGAGAAGATATTTGCAACCGACATATCAGATAAAGGACTAGTGTCCAAAATCTATAAAGAACTTAGCAAACTCAACACCCAAAGAACAAATAATCCAATGAAGAAATGGGCAGAGGACATGAACAGACATTTCTGCAAAGAAGACATCCAGATGGCCAACAGACACATGAAAAAGTTCTCCATATCACTCGGCATCAGGGAAATACAAATCAAAACCAAGTGAGATATCACCTCATACCATTCAGAATGGCTAAAATCAAGTCAGGAAATGACAGATGCTAGTGAGGATGCGGAGAAAGGGGAACCCTTCTACACTGTTGGTGGGAATGCAAGCTGGTGCAACCACTCTGGAAAACAGCATGGAGGTTCCTCAAAATGTTGAAAATAGACCTGCCCTATGACCCAGCAATTGCACTATTGGGTATTTACCCTAAAGATACAAACGTACTGATCCAAAGGGGCACGTGCACCCGAATGTTTATAGAAGCAATGTCCACAATAGCCAAACCATGGAAAGAACCTAGATGTCCATCAACAGATGAATGGATCAAGAAGATGTGGTATATATACACAATGGAATACTATGCAGCCATCAAAAGAAATGAAATCTTGCCATTTGCGACGACATGGATGGAACTAGAGCATATCATGCTTAGCGAAATAAGTCAATTAGAGAAAGACAACTATCATATGATCTCCCTGATATGAGGAAGTGGGAATGCAACATGGGGGCTTAAGTGGGTAGGACAAGAATCAATGAAACAAGATGGGATTGGGAGGGAGATAAACCATAAGTGACTCTAAATCTCACAAAACAAACTGAGGGTTGCTGGGTCGGGGATGGGAGAAGGGGGGGTGGGGTTATGGGCATTGGGGAGGGTATGTGCTTTGGTGAGTGCTGTGAAGTGTATACCTGTCGATTCACAGACCTGTACCCCTGGGAATAAAAATATGGTTATAAAAAATTAAAAAAAAAGAAGTTTCCATTTACATTTTGCCAACTATCGACCATGACGCAAAGTGAAACTTTAAAAGGCTACTCTTGTTAGAAAAGTATAAAAGAATATCCTAAAGATCTAAATCTCAATCATCATCAAAGAGGACAGTTAAATAAATGGCTCTTTGTAAAACACATTCAAATCAGGAATAATCTCTCACATTCTCATAACTTAAATTATATATATATATATATATGGCAGAAATGATCTAGAAATGGGGTGCCTGGTTGGCTCTTTGTTAAGTGTGTGCCTTGACCTCAGGTCATGATCCCAGGGTCCTGGGATAGAGCCCCACATTGGGCTCCCTGCTCAGCATGAAGTCTCCTTCTCCCTCTCCCTCTGCCCTTCTACCTGCTTGTGCTCACTCTCATTCTCTCTCTCCTCCTCTCAAATAAATAAATATTTTAAAAAATCTCTTTATAAAAGTATGGTCTAGAAAAAATAATTTTAATTTTCTAGATTACTGAAGATAAGAAGAAACTATTGTAGCAGAACAAGAAAAACTATAAGGATGCTTCATTTGGAAACAATAAAGTTGAAATAAATTAATTGAATGTGAGTAGACACTATCTGGGCAAGGTGATCTGGATTAAATCAATGCTGAGGCCAGACCTGGCTCAGAAAAGCTGAATTAGTTACCTCCTCAGATCTCAGTATTCTGTGTTATAGAACAATGCTTTAACTTATAACATTTAAACTCTCATCTACATTTAAAATTCTATTTCTGGCATTTCAGCATATCCAAAGAAGGGATTCTCATTCTTTTGTTTTGTTTTGTTTTTCCTCTCTCTTCCTTTGCCTGTACAGCTTGTGATAGTTAGAAACCTTCAACAAATCTAGGATGATGTAACAAGAAAATTCATATAATAGTTTAACACATTCCAGACAATTAGAACTAGCTACTAAAGCTGGAGAAAGCAACATTCATGAGTGTGAAGGATAGTGATTTTTCCTAACAAGAAAATTTGTTTAAACAAAATACCATTGCCTTTTAGTATAATAAATATGTATGAAATTATTTTTAATAAAAAACAGAAATTTTAGTAATTTATTGATAAAAATTAAGGAATAATATCAAGAAGGTCAACCCTGATATTTAACAACTTATTAATGTATGCCACCATTCCACTGTATACTTGGCATCCATTATTTGATAGGCTATACACTAAATATTGAAGATATATATCCCCTGTTGTTAGAGAGTTTTTTGTTTTGGTAACATTAATATGAGGGGAGATGGGATTACTAACTTCAAATGATTTTGAATTATTTGTATTATCTTCTTAAGTTACCAAGCAAACTTCTGAGCAAATATGTAACGTCAAAACTTCAGTAGTTGGACAGAACCCAGGTAAAACATTCCTTTCTCAAGTTATGCTAAAAAATGCCTTCAGTTAGGTTCACAAACATTAGGAGGACAAAATAATATAAATAAATAAATAACAAATAAAAATAAATAACAGGGACTTTATCATTATTATAAGTGCTAAGAAATTATGTAGACAATGGAGATGGGTATTCTTTTGATAGTCCAATAAAGGAGTACATGCTCTGTTAAATGATTCCATTCAACTATTAAATATTCAATAAATTATTATATTCATAATGAAATATTGAGGATTATAGCTAAGTATAAAAATAAAGGAATAATATAGAGAAAAAGGTAATATTTTTTCTTATTATCCTTAACAAGTTTTTATTTATCTCTCCTTTCCCACTTAGCCTTTTTTTCCTGTCTTTTTTTAATATTTAAATAACATGAGGGCTGTAAATATGAAATATTTCTTTATCTTTGACATCTAGATGGAAGCTAGATGAATAGGAAGTACTCAAAAATATTTTATTGACTGTGATGGACATAGTAACTATAAATTTAGGTTACTTTTGAGTACCAGCTTTAGTTTACATGTTCTATTCACTATATTAGTATTAAACAATCTATACTTTTTGGTAAGTAGGATACTCAAAGCAAAGTTATTATGACCTTATTTGTTAAAATGTGAAGAAACTTAAAGAAGTATATACTACAGGACCAAAAACAGTATTTGTGAAGTTGTTGAGAAATATTGTTCTTAATAAAAAGAGAGTAATACTTCACTTAAAACTAATGAACTTATATTTTAAGTTTTTGAGTCACAAATAAGATTATAAGCAGATAAAAAGGCAGGAAAAGAGAGAATAAAGCACACATCCTTTCACTTTTAAATTGCTTTCATAGTCAAATTACTTTCAATATACAGCAACTCACTCAAAATTACCTTACCATTAGCAAAGTTTTAAACCTTCAAAATCAGGGGCGCCTGGGTGGCTCAGTGGGTTAAGCCGCTGCCTTCGGCTCAGGTCGTGATCTCAGAGTCCTGGGATCGAGTCCCGTATTGGGCTCTCTGCTCAGCGGAGAGCTTGTTTCCCCCTCTCTCTCTCTGCCTGCCTCTCCATCTACTTGTGATTTCTCTCTGTCAAATAAATAAATAAAATCTTTAACAAAAAATAAACCTTCAAAATCAGTAGAATTGGTAGATGGATTTGTTGGGATTGCAACAATTTCTGCCATAGTAAATAAATAAATAAATAAATAAATAAGAAAAATATGCTAAGAATAAAATTTAACTGTGGGAAAACAATGGAAACATATAGAACAAAATACTGAAATTTTAAGTTTTTTTAAATTTTATTTTCATGAAAAATACTTTTTATTTTATATTTTAATTTGTATTTATTATTATTATTACTATTACTATTGTTATTTAAAGATTTTATTAATTTATTTGAGAGAGAGAGAGAGCACACAGGCAAAAGTAGTAGCAGAGGGAGAGGGAGAAGTAAGGTCCCTGCAGAGTAGGGAGCCCAATGTGGGGCTTGATTCCAGGACCCTGAGTTCATGACCTGAGTCAAAGGCAAATGCTTAACTAACTGAGCTACCCAGGCCATCCTACTTATTATTTTTGTTTTATTTTTTCAATTTTTTTTTAAATTCCAGTTAGTTAACATATAGTGTAATATCGTTTTGAGGACTAGAATTTAGTGATTCATCACTTACATATAGCATCCACTACTCATCACAGCAAATGCCCTCCTTAATACCCATCATCTATTTAACACATCCCCTGCCCACCTCCCCTCCAGCAGCCTCAGTTTGTTCTGTATACTTGAGAGTCTGTTATGGTATGCCTTCCTCTCCATCATTTTTTGTTTTTTGTTTTTTGTTTTTTCTTTCCCCTCTGTTCATCTGTTTTATTTCTTAAATTCCACATACATATGAAATCACATTGTATTTGTCTTTCTCTGACTTATTTTGCTTAGCATAATAGTCTCCATTCACATTGTTGCACATGGCAAAATTTCATTAGTTTTGATGGCTGAGTAATTTATCTATCTCTATCTATCTATATCGATATCTATATCTATATATATCTTCTTTACTCAATGGGTATGTGGATTCTTTCTATGATTTTATTATTGTTGATTATATTGCTATAAACATTGGGGTGCATATGCCCCTTCACATCAGTGATTTCATATCCTTTGGGTAAGTACATAAGTGTGATTGCTAGGTTTTAGAGTAGTTATATTTTTAACTTTTTGAAGAACCTCCATGCTGTTTTCCAGAGTGGCTGTACCAGTTTGCATTCCCACCAAGAGTGCAAGAGGGTTTCTCTTTATCAACAGCTTCACGAGAATCTGTTGTTTCCTGTGTTGTTAATTTTAGCCAACTGACATTTGTGAGGTTGTACCTCATTATTCACAGATGACATGATATTCTACATAAGAAACTCAAGAGACTGTATAAAAATATTAAAACTGATATATAAATTCAGCAAAGTCACAGAATATAAAATAAACATACAGAAATCTATTGCACTTCTATACACTAACAATGAAGCAGCAGAAAGAGAATTCAAGGAATAAATCCCATTTATAATTGCACCAAATCCGATAAGATACGTAGGAATAAACCTGTATCTGAGGTAAAAGACCTGTACTCTGAAAATATTGAACACTTAAGAAAAAAATTGAAGGTGACACAGAGAAATGAAAAAACATCCCAGGCTCATGGAGTGAAAGAACAAATACTGTTAAAATGTTTGACTAGACAAAACAATCTACACATTTAATGAAATCCCCATGAAGATATCACCAATGTTTTTTGTGGACCTAGAACAAACAATCCTGTAATTTGTATGGAACCATAAAAGATCCCCAATATCCAAAGCAATCCTGAAAAAGAAAAGCCAAGAGTCAGCACGGTTCCAGACTTTAAGCTGTTGTCATCCAGATAGGATGGTACTGGCTCAAAACCAGACACAGATAAATAAAACAGAACAGAAACTCCAGAAATGGACACACATCTGTATGATCAACTAGTCTTCAACAAAACAGGAAAAAATATCCAATGGAAAAAAGACAGTGTTTTAACACATGGTGTTGGGACAACAGCATCCAAAAGAGTGAAACTGTATGTTTGTTTACACCACCCATGAACATGAATTCAAAATGGATTAAAGACCTAAATGAGAGAGAGGAAACCATTAAAATCCTGCAGCAATGCTGTTAGCAACCTTTGTGACCTAGGTCATAAAAACTTCTTACTAGACATGTCTTCTGAGGTAAGCAAAAATGAGCTATTGGGATTTTAAGATAAAAAGCTTCAGCACAACAAAGGTAATAATCAACAAATGTAAAAGGCAACCTTTCACTGGGAGGAGATATTCGCAAATGACATATCTGAAAAAGCTTAATATCCAAAAGCTATAAAGAATTTTTCAAACTCAACACGCGAAAAAGAAATAATCCAGTTAAGAAATGGGTTGAAAACGTAAATAGACATTTTTCCAAAGAAGACGTCCAGATGGTCATGTGTCTGTTGACACATGAAAAGGTGCTCAACATCACTCATCATCAGGTAAGTGAAAATAGAAGGCAATGTTAGCTCTTGAGGAAAAGTTTGCTCAGAAATTATTTGTTCTTTTTCTCTTTTGAAATTTGCTGAAGAGTAGCAGTGAAATTGTGTATATTTACACAAAATTTAGAGTTGAAATAAAACCTCAAATATTTTTTTAAAAAACCTTTTAAGGAAATGTATTGAAGTATGCTGTCTGACAAGACTAAAGGTGTTATGATATGAAAGATGAGATGATATCATTTCCTATGACACTGATAATACCAGCAAAGACAATATTTTTATGATTTAAATGACTTGTTAAAGTGGTATCTATGAGAAATATATTCTTTTCCTAAAATCACATGGATCTGTTTCTTTAGAATCAAGTTATCATAAATTTTAATGTTCAGAATTTCTTACAAAGATGGGAGCTGTTAAAAAGGAACTTCTTATTACAAATAGTTTGATTACTGGAGTCTGACTCTTTTCCAATATGTTATTTCCTTTAATTTTTTGACTAAGAAAACAAAGACATGTTATGAGGCACATTGAAAATGGTGTTCAAATACTTCACCAGGACATGAAAAAATACTTTCACAAGTCAAATGCACCCAAAATGCATTAAGGTGCATCTATTTATGGAGATTCCCAAGGTGAGTCACTTTTGATTATGCTGTGCTTATTGCTTTAGCAGTAGCCAGAATATATAAAGAAAACATCAGTGTGAGTCTCACTAAAACTTCTGGATCCATGTTTAATCTGAAACAGAAAATTGTTCAATGCTACCAAACACTTACTGCCAACATTTAATTGAGTATTACTTTTTTAGTGTAGAAGAAGACAGAAAATTGATTGCATGTGGAGTTTGACCTCTGAGTCAAATTAGCCATAATTAATTAGATATTAATATTCTGGCAGTTTGGATATTATGAAAAGGAATTAGAAGCACAAAGGATTTTTAGGAGGAAACACTTGTGATTGGTAAAGGGTAGTGAGTATTGCAATGGGCATGGAAAGCCTAGAAGAAAAGAGGATTCAGTACAAGGCCTTCAGACTGCAGTTCATTTATGAGAATTCCTCATCCAGGTTGGTGGAAGGCTTCAAGGCAAAAATTGCCCATTAAAGAGGGAGAAAGCAGATAAGTAGCAGGCTTAGACGACATCAGGTAGCTTATCAAGCTTATTGATAAGCTCAATAGCTTATCAAGCCATTCTGAACACCTACAAATCCAACAGGAGATCGAAGAGAAGAAGAACATCAATTCTAGGAACAGAAAATCGACCACTTTCTAAAAGGTAGGACTGGCAGAGAACTGAATCTAAAGCGATGGGAAGATAGATTGCGACGGGAATGTCTGGCTCCCAGCAAGTGGTGGAGCAATAGAGCACAAAATCAGAGTTTTTAAAAGTCTGCTCCACTGAGGGGCATCGCTCCAGAGGCTAAGCTGGGGTGAAGCCCATGCGGGGACAGCGTGGTCCCACGGGGTCACAGAAGGATTGGGAGTGTCTGAGTGTCACAGAGCTCACAGGTATTAGAGCAGGGAAGCCAACTACAGAGACAGAGCTGAGGAGTGAGCTCTCAACTCAGGGTTTCCTTGAATTGTGATCCATGGCACAGGCCACCAGTCTGTGAATGGAGACCCACACAAGTTGTGGGGAGACCCCCCACAAAAGAGCACAGGGATCTGCAGGATGTGCAGGCAGGGCTATGTGCCAGAGACAGAGACACTTGGTCAGAGGCTGGGTGAGCTCAGAGCACAGCCGGAGGCCAGGGAGACAGGAATGATTAAGTGCTTTTTTCTGAGGGCAAACTGAGGAGTGGGGCCCTGAACTCTCGGTTCCTCCGGGCCAGATATTGGGAGGCCACCATTTTCATTCTTGTCCTCAGAACTCTACATGAAAGCGTTCAGGGAACAGAAGCTCCCAGAAGTGAATCCGAGTAGATTACTTAGCATGGCCCCTGGTAAGGGACAGTGCAATTCCACCTCAGGCAAAGACACTTCAGAATCACCAACAGGACCCTCCCCCAGAAGATCAACAAGAAATCAAGCCAAGACTAAATTCACTTACCAAGGAGAACAGTAGAATTCCAGAGGAGGAGAAAACAAATCATGGAACTCATGGTTTGCTCCCCATGATTTGTTAGTCTTTCAAAGTTAATTTATTTTATTTTATTTTATTTTTCTTCTGTTAAATTCTTTTTTAACTTTTACCCTTTCCTCTTTAAACGTTTTTTAACTAGTTTAACAATACCTTCCATAAAAAAGAAAAAAAATAAATCTCTTTTGAACCTTCATTATTACAGTCATATGTTATCCTTCATAGTATCAAACTTTATTTTTGGTATACACACTGGTTTTTTTTTTTCCTAAAAAAAATTGGGATACAACTTTTTCTAATAGATCAAAATATACCCTAAATCTAGCACAGGGCTTTGTTCTATTCTCCACCCTGAGCAAATTTTCTCCACTTACTTTTCTTTATTCTCCCAACCAATTTATCTTATCAATTCCTTCTTTAAAAATTAATTGTTTTTTCATCTTTGTAGTCATATTCCATCCTTTCATTGTGTTTACCCTTATATATGTTTTCATTCTTTAACATTTTAGGAGGTAGTTTCTTCTAAGAGATCAAAATACTCCGCAAATTAGGTGGGTGACCCTGTTCTATTCACCAGTCTAATATATATGCATTTTCTTTTTTATATATTTTTCTTTTTTTTCTAATTCTTTTTTCCTTTACTTCCTTTTACTCCTTTCTTAGCCCCATGACCTGGGGTCTCTTCTCATTTGGTTAAAGCACATTTTCCTGGGGTCTTTGCCACCCTTTTAGTATTGTATTCACTCCTTCATATATTGTTATCTGGATAAAATGACAAGGTGTAAAAACTCACCACAAAAAAAAAATAAAGAACAAGAGGCAGTGCTAAAGCCTAGGGACATAATAAAGACATTGGTAATATGTTAGATCTGGAGTTCAGAATGATGATTCTCAAGGTGCTAGCTGAACTCAAAAAAGACATGGAAGATATTAGAGAAGCCCTTTCTGGAGAAACAAAAGCCTTTCTTGAGAAATTAAAGAACTAAAATCTAACCAAGTTGAAATCAAAAAAGCTATCAATGAGGTGCAATAAAAAAATGGAGCCTCTTTCCATAGTTTGGCTATTGTGGACATTGCTGCTATAAACATTCGGGTGCATGTGCCCCTTTGGATCACTACATTATGGAAAGAACCTAGATGTCCATCAACAGATGAATGGATCAAGAAGATGTGGTATATATACACAATGGAATACTATGCAGCCATCAAAAGAAATGAAATCTTGCCATTTGTGACAACATGGATGGAACTAGAGCGTATCATGCTTAGCGAAATAAGTCAAGCAGAGAAAGACAACTATCATATGATCTCCCTGATATGAGGAAGTGGTGATGCAACATGGGGGCTTAAGTGGGTAGGAGAAGAATCAATGAAACAAGATGGGATTGGGAGGGAGACAAACCATAAATGACTCTTAATCTCACAAAACAAACTGAGGGTTGCTGGGGGGAGGGGGTTTGGGAGAAGGGGGTGGGATTATGGACATTGGGGAGGGTATGTGCTTTGGTGAGTGCTGTGAAGTGTGTAAACCTGGTGATTCACAGACCTGTACCCCTGGGGATAAAAATATATGTTTATAAAAAATTAAAAAATTAAAAAAAAATGGAGCCTCTTACTGTAGGATAAATGAGACAGAAGAGAGAATTAGTGATATAGAAGACCAAATGACAGAGAATAAAGTAGTTGAACAAAAGAGAGACAAGCAACTACTGGACCACGAGGGGAGAATTTGAGAGATAAATGATACCATAAGATGAAAGAACATTAGAATAATTGGGATTCCAGAAGAAGAAGAGAGAGGAGAGCAGAAGGTATATTGGAGAGAATTATTGTAGAGAATTTCCCTAATATGGCAAAGGGAACAAGAACCAAAATCCAGGAGGCACAGAGAACCCCACTCAAAATCAGTAAGAATAGGTCAACACCCCATCATCTAATAGTAAAATTTACAAGTCTTAGCGATAAAGAGAAAATCCTGAAAACAGCCCGGGACAAGAAGCCTGTAACATACAATGGTAAAAATAGTAGATAGGCAGCAGACTTATCCACAGAGACATGGCAGGCCAGAAAGAACTGGCATGATATATTCAGAGAACTAAATGAGAAGAACATGCAGCCAAGAATATTAGATCCAGCTAGGCTATCATTAAAAATAGGAGAGATTAAAAGCTTCCAGGACAAGCAAAAACTAAAAAAATTTGTAAACACCAAATCAGCTCTATAGGAAATATTGAAAGGGGTCCTCTAAGCAATATCAGGCCAGAAAGGAACAGAGACAATATAAAGTAATAGTCACCTTACAGGCAATAAAATGGGGCTAAATTAATATCTCTCAATAGCTACTCTTAATGTAAATGGGCTAAATGCCCCAGTCAAAAGATGCAGGGTATCAGAAAGGATAAAAGAACAAAACCCATAAATATGCTGTCTACAAGAAACTCATTTTAGACCCAAATACACCTCCATATTTAAAGTGAGGGCATGGAAAACAATTTTCTATACTAATGGACATAAAAAAGAAAGCTGGGGTGGCAATCCTTAGACCAATTAGATTTTAAGCCAAAGACTATAATAAGAGATGAGGAAGGACACTATATCATACTCAAAGGATCTGTCCAACAAGAAGATCTAACAATTTTAAATATCTATGCCCCTAACATGGGAGCAGCCAGCTATATCAATCAATTAATTAAAAAAATCAAAGAAACACATCGAAAATAATACAATAATAGTAGGGGACTTTAACACTCCCCTCACTGAAATGGACAGATCATCCAAGCAAAAGATCAACAAGGAAATAAAGGTTTTAATTGAGACACTGGACCAGATGGACATCAGAGATATATGCAGAACATTCCACCCCAAAACAACAGAATACACATTCTTCTATGGTGCACATGGAAGATTCTCCAGAATAGATCACATCCTGGGTAATAAATAAGGTCTCAAGTGGTATCAAAAGATTGGGATCATTCCCTGCATATTTTCAGACCACAATTCTCTGAAGCTAGAACTCAATCACAAGAGGAAATTTGGAAAGAACACAAATACATGGAGAGTAAAGAGCATCCTACTAAGGAATGAATATGTCAACCAAGAAATTAAAGAAGAATTGAAAAATATCATGAAAACAAATGATAATAAAAGCACAATGGTTCAAAATCTGTGTGACACAACAAAGGCAGTCCTGGGAGGAAAATATATAGCTGTACAAGCCTTTTCCAAGAAACAAAAAGGTTTCAAATGCACAGCCTAACCCTACACCTAAAGGAGCTGGAGTAAGAACAGAAAAAAGAAAAAAAAAAGCCTAAATCCAGCAGGGGAAGAGAAATCATAAAGATCAGAACAGAAATCAATGAAATAGAAAAAAAAAAGCAATAGAAGAAATCAACAAAACTAGCAGCTGGTTCTTTGAAAGAATTAATAAGATTGATAACCCTCTGGCCAGATTTATCCTAAAGAAAAGAGAAAGGACCCAAATAAATAAAATCATGAATGAAAGAGGAGAGATCTCTACCTACACCAAAGAAATAAAACAATTGTAAGTACATATTATGAGCAACTATATGCCAGCAAATTTGAAAATCTGGAAAAAATGGGTCCATTCCTAGAGACATATAAATAAACTACCACAACTGAAACAGGAAGAAATAGAAAACCTGAACAGACCCATAACCAGTAAGGAGATTGAAGCAGTCATCAAAAATCTCCCAACAAACAAGAGCCCAGGGTCAGATGGCTTCTACCAAACATTTAAAGAAGAATTAATTCTTATTCTTCTAAAACTGTTCTGAAAAATAGAAATGGAAGGAAAACTTCCAAACTCATTTCATGAGGCCAGCATTACCTAGATCCCAAAACCAGACAAGGATCCCATCAAAAAAGAGAATTACAGACCAATATCCTTGATGAACACAGATGCGAAACTCTCACCAAAATACTTCCCAATAGTACCCAAACAGTACATTGAAAGGATTATTCACCACGATCAAGTGATATTTATTCCAGGCTGCAAGGTTGGTTCAACATCTGCTAATCAATCAATGTGATATAATGCATTAATAAAAGAAAATACAAGAACCATATGATACTCTCAATAGCTGTTGAAAAAGTATTTGACAAAGTACAGCATCCCTTTCTGATAAAAACTCTTCAAAGTGTAGGGATACCCCAATATTATCCAACCCATCTATGAAAAACTCACTGCAAATATCATTCCCAATGGAGAGAAACCAAGAGCTTTTCTGCTAAGGTCAGGAACATGGCAGGGATGTCCATTATCACAACTACTGTTCAACATAGTACTAGAAGTCCTAGCCTCGGCAATCAGACAACAAAAAGAAATTAAAGGCATCCAAATCAGCAAAGAAGAAGTCAAACTATCACTGTTTGCAGATGATATGATACCATATGTGGAAAACTTAAAGGACTCCACTCCAAATCTGCTATAACTTGTATAAGAATTCTGTAAAGTGTCAGGATATAAAATCAATGCACAGAAATCAGTTGCATTTCTTTAAACCAATAACAAGACAGAAGAAAGAGAAATTAAGGTGCCTATCC
Source organism: Mustela nivalis (assembly GCF_964662115.1). Lineage (NCBI taxonomy): Eukaryota > Metazoa > Chordata > Mammalia > Carnivora > Mustelidae > Mustela > Mustela nivalis. Next base: position 141,962,028 of record NC_139025.1, read on the forward strand.
CATTTATAATTGTACCCAATACAACAAGATACCTAGGAATAAACCTAACCAAAGAGGCAAACAATCTATACTCAGAAAACTATACTCATGAAAGAAATTGAGGAAGACACAAAGAAATGGCAAAATGTTCCATGCTCCTGGATTAGAAGAACAAATATTGTGAAAATGTCTATGCTTTTTAAAGCAATCTACATATTTAATGCAATCCCTATCTAAATCCTATCCATTTTTTTCAAATAAATTGAACAAATAATACTAAAATTAATATGCAACCAGAAAAGACCTTGAATAGCCAGAGGAATGTTGAAAAAGAAAGCCAAAGTTGGTGGCATCACAACTCGAGACTTCAAAGTCTATTACAAAGCTGTCATCATCAAGACAGTGTGATACTGGCACAAAAACACATACATAGGTCAGTGGAACAGAATAGAGAGCCCCAGAAATAGACCCTCAACTCTATGGTCAACTACTCTTTGACAAAGCAGGAAAGAATGTTCAATGGAAAAAGACAGTCTCTTCAACAAATGGTGTTGGGAAAATTGTACAGCCACATGCAGAAAAATGCAACTGGACCATTTCCTCATACCACAAACAAAAATAGACTCAAAATGAATGAAGGACCTCAATGTGAGACAGGAATCCATCAAAATACTTGAGGAGAACTCAGGCAGCAACCCCTTCAATGTCAGCTGCAGCAACTTCTTCCTAGGAACATCATCAAATGCAAGGGAAGCAAGGGCAAAAATGAACTATTGGGACTTCATCAAGATAAAAAACTTTGGCACAGCAAATGAAACAGTTAACAAAACCAAAAGACAACTGACAGAATGAGAGAAGATATTTACAAACGACATATCAGATAAAGGGCTAGTATCCAAAATCTATAAAGAGCTTAGGAAACTCAACACCAAAGAAGAAATAATCCAATCAAGAAATGGGCAGAGTACATGAACAGACATTTCTGCAAAGAAGACATCCAGTTGGCCCACAGACACATGAAAAAGTTCTCCACATCACTCAGCATCAGGGAAATACAAATCAAAACCACAATGAGATATCACCTCACACTAGTCAGAATGGCTAAAATTAACAAGTCAGGAAATGACCATTGCTGGTGAGGATGAGGAGAAAGGAAAGCCCTCCTACATGTTGGTGGGAATACAAGCTGGTGCAACCACTCTGGAGAAGAGCATGGAGGTTCCTCAAAAAGTTGAAAATAGAGCTATCTTAGGACCCAGCAATTGCACTATTGGGTATTTACCTTAGAGATACAAATGCAGTGATCTGAAGGGGCACATGCACCTGAATGTTTATAGCAGCAGTATCCACAATAGCTAAACTATGGAAAGAACTTAGATGTCCATCAACAGATGAATGGATAAAGAAGATGTAGTATATATACATAATGGAATACTATGCAGCCTTCACAAATTAAATCTTGCCTTTTGTGACAACATGGATGGAATTAGAGGTTATTATGCTTAGCAAAATAAGTCAATTGGAGAAAGACAACTGTCATATGATCTCCCTGATATGAGGAAGTAGAGATGCAACGTGGGGGGTTTGTGGATAGGTAAAGAATAAGTGAAACAAGATGGGATCAGGAGGGAGACAAAGCATAAAAGACCCTTAATCTCGTGAAACAAATTGAGAGTTGCCAGGGGAAGGAGGGGAGGGAGAGGGTGGTAGGGTTATGGAGATTGGGGAGAGTATGTGTTATGGTGAGTGCTGTGAAGTGTGTAAACCTGGCAATTCACAGACCTGTACCCCTGGGGCTAATAAAACATTACATGTTAATTAAAAATTAATTAATTAATTAATTAATTAATTAATAAGATTGCCCATTAAAAAAGTCCACTCCCAAGTTGGGTAGAAAAAACCTGGAGTCTGTTTCACGTGGCCATGATTTGTCAGTGAAAATCTCAAACATGCATAGCCTTGGCATGAGTACTGTGGTTTGAGGCTGTCAGATAACTACATTGCTCTCAGTGAGTTCTTTCTGGAAGAAATATGTAGATGGCACACCTCCATAACTATCACAGATACCTTGGTTGAAATACAAAAATTAACATTAGTTTTGATATTAAGAAATTATTAGCATTATATGATGATTTATGCTTATTATTTAAAACTGTGATTTATGACTTTAATATTATTACTATACTTATGAGCAATCCTTAGATATCAATTTTTTTTAACTTTAACCTCACACATCTTAGCAGTTCTTAAGGACTTCCCATCCACAGTGAGGCCCCCAGTGATATGATTAATGTTTTTTATATTAAAAACTGTTCAGCAGTCTTGCAATCACAATTTGAGTGGCTAGTACCTTCTCTGTGATTGTTTTCACAGTATTTGAGTTGAAAGAGCCAAAGGAAACCCAGCCAGCTATTATACAAGAGAAGAATATAATTTTGTTCCTTCTGGTGAGATCAGATAAAAAAAGGCAATAACAAACATACTATTGGACATTGGAGAAAAGGAGATTTTTGAAAGTGAACTCAGGTGAATGATGTACTAATTTTAGTGAGAAGTAGGACTTACAAGTGATGAATTTGGACATTTGGCTGAGGAAAATTTCAAACAAAATTTGGAAAATTGCTTATAATAAAATGTGAGATGAAAGATATAAATTGAAGAATAAAATATTAAGCAAATAAGAACCACCACTCGATGATTTGGAAAACTCTCAGCATATCCATATTACAAAAAAGAAGAAAGTGTGCTCTGGAGAGAACACTAAGATTGAGGCTGGGAAATTTTCAAGAGATGAGCTGTGCAATTCATGGATCTAATCAACCATCTTATTGGAAGCCAGGAATAGAAATGCAATTACACAGGAAAGATCTGTATACTACTTTCTTGTCTGATTGCTTTGGACTTTCATAAATTGCACAAGAGAAAGAAAAAATTTGAAAATTTTATACCAAAAGAAATGTCACCATTCTGGGAGGAAAGGAACAGAGTCAAAGTGAAGGAAGGAAGAAAGACTCTGAGACCAGAGCCATGCATGTACAGGCATGGTTAGTGGTGGACTGCAGAGGGTGAGACCAGCCACCCCACATGCTAGTGGACCTAAAGATCAGGGCTGCCATCTCAGTAATCCCAGAGGACAGACTACCCAGACAAAGATGTTTATTATATGGCCCTGAAACCTAATAGAATTTGCCCAACTGAGGTGCCATCTTGCTTGGGACCCATTATCCCTTTACTCATTGCAATTTCTTCCTTTTGGAATGGGAATGTCTATCTTATGAATTCACTAGCATTGATTTTGTTTTATTTTATTTTATTTTATTAAAGATTTTATTTATTTATTTGACAGAGAGAGATCACAAGTAGGCAGAGAGGCAGGCAGAGAGAGAGAGAGGAGGAAACAGGCTCCCTGCTGAGCAGAGAGCCCAATGCAGGACTCAATCCCAGGACCCTGAGATCATGACCTGAGCCGAAGGCAGCGGCTTAACCCACTGATCCACCCAGGCGCCCACTAGCATTGATTTTAGAAGTAAATAGCTTGTTTTCCACAAAGAGGAACACATACATTGAATCTCATCCATACCTGATTCAAATCACTGAGGTGATAATATTTGGAACTTTTTGAGTTGATGATATTTAGATAAAATTTTAGACTTTAAGTTGATGGTAGAATGGATTATTACTTTGGGGGTTATTGTGATTAGGGAGTATATTTAGCACAAAGGAAAAATGTAAATTTGGAGGGCTGTAGGATAAGATATTTGGGATTGAACTGTGTTCCTCAATAAGGTATGCTGAAATCCTAATTCCCAGTACTCATTTTTTTTAAAGATTTTATTTACTTATTGACACAGACAGAGAAAGATCACAAGTAGACAGAGAGTCAGGCAGAGAGAGAGGGAGAAGCAGGGTCCCTGCTAATCAGAAAGCCCAATGTGGGCCTCCATCCCAAGACCCTGAGATCACAGCCTAAGCCAAAGGCAGAGGCTTTAACCCATTGAGCCACCCAGGTGCCCCAAATTTCCAGTATTCATGAATGTTACTTTACAGGGAAATAGGGTCATTGTGATGTTATCAAATTAAGATGAGGCAGTACTGAAACAAAGCAGAATTTTTCCAAATATGATTGGTGTCCTCTAAGAGAAGAGACAGAGATCCAAGAGAGGAGACACCATGTGATGACGGAAGCAGAGGTGGAAGTGTAGTAGCTGTAAATCAAGGACCACAAAAGATTGCAGGTGAATAAACACAAACCAAGAAGAAGCAAGGAAGGATTCACCCTTTCAGATTTCAGAGGGAGCATGGAGCATCCGTCATATTTATCCTGGGCTTTTAGCTTCCAGAACGATGATAGAATAAATTTGGTTGTTTTAAGCCACCCAATTTGTGATATTTTGATACAGCAGCTAAGAAACAAATATGAATATTTAGTACAAATTGGATGAAAAATAAAACTTTGCTGAGGAAATGACAAAAATTGTGAAAAAAAGGGAGAGAGTAACTCCAGTTTTCTTATAACAGCTGTAATATACACCTGAAAACTAAACACTTTAACATAATAAATATTTGTTCATTGAAAGAAAAATGAGGGCATCTGGCCAGCTCAGCCAGAAAAGCATGTGACTCTTGATCTTGGGATTATAAATTTCAACCCTATGTTGGGTGTAGGGATAACTAAACAAAATAAATAAACATAAAAAAGAATAGATTTAGAGAATAATATGATATTCCAAATATCTCTCTTATCTGTAAATGTTTTGCCCACATGTTATTTTGATAAACTAATGGATCAATATGTCCACCAAAAGTTGTTTCCATACTAAAGTGATATTCTTTCTAACAAATATACTATAAAACTGAATGTTATATGAAATCTATTTTGGTTGACAAAATGCATATCAAATGTTAAGGCATTAAGAGTAGTTCTTTTCATGTCTGCATTTATTTTATAAGTCCTGGAAACAATTTTTTCTTATCTGCTGAAGTCTGAATTTATTATTCTTGCTTTTACTTCTAGAATAAGTGCCTGAACATGATAATAATTGGGAGCTGGTAGTACTAGAGACCACAGGATGGCATGTGAAGTGCAAAAATGGCATATAAAGATGATTTGACTCCCTTAACCATATGAGAATCTTTTGGGGGCCCGCACTTGAGAAAGCCTTGCTTTAAAGTAGCATCTCTTTATTACTGAGATGTTAATTGTAAAGATGCACCCACAAGTAGTTGTTAATACCAATCTTTTTGGGATGAGATTATTTAGACTACTACATTTAAGCACCGATGAACCTCTGCCCAAAGCAGTAATAATTTTGGTTGTCTCTTATACATACCCTGGTTCATAATGATAAAAGCATACTATTAGCAATGAAGAAATTAATATGCTTTGCTGTTTGCCATGCAAAGTTAATAAATACATCTAAATCATTTTATAATTTTAATAAAATTTGGAAATATCATCAGTCATAAATTAATTTGAATTGAAGATTAAGAGACAATATTATTTATTTTAATTGGAAGAGATCAGTTCTTCCTATATACAGCCTTTGAAGATAAGTAATAACTTGAGATTCACAAATTTATATTGGATTAATGATGTAAGATTAGATGTTACAAAATTCCCTGCAATGCCTTAAGTGAATCTAACCATTTTTTAAAAGATATTATTTGTTTATTTGAGAGAGAGAGAAAGAGAGATAGCACAAGCAGGGACAACTGCAGAGGAAGAGAGAGAAGGAGGCTCCCGCTGAGCAGGAAGCCAGGCACGGGGCTTGATCCTAAAACCCCAGGATCATGACCTGAGCTGAAGGCAGACACTGCCATGAGACTGAGCCACACAGGTACTCTATGTCTCACCAAACTTTAATGAGAGTAAATATAAAAGAATAATCCAGGGCAAAAGGTTTGAGTTTTGTTTTGTTTTGTTTTGTTTTGAAGTAAAAGGTTTTTAAATGGAATTGGGGATACAATTAGCAACCTGTAGACTAAGTAATGGGCCTAAAAATAGTAGATCTGTACACTTTCCACATTTTTTCCACCTTCTGGTGATATAACAGCCCCAATTTGCTAAAGGCTCCATCACCTTTATTGTATGAATTTCTTAGTCTCTGAAAATACTTGAGTTTACAACTGGTACAGAGATTACCATGTATCACATTTAGCAAGAAATAAGACTGAGATGTCCTCATCTGCTTTCACTCATGGGACTATATCTTTCTTCAAAGTTTGGAAGGATGGTCATTACAGTAACAGTATTGTGAATTGGGAAAATAAAGGTGTTATATCTATCTATCTATAGATAGATAGATAGATAGATAGATGTAATATTTTATTTATTTATTGGACAGAGAGAGAGAGATCACAAGTAGGGAGAGAGGCAGGCAGAGAGAGAGAAGAAGGGAAGCAGGCCCCCTGCCGAGCAGAGAGTCCTATGTGGGGCTTGATCCCAGGTCTGTGAGACCATGACCTGAGCCGAAGGCAGAGGCTTAACCCACTGAGCCACCCAGGCGCCCCTAAAGGTTATATATTTTTAAAGTAACTATATATTGAAGCTGAAGAAATCACACTCAAATACACACTAAGAGAATATATCTGATGAGCTAATGCCTATAAATAAGCAGGAATTGGAGGTTATCTCCTTATAAAATTTATAATAGATTTGAATCTTTTCTTGTTTTTTTGCTAGTCAGATAACTCAGAATGGATGAGGATACTGGAATGCAGCTGGAGAGACGACTAAAATTTACCAAATGCAGAGATGTAATATATAAGGGATAAATTTGTTAATCAACCTAAGTGTATGATTCAAAAGTTTTCTCTTGCAAATATTTTATTCTTGGGATCAATACACTAGAAATTGCCTTTGCTATTTTCTCAAACATGAAATTAAAGTCCAAAGAAATCCATTTTAATGTAATGCTGTTTAAAATATGTTGTTTACAAAGGGGTACCTGGGTGGCTCAGTGGGTTAAGCCTCTGCCTTCAGCTCAGGTCATGATCTCAGGGTCCTGGGATCAATCCCTACATCGGGATCTCTGCTAGGCAGGGAGCCTGCTTCTGCCTGACTCTCTGCCTACTTGTGATCACTCTCTCTCTCTCTGTCAAATAAATAAATAAAACCTTTAAAAATATGTTGTTTACAAAAGATTTTGATCTGCAAGTATTGAATACCTTTCTTTTGAATCAATCAAAATGTTATCTCTGAACTTTGCCCAATTAGTTTATTAGTAATGGTTTATAATTTCCTGGCAATCTTTTTTCTTCTTATATATTTTCATGTTTTTATTTAAATTCCATTTAGTTAACATACAGGATAATATTAGCTTCTGGTGTAGAATCTAGTGATTCATCACTTACCTACAACACCTGGTGCTCATCACAAGTGTGTTCCTTAATCCCCATTATCTTTTTAAACCATCCTCCACCCGTCTTCCTTCTGGTAACCCTCAGTTTGTTGTCTATAGTGAAGAGTCTGTGGTCTTTTTCAAACCAAGATAAAGAATGGCAAGTTCCCAAGTATAGGACCACTTTTGAATTTTCTGATCTAAAGAATATATGTAAGGCACTATAGTCTTATGTTATTTATTGCAATACTTTGCTTGAACCAGGATCATAGGAGATAAGATCCTGAACACAAATGGTGATGATGATGACAGCAGGAGCAACAGGAAATAAAAGAAACATGATGCAGAGTCTATGGCTGTTGTCGTGGCCCTACTGACAGATTGAGATGCCTCACTGGTCAGAGGTATTTGACATCATGTGTCCAACATTTCATAACCAAAGATAGACCAGTGAATTTTCTTGGTAGCTGCACTCTTGATGCATAGATATATTTTTTATTAGTTTCTCTTTTACTTCTATAGCATATTCTTAATTATCTTTGGGATATTAGACTTCTGTCAATACCCACAAATTTTTGCTGTTGTGGTTCTCTCTTGAGCACTCAGCAATAGTCCCAGGTAATGCTTCAGCCCTGTTTGTCTTCCTGAGGCCTGAATATCTCTACATTTCTATTGTCAGCTTGGCTCCTAACTCATCTCCTGCAGCTTGCTTCTGAACAAAACCATTGACTTAGGGATAAAATGTCCGTCCAGTGGTTTTTACATAGAAAGTCATGACTCAAGTCTGAAATTTCATAGCTAAGTGATTTCCAGCTAAGATGTTCTTAAATGTTCTTTCCTTGATATACTTTCTGTTTTAAATATGTAACAGTGATAGATAAAGTATAAAACAAAACTAACTAGACAAAACAATACAAAGAACAAAGGTAAGCCTATTTATGATCTGAAGGTGAAGCAACCCTATAAAGAGGGAAGAAGGACTGAAGCTGATGTATTGCCAGGTTCAGGTCAAGGAACAGGCAGTAGTAGCTCAAAAGTTGGCAACTCCAAAGGAAAGGAATTAAAACTTCTTCAAAGGTGAAAATAAGACATAAAAAGTATTTGTAGGGTCTGGGTATGTGTTTCCATTGTGAGAGTCTAATGGGGGAAAAAAAGCACAAAACATGTTTCTATTACCAGATACTGTAGATACTGCAGATTTTAGCAAACTATTAGTCTTGTGAGATTAAGGACCCACATATAGTCCTGATCAAAATGTGAATCAAACTGCACCCCCAGCTTTTGGATGGGGTCTGTATTAATCCCACTCCCCCTTTAAGCAGGAGCTATAAAATGTCATATGACATGACAGGCAGGAGCACAGGAGTGATGGGGCAATTATAAAGCTATTGGCCATGGAAGGATAAAAAGAAATAAAGAGGGAAAAAAAACACAAAAAATAAATAATTGTTCAAAAAAAAGGATTTGAAAGTATTACTGAGGATCTAGTGAATATGCTATCTTTGAAGTAGTGTGAATGGGTATGGAACTACTCTGTGGGCTGGGCTATCTACTGTGGGTCTCAGACATCAAAGGAAAGGCCAGATGAACTGATGTTGGCCCTTAAACTATAGCAACAGAAATGATACCAGAAAATAATTTAAAAACATGAAAAATTGTGTTGTTTAGGAGAACAGACAACAATTGTAACAATGAAATGAAATTTAAGAGACATTTCAAAGTCTTCAAATAAATATATTTAAGTTACTCAACAAAACAAATGAAGGGATAGTTCCCACCACCCAAAGAACAATGAATTATAAAACAGAATGAGCATGTATTTTGAAAAGGCTATATAAAAATTAATTAGATTGACTGGAATAGTCATTGGAATAAAAGTTCACTTAGAAGGAATCTAGTGTAGACCAAACATAGACCAGGAGAGAATCTGAGACAGAGAATATTGCTAATGAATTTACCAAGTAGTCAATATGTAGCAAAGGGATATAAAAATGTAAATGAATACTTTAAATAATACAAATGGACATGACATGCATAAATAGCCAATAACTTTTTAAAAGTTTATCTGCATGATACTTAAACATGGTTCACGTTTTGGACCACTAATTCTGTATTTACCACACTAGTGCAACACTATTCTTAAGGAAGTGATTAGTTCCAGAAAGAACAAGACAAGAATTTCTTTCCCTTAATTCTGACCTATCTCTGGAAAAGTTTTGTGAGAATAAGAAGGAAGAAGTGTGATTTTCTTTTTCTTTTTTAAACCTGGTGGGTTTCCCTTTCAACAAAGCGTGTCCAGGTGGCAAGCCTTGATTCCCTGGGAAACACTGGCCATGCAAGGAGGCAAAGGGCCACTGATATTTGCTAGGGTTGGTTGCTATGATTTAAAAAAACAAAAACAAAAACAAAACAAAACAAAAAACCTTGCTGCATATAGATCCCAACAGTACATGTTTTGTCCAGTCAGTAGTTCTTGGACTCCCTCTGAGCAAGTTCCCCCAATAAGTCTATGCATCCACTGTTTTCTTTGAGTCTTTTCTTTGGCCTTACTGGACCATCACCCACTCTAGGCTTACTTAAACTCTGCTGAAGCCCACCTGCAGAATTTTTAAAATTCCTATTTACTACTTTGACATAAGGAAGCATTTATGTGATTTGTATCAGTCAAATTTAATATTGGTAGCATCATTGTTATTTATTAAAGTTGCAAGCAAACAAAACTTAGAGAAGACTATATTTCTCATCCATTGTTTCCATTGAAGCAGCATGGGCCGCAACACATGAGTTCTTAATTTTGTATGATTACTGAAAGGCTTGAAAATTTGTGTTCACCCAAGTTCCCAGGTGATGCTAATACTGCTAGTTCAGGGACCAAACTTTTAAAGCCACTGTTTCTGTACAGTCACCCAAACTTAGAACAGTAAGAAAATAATCCTTTCCAGTGTAAATGCAGTGACTAGTCCTTTGGGTATAATGTATGTGCCCACTTTCTCCCATAATCAAGTCATTAGGTTGTGCTTACTTTCCCTCTATTGTAAATATAGGAATAACTTGGGCATTTTGTTTAGTTGCTCAGTTCATTGAATTTTAAAAAGACCACTTCAGGTTTTGTGTGTGTGTGTGTGTTTCTCCAAACTTTATACATTTCACACAGAGCCTGAATGAGAGTATACATTCCTGAAAAATCTTTGTAAGGTGTTTAAGATTTGTTTGGTAGGCATGGTATAAAATACCTTAAAAAGGTTTGAAAATTCTTAAGGGTTTTTTTTTTTTTTGGTCTCATATATATCTTCCTTTTTTGCTGGTTAACTTGACTTTCTTTAAATATTTGCAAAGCTATAAAAACAAAAATATTGAATTTATTTTGCTCAAAGGAATGGAAGTCACAAGGAGATAAATAATAGCTCAGGAAAAACATATTAGAATGTATTACTTAGGATGTACTAAGTTCCTCATCATAGAGATGGTGTGAGCATGAAAATAGAAATATTCTGTGCCTAGGAAGTTTAGAACAGATCTCAAACATCAAAGAAGTGGTCAGATTAAATGATTTTTCCCTGAAAGGATTTTCTAAGGAAGAAAATTTAAATGTTAGCCACAGAAGCATTCCAGGAAACTGCACCATTATTGTAAATGACCTATGTTTCTCTGAAACCAAGTGTCTGTCACCATAATAAACACAGCAAAGACAAACAAACAAAAAACTATTCTCTGGCCTATAGGTTGAAGATACTTTGGACAAACAAAATTAATGCTTCTTTGTACTTTCAACTGTATAAATGATGTCTCTGGAGTCTTCTTCCTTTTTTCACCATGTGTTGTCCTCTCACAGGAAATATCAATATCTTTCTCCCTATAAAAAATTGTACATTAAAACTCCCAGTAAAGAAATGCCATAAAATAGTCTAAACTGGTAGGTTTTGTTTTTGTTTTGCATTGCATCTTAATAAATACATTCCAAACTGACATAAAATTCTATGGTCTTAGAATAATACATGGTATTGTGTCATTTAGGTGCACTCTCGGTGCAGATATAAATTTTGGAAATGTCAGAATTGGGGCAATAAACAGAGGAGAGGATCACACTTTAACTGAGCAAAGCTACAGTAGATGTGCCCACACATACAAGGCATGCAGTAGATGCAGTCATACAAAGGGCTCTAAAAATATATCAGGTAATATTTGGGAGCTTTCCATCCCCAAAGAAACTTTCAGGAAAATCAGATCTATTTAATATATTCTACATGTTGTTAATTCCAGAGGTTGTACAATCCTAAATTTAGTAAAAAATAAAGTAAACATATTTTTTAAAATTATCACATATTGTAAAAAATGGGAATATTACCCTAAATATCCAGAGAATATATGTAAAAGTGCACTAGTGACATACATATACTTGAATTAGTTGGTTTTCTATAAGTGTCAATCAAGAAAATATAATTCACTCTACATATTTCAAACATAAGAAAGCGAATACGAAAGATTGCACATTCTTGAACTACTGAGAGAACAAAGAGTGGATGTTATCTACAGTTTACCTCTAGGAGTTACAGAAAGACTTTACTACATCTCACCCCGCCTTAACTTTTCTTTGATGTTTGCTCAGTACTACATATTTGGGATTTTCCTCAGATGATTTACACAGGTATTCTCCAATCTAATCCTGCACTTCTGCAAATATTTTTTTTCTGACCTAAAGAATAATGATTTCTTGGCTATTTATAGAATGCCTGGGTCATGTAGATTCCTCCAGCACTCAAAATGGACACGAGTCTTGAAATGTAGCAAGTAGTTTGAGAAAACATCCGCTCAGGTTCCTGCCTTCTTGATTGTCGAAGTATAAATGTTGAGCGCAAGGACAAAGAATGAGCTAGACACACTCTTACATGTAGAACTTTAACAAGGATATGGGGTTAGAAAAGAGAAATATGGATGGAAAGACAAAGAAGCACAGTAAGAAAAGCCAGCAATCTTGTAGTGAAGGTAGCCAGTGAGAACTACTTGGTGAGAGAGTAGCTGAAAAACAGGATGTCTGCAATGAAATTTATATTTGGGGAGGGACTTTCTCAATCTTTTATTTTTTATATCCTCTATATTTGTATATCATCTATAATTTTATATTCTTCTTTCACTGGTTTTGGAGAGAGTAAAGAGATAAGGGAGATGTCTAATGTGAATATTGCAGGAAAAGAGGACAGCCACATAAAAAGAGAAAATATTCCATAAATTGAACAAATTCAATAGAAGTAACTTAGAGTCAGAAAGAACTTGAAAAAAATTAAGCAAACCTCTATCTCACATGTGTACCTCAGTACCAATGACAAAATCTGGGATATTACAAAGCACATGTGTCTCTGTTCAGAATTAGGTTTGCTCAAATTTCATTTACTTCTTAAAAGAGGAATCTCTGTTACTATTTATTTATATCTTTATTTGCAACTATCTGAATTGATATCCATCCCTTTATAAAAGAAGCACATATCCTGCTTTTTTTGGTATTTATTGACACAAGTATTTAGAATATTTTCTAAATATTTGAAACTTCATCACCTGTTTCTAAATTAGTTTAATTCAACCAATTATTATATAATTGATAATGAGGATCTCAGATATATTCAGAATTAAAGTAATCCCAGATAAATTGGCAAAAATACTTTTGGTGGTTCTAATAAAAAAGCTGAGGAAGAAGAACATAACTGGCCAATCTATGTGGGTTCCCCTTATAAAAAATTAGTATTACTTTACAGTTTTAGTTCTGTTTATGAATTTTATTTTGCATGATGTATTAAGCCATTGTCTCAGCTCAGTAGATATGACAGTATTAATTCAGTAAAGAGATTTAAAAAAAGGATGAATTTTACCAAACTTGACGAGAGAGATTAGAAATTGTATATTTATATATTTGTCTACTCTGTACTTATTTTTAAGTGTCATAATACAGAGAACAGAAACTTTAGAAACTATCAAAACAGAGTCCATTAAAAAAAATCTAGAATGTTATAACCCCAGGAATGTTTATTTTTAATAAGCTATGTAACATCTTCTCATCCATTAGCACCCTCAGAAAGTAAATGTAAACCTTTTCAGACACAGTCATCTGTCTTAGAATATTTTAATATTATTCATATATTACCCTCTGAAAAACATCAAAAGATCACATTATCTGGAAGTAAGTAGAATTACAAAAGAGTCTAATAGCTTCGGTTGGTTTAAGAAAAAAAAAAACAAACTACGTGGGGAATATGTAAGCGATGAATACATAAAAGATTAAGTGAACATCTTATAAACAATTAGTGAAATACTATTGAGTCACCATATTCAAATGCAAAATAGATATATGAGAAACAGAATGCATAATCCTATCATGGGGATTAATTTCATACTCAAAGTTGTTGGTGAGGATATGATGAATCTAAGCCTAAAAACTTCTTTAAAGTCTAGAAAAACCATCTGGTTGCCTTGGAGATGGAAGGACATTTGAGAAGAGGACTCTGTGGGAGATGGTTTGCTACACATTCTTCAGGTTTGTAAAAATGCAGAACTAATCATTCTCTTGCTTCTCATGCACAAATACAGAGGAGAATTTCCCATGTATGTGTCCCTATTCTAAATAATTCTGGCCATTATATTATGGGTGATTCTTTTGAGACTATTTTAGAGTGAACCATATTCACTATGGTGTTTCCAGTGACTATTAGAGTTGGTGGCACATAGTAGACTGTCAGTTAATATTGGCTGGATGAATGCCAACAGAAAGAAATTACTTCAGAATAAAGTAAATAAAGTGAGAGTTGTTTTGTAGTTGAACAAATTAAACTGAGAAGAAAGCAATAAGAGTACATTAAGATGTTGAAGCAATTCTTTTTTTTTTAAAGATTTTATTTATTTGACAGACGGAGATCCAAGTAGGCAGAGAGGCAGGCAGAGAGAGAGGAGGAAGCAGGCTCCCCACTGAGCAGAGAAGCTGATGCGGGGCTCAATCCCGGGACCCTGAGATCATGACCTGAGCTGAAGGCAGAGGCATTAACCCACTGAGCCACCCAGGTGCCCCAAGATGTTGAAGCAATTCTTTAGAAAAAAACAAACAAGGTGAATTGAGTACTTTGCTTTAATCATAGCCTGATAGTGTCATAATCTATATGCCCATTGACTGGTTATATGTTGTTCATTCAACAAATACTTAAAGTGCATTTTTTAATGTGCTGGACATTCAGTAAATACTTCCCAAATTTAAATTTTAAACAAAATGGCAAAGGGTCAGGCTTTTGAAGATCTGGATTCTGATCTTAAGAGTGCAAAATGATTTTGGTAAATCACGGAATTTCCTCAATCTGTTTCAACTGCTATAACAAAATTATCCTAAAAATAGAAAATATTAAAATATGACATTTTCTCTTATACACAATATTGGGATAATTCAGAAAAACCTATGAGGAAATACTCTCCCTGCATACACATATAAACACATGCATGCACATTTATATTTTTAAAGTGAATTGGTAATGATTCATAATAATATTAACAAATCATATAATTTGAAATGATTATTTGCATAAGATACCTATCATTTCAAAATGAATTGAAACATAGAACTACACAAGCAAACATTTTTTGGAAGAAGATTATCTTAGAACATCTTCCCCAGAAACAAATCTCAGTCTGGCCCCAAGGGAAGCGCTAAAGCACAGATTGTACTGCAGAGTTGGTCTCACCTTGAGGCAAGAGGGCCAGCTTCTCTGCCCCCTTCATCTCCCTGGCCTTGTATTTTGGGAGGAAAGGTAGTGTAATATTTATGACAAGTGGAGGTGGGTGGGGACGAAGGTGAAATATTTCCATTTGAGGCATCTCCTATTGTCTAGAGGCACCCAGAGTTTCAACCAAAAATACATAGTGAAATTTAACCTCTTTGCTCTCAAAAAAGCAAAGCAGATCTCAGCATTTCCTTTCAATTCTGATCTATCCTGAGGGCAAGTCTCCTGTCAACAATCCTCAGTGTGGTTGCTGTGCTTTTACACAAATGAGTGAAATGCACAGAAGGTATTTCTCTTGTCATAAACAGGATTTACTTTTCAAGAAAAATGTCCATTTAAAGCAAAGAATCTGAGAAGAGTTCAGAGAACATGCTGTTGAATCTTGTGAAATTCAAAGAAATAATCAGAATGTTTTAGATTCTTTTAAAGATTAATAAAGTCTATGTAAATGTAATATGTTATTAACCACAATTGATAGAAAAAATTATTATTAGATAAAGCTAACATGTTAGAAAGTGTTTTAGTCTAGAAATTTCATTACTTTAGAAGTGGAATCAGGATAATTTCTTGAAACCTGCAAGTCTTGTCCATTCCTATGTGATAAAATTATTGGACTTAATTTTGCAAAAAAATATACTTCCAAATTGAAAATCATTTACAAATTATCTGAGAAGTATCCTCAGATTTTATATTATATGATATGTAATGTTGACCTATAAGGTCTAATTTCTGCATATAAAATACACAGTGTGAAAAAAAATAATTTCAAAATAATTTAACTTTTTATGTGTATTTTATTTTCCATCAGGAGGCTCTGAAGACATCTTACTCTGCCTTTGCTTTCCTTTTTACTTAGAAAGCAGATACATCTGAGCCTCTCTCATTTCCATATCGCCCAATCCGCTATCCTATCTTAACCTTCATGACTCATACTTTCTCTTGTTACTTGTTCTTCTCTTATTCTCTCTTTACCCCTTGTTTTATGCTTCAAACATTAAAGTAACTACTTTGACAATATTAGAAAACCCACAGAAAAAGGAGTATTAGTAGGAAGTAAGTGGTGAGCATTTCAAAACGGAATCTCCATTTGAGAATGAGAGAGAGACTCAGAGCACTTATACCTTAATAAATATATGTGCCAGACAAACTTAATACTTTAAAATGAAGAATAAGTAAAACAGAACATTTGGTCAAATCATAAAATTAACTTAAACAATAGTCAGAATATGTTACTTAACTAATAATTTCTGACCATAAAAAATTAAGGGCTTCACATTCCATTTTTTAAATTATCTTTTCTTTTAGGGGCACCTGAGTGGCTCAGTGGGTTAAATTATCTTTTCTTTTATTCTGAGGGAAAAACTATAGGGAGATGCCATATACATACCTTGAGAAAAACATAAATAGCCTGGTATATATCTGAGGAGCCTGGTATATATCCAGTTTTGCACTGTGAAATATGATATATGGCTGTATATAAATATGTGTCTGATATTTTTAAACCATTTTTTGAAAAGAGGGAAATAGACATAGAGAAATAAATATTTCTTTACACTACATAAACACATATTTTAATTAGCCTAAAATCATTGACATTTTCTATTTTATTGTTTGTGTTCTTAATTGATCAAGATAAAGGATATGAGCTGAAAAGAATTACAGGAAGAAGATGGAGTGAAAAATTTCCTTCATGCAGAAGACAGTGCAATATTAAGAAACTGGACTAGACTGTTAAAGTATAAATTCATTTATGATTGAATATTCCAAAAGTTTCTGATGTTGATTTCTTGTACTATGATATATTTTTTCTCTTTTATTCAGAGACGACATGATCTCTCTGAGGGTGGACTTTTCTGAGAAGGAGTTTGGGGATGTCTAAGAATACAGGAAGTAGGAATTAACTTTTCTGCCCAGGACTTATAATGTGTTTAATGTGGTCTAAATAGAACTAAAAAGATCTCTAGATATTTTTTACATGCTCCTTGTGGTGGACATGAGATTGGTCCTGCTATGAAGAGATTCATCAGAGTCTGGATTCAACACACTGGGCCTGCATGATATGAAAAAGATAATTCTAGTAATTCTGTTATAATATTCACTTGGTTATCTATAAGTATTCTGTGAAGTCTTGTTAAAAGCTGAAACCCACTCTTCACTCTGCTATACTGACATGGCAAAGCCTCCCCCACACTATCAATGGAATAAAAAAAGAAATGGAGAGAAATAGTGCCAACAAAGAAGCATCAACATCAACCTGAGGAACACCATCAATCATATATAAGATATAATCACCAGACGAGGATCTAGATATTGTGGGAACTGTGTGACATGTATCCAGAGATGGAGCAGAAGTGACTCAACTCTGTGGAACTGTTACTAATATATACAGAGGGAAATCATGGTGCTAGGAAAGATCTGATCTGTAGACTAAGCTAAAAAATATCTTGGATAATGTCTGTTTTGTCCACCACTGTAGCTCAGTTACTAGAGTGATACCTTATGTATAACAGATAAAATCCATATTTTGAATTAATTCTCAAGGAAATAAAAAAATAACTGGGCTGTGAATTGAAATTTTAGGCACATACTGGTGAGGGAGAATAGCCATAACTGCTATAAAGGAAACTATAGTTTTCATGATTCTTTGTTTCCTCTGCAGCTGAACACAAATCTGAATGAATAATATTGGATTCTGCCAAAGATTGCTTCAGCTAAATAAATAGATAATGTAGTCTGTTGGTGATATTTACATACAAATAGAGACATTTCTATTTTTTTTTATTCAGTGATTGTTTTTTTTAATTTTTTATTTTTTATAAACATATATTTTTATCCCCAGGGGTACAGGTCTGTGAATCACCAAGTTTACACACTTCACAGAACTCACCAAAGCACATACCCTCCCCAATGTCCATAATCCCACCCCCTTCTACCAAACCCCCTCCCCCCAGCAACCTTCAGTTTGTTTTGTGAGATTAAGAGTCACTTATGGTTTGTCTCCCTCCCAATCCCATCTTGTTTCATTTATTCTTCTCCTACCCACTTAAGCCCCCATGTTGCATCACCACTTCCTCATATCAGGGAGATCATATGATAGTTGTCTTTCTCTGCTTGACTTATTTCACTAAGCATGATACGCTCTAGTTCCATCCATGTTGTCGCAAATGGCAAGATTTCATTTCTTTTGATGGCTGCATAGTATTCCATTGTGTATATATACCACATCTTCTTGATCCATTCATCTGTTGATGGACATCTATGTTCTTTCCATAGTTTGGCTATTGTGGACATTGCTGCTTTATATTTTATTGGAAATATAATCTCTTGTGGTGGTAAAGTCTATCATTCCACCTTCTGCAAAGTTATGATTATTATTCTAGATTTAAATATTGTGATCTGTCTCAGAAGATTTACAACAATACTTCAGTCTAAACTATAGTCTGATGCCCTATCAAAAGTATGCCCCATTACAGATTAAATGTTTGTATTTCTCTTTTGCAATGACAAAAGTCCACTTCTAATCACAGGATGCAACATGGATAAGGAAATGTAGGTTTTCCCAAAGTCAGCTTAACAATTATTCAAGGGACATAATTGACCTTGGAAATGGAATATAGCAAAAGCTTTTGTGTTTGTAGGTTCACAATGTAAGCGAACCTTGTATTCAAGATTTGATCCCAGGAAGTCTTGTGTTATTAGTGACTCCGGGATGCTACATTTGATGAAACTAGAACCAATTCTTCTTCAGTGCTCTTCAGTTTAATTGGCACTTCCAGGAGATTTCACTGCATGTAATTTGAAAACCAACATCTTAAAGTCTAAGCTTGAGAACCCATAGGAGGGAAAAACCTTGTTCAAATTTATTATTGAAGAAGGGGGATATTTTTACTTGAAGAAAATATGGTAGTTTAGACAAAGGCTTGGCAGTCTAAAAGAGCATTATTTGTAGAACTGTTTGGGTCTTGTCTTTAGGACTCAGACTATGCGTCTATGGTCAATGACATACAGAGTATGTATGCATGTATGTATGATTATAAAGTATCTTATATTATGCTCTGAATCAAATTCTCTCCATCTGGTGGGGCAACAAAACGGATTTATAAATATTTGAAATTCGTAGTATTTCCTAATAAAATGAAATATGGGTTTCTAAGTAACTAATTAGAATAGATTCTCTTTGTTCAAGAATTTCCTTAGATTTGTTGCTGAATTTGGGCTTTAGTTTTATTTGAAAAATAAAATTCTTTTCAATTTAAATATGAGAAGTGTTCATTAAATATATGATGAATTTCTGTTTGCAAAATTAATCTTATATAAATGTACAATAAATTTTAAAATAATGTGCACCACATAATACACTGAAGTTTATTTTTAGAGTAAAATGCTTATCTGATCATTATATAAGTAGATGAACTATACAGTAAATTATAATATTCTACCTTTTATGAAGACAAAAAGAAAAATTAGAAAAATCAAAGTTATGCATTTACATCGCAAGTGATATTTAGTTGTCATGTAATATGTCAGTGCAAATAATTAAAGTGATATTACCGATGAAAAATATATTTTAGTATTGCTTCTGTAATTATTCCATATAAAAGAACAATAGAGTTAATAAAATAACAAGTTTCTTAAAGGAATGAATTTAAAGGGCTTCTATGGTTTGTAGCACTCACTATAACCTGTTGATGCAGCCTATCCTAATGATTCTGGTAAAGATTTGAAATTTAGTTCTCAAACTATCACTCTCATAGATTAGCAACCTCATACATATCATCATGACGGCACTTGAAGCTGTCTCCTAATTAAAAGATCAATTATTTTTGTGGTTCATCCTCTACCTCTCCCTACCATCGCCATGACTGACTAGTGGTTGTCTGTTTTGTGTTACCTGTGTTTGCTTTTAAAAGTCAGAAGCATTCTTCTTCAGTCCGTTATTCAATCAGTTGGACTCTGATAAGAACCTTTTACTTCCTCTGGGTTTTTCTCTGTGTGAAAAGTTCTGAGATCATGGAATGTTAGAACACATTTGAGCTCCCATTGTCATCCCATACTAGGAATAAAACTAACTTAGAAGAATATAATAAATACAGATATGATCAGCATAGGAGAAAATGTGTATGTTTTTAATAGAGTTTTCAAAGGAGAATCTATGTTAGCTTCATTTCCTAACAGGGCCTCTCTGTAGCCTTCTTTGTCCTCCAAAGTCTCTCATGTGTATACATAATAGCTGGTGATATAGTCTGAGCAAGGAAGGATTTTGCCAATCTGGGAAACCTATTTTCTTTCCCTGTCATAATCATGCTGTATTTGATCATTTCTTCAAAATTCAGAAAAATATAAATAGACTTTGCTCTTAATGTCTGTCTTGGTTTCTTAAGGCTGCTGTAACAAATTGCTGCAAGCTGGAAAGTTTGAAATACCAGGAATTTATTCTTTCACAGTTTGGGAGAAATTTAAAAATCAAGGTGTCAACAGGGTCATAATCGGTCTAAAATGTTGCCTCTTAGTTGCCTTCATTGCCTCTTAGCTTCTGGCAGGTGATAATGATCCTACCTTCCTTTGGTTTGTAGATGTATTCTTCCAATCTCTGTCTCTGTTCTCCTGTGTCTTCTGTGTCTGTGTGGAGATTCCTCTCTCCATCTAAGAATACCAACATTGCATTTAGATTTACCCTAATGCAGTCTAATCTCTTCTTAAATTCATTATGTTTGCAAAGACCTTATTTTCAAACAATGCCTGATTTGCAGGTCCTGGAAGTTAGGACTTCAACATAACTATTTAGAGACACAATTCTAACCACTTACACAGTCTTTTAATTAAAAAAAGCATAAGCATATCTCTCAATAGTTACCCTGAATGTGAATGGGCTAAATGCCCCTGTCAAAAGACACAGGGTATCAGAATGGATAAAAAAACAAAACCCATCTATATGTTGCCTCCAAGAAACTCATTTTAAGGCCGAAGACACCTCCAGATTTAAAGTGAGGGGGTGGAAAAGAATTTACCATGCTAATGGACATCAGAAGAAAGCAGGAGTGGCAATCCTTATATCAGATCAATTAGATTTTAAGCCAAAGACTATAATAAGAGATGAGGAAGGACACTATATCATACTCAAAGGGTCTGTCCAACAAGAAGATTTAACAATTTTAAATATCTATGCCCCCAACGTGGGAGCAGCCAACTATATAAACCAATTAATAACAAAATCAAAGAAACACATCAACAACAATACAATAATAGTAGGGGACTTTAACACTCCCCTCACTGAAATGGACAGGTCATCCAAGCAAAAGATCAGCAAGGAAATAAAGGCCTTAAACGACACATTGGACCAGATGGACATCACAGATATATTCAGAACATTTCATCCCAAAGCAACAGAATACACATTCTTCTCTAGTGCACATGGAACATTCTCCAGAATAGATCACATCCTCAGTCCTAAATCAGGACTCAACCGGTATCAAAAGATTGGGATCATTCCCTGCATATTTTCAGACCACAATGCTCTAAAGCTAGAACTCAACCACAAAAGGAAGTTTGGAAAGAACCCAAATACATGGAGACTAAACAGTATCCTTCTAAAGAATGAATGGGTCAACCGGGAAATTAAAGAAGAATTGAAAAAAATCATGGAAACAAATGATAATGAAAATACAACGGTTCAAAATCTGTGGGACACAATAAAGGCAGTCCTGAGAGGAAAATATATAGCGGTACAAGCCTTTCTCAAGAAACAAGAAAGGTCTCAGGTACACAACCTAACCCTACACCTAAAGGAGCTGGAGAAAGAACAAGAAAGAAACCCTAAGCCCAGCAGTAGAAGAGAAATCATAAAGATCAGAGCAGAAATCAATGAAATAGAAACCAAAAAAACAATAGAAAAAATCAACGAAAGTAGGAGCTGGTTCTTTGAAAGAATTAATAAAATTGATAAACCCCTGGCCCGACTTATCAAAAAGAAAAGAGAAAGGACCCAAATAAATAAAATCATGAATGAAAGAGGAGAGATCACAACCAACACCAAAGAAATACAAACTATTATAAGAACATACTATGAGCAACTCTACGGCAATAAATTTGACAATCTGGAAGAAATGGATGCATTCCTAGAAACATATAAACTACCACAACTGAACCAGGAAGAAATAGAAAGCCTGAACAGACCCATAACCAGTAAGGAGATTGAAACAGTCATTAAAAATCTCCAAACAAACAAAAGCCCAGGGCCAGATGGCTTCCCGGGGGAATTCTACCAAACATTTAAAGAAGAACTAATTCCTATTCTCCTGAAACTGTTCCAAAAAATAGAAATGGAAGGAAAACTTCCAAACTCATTTTATGAGGCCAGCATCACCTTGATCCCAAAACCAGACAAGGATCCCACCAAAAAAGAGAGCTATAGACCGATATCCTTGATGAACACAGATGCGAAAATACTCAACAAAATACTAGCCAATAGGATTCAACAGTACATTAAAAAGATTATTCACCACGACCAAGTGGGATTTATTCCAGGGCTGCAAGGTTGGTTCAACATCCGCAAATCAGTCAATGTGATACAACACATCAATAAAAGAAAGAACAAGAACCATATGATACTCTCAATAGATGCTGAAAAAGCATTTGACAAAGTACAGCATCCCTTCCTGATCAAAACTCTTCAAAGTGTAGGGATAGAGGGCACATACCTCAATATCATCAAAGCCATCTATGAAAAACCCACCGCAAATATCATTCTCAATGGAGAAAAACTGAAAGCTTTTCCACTAAGGTCAGGAACACGGCAGGGATGTCCATTATCACCACTGCTATTCAACATAGTACTAGAGGTCCTAGCCTCAGCAATCAGACAACAAAAGGAAATCAAAGGCATCCAAATTGGCAAAGAAGAAGTCAAATTATCACTCTTCGCAGATGATATGATACTATATGTGGAAAACCCAAAAGACTCCACTCCAAAACTGCTAGAACTTATACAGGAATTCAGTAAAGTGTCAGGATATAAAATCAATGCACAGAAATCAGTTGCATTTCTCTACACCAACAGCAAGACAGAAGAAAGAGATATTAAGGAGTCAATCCCATTTACAATTGCATCCAAAACCATAAGATACCTAGGAATAAACCTAACCAAAGAGAGACAGAATCTATACTCAGAAAACTATAAAGTACTCATGAAAGAAATTGAGGAAGACACAAAGAAATGGAAAAATGTTCCATGCTCCTGGATTGGAAAAAAAGCATAAGTATCACACAGAGCTGATCAATTAGTACAGTAACATTGTATAAAAGTAAAATAAAATTGTAATTTTAACAAATTTTAACAATTATAACATTGCATAAGAGTAAAATAAAATAAAATAAAAGTTTGCAAATTTTTTTCTTTTGAAGTTGAAAACAATTCCTGATTTTTGTATGCCTTTGCTTAGGTTTCTTTGTATCCTTCACTAATTCATCCCTAAATTTATCAGTAAAAGTGAAAAAGTCTTGATGCACTCAAACACAAAGTGAAATCAAGAAGGTTTCCAGAGTGGTGAAGGATATGAAATTTTACTCTACCTGTAAGCTTATAAGTTAGCCCGTCTGTTGCATGGCTGTTGGGATAAACCACAGACCTCTGGCATCAGACACGAAGAACTGTTTTATTACTCACCACAACAGAAATAGCTAAGGGGTAAGTAAGTATTTTTTACCTTATTACTGAGCTCCTATTTCCACAAGGTGTTACAAGGATGACACTTCCACACACAATGGAGTGTGTTACGCCTTTGGATAGCTAAGGTTTAGAGAGCCTGTGTTTAGAGAGCCTGTATTTTATATAATAGACAGTAAGCATGTCTGCCCTTTGTTCTGGAAGGAGTTATTGTCTTTCAAGGCTATGGGTAAAGAAAACATTTCCAAGGAGATAGTCCGGGATAAAACATCAGTGCTTTGTTAACAAAACCCACTAAAGACCCATAGAAAATTATATCCCAACATTTTTTATTATTGCTTTGTTTTGTTCACTTACTTGTGTTTTGTTCTTGTTTTCCCTTGAAGATATTTCTTCCAGAAATTCTTCTTTAGAACAACAGGATAATTTTGCTTTTGCGAATTTATCATCGTATTCTTCCTGGGTAGTATTACCTTTACCCTTCTTTCATGTTCAGCCTCCAATTTCTGACTTCCCATTGTTGTCAATCCTTACATTTCTGGCAATATTTAACCGACTAAATCCTATCAATAAATAAGGCACTGGAAAACTAGTCAAGTCACCATGGCAGAGGCAGGGGATGTAAATTGGGTTACTACTCTATTGTGCTAGTATCTTATATTACAGAACTAATTCAGTGGGTGATCTTTCAATTACTTTCCATATGTCTCTCCCCCCCCCCCCCAGTTTGTGTCTTAAATCCAGTTCTAGTATTCTTAAAACAAATTAGGAAAGTAGCTCATGAGTGGTATCTCTTTTAATTTTTGTTTTCAGTGTAGACTTGTATTAACTTTTCATTTTGTTGGTGTGCTATTCCTACCCTTCCCCTGGAGTTTAGAGCTATCCATTTCTACTTCTCCAGAGAAAGAGTTATGTAGTAATCATTTTATTACCTAAAAGTCAGCTTGTGTATTATCAATATTCCTAAAATTCCTGAAGGGGTTCAGATGTTTTTATAGAAGCTTTTGAAAAAGTTTTTAAGTGAAAACAAAGAATAAAGCAATGAAGCAATGAAGCCCTTTTTGTTGTTGTTATTGTTACAGGCTTTGCAGAATTACAAATTACCTTGTACAATATTATACTGGGAGTGCTCAGTCATTAACGCCTGTAGAACAGCCGTCAACTAATGACAGGACTATGTGAATAAGTACCTCAGTTCTCTTGGAACAAACCTCAGATGAATGTTCTATACAAGATCTCAAATTAATATTCTCTGTTGGAGTAAGCTCTAGATATATTCAATGGTAGCTACCTTGAAAATAAATAATTAACTTGCTGTCCACCCCCTATTTTTCAGTCTCTATTCATGTTTTATTTATCTCCAAAATAAGTCACTTTATTTAGTATTTTTGTGTCAGGCACTGTCTCTGGAAAACTCCAGTGGTACATATTAGTCTATCTTGTTCCCTTATCACCTCAAATCCACTATTTCCTACTTCTACAACAAGAAGAACTATCTTTTGAGTTTTTCATCTTAAATTTATACTTACAGCTGAAACCAAGTTGTTAAGGGATTGCATATTTCAACCAACTCATACACATATACATATATATGTTCTCAAAAACTCCTATGTATATTATATATGGACAACTCTATTCTCTCCTTCTGTTGTCTTCCCCCTCACCCAGTTTTCATTTAAATTCCAGCTAAAACAATGAATCCTGGAACACTGGAAAATAAATTTAAATTTTAAAAATTCCAGCTACGTAAAATACAGTACAATATTAGTTTCAGGTGTAAAATTTAGTGATTGATCAGTTACATACAACACCTGGTATTCATCACAATTGCCCTCCTAATACCATCACCTGTTTAACCTATCCTCTCATCCACCTCCCCTACAGTAACCTCACTTTGTTCTCTATAGTTAAGAATATGTTTTATGATTTGCATCTCTCTTTTCTGCCCTATGTTCATTTGCTTTGTTTCTTAAGTTCCACATATGAGTAAAATCATATAGTATATGTCTTTCTCTCACTGACTTATTTGCTTAACATAATACTCTCTTTCTCTACCCACATCATTGCAAATGGCAAGACTTCATTCTTTTTGATGGCAGAGGAATATTCCAGTCTGTGGGCATGTGTGTGCGTGCATGTGTGCACACCACATCTTTATCTATTAATCAGCTGATGGGCATTCGGGTTCTTCTATAATTTGGCTATTGTTGATAATGCTACTATACACACTGGAATTCATGTATCCCTCAAATCAGTATCTTTGAATCCTTTGGGTAAATACCTAGTAGTGCAATGGCTGAGTCATAGGATAGCTCTTTTTTTAACTTTTTGAGGAAACTCCATGCTGTTTGCCAGAGTGGTTTGCACTCCTACCAGCATTGTAAGAGGGTTCCCCTTTCTTCGCATCCTTGCCAGCATCTATTGTTTCCTGTGTTGTTAATTTCAGCCATTCTGACAGCTGTGAGTTGGTATCTAATTGTAGTTTTGATCTGTATTTTCCTAACATGAGGGAGTTTGAACATCTTCTCATGTATCCATCAATCATCTGTATGTCTTCTTTGGAAAAATGTCTATTCATGTCTTCTGCCCATTTCTTAACTTGATTGTTTTTTGGGGTGGGTGTTGAGTTTTCTAAGTTCTTTATAGATTTTGGGTATTAACCCTTTATCAGATATGTCATTTGCACATATCTTCTTTCATTCTGTAGGTTGCCTTTTAGTTTTGATGATTTTTTTCCATTGCTCTGCAGAAGCTTTTTACTTTGATAAAGTCCCAATAGTTCACTTTGCTTTTGTTTCCATTGCCTCAGGAGGCATATCTAGTAAGACGCTGCTATGGCTGTTGTCAAAGAGGTTATTCCCTATGTTCTCCTCCAGCATTTTAATGGTCTCCTATGTCAAATTTAGGTCTTTAATCCATTTTGAATTTGTTTTTGTGTCTGGTGAAAGAGAGTGGTCCAGTTTCATTCTTTTGCATGTTGCTGTCCAGTTTTTCGAACATCATTTATTGAAGAGACTGTCTTTTTTTCCGTTGGATACTTTTTCCACTTTGTTGGAGATTAGTTGACCATTAGTTGAAGGTCCATTTCTGGCTTTTCTATTCTGTTCCATTGATCCATGTGTCTGTTTTGGTGCCAAGTATCATACCATCTTGACCATTATAGCTTTGTAATACAACTTGAAGTACAGAATTTTAATGTCTCCAACTTTGTTTTTCTTTTTCAGGATTGCTTTGACTAGTTGGGTTCTTTTATAGTTCATACATATTTTGAGATTGTTTGTTCTAGGTCTGTGAAAAACGCTGCTGATATTTTCATTAGAATTGCTTTAAATGTGTAGATTGCTTTGGGTAGTATAGCATTTTTTCAAAATCTTTTTAAAAGATTTTATTTTTTTTAATTTTTTATTTTTTATAAACATATAATATATTTTTATCCCCAGGTGTACAGGTTTGTGAATCACCAGGTTTACACACTTCAAAACACTCATCATAGCACATACCCTCCCCAATGTCCATAACTCCACCTCTCTTCTTTCAACTCCCCTGCCCCCAGCAAGACTCAGTTTCTTTTGTTAGATTAAGAGTCACTTATGGTTTGTCTCCCTCTCAATCCCATCTTGTTTCATTTATTCTTCTCCTACCTCCTTAACCACCCATGTTGCATTTCCACTTCCTCGTATCAGGAGATCATATGATAGTTGTCTTTCTCTGTTTGACTTATTTCGCTAAGCATGATACCCTCTAGTTCCATCCACATTGTCGTAAATGGCAAGATTTCATTTCTTTTGATGGCTGCATAGTATTCCATTGTGTATATATACCACATCTTCTTTATCCATTTTAACAATACTTGTTCTTCCAATCTGCAAGCATGGAATGTTTTTCATCTCTGTGTCATCCTCAATTTCTTTCATCTTTATTTTATAGTTTTCAGAATACAAATATTTAACCTGTTTAGTTAGATTTATTCCTAGGTATCTTATGGTTTTGGGTGCAATTGTAAAGGGGATGGATTCCTTGTTTTCTCTTTCTGTGGCTTCATTATTGATATGTAGAAATGCAAGAGGTTTCTGTATGTTGATTTTATATCCTGCAACTTTTTCAGAATTTTTGTATCAGTTCTAACAATTTTTTGGTGGAGCATTTTGGGTTTTCTATATAGAGTATTATGTCATCTGCATATAGTGAAAGTTGAATTTTTCCTTGCTGATTTGGATGATTTTATTTATTTTTGTTATCTGATTATTGTGGCTAGGACCTCTAGTACTATGTTAAGTAACAGAGGTGAGAGTAAACATCATGTCTTAGGTATTAACCATAAAGGACAAGCTCTCAATTTTTCCAAATTGAGGATGTTAGCTCTGGATTTCTCATATATGGCCTTTATGATATTGAGGTATGTTCCCTCTAACCCTACTCTGTTGAGGTTTTTTATTATCATGAATTGGATATTATACTTTGTCAAATGCTTTTTCTGATTTTATGGAAAGCATCATATGGTTCTTACCTTTTCTTACTATGGTATATCATGTTGATTTATATGTGAATATTGAACAACTCTTATAGCCCAGGAATAAATCCCACTTGATTGTGGTGAATGATTCTTTTACTATGCTGTTGGATTTAATTTGCTAGCATTTTATTGAGGTGATTTTTTCCCTTTTTTGAGGGGGTTGGGGAGCAGAAGGAGAGGGAAAAAGAATCCTAAGTAGGCAACCAGTCCAGTTCAAAGTCCAATGCAGGGCTTGATCTCAGGACCATGTGATCATGACCTGAGCCTAAATCAAGAGTTGGAGACTTAACTGACTCTGCACCAGGTGCCCCTTATTGAGAATTTTTGCATCCATGTTCATCAGGGATATTGGTCCGCAGTTCTTTTTTTTTTTGTAGTCTGTCTGGTTTTAGTATCAGGGTAATTCTTGCCTCATGGAATTAATTTGGAAGGTTTCTCTTTTTGCCTTGTCCTTTGCCATATGCTCTGTGAAGAAAACCTCTGAGCAATTTTAAAATGATAAGTAATAAAACTTACTGCAGGGAATATATGAACAGCCTTTACGTAATATACTCAAAAAGTTTTCTGTATATGTTATGAAATAGATAGGATTGAGTCTATATTGAAATATTTTATTTATATTCTAGCATATTAATAAGTCTAACCTTCTTCTTATATGACTTCATATGACTTATATGACTTTAGGGTTTCCTTCTTTGGTAGTTATAGCAATAAAATATATTAAGTAAAGAAAACTGTTGTATGTTTTGTTAGTATTTAGTTATTCTGCAAATAAAACTCAAATGATTTCAGAATATAAACAAAGACTTTCTTAAAAACTTAAAAGAGTCTCTGGGAAGCCATTATATTTTGTAGAAGTGGAAGTAGAAACATTTTTAAGTATGCTTTGTTCCTAAATATCAATGAATATTCTTGAAACTCTATTACATCAATTATAAAGATAGAAATCAAAATGAAATATCAAATAATATAACATATTGATAAATGTTCTTATAAAAATAACCAACATATCACAAAATGAAAGATTTTTAAAATTATTTCATAAACATTTATTTGATATTGATAATAGTATATTTGAAATCCAATAAGATTAATGTCAGTAGAGTTTAGTTATATTAATCTGTTCAGCAAATCATTTTCAAAATATTAAAAATTATTAGAAGTTGTAATAACTTATGTTTTATGTCTTTGAAGCTGTGGAATTCACTCAACATATATTTGTTGAATAATTATTATGAATCAAACACTTTTCAGAGTCTGTTTTATTCAGTTTTTGATAACTGCTGTAATAAACTATGTAAAGTGCACCTTTGAGTTTCATTATGTTAAATTGAAAAGGCCTTTGTCTATCAAATGTTCAGGAATAATTTTCAGTGTTCACATGAGTGCAGGGAAAAAAGTCTTTATAGCATGTTTGAGGTATAAATTGATTCAAATTTTGAAAATGAAATATGACAACTTATATTCAAATCTTTATAAATTAGTTATTACCTTTGGGACAGCACTTCCTTTATTATAAATTTATCCTAAGAAAATAGTCTTTGGTATGTGCATATTTATATGTAGAATATACTCTGAATCATTATTTATAATATTGACAAAACAAGTAGTCTTAAAGTTTAATAATTGACCACCAGGCAAATAAAGATTGGTAATAGCAGAATACTCTATAGCTATTAAAAATCTATTTCGGTGTATTTTTGATGAGAACACTGAAGATATATGGGGAAGAAAATATTCCATATTGTTAAAAAAAAAAGTCTTTGCATAAAAATACTTTGTAAAAAGTAGAAGATAAACACCAAAATGTAACAGTATTCATTTCTGAATACTATTTAAATGTTTGTTTCTTAAAATATATTTGGAGTACTTTTGGAGAACTCATATGCTCTATGATGAGTTTAAATTACTTTTGATATCAGATTTAATATCAAGGGAAATAACATATAGAATTTAAATTATGTTGTTCAAGATTAAAGAAAATTTGGTTGCTACAGTTTATGATACAGTAGTAGCTAATATTTATTGTAAATTCATTGTGGGCAAATAACTTCATTAATAAATTTTACAGGTTCATAATCTTATAAAATATGTCATGTTCTTATTCCTTTTTTACAAGTGAAAAATATAAGGCTTAAATATATTAAATCAAATATAATAATATTTTAACTTTGTTTTAAATAAAGTCATTTTTAGAATAAACTATGCCATACGTAAAAATTCCAACATTGGATTCCAATGGAGAGTTGTATTTGTTTTTTTTCAGTTGTTATTATTTGACTTCTCAAATTGACCCTAGGTCAACTTTATCAACTGGTCAATAGCTACTTCTTATCTCCAAACTTCATGTTTCCAACTTTTTTTTTCGTAAATGTTCTACACCCAGTGTGGAGCTCAATGAAAGTCTTGAACTCATGACCTTGAGATCAAGACCTGTGCTGAAAACAAGAGTTAGATGTTCAACTCACTGAGCCACCTGGGCACCCCTCATTTTTCCAACTAACTTAAAATACTGACAAAAAAGCTAAAATAATTGTTTCACATAGTCAAATTTGCATAAATTCCAATTTTATATTTCGGCATTAAATGCCATCCTGTAATTTTTAACTAGATATCAACAAACCACATCTAGTGATAATACTCAACTAAAATTCATCACTTTTCTTGTGTTATATTTCTCTTGTTTATTTGAATGCTATTTTTTCCCCAACAGACATTACTTAAAAACCTGAAATCTCTGGATATAATTTTTAACCCAATATACTACAATATGTTTCAAATACTTGATTTTTTTAACATCAGGCTTTTCTGCAACAAACTCAAAAGTGAGTGTACCTTTATAAGTTAAAATAGAGCATTTTATCATTACTTATATTTAAACTTATTTATTTATTTTTACCCATGAATTATTTTTTTATCCTCTTTCTCTCTTTCTTGTTTTATGTGAATATAGTTGGCATACAGTGTTATATTCGGTGTAGAACTTGGTGATTTGACAAGTTCGAACATTATGCTCTGTTCACCACAAGTATAGCTACCTTCTATCCCATTACATCATTATTACAATATCATTGACTATATTCCTTATGCTGTGCCTTCATGTCCTTGATACATTTATTCTGTAACTAGAGGCCTATCTCTTCCTTTCCCCCTCATCGATTTTGCCCATCCCCTCATTCCCCCTCTCCTCTTGTCTCTAGCAACCATCAGTTTCTATATCTAGGAGTTCTCTGTATTTATGGGTCTGATGCTATTTATTTTTATTTTATTTTTTTACTTATTCACCTTTTTTTTGATCTAACTTATGAAATAGGATTATTTGATATTTATCTTTCTCAGTCTAACTTATTTAACTTAGTGTAATGTCCTCTAGGTCCATCCATATATTTAAATTTAACATCTCTTTAGTGCCTCTTGCAAGACATTAATAATTAATTAATTAATTAATTTCCCCCCAAATGGTAATTCTTCATCTAAATTAATCTGAGGGAAAGGAGTTACTCTAATTTGTTTTCAGTACAGTAGATAGCCAATAAGGGGTTAATATCAGTAAATGGACTTTCCCTGTGAAGGACTATTTTCCTACTTAATAAAAATAGATAACAACAAATAACCATTATTTCTGCAATGTTTTTTAAAAGTTCCTGAGGAAATCAGGGATAGTTTTGAGCATGTAATTTCACATTAAGGCAATCGTATATATAATTTCCTTGCATTTTACAAGAAAGGAACTTAAAGTCTTACCAAGCATTGGTACAACGTTCCTTTTATAAATGGAAGATAATCTCAAGTTTACTGTGTTATGTTGGTGGTGTCAATGATCTGGTGGACAGTTTTTCTCTCCTTCGTTTGTTTCTCAATGTTATAATTTCCCTATGTGATCTAGTGGAAGGATCAGGGTCTGCAACTTAGGGTTTGATTTTTAACTTTCTGGGGTCTCTTCCAAGGCATCTGAGAAGTATTTCCCCAGATGTTCATTTTCCTCTCTCAAGAAACTGCCATTTTCATCCTTATTTGAGTTTATTTAAGTGAGACAATTAAGGATTTTGTCTCCTTTTAACCCTCATCTTTCACAGAGTTGAAGAGGGTTTTGCTGTTTTGTTGTTGTTGTTGTTTTTCCTTTCAAGTTTTCTCTTAGATGGTTCACAGGACATAATGATTTGGGAGCCATGAACAAACACTTACTTCTAAACCATCTCTAGAATACCAAATAAAACATAGTATAACATCATATTTTACCATTTAGAGACCATAAAACTAAGTATAGACTGGTTTCTGACCTCTTAATCCTTACATGGAGAAGCTCCAATTAAAAAAAAAATCAGTCTAATACAAATGACTAAGAGACACATGAAAAAATCATTAGGCATCAGAGAGATTCAAATCAATACCACATTGAGATACCACCTTGCACCAGTTAGAATGGCCAAAATTAACAAGACAGTAAACAACAAGTGCTGGAGAGGATGTGGAGAAAGGGGAACCCTGTTACACTGTTGGTGGGAATGCAAGGTGGTGCAGCCACTTTGGAAAATAGTGTGGAGATCCCTTAAGAAATTAAAAATAGAGCTACTCTATGACCCTGCAATTGCACTGCTGGGTATTTACCCCAAAGAAATAGACGTAGTGAACAGAAGGACCAACTGTACCCCAATGTTCATAGCAGTGATGGCCACAGTTGCCAAACTATGGAAAGAGCCAAGATGCCCTTCCACAGACAAATGGATAAAGAAGATATGGTCCATATATACAGTGGAGTATTATGCCTCCATCAGAAAGGATGATTATCCAAGTTTTGTATCAACATGGACAGGACTGGAAGAGATTATGCTGAGTGAAATAAGTCAAGCAGAGAGAGTCAATTTGAGCATATGGTTTCACTTACTTGTGAAACATACTTGTGGCATATAAGGAATAATATGGAGGACATTGGGAGAAGAAGAGGAGAAGTGAGTTGGGGGAAAACAGAGGGGGAGACAAATCATGAGAGGCTGTGGACTCTGAGGAACGAACTGAGGGATTTGGAGGTGGGGGGTGGGAGGGTGGGTGAGCCTGGTGGTGGATATTATGGAGGGCATGCATTGCATGGAGTAGTGGGTGTGGTGCATTAATAGTGAATTATGGAACACTGCAGAGAAATAAAATAAAATAAAATAAAATAAAATGGAAAAAATCAGTCTAGTCCAAAAATGTAAATAAAATATGAAGAAAAAAGGAAAAATGCATTTTTTTGAAAAAGTGGGAAAGCTAAGAATATCTCAGTAACAAGCTCTCAGGTATAGTCTGTGATCACTCTTGAGATGTTGAGAACAGAAGAAATGGAAACAGTTCAATCTCCAAGCAGAGCATACCTGAAGCCTCACCATTTGCTTACCATAAGGTTTTCCATTCCCTGACAGTCTTTGAGTCTCTACCAAATGCAAGTGATGGTGACCGACTCCCTTGCTATCGCTATCTCTGAATGTCTGAAGAAATAGCCTGCTTGTTCTCACTGGGAGTGTTCTTCACATATTCCCACAGAAGGAGATGAAGGTAAGACACCAAGGACCTTGATAATTTGCAAACTCCATCCTTGTGCTGTAACCCTCTCCACTTATTTTTGATACGTGTATTGCTTCAAATCTTGCTAAGATTGCACCAAATTTTGTAGGCAATTGTATCATACACTTAGAATTTTTTTTAAGAAATATGATCTTTTCCACTGATTAAAAGTTCTTCATATAGAAAAAAATGAGGGGGACATCCACCAGATAGAAGTCAGGTGTCTTACTCAGTACCTAAAAAGATCAGATTTGGAGGATATATGAACATAACCCATGATCTGCCCCATACCCTGCAGCACCCTCCCAGAAATTGTTTTGGAATCCACAAGGAAATAAACTCTTGTAGTCTGACATAAATGAAACAATAATGCACCTTTGCAAAGAGATTCAGTAGGGCATTTTTATTCTAATGTGACAAGTATGATTCATATAATACAGAGGTTGACAAATTTTCTTCTGTAAAAGGAATGCTAGTACATATTTTAGACTTTGGGGACTATATGGTCCTTAATGCCAAGTCCATATAGGTATCATATAGATGGCATCTAGTAAATTGTTGAAACTGTCTCCCTAAATATTACCCATACATTGTGTTGACAAGGCAAAGCTGAGTTTACTACTTATCACTAGGAGAGGGAACACTTCTGTGAAGCTTTAGCAACATCTCAGTTGGAGGGAGGTAAATTTGTTGAGAATTGGAAATTCTGTTTGTGGTAAATTTTTCAATGTGAGACCTTGATTGGATTAAGATTGGTAATGATGATATAACAATCCAGGATTGGGAAAGACAGGAAGGTAGAGTTCTGAAGTGAATAGCTCAAAGAATCTTAGGGTCCAACCTGTTTGACGCTTTTCATTGAAGAGTTGATGGGACTTTCAGATCATGTAATGAATAATAGAACTATGTGCCTGGGTGTAAGGGCCCTAGAAAACTAAAAGTATGCTAATAAATATTGTGGAATATCAACACATATTAATTACTGTAGACAATAAGGTGTCTTTTGCATTCTTAGTGTCCAGGCTAGGTGAGGGGTAGACAGATTGGTTCTCAGAACTCTTGAGGTGGAGCACAGAGCAGCCACAGATAATGAATTATCAAATGAGAGGAATTCTGTGATAATAAAACTATATAGAAACTAAAATTTGAATATTTTATAATCCTCAAGTTACAAAATTTTATTCTTCCTTTGATTATCCTGAAAACATTTAAAAACATTAAAAAAAATTCTTAACTTGCAGGCCATACAACAAGCAACTGGATGGAGGTCCCTAATTCACTCTTATTTAGAGGGTCACAGTGAGTATGGGATATATGGAATAGAACATTAAAACAATATTTTTTTAAGTTTAATTTCATTTTTAGAAACTGACATAAAATTTTTCTGATTTGGGAGAAGAAAGAGATGCTCATCTTTTGAATGGAGGTGGTTGAATTTTTTCAGGGGTAACTTTTGTTTTCTACAGTCATTTCCAATCCACTTAAAGGTTATCATTCAATTTGGCCATTTTCAGACCACTCACATAGTACAAATTTGTAACAGTGTATATAGGTTTCAGATTATAAATTACTCAGGGAGATACTTATTTTGGGAAGTAAAATAAATCTTGAGATCAGGTTATCTCATCCATTTGTGTGACTGGTATAAGAGCTCAAGTATAAGTCTCTGCTTTGGAGTCCACTTTTCTTTTCCAACTTTACAGTTATGTTCCATGCAAACAAGGACTCTGACACCACCATTGGTACAACAAAACAGTGCAGCACGTATGTATTAAGATCAGTAAGCTCTGGCCCTACCTGCCATCCTGCTGCCTTTGGCCATGTCTCAAGCCTAGGAGCACATATACCAATGGCTACTCTGCCTTATGAGAGTGGGATCAGGAAAGAGACTTACAAAAGGCACTGAAGACAGCCTATTGGCTATTGTGCAGAGGATTCTAGGAGCTGATATCCAGCGTATGATCTGTAAGTGACATGGATTCTGGATTGCAAGTCCATCATGCAGCTGAAAGTGGAAGTCCCAATTTCCTGTTCAAACCACTTTTGATATTCACATTATAAAAGTGATGGATCCATTCTTTTGTCAGAGTCTTAGTTTGTCTTTTCTATTTCCCATCTGATTTTCAGCTTCAAAGATATTTTATTGGAAGTAAAATAATAACAGCTCTAACTCAACATTTTCATCTTTGGCAGCAGATTATCTTTAATATGGATTATATTTCTAAATAATTAAATACAATAACTTTTTTTCCAAAACTTCCATGTCTGGTTTCAGTTTAATAATATTCATCTTCAGTGTCTTCACACTAGTCATATCTTCCTACTAGAGAAAATTAGATTGTAGTATATTTTTATAAGGGTAAAATTGGCTTTATTATCATTTCCAGTTTACACAGATTAATGTTTTATTTTTCTCATAAAGATCGAAATTCCAAGTTTGTCTGGTTGATGTAGCAAAGGTAATTATGCCAAGAATATATTGCTTAGAAAAAAATAGCTTTACAATAACTCCCAGTTAACATATTTTTATGTCTCTACTCCACAGCAAGAAACTCTTTTCATTTTAGAGTTTGTAGTGGCTCTGTGAAAGCATGTGAATTTCACTGGAATAAAGAATTCATTCGCGTGCATATTGAAAAATAAAGATAAGCTTTATAAAACAGCTGGAAATATACAGCTATATGTAGATATAGTAACAGCTTGCTGGCACCCTATATTCTGAAAGCATACGAATATTTTAAAAATTCAACAAAAGGTAAACAAACTTGAAGCCCAAGTGCAAACATACAGAATTTTTATTTTAGGAATCGGTTTTAAATTATGGTTATAAAATTGAAAACAAAATGAACCATAGGGGTTTAGGAGAAGATACCTTAAATATAGAAAATTATTGAAGCATTTTTTTACCTTGTTATCTTAAGTGTATTTTTTAATTTTTTTAAAGATCTTATTTATTTGACAGATCACAAGGAGGCAGAGAGGCAGGCAGAGAGAGAAGAGGAAGCGGGCTCTCTGCTCCCGGGACCTGAGCCGACAGCAGACGCTTTAACCCACTGAGCCACCCAGGTGCCCATTTACCTTGTTATCTTAATAACAGTCCTCAAAAGAGCAGAAAAATGTCAAGCCCCAATTAAAAACGCTATAATTGAGATGTAAAATAGACTGGAAAAAAAAGGAAGAGTT
This sequence comes from Mustela nivalis, assembly GCF_964662115.1. Taxonomy (NCBI): domain Eukaryota; kingdom Metazoa; phylum Chordata; class Mammalia; order Carnivora; family Mustelidae; genus Mustela; species Mustela nivalis. The sequence goes on from NC_139025.1 coordinate 141,998,997, forward strand.
TTTGGTTTTACAAATATTCGTACTCTCTCATTATTCTGTTCTTACATTACCTGAAATATCAATAAGTACTTTAAAAATAAAGAGACTATGAGAATATTCTAAGCAGTATGTGTTACTTTATCTACTATCGAATTTACTTTGTATGGCCTGCCATTGGGGAAATTTTCATAAACAATAGTGGTTCATTATTTAAGGATATTTGAATCTCTTTCTGAAATCTATTTGATGTGGATCTAATAATACAGTAATATATGAGACATGTTTGTTCTATCAATAACTACTAGCTATAAACTATTCCAAAATGCCATTTTGGTCTGCTCTTGCTTCCCAGCTTCTGGCTCTCTGCCTTGCTCTTTAGGTTCCAATGATATAAAAATATGTGCATTGTCCTTCATTTCTTGTCAGTGTAGCATTTCTCTCACCATCTCCTTTGCCTTTGTTACTTACCTCCCCATCCTGCAGATTTCCTTTTTATATATTGCTTATTTCTGTTACCAAGTTACATTGGTGCATATTTCAATTCTGTCACTAGTTGATCTGTAGTTTTGTGCCATTGCAGATAGAAAATATACTTGGTATGATTTCAATCTTCTTACATTTGTAGTATGTGTTATGTTCCTCTTTTTATTTAAGATTTTATTTAATTTGTCAGAGAGAGAGAGAGAGAGATAAACAGCAGAAAGAGGGAGCTAGTCCCCTACTGAGCAAGGAGCCCAAAGTGGGATTCAATTCCAGGATCCTGGGATCATGACCTGAGCCTAAGGCCAATGCTTAACCAACTGAGCCACCCAGGTGTCCCAGTTATGTCTCTTTTTATGTAATTTAGCTAGGGGATTCTTCCGTGCAAGCTTGAAGAAAATGTGTATCCTATTTTTCTTAGATGGAACATTTTGCATATCTTTTTTAGAACCATGCTTCAGAAAGCATGCTTCAAGTAAAAAATGTTCCTGTGAGGGAAAAACAAAACAAAACAAAAAACCTTTAACTGAAGTTACTCATTTAAAATAGAGCATATAGGAGGGAAGGTCGGTGGGAGGATGGGTGTAACAGGTGAAAGAGATTGAGTACATTTATCATGATGAGATTGACTAATGAGATATAGAATTCTTGAATCACTATATTGTACACCTGAAACTAATAGAACACTGTCTATTAGATATACTAAAAGTAAAAGAAAAAACTTCATAAAAATAATAAAATAAAATGAGAAGTTAATGAAACTACACTAAATTAAGCTGCTACTTGATGGAGAGATGTCATTTATTGCAATGATTTTTGGGTGTGGAGGAAGGGATAATGGTCAAATCAATTTTGTTGTCACCCAGAGTTGTGATGGTGATAACAGAAATGTCTGTTTCCCCCCCAATCTCCCTAGTTTCTGAGTGCAGCAGCTAAATTACCAGCTCCCAGGCAAGAAGAAAATAGAATATCAAGAATTCAAAGATAAGTTTTTTGGATAGCATGAAAGTGTTATGTTTTATTTGGCTTATTTTATTTATTCAGGAAATCAGGTGGCAGCTTTATTTTTTACCATAATTTGCTAGTATAATGCAAATTGAATAATAAAAATGCAACACAATATGTACTAGAATAAATTACATGTAATAGATACTTGTACAATAAAATGAAATGCATATCTAATGTAAATATTTAAAGTAAAATATCATATATTTTATATATAATATAAACAAATGTTCTCAGTTATAAATATAATTTCATGAAGTCCAAGTATCATACATTTTCTGTTACTCCTGGAAAAAAATAGAATTGTTTTTTCAAACTACTTCCTTGTCAATTAAAATACTTTCCTTCATGTAAGTACAACTTATAAGATACTGTCTTCATGAAGTCTTCCCCAAGTTCTTCAGCTTTTAGAAATTCTCTGTGACTCTATAGCCCTGATACATTTTAAAGCTCTCTAACCGTAACTGGTTTTCTTTATTTTTTCAATCTATGTTTTCCCCACCATTCTAAAGATTTATTTTTTCGTGGCAGCAATACTAGAATATTAAAAATACAAATATATCCTATATATAAAAAATAAAACATGGCCTTAGGGACCATCCACTTCACAGGCAGTCCAGTGTTTGTTGTCTTTTTATAGTAATTGATGTGGTGATATCTCTGGCAAGGCTGAAGTCTGAGCTCTTCACCATGTTGTCCTTTGTCACCAGCACTTCCCTGGTGGCCAGGTCTTGGTGTATGCACTTCTTGGAGGCAAGGTACTCCATGCCTCAGGCTACCTGATAGGCACAGGATACCAGGTCCTTGGAGGAGAGTTGCTCTGCTGCATTGTGGCTGATATTGTAACAGTACTCCAGGTCAGGAGGCCTCTGGGCCTGCAGGTACTCCTGTATGTTGTCTTTGGAGGCATACTCCATGATAGTGTACAAAGGACCATCCTGTGTGCAGGACCCAGCAAGTTGATGGTGTCCTTGTGCTTTCCAATCATCTTCATCATCTCCATTTCTGAGATTAGGTTTGACAGGTCTTTCTCTGTTGCATCTGACTTCAACATCTTCACAGACACTTTAGTCAAATGGTTGGATTTGTCTTTGTCCAGCTCAATGGCCTCCTTCAACACCCCCTGCCCAAAGTAGGCCTGTATTAGGGGTCTGCCTAAACTGCCTACAACCAGCCTGTCTCAAGGCAGTTATGAATCTAGATTATCATCAAAAACATTAAACCACAAGCTAAAAATTCCCTTCACTAGGTCTCTGTCACAGGTCTAATTTTCTTATCTTTCATCATTTATCTTTTTCCTAATTCTTATTTTCAGTATAATTTATTTGGCTTCCAGGTGTTTCCCCTGTGTTCTGTATGCTATTTCATAGGGAATAATTATCCTGTCATAAAATTATTTCTTGAGAATTCATTACATCTCTCAGTTAAAATGGGTTCTTTTATGGTATTGATTCATTTGGGTTTTCTCAAAATGGGAAGAATTTTCAAAATGGTGTTTTCCTTAAGGTTCAGAGTATGTTTTAGCCTCATCTTTACTCTTTTTGAAATTCACTTTTCAAATTCTTGTCCCTCTTTTTATCTTTTTTAAATTAAAATGTTTTATTTTTACTATTTTTTTTAAATTTGAGTATAGTTGATATTCAGTGTTCCATTGGTTTCAGGTTTTCAATATCTCCATACATTATTCTATGATTACTACATATATAGCCACCATCTGTTACCATATAACACTATTATAATATCATTGACTATATTTTCTACACTGTCCCATATCTCATTTTAAAATATTTGATTTTTATGTTTTATGTTATTCCAATTTTCGACCATCATTTTACTTGGTTACTTCAATAAAATATGCCTGATTACACACTCTTCACTGAATACCATTGGATTTATATTAGTCTTCTTCTTCTTCTTTTTAAATTAACATATAACGTATTATTAGCCCCATGGGTACAGGTCTGTGAATCGCCAGGTTTACACACTTCACAGCACTCACCACAGCACATACCCTCCCCAGTGTTCATAACCCCACCACCCTCTCCATACCCTCCCCACCCACCCCCCAGCAACTCTCAATTTGTTTTGTGAGATTAAGGGTCTCTTATGGTTTGTCTCCCTCCTGATCCCATCTTGTTTCATTTACTCTTTTCCTGTCCCCCAAAGCCCCCACATTGCAGCTCCATTTCCTCATATCAGAGAGATCATATGATAGTAGCTTTCTCTGATTGACTTATTTTGCTAAGCATAATACCCTCTAGTTCCATCCATGTCATCGCAAATGGCAAGATTTCATTTCTTTTGATGGCTGCATAATATTCCATTATATATATATATATATATATATATATATATATATATATATATATACACATATCATTTGTTGATGGACATCTAGGTTCTTTCCATAGTTTGGCTATTGTGGACATTGCTGCTATAAACATTCAGTGCACGTGCCCCTTTGGATCATATAGTAGTCTTCTTTACCTCTATCAGAACCCTGGAAGCTTTATTTATTTATTTACTCGCATAAACAGATGATACAACACAATGTTTTTTGATGTTCAAATGTACCGCTTAAAACTATGTTAAGTGTTACCGCTTAACACTATGCTTACTGTTCTCTTTCACTGTCTGACTAAATCCTCATCATCACTATGCCAATTAATCAGAAAGAACATTTGAACTCAGAGTTATCTCCATATCAGGGAATGAAGACTCCACCCTCCTGTGTGTGCAGGTAAAATAAATGTTGATATTGTCTGTCCTGCACATACCCCATCCTGTTCACCAGAATATTCACCATCAAAATATACACAAAATAAAAACCATACCTCACCACTCCTATAACCACCCAGCATGCTAAAATCACCATCATCTGTTCCCGAATTATTGACTTGATTGATAACCCCACTTCCATACATACTGCACTCCTTTCTCCCTGCAAATTTATTTTGGTACAGAAACTTAACCTAAAAATCAAGTCAGATGATTTTATTCTGCTGTTGAAAATCTTTTGGTATCTTCCCCTCTTATATTAAATAAAAACTGAAGGCATTTCAATGTACTAGAAGGTCATACATCAATACTTTCTTCCTCTCTCCACCACTATGAACTCCTCATTGGCCTCCTTGCTTTTCCTCAAAAGTAATAGACAAGCTGTTCACACAAAGTCTATATACTTACTTGCTCTGCCTAGAGCAATCTTTTTCTCTAATATTTGTATAACAACCTCCTTCACTTCCTGGGTCTTTGTGCAAAGAACATCTCATAAATGAGATATAACCACCCAACACAAAATAAAATTAACTTTCATCCCAGCATTCTCCAATGGCTTTTACCTTTCCTGTATTTCTTTGTAACACTTATCACCATCAACCATCAATCATTATTCTATTACTGGTGTATTTTCTTATTGGAGACAGAGAGAGAGAGAATTGGGAGGGGGCGCAGAGGAAGAAGAAAACACCCCACTGCCTAGAAAGCCTGCTGGGGAGTTACATCCCAGGACCCTGAGATCTTGACCCAAGCCAAAGGCAGTCACTCAATGGACTGAGCCACCAAGGTGCCCCTCTATTATTGGTTTATTTTACTATTATATTTCAAAAGAATGTAAGCTCTTTGTGGTCAGGTATTTTATATGTCTTATTAATTGAAGTATTCTCAGAAAGGTAGCTGGCAGTTTGTAAGGGCTCACAAAACTGTATTTTGTTGTTATTATTGGGCTCCTTTATGGGCTTTACCTCTTACACTAGAAGTCTATCCATCAGATGTAAGCAATAAGAATAGATCCCTGCTGCCTGTTCAAATGAGTAAAGAGCCTGTATTAAGTGGATATTTTAAAAGCTAAATGAATGGCTTAATATTTGTATATAGGGGAAAGGGAACATATTTTCCACAGTTTAGAAGTGGAGTTCTTTTATAGAGTTCTTGTATAAGCCTACACTATTGTACGATAATGGGCAGTACATTACAATTATACAAACAATTTGGTAATTTATATCCTTTTTTTGTAATTCATGACTGGATCATTTTATTCCTTAGGAGCATTATAGCATTTCAACTTTTCATGTTCAATAAACTTATTGGGGCTGCTACCTTTTTTATTCAAATGGAGAAATAGTCATGTTTTAATCTAAATAAAGTGTTATTGATTGTGTTGTTTTCTAGGAATGAGTCACACACGCTAGTTTAAAAGTTTTGTTAAATTTCCAAGTCTGTCACCGATAAAAGCCTTTTGTAGATTAGTAACTTGATACAAAACAGAAAAGTTATGTAACACTCAATTGTTATACTATCTTTGTTTCCATCTTGCATTGTAATAACATCCATCTTAACTCTATTTAAGACAAATCATTGCCAGATGGCTTTCTGGCATTGATTGCATGATATGAAATCTAGTATAACTAAAAGTTTTTGGTTTTAGTAGCATATAAATCAATTTAGAAAAATATATGTATTTGAATATAAGATAAAGTTTTAAATTATTTGGCAATAGTAAACTAAACTTTTTTTGTAAATTTTTATTTTCTAAAATCTCATTGAGCTTGTGCAAAAAGAAACAAGTTACAAAAAATTAAGATTTATTTACCCCAATTCAAAATTATTAGGAATATAATCATAGAGGTTGAAGTATTTAAAATATTGAACCCAAAATATTTTATTAGGTAAATTCATGAATGCTGAGCATTCACTGTTAAAATATACTAATACTATTGATAGACTGATAGAAGCCTAATATCAAATATTTATTAAATATTTATATCCATATCTTTTCATGGCTTGGTAATTCATTTCTCTAGCATTAAATAATATTCCATTGTTTGCATGTACTACACTTTATTTGACCTTTCACCTATGGAAGGATATCTTGGTTGCTTCCAACCTTTTGTCAGTTATGAATAAAACTATATAGACATTTTTGTGGGTATAGTTTTCATCTTCTTTGGATAAATACCAAGAACTGCTACTGCTGAATCATCTGGCAAGAATATGTTTAGTTTTGTAAGAAACTGCCAAGTTGTTTTCCATTCTTTATTCTCAATAGACATGGAAGAACATTTCTGTTGCTCCACATCCTCAACAACATTTAGTGTTCTGTTGTCAGTGTTCTGGATTCTGGGTATGTACTGGTGTCTCTTTTTTGTTTTAATTTGCATTTTCCTGATGATATATGATGTAAAGCATCTTTTTATATGCTTATTTGCCATCTGTAATATTTTCTTTTGTGAGGTATCTGCTAAGGTCTTTGGCTCATTTTTAATCAGGTTTTTCCCCCATTGTTGAGTTTTAAGGGGTCTTTCTGTATTTTTGATTAACAGTCCTTTGCCAGATGTGTATTTTGCAAATTTTTTCTCATAGTCTGTGCTTTGCCGTTGTGTTTCAGAGTAGACATTTTTAAATTCGGTGCTTGTGCTTTTGTAGCTAAAGTTATTGCCAAAACCAAGGTCATTTAAATTTTCTTCTATATTACCTTCTACATGTTTCATGTTTAGGTTTATAATCCAATCTGAGTTAATTTTTGAGAAGAGTGTATGATATCTGCTTGGATTTATTTTATTTTATTATTTTATTTTATTTTATATTTTTACCTTTAGCTTCACCATTACTCCAGAACCATTTGTTTAAAAGATTGTATTTTGCTCTCTTGCATTGCTTTTGCTTTTATAATTAATATAAAGTATAATTGATAATATATTCTGTTCCTTTAATCTAGTCTTTCTGTGGTATTACAATATCTTGCTTACAATTATCATTATGGTAAACTTTTTAAAAAAAAATTTATTTATTTATTTGACAGAGAGAGAGATCACAAATAGGCAGAGAGACAGACAGAGGGAGAGATGAGGAGAAGCAGGCTCCCTGCTGAGCAGAGAGCCCAATGCGGGACTCGATCCCAGGCCCCTGGGATCATGACCTGAGTGGAAGGCAGAGGCTTAACCCACTGAGCCACCCAGGCGCCCCATTGCTTTGGTAAACTTTAACGTCAGTCCTCACACTTTGTTCTTCTTCAACATTATGTTGACTATTGTGAGTCTTTGCCTCTCCATATACACTTTAAAATAAGTTTGTTAATATTAAAAAAAAGAACTTGCTGGAATGCATTAATTGTATAGATAAACTTGGAAAGCAGTGACCTCTTGAGCTTAGCAAAAGATAGACCATGGACATCAGTTGTCACAGTGGTGCCTCTGGCAGAACCTATTGCAAATCCCTAGGCAAAATGAGACCTCAAGGATCTGAAAGAATGTCTAAGAAGTACTTGATACATCCCTTGGGTATGGTTTATTGAAGTGTCCACCTGTCTGAAAGCTGGGGAATCTAGCTAAGGAAGGGAAAATTAGTTATGATAAAACATATCAACAAACATTAATAAATTTTGTAAAACTAATTGTCATGGCTCATATACAATATGACCAACAGAGGGACCATCAGAAGGAAAGCATCAGTTATGTTTATTGTGAATTTTTTATTCAAAATAAAGCAATGTGAGGGGAAGATACAATGAGAAAATTACCATTTTTTAAGTGGTAAACTTCTTACAACATGGAATAGGTTTTATATTCTAAGAAGTATATTGAAAAGTAAAACATTAAAAAATAAAATTTTAATTTAAAAATTATGTAATTTTAAAAAAGGTTAAAAATAGCAGAATCATTTTTCTTATAACTGGAAAATACATTGTATATATATCTATCAAAAATAACTTGTCATGGGGGTGCCTGGGTGGCTCAGTGGGTTAAAGCCTTGGCCTTCAGCTCAGGTCATGATCCCAGGATCCTGGGATTGAGTCCCACATCGGTCTCTCAGCTCAGCAGGGAGCCTGCTTCCTCCCTTCTCTCTTCCTGACTCTGCCTACTTGTGATCTCTGTCAAATAAATAAATAAAATCTTTTATTAAAAAAATAAAAAATAATAACTTGTCATGTCTGGAATCAGGAGCATATGGAAAAAAATAATATCTGAGGACAATACTTCTGCCATGTTTTGTGCCTTGTTAATATTTTAATCAGTCAGGCAACTTTTAGCTTTACTGAAATACCTGCTAAGATACCAGCAGTGCCTTTGGAGCCCTATGACTATAAAAATTAATTGCAAATATTCAAAATGTTTACTATGGTGTCACTATTTAGGGCCACCACCAAGTATGTTTCAAAAGTAAGCATAACTGTTACTCTTCCGTAAGGCAAAAGGGCATGTTTTCAGGAGTTCCATCTGCTGTACCAGGAGGTGAATCAGGTAATGATTTTTGTCTATAAAATAATTCACTTTTCAATCTAATATTCCTCATTCCACATTATAATAATAAAATCTAGGAGGAGACTAAAACAAACAAACAACTACAACTACAACAACCAGCTAACCAGCTTTTCCTTCAGTGGAAAAGTAAATATAACCTTATGAGTAGCCTGAAATTTATTTTTAAATATTTTTAAGATAAACGTTTTTGTTAGAAAACCATATATTTTATATTACTAAGAAATAACAGGCAAAGTTTTATTAACTTCTAAAAAGTCTAGTTACTTTTATTTATCTATGAACTCAACTCTTTATGAAGTAGAACATGATCACACCTATTGTATCTACCCAAGTTTGTATGCTTTGGTTATTTTATGTTTGCTATTTCATTGCTTAATTTTTACAATATTTGATACATAATAGTATCTTTAAGTCCATCTATGGTTTAACAGAATTTGTTTGAACTTCATAAAAATGTACCATACTTTTTGCACTGTCCTTGTTTTACTTCTCTATTAACTTTCCAAGATTTATTCACTTTAGAGTGTGTAGCTATCATTTATTTTTATTCCTACATAATGCTATGTTTACAAATATGTATTTATCTTTACTTTTAAGAATATCTTAATTATATACCATTTCTCATCTCATGTAACACTCATGTTACTTCTGCACTTATCAGATATTATGTAACTGAAAACCACAACTCAGCAACAATATAACACCATTTTTCAAAATTAAATGGCTTACCAGAATTCTTTAATTCTATCCTTTATTTGTATTAGATGACCCTTTATTCTGGTATTTGGCATTGTTCATATGGAGGAAAGCTTATAAGTTGATATTCCATAAATAGAAGGATTTATTATGATTGATTAATTATTTTCATTTAGAATGCATAGAATATGGTTGATTTAATATTTCTATCTTACTCTCTGCCTGGAACATAGTGCTATCTATGTAATAGCCACTAAAATATTACATTAATTACCTACATTTTAAACTGCATATTAATAGGAATAACATACAGAACTCTTCTCAGATTGGGACACCTGGGTGGCTCAGTCAGTTAAACGCCTGAGCCTTTAGCTCAGGTCAGGATCTTAGGGTCCTGGGACTGAGTTCTGCAACAGATTCCCTGCTTAGCCGGGAGTTTGCTTCTCCCTCACCCTGCTGCTCCCCCTGCTTGTGCTCTCTCTCACTCTCTCTCTTACAAATAAATAAAATTTAAAAAATAAATTCTTCTCAGATAGCTAATATAGAATATCGTCTTTGTATTCATCAAAGGGAAAGTGCCATATGATAATGAAATTCAGACCACTTCAAATTCATTTTTTAACCAGTAAGAAAGTACTGGAAACAAGCCAAAAATGTCTTCAATGAATTAAAGAAATAGATTGATTTTCAATATCTTAATGTTTCTAAAATAAATTGCAAGATTTTTATACTAGATATCAGGGTAAATATTCATTATACAAGGATATTCTAAAAATAAACCTGAGAAAAGTACTTGACATATATGATGACAAAAACGAGTGTGACAAAGTCAGTTTGGGTAAAACTTACAACAGCTACCACCTGAAACTCTTGTTCTATAATTTAATTATTTTAATTTACAAAAATACAAAAATAATATATCAGAGTAAGTATATTGATAGCTTTGAAGGTATGTTCTGGTTGTGCACTGTTTACTACTTAAAGGGAAACGAAATATTTGATGCTTATGGTGTGACTATATTAAAATTCAACAAGGAATAGAATAAAGACAAAAGATGACCCTTACTTATCCTAAAGATAGACAATGGTATATATGTGCTAGTTGGAGAGAGAATCCAGTCAGTAGATAGAGGATGTGGTAGTGGAAAAAAAGAAAGACACAACGTTTTGGTTGAAACTGTAGCACTATATTTAACAAAGTAAAATTGTGTGTTAATAGCCTTGAATAAAATCCAAAAAATATTTTCAATTCATTGAAGATTATTTAGGAAAAACTTGAAAAATACAACTTGATAAGGATTCCAATAAAAGATTCATTAGCAATACAAGTTTCAGAATTTTCAGTATATTTTCCCTAAAAAGCCATTTGATTTAAATTAAAAAGAATTCTATTTATCTGCCACTTAAATAAGAGGAAATTATTGGGTTTTGTAATAAGTCAATAGAATAAATTTACATATCTTTAGAAAAAAGACATGCACACTAATTTAAAAATAATAGTGCTTAATCTGTTCAGCAAACATTTGTAAAATTCCTTGCTGACAGCTAGCTCTGGAGTTCTGCTAGGTGAGTAAGGCCATGTATGTTACTGCTCAGAGTACTGACGCAAAGCAATTGTCCCCTTCACTTCCATTTTTTGCTGTTGATATGTCATGCTATGTTGTTTAGAGATCCAAAGATGGCCCTACATGAAGAACTTCTTTTGTGTGTATATGGGTGACTGTGATTTAACTTTCAAATAAGATGGCTCCTGATTTACAATGATTCAACTTATGATATATTTTGCAATAATGTGAAAGTGAAAGTGATTCAGTAGAAACTGTACTTTGAATTTTGAATTTGGGTCTTTCTATGGGCCAGTGACATGTGGTATGGTGCCGTCTTGTGATGCTGGGCAGGGGCAGTGAGCCACAGCTCCCAGTCAGCTAGAAGATGACAGGGGTGAACACCTGATATACTTAGAACCATTCTATATATAACCATTCTTCTTTTTTTAGTGTAATATTTAATAAATTGCATGTGATATTTGATACTTTGTTATAAAATAGGCTTTGCTTAAGATGATTTTGCCCAAATGCAGGCAAATGTAAGTGTTCTGAGTATGTTTAAATAAGGTTAAGGTAAGCTATGATATTTGATAGTATAGGGGTATTAAATGCATTTTCAATTTTTTATGTGTTTCTCTGTACATAGCCCCCTTGTAAGCTGAGGAACATCTCTATATGAATATGTAGCCTTGGTATGGCTTACATAATATTGGCATGAAACATCTAGAACAGTACGTGTGCCATATAATTGTCTACAACATCCAACAAGTTTCTTGAAAACTTGTGCCAAAGGGGTTATATCTTTAAGGATTCTTATTTCAGAAGGGTTCTCTCAAACGTAAGATTTTTCAGAAGTTAAGTGAAAATCTGACCAAACTAAATATTTTTCCATTTTCCTCAGTGAGCAAAGAGAGCTAAAATCTATCTGCCATTTTCAACACTGTACTCAACGATTGTAATTCTAATTTAAGAACAGATTATTTATATCAAAACCACATGTTGGCCTAATCGTATACAATAATCATAAATCTTACTCAGAGCCTTGGATACTTTTATTTGTTGAGTCTATATGGTACTACAGACATTCATCTTTTTTGACCTCATAGCTTCATGTATGTCTATACTTTTGAAAATATATGCATCATAATTCCATTGTAAAATGTCTGGGTTATAAAATGTGCTATGCTATCAAAATGGTAATAAGAACATACAAATGACCTGATGTAATGAACTGGACCATATTGCCGGATATCACATTTCATACCAGAAAGATTCAGTGTAAGTTTTAAAATGGCCAGCTATACTTCGACTGAATTATAACTCATTTAACTTCTTTCTTTGTGTACAGTATTATACATTAGTCAGTGTTATAGTAAATAAGTATTTTGGACAGATGTAAATATGCTGTAATAAAAAATGTTTTTCTTCTTTCTTTTAGTCCTTTTAGCTTGTAAAACTAGCCACAAATACCATGCCTCCCCCAAAATAATTTGCAATACAAATTTATCTCTAAATGAATTTATTGCACAGAAAAAAATATATATATATACACATTTACATTAGACATGTTCAAAAATAGTTACACAACAGCAGGGCCCTAAATGTAAGCAGTATAGTTGTTTTGTTTTTTTCTTAAAAAAAAAGAGTTTATGTGAAATATTGGAATTTTATTTCCACGCCTAGTATTTCAAGACAGTTAACTACACTTACGGTGTCAACAGCCTCTTGTTGGCAGTATGATTTTATTGGCTCCATGGAATAACAGCAAGAATTTACTATTGCTTCTTTCTTTTATGACACACACAGAAAAAAAAAATTGACACATTTACTCAAGACCAACCAGAATCATTTTAACCTATCAAAGTTGATGGGAGGCCTTCACTGCCAAAGTCACTGCTGGGTTTTCACAATTCATTGCAGACAATCTGCTACTCCCATTATGATAAAGGAGAGAAGAGTCAAAGTCAGGGAAGAAAGCTAGATTAATACTTGTAATTATCATTGAATTATTTAGCCTGCTATAGAATTATTACTATTGGTGTCATTTGATAATTTTCTCTCATTTTATTAAACACAACTGTGAGTAATTACCCTACCTAATATTTCTCTGTATTGGCTGACTAGCTAGCAAACATTCATGAAAATATCCATTAGCCACACATATAAAATGCTGCATTATGATGCTGTTGAATCAGAACATACCACTACCTGATCCTGTAGCTCTTTGAGGATTTGCAAATCAACTAATTAGAAGTTTCTTGGATTCTTCCCATACAATTAGAAAATTTATATTAGAGTCCATGAACATTATTAGTTTTACCATTTTAAACCAGCAATCACACTTTGATTTTTACAACAAAAGCAGGAATATAAACACACACATTTGGATCAGTTTTCTGTTAGTCTGTCCGGACTTCAAAATCCTATTCCTCAAGATAATGCACACCAAAGTTCTGGATTAAACAAGAAATTAGATGGCACCTGAACACTTGGTTTAATATTCTCAAAAGGACTATGCAACTTATTTCTTACATTATGACATTGTTTTACAAAGATCCACACTTTTATAATGTTAATATTTTTAATAATTAATAAAGTCAATTAATCATGATTAAAAATCAAACATAAAAATTTCTACTTTTTGCTTTTGCCCCCTCCATTTGGAACTTATTTATAGCCTGATAATTCAAAGGTCCCTATGTTTATGAAAATCTGGACAGAAATAGCTCTAAGATCCCATTCAGAACTTGATATTAATCTAAGTCTTTTGGCTCCATTTATCCTGAGAGCAAAGAGTAGGACAAAGGATTTGAGTACTGTTAGTTTATCTGGGAGATTATCCAAGGTAGAAAAGAATGGGAAAGTGAGACAGTGAAGAAGCAACTTTGTCAAAAAGGTACATTGTTGATATAATTGTTGTGGATAGAAAATGAAGGGTTGCTTTTACTGAAAGTTCCTGAGAAACTTCTTTAAGTTGTCCTCATAAAGACCTGAAAACTGGCAATTTTATCTATGGTTCTTATTTCCACTTCACTGAGAGCTGTCCTCAGAGGACATTAACTCTCCTACACATTTGGGTTGTGTTGGAGACATTCTAAAATGAGAGATAGAACATGAGATGCTATCAGTGTTAAGTAACTGTGATTTCCCATGGAACTATCCACTACAGGTGTGGCTATAATCAGGTGTTGTGCCTTGATATCAGAGGTACTTGAGGCAGTATCATTTTAGGTTAATCACTATATCCTAAATTTCCTAAAACTTCAACTGATGAAACTTTGATTATAAGTCTATAAATATAACAATAAATCTACTGTATTCAAATTATTTTCATAGAAATTCACAGACAAAGCATCAATTGATTAATATTTAAATGTTACAAAATACTGAACTGAAAGAATTTGGTCATATAACAACGTGTAAGAAGTAGAACTTAGGTTTAGGTTAGAACTCAGGATGCATTTGAGACTCAGTTAAGAAATTGAATGGAGGGACGCCTGGGTGGCTCAGTGGGTTAAGCTGCTGTCTTCTGCTAAGGTCATGATCCCAGAGTCCTGGGATCAAGCCCCAAATTGGGTTCTCTGCTCATCAGGGAGCCTGCTTCCTCCTCTCTCTCTGCCTGCCTCTCTGCCTGCTTGTCATCTCTCTCTGTCAAATAAATTAAAAAAATCTTTAAAAAAAAAGAATTTGAATGGATGTCTGACTATCTTATAGGTTTGCTAAAAATCAGTGATTTTGTGTTCACGTGTGGCTATGCAGGAATTTTTAACTTTCTCTAAGAAGTTATAAGATTTGATTATATAATGACAGTAAAGGATGGGGAAAAGCAAAGTACAAACCCCATAAAGACAAAGACACAGAGTATGAGAAAAGAGTAATAGATAAGAAGAATCAATGCATTTGAAGAAAATGGGAATTGAAATACACAATGATTGTTGATTTTTTTAGGTGGAGAAAACAAAACTAGCTTGCAAGAAGGAAATAACAGAAGACATGTTGTGATGTGATACAGAATCCTGGAAAAGGCAGTAACGTGGAATAAAGGAGTAGGGAGAGCATCTCAGGTAATTTGGATAGCAAGGAGTTAGGAGATAATTGCTTGATAAATTTTATATGGCCCACTTAAATGCACAGATTTCTCTTCTTTAATTTATATGGAGAACAGGGTGTCCTTTCTCTTCCCTTTCAGAGCACCAGAGTTGTACTCTTTCAGACTGAAAACGTGAAAAGCTCAGGACTCAGTTGCTTAAGCAAGCTGAGAGAACATATTTCAATTAAGATTTACATTTTGCTGTATGTAGTAGACTGTCAAAAGTGGTTTAAACATATTTTTTCATTTAACAAGAAGACTACAGAGAGTGTTTTCTGGTGTTGGTTCAGAGTCTTAAGAACGTCCAGTGAACTATCTTAGAGGTTTTCATGGCTTTTTATTCACGGGTGCAAAAATTGCTGTTGGAGTTCTCACTATTAAGCCCACATTTCTGGCAGAAAGATAGAGGTAAAAGAGAATGATATCTTGTAAGACTGATACTTTGTCATATGGTTACAATTTAACTAGAAAAGAGACAATAAAATATTTGATGTTGTTTTAAGTTTCCTTGTTGTCAATCCCTCAGTGCTTTCTGATATTAAAGGAAAAAGTAGTTGGATATTGACCTGGCAACTATCAACACCCGTCAGTCTCTCTTGGATAACCAATATCTCTATAATCTCTTCTTCCCAGTAAAAAAATATATATTCATAACCCACACTGTGCCATCTCAAGTTACTGCACCAAGATAAAATTACAATGATTTTCAGTCATTCCAAATGGACAGAATACCCTTCCTTATGATATCATGCCTTATAAGATAGATAATTGGCTTGCTACTAATATACCCAGATGTGACTGTGGAAGAGACAGGAAAAAAATAATAATATTTATACATTCCTTGGGCTGACCCTGTTTACACAGATGATTTCTATTAGAAAAGGTTGGTTTGGGACATTGGAATGAATTTACTTAATGGGTCTGTATGTAATTGGGTTGGAGGAAATTTTTAATTTCTACAAAAATTATTAGAATTCTATCGTATTCTCTTTTGTTAATTTTCACATGTTAACAAAGCCAACGTTTTTGACTAGCAGACAAGATCTTAAATCCTAACAAAACTCAATTTATTCCTCATGTTCTCTCATGCTGCTTTAAATACAACTCAAAAAAAAGGAGCTAAATGGGACAGTAACACCAGACTTTTTATTTTATTTTATTTATCTTATTTTTAATTAAAAAAAAAAAAGCCTCTTTGCCTGGGCATCCCATCTGTGAAAGCACAGCATTCCTTGGGAAATCAGAGTCGGGTCTGTGGGATGCGTCTATTGTTTGCACGGTGTAATAAACCCGCATGGAGCAAAATCGTCTTTTCCCAGCATCCCCTCTGCCTGAGAGAGAAGCGTGGTTGCACCTATGGGAAGAGCCTCAACGTCTGTCACTGCACTCCCCTGGAGCATGTCTGAGGAAGGTGCAGCACGCTTCCCCGGGGAAATGAAGGAGTCGTTGGCCTTGTTGTCGGAAATGGTCGCAAGCAGGAGAGCCGGCCCTGTCAGCAACAGCAGGTCGGTGGTAAGACAAGTGTCATCCGCTCTCTGTGGGGAGAGATGGAAACCTGGCTGAGAAGGAGACACGAGGGTACAACTAGGGCAGGGGCGCTTTCTCCACTCTGAGGAAGGAGTCTGGGCAGAAGGCATGCCTGTCCTGGGCCCCTGGGCCCAAGGGGACAGCAGCTCCTTGGCCACCTGTCCCAGGTGCAGACATGTGCTTGCCACCAGGCGCCTGCCCTGAACTCGCAGAAGTAGCTCCCTGAAAGAACAGGCAGTCAGATGCCGTCTTCCTCCAAGATGTGAAAGCGTTCGCAGATGCACGGGGTGTCCGGGGAAGGAGTGGGGACATTCCCTCACTGCTCTCCATCCCAGTGCATGGGCGGTGTGAAAGATCCTGTTGCCTCTCCTCTCCTGTGGGGAAGGCACTGGCCTAGTCCCCGAGGCTGCCTGAGCGCCAGAGAAAAAGGCCTAGCGTTGCCTACACCGGGAGATGGTAGTGTGCATAGAGTGCCATCCTAGGCCACGCATGCTACTGCAGGATTGTGACTGTATCTCTTTATTTCGGCTTGGCACAGTGAACCCAGGACGCAAACATGGACCCCGGGAAGCAAGGCCCAAAGGCACCAACTCTCCTGCAGCTCTTCATCCCTGATGCGACAGAGCGAACGCCCAAAGCCTTGCTGAGGAAGCAGCAGCGAAGTGCGGTTCACAGCAAGCTGAAAACCTCTGCGATAGCATAGCAGTCGCTGGGAAATCAGAGTCGTTTCTCTGGGCTGCTCTTGGTGGTTGCCTTAGCCTAGTATTCGCAGCACGTTGGGAGAAACCCGCATAGAGCGAAAGACTCTTTGCCCGGGCATCCCCTCTGGGAAAGCACAGCATTCTTTGGGAAATCAGAGTCGGGTCTGTGGGATGCTGCTGCTGCTTGCCTGAGCTAGTCTCCACAGCACGGTGTAATAAACCCGCATGGAGCGAAATCCTCTTTGCCTCGGCATCCCCTCTGCATGAGAGAGAAGCGTTGTTGCAACTCTGGAAAGAGCCTTAAGGAAAGGGACACGTCTGTCACTGCGATCTCCAGGAGCATGTCTGGGGAAGGTGCAGCACGCTGCCCCGGGGAAGAGAAGGAGCCATTGGCCTTGTTGTTTGAAACGGTCGTGAAGTAGGAGAGCCGGACCTGTCAGGAACAGCGGGTCGGTGGTAAGACAAATGTCACCCACTCTCTGTGTGGAGAGAAGGAAGCCTGGTTGCGAAGGAGACACGAGGGGACTAGGGCAGGGGCGTGTGCTCCACTCTGAGGAAGGAGTCTGAGCAGAAGACATGACTGTCCTGGGACCCTGGGCCCAAGGGGACAGCAGCTCCTTGGCCACTTGTCCCTGGTGCAGACATGTGCTTGCCACCAGGTGCCTACACTGACCTCGCAGAAGTAGCTCCCTGAAAGAACAGGCAGTCAGATGCCATCTTCCTCCAGGAGGTGGAAGCTTTCGCGGAGGCACGGGGTGTCCGTGGAAGGAGTGGGGACAGTCCGTCACTGCTCCTCAACCTTTTATATATTATAAAAGAATCTGAATCTGTGGCAAACTTTTAAAAAACCCTAAACAGCAAAGTTTATCATTTTAAGTAATCTCAATTATCTTCCTCAATTCTGATAGTATATCCTTCTATCTAGGCCAGATATTGTATGAGGGATTTGAAGAGACATACTTTTCTAAATTTCACTTTTCTCATCTGCAAAATGCTGATCATGATCCTACAATAAAATGCACTTACATTTTTTTGATGAGAATTTATTTATTTTTATTTATTTATATTTATTTATTTATTTTAAGATTTTATTTATTTATCAGAGAGAGTGGGCGAGAGAGTAAGCACAGGCAGACAGAATGGCAGGCAGAGGCAGAGGGAGAAGCAGGCTCCCGGCCGAGCAAGCAGCCTGATGCGGGACTTGATCCCAGGACGCTGGGTCATGACCTGAACCAAAGGCAGCTGCTTTACCAACTGAGCCACCCTGGCGTCCCTTTTGATGAAAATTTAATCTGCATAAACAATATATTTCTTGTAATGCGTGGTTCATGGAAAACATCTTATTTAATTATAAGCAACAACAGTATTAGAAATTAAGTAAATGTGTCTATAATATTTAAAGTTTTAACACATAATGCCAGTGCTTTGCCTTATTTTCTCAAATCCCTTTACCATTTTCACTGACAGAGTCAAATGTACTTTTTCTACTAGTAGCCAGCTCTTTGTCTTTTGTCAGAAAGATGCCCTTGTGAATTATTTATAATAGAGATATTAGCAATAATAATAATAATAATAAATAGCAATGAAAATGTTAAAAAAAGTATTCTTAACTAATTAGGGTTCTTAGACATCAATTAGAGGAACCACCTCTGGCAAGCAAATTAATCTGCAAAACATTCCCAGAATTAACACGTCAATCAGATACAGGGTTGTCCGTAGACTGAAAGGTGAAGCAAAAGGACTAGGTTTGGAAAATAGGTAAGGACAGTGAAAAAATGATCAAATTTTTGGGCAAAATAAATTCTTAGGTGTCCTTTCAATGGAGTCCTGGGCATTATGTAGCAGAAACTCTGGAGATTATCTCAATCCTTTGGAGTCACACCGTTTATTAGCTTGCTATTGACAAAGTTATTTACAAACTGTAGAGCAAGAGGTTATAATGTAGAAAACTGATGGTAATGCACAAGATTCTTGTTAACAAAAATGCAAGTTAATGATTTTTCATTAGAAAACATAAATTCTATAACCCAAATTATGGGCCCAGAGCACTTCTGCTGCACAACTCTGCTTATATCCCAAATTACCATGTGAACTAGTTTTAATATCTGCTTCTCATTAATTTTTGAATAAAAATTCTTGACACAAGTATTTTATAATTGTGTAATAATCATGCATTTAATTTCTTGGAGAACAAAACACACTTTAGCATAACTATGTTTGTTCACAGACCAACCTTGGTAATACACTTCTATATGTTAGAAATGATATAATAAATGTAGAATATTGGGCACTTGTTTGGTATTCTTTGCCATGTTTTGCACTATCTAAAAAGAGATCAGTGAACTTGGACTGGAGTTAGTAGACATGGAAGAAAATAAAATATTACAGAGAGGAAAACTCTGTAGTCCAAAACCTAAACGGGCTGGGATTCCCATCATTTGGATCCCTGTAGCTTTACAAAAGTCAATTAAATTTTTGTATCTCCGATTAAAGTTGATTCCCCAGTACTTTTTCAAACATCTCTTGTAAAGTATTGTTTCCCAGAAAAAAGGGATTTTGCACATGTACCTGCCTTTGTCTCTGGTCATGATCTCAGTCAGGATCCTGGGATCGAGCCCCATATCAGGCTTTCTGCTCATTAGGGAGTATACTTCTCAGTCTCTCTCTGCAGCTACCTCCCTCTGCCCCAAGGATGCTCTCTCTCTCTCAAATACATAAATACAATCTTTAATTTTTTAATTAAAAATAAGATAAATAAAATAAAATAAAAAGTATGGCTTTACTGTCTCATTTAGCTCCTTTTCTTTGAGTTGTATTTAAAGCAGCATGAGAGAACATGAGGCTCTCAAACTTAAAAAAAATAAAAAGGAGAAAACTGAATTTTGTTAGGATTTAAGATCTTGTCTGCTAGACAAAAACGTAGGCTTTGTTAACATGTGAAAATTAACAAAAGAGAATAAGATAGAATTCTAATTATTTTTATAGAAATTAAAAATTTCCTCCAACCTAATTACATACAGACCCATTAAGTAAATTCATTCCAATGTCCCAAACCAACCTTTTCTAATAGTAATGCATCTGTGTAAACAGGGTCAGCCCAAGGAATGTATAAATATTATTATTTTTTTCCTGTCTCTTCCACAGTCACATCTGGGTATATTGGTAGCAAGCCAATTATCTATCTTATAAGACATGATATTATAAGGAAGGGTATTCTGTCCATTTGGAATGACTGAAAATCATTGTAATTTTATCTTGGTGCAGTAACTTGAGATGGCACAGTGTGGGTTATGAATATATATATTTTTTTACTGGGAAGAAGAGATTATAGACATATTGGTTATCCAAGAGAGACTGACAGGTGTTGATAGTTGCCAGGTCAATCTCCATCTACTTTTTCCTTTCATATCAGAAAGCACTGAGGGATTGACAACAAGGAAACTTAAAACAACATCAAATATTTTATTGTCTCTTTTCTAGCTACATTGTAACCATATGACAAAGTATCAGTCTTACAAGATATCATTCTCTTTTATCTCTATCTTTCTGCCAGAAATGTGGGCTTAATAGTGAGAACTCCAAAGCAATTTTTGCACCCATGAATAAAAAGCCATGAAAACCTCTAAGATAGTTCACTGGACTTTCTTAAGAACACCAGAACACACTCTCAGTAGTCTTCTTGTTAAATGAAAAAATATGGTTAAACAACTTTTGACAGTCTACTACATACAGCAAAATGTAAATCTTAATTTACACCTCCTCCCTGATGGATCTTTGGCCCCACTGCCCCAAGAGAGCGGGCTCATAATGCGCTGAAAGCGCTCCTGGAGGCTTGTGCCAAGGTTCCTTGGGCTCAGTTGTTTTCTGTGGCAGGGGCTGCAGCGGGGGCGGTGGGGGCTGCAGCGGGGGAGGCGGGAGTTGCTGAAGCGGTGGCTGCGAAGGCATCGCGAGGCAGTGGCTGTGGCGGCTGAGGGAGCCCGGCCCTGGCAGGGCGGGCAGCATCTCACTGGGGCACCTCCCGCTCACCCAGGGCCATTTGCTTCTCTCCCCACCCCTCCCCCTCTCAACCATTGTTTATTTCTGTAAAGGCCTTTCCTAGTTTGTTTCAGGCAAGAGAAAACTTCTTGGGGAAGGGGGGAAGGGCAGGACCCGAAGAGAGACCTAGTGGACTCTGCTTTGAGCCCAGAGCTAGCCTCAGGGCTCAATCTCAAGAGCCTGAGATCACCCTCTGAGCCAGAACCCAGAGGTGGGCACTTCACTGAGGGTGCCGTCCAGGTGCTCCTCAGCTGGTGTTGACCCATTTCTGGAGAGGGGCGCCTGCCCTGCTCCGTTAGTTTGGCGACTGCCTTGGGCTCAGGTCATGACCCGGGACTGGCAGGATCTTGGCCGGCCTTGGGCTCCCAGCTCCTTGGGGAGTCGGCTTCTCCCACTGACCTTCTCCTTTCTCATGCTCTCTCTCACTCATTCTCTCTCCATGAAAGAAAGACACGCTTTCCAAAAAGTGTCTGGAGCCTTGTTGGATGGGCTTGAATGTGGTGGATCTCAGTGAGTTTTCTCATATTGCATGCGGACACCTTGAGGATAGCCATGTCTTTCTAAAAGGATCCCTTGTTCTGGAATGGTTTCTTTCTCTGTTCACGGATTGGGTGTCTTTCCAGTGTCTCTTCTCAAGACCTCGGAAAAGCAGCCTTAGAAGATTCCTTTGGGTACGGTCCTAGCCCTTTCCATCCTTTCTCTTTCCACAAAATCTATACTAGCCTCTGCATCCTCCTATGTAGAGTTTATTTTTCACTGACCTATCCAGGTCTTTTCTTTCAATAGAATTTCAGTCGTGCATTCTGAAGGTCATTGTTGAAAAGTTAAAGGTGAAGTCTATTAACTCGCTAGGCGTATTTTCTTTTTCCCGTCTATTCTTCCTCTCTTTCTATCTATACACATAGATAGGACTACATATAGGAATATATACACACACACACGTGTGTGTGTGTGTTCATGCATATAAACTATCTCAGCCCTAAACCCTAGCACCTGGGAGCCTGACTTTATTTGGAAATAGGGTCCCTGGAGATGTCACTAGCTAGGATGAGGTCATATTTGAGTTGTCTGGGCCCCTAATTCAGGAGGACTTGTGTGCTTCTAAGAAGGGAGAGTGAGGATACAGAGATATGCACTGAGGGAGAAGGCCTGGTGAAGAGGTCCATAGCCAGAGCAAAACTTCAAGCTGGAAAAGGGGCCTGGAACAGATCCATCCACAATACCTACAAAAGGAGCATGTCCTACCAACATTTTAGCCTCTAGAAATGTGACACTGTCCACTTCTGTGGTTTCAGCCTTCAGGCTTCTGGTATCTTGTAGTAGCAACAATAGAAAATTATCATATATACATATATATATATATATAATATATAGTAGCACCCATAGAAAACTATCATATATATATATATAATATATAAAATAAATATATATATAACCTTTATATATAACCATGGTTATATATATTATAATGTATATATAGAATATACATTCTTTTACCTAAGAAAACATTTTTGTTCAGAATCTCAGTCCTCCTTCCTTTCCATAGAATGTGATTCTCATTCTTTTTTTTTTTTAAAGATTTTATTTATTTATTTGACAGAGATCACAAGTAGGCAGAGAGGCAGGCAGAGAGAGAGAGGAAAGCAGGCTTCCTGCGGAGGAGAGAGCCCGATGCGGGGCTCGATCCCAGCACCTTGAGATCATGACCCGAGCCGAAGGCAACAGCCCAAACCACTGAGCACCCAGGCGCCCCGTGATTCTCATTCTTTTGGTGCCTCCTGAACAATTCGACCACTTCTAACACTTCAATTTGCATGAAAGTTATTCTTTCCTAAAGTCGTCTGCCATTATTTAAAAACAGTTGGCATCTTTTGCAGTTTCCAGTGTTTTTGGTTTGAGTATCTGTTTATAGGCTGATTCAGGTAACTTCATCCTACTCTTTCCTTCTGAGTTTGTTACTTTCTGGGAAAGTATATTTTCTACTCTTTCAAAAGAAGGACCTAGAAAAGCGAAATGGTTCTTCTTTGTCAGTCTACATTCCCTTTCCCCAAATTCTGTGCACTTTCTGAGACCACAGATTTGGGGGCTGACAGCATGTATCAGCCTTCAAAACAATTTTTAATAAAATTTAAATGAAGATAAATTAAATATATTTAATTCAATTGAAACTTGAAAATACAAATGGAAATTTAGAATTAAGAATGTAAATTAAATACATGGGAAGGGGAGGTGAAACATGAGAGACTAAGGACTCTGAAAATCAACATGAGGGCTTTGAAGGGGCGAGGGGTGGGAGGTTGGGGGAACCAGGTGGTGGTTATTAGAGAGGGCCCAGATTGCATGGAGCACTGGGTTTGGGGTAAAAAGAAGGAATACTGGTATGCTGAAATAAAAATTAAAAACAAAAGGCAAAAATGAAAAAGAAACATAAATAAAAACATTTAAAGAAAAAAAACAGGGATTTTTCAAAAGGGATCTATGAGGGCTGTGAGTTGTGTAAACCTGGTGAATCACAGACCTGTACCCCTGGAGATACAAATATACTCTATGTTTTTCTAAAACAATAATTGAAATAAAATAATAAACACATAAATGGAGATGTACAAAGGGATGAAGCAAAGAAAATGCAAGACAATGGGCATCGTTTGAGGGGCTCAGTCCTTTCATGAAATGTCAATGGTTTCTCTACTCTAATGAAAAGATGAACTTGGTTAGATTGCATCAATACCCACATCCACACAGAGCGCTGTGCCGCTTCGACGAGGGACAGAATCAGCTCGCGAAGGCAGAAACAAAATTCGGTGGTATTGAAAAGCTAAAATTGAACAAGACTTCTACCAACCTAGACGGGGGCATCATAGTGAGTAGAAGAAGGGGCGGGGGAAACACTGAAGGTACAACAACTGGGTAAAAAACACAGAGTGAAATGTGTATAGAAAGATACTCTCAGAGAATGGACAAAGTATGAGAATCAGGAAGTAAATTCCTCCAAGTCATCAGATAGAAGTTAAAAATTCAGGAAAATTAAATGGACTCCTGGGACATACGAACAAAGCTTGAAAATTCTATTAATGAGAAGAGCGAAAGGAGGACTTCGTCTCTCCAAAGATTTTATACCACCATCTCTACCCAGCAAGGCTCCAATCAGAATACCATCCGAGATGACTGAGGGGAATTTAGGATCTCAATCCATGGGATGGCCAAAAGGTTCATAGGTTACCTAGGTGAATAGAACACGTACAGAGATTGGATGAACGGTAGTGTACAGTTTCAATGGACCCCAACTGGATGGAGGGATTCAAGGCAATCCAGTCTCTGATCTAGCAAGTGCCTGTGTCCGTGGATAAGCCAGTTCTCCTATTGCCCTGGACACGAAAAGGGCTCGTCATTCCCCGGCCAATCTGAGGAAAGAAGCGAGAGCAAGACTGAGGGAGAAAGAGCGTGAGAGGAGATTCTGATGGGATAGGATGTCTTACAAAAGGTCTCTTGAAATGACCCGAGGAAATAGACCAGCACGAAAGGGCAGACTTTGACCACGCGGTGCTAAACGACGTGAATATCCACGTGGAACAGAAGAGGTCCGAACGCTATTCCAGACTGATGGAGCCTACATACGAAAGAAGACATCAGAAGTTGTCTGGAAGATACAATAGGAAACCCTTCTGAGGATCCGGGGGAGGTGGCAGAGATGAGTGGAGCACACCACCAAAAACGGGAAGCCCAAGAACGGTGAAGCCAAGTTTCCAAACACAAAATCTTGCCCAGCAAAGGACAGGACGAAAAGTATGAAAGGTTGTATGGAGATACCACCTAAGGACCTGTATACAACTCGAGAGAGGATAACTAGGAATCAAGAAGGATAGGTAGGTACCTTCAAAACAATGAAAATCCTTGCACAGAAATATGCCAAGGGGAAAATCATCAGCCAAGAAACCCATGAAAAGATGCCTAAAATGCTCAGTGATCACAAAAGGGCCAAGGAAAACACAACCTCTGCGTTAGTGTTATCCCAGTGGAGGAGGACCTCAAAGCCTGTTGCCTAATGCAACGGACTGAATCGTGTAAAACGGATTTAATCATGGAGTGGGGCACCTGGGTGGCTGCTTTCTGCTGGGGTCCTGATGCCAGGGTCTTGGGATCTAGCCCTGCCTGGGGCTCTCTGCTCCCCAGGAAGCCTGCTTCTCTCTCTCCCACTTGCACTTCTAGTACTCCCTCTACAATTGGGCTCCCTCTCTCACTGTCTCTGTCTTTCTGTGCAATGCGTCTATCAAACAAGCAATTCCTTCCATTCAAGAAGTAAAAATCAAATGTTGACGCATGGGGTCTTAATGAACGACAAGAATCAGGAGGGTTGCTTGATGATTTCTGGCAAGTTTTTCTTCCTTCCTTGGACAGACAGAGAGGAGAAGGAGGGAGAGAGACAGGCCGAGAGAGAGGGCCAAACAGGCTCCCTGCTCAGGAAAGAGCCAGATGCAGGACAGGGTCCTCAGGCTGGTGCATCGTCAAGTGCAGCATGAAGCCCTGCAGCAGCTCCCACAATCCCAAGGAAATCTCCCTGCAGGTCTTGCCTGCCCCTCCCCCGCCGGGGACGCCTGGGCGCCGCCCTGGCCTCCTCCCTGATGGATCTTTGGCCCCGCTGCCCCAAGAGAGCGCGCTAGAGGGTGCTGGAGGCGAGCCTGGAGCCTTGTGCCAAGGCTCCCTGGGCTCAGCTGTTTTCTATGGCGGGGGCTGCAGGGGGGGCGGCGGGGGTGCAGCGGGGGTGGTGGGAGTTGCTGCAGCGGTGGCTTCAAGGCGTCGCGGGGTGGTGGCAGTGGCGGCTGAGGGAGCCCGGCCCTGGCAGGGCGGGCAGCATCTCACTGGGGCACCTCCAGCTCGCCCAGGGCCAGTACCTTCTATCCCCACCCCTCCCCCTCTCAGCCATTGTTTATTTCTGTAAAGGCTTTTCCTAGTTCGTTTCAGGGCAAGAGAAAACTTCATGGGGAAGGGGGGAAGGGCAGGACCCGAAGAGAGACCTAGTGGACTCTGCCCTGAGCCCAGAGCTAGCCTCAGGGCTCAATCTCAAGAGCCTGAGATCACCCTCTGAGCCAGAACCCAGAGGTGGGCACTTCACTGAGGGTGCCGTCCAGGTGCTCCTCAGCTGGTGTTGACCCATTTCTGGAGAGGGGCGCCTGCCCTGCTCCGTTAGTTCGGCGACTGCCTTGGGCTCAGGTCATGACCCCGGACTGGGAGGATCTTGGCCCGCCTTGGGCTCCCAGCTCCTTGGGGAGTCGGCTTCTCCCACTGACTTTCTCCTCTCTCATGCTCTCTCTCACTCATTCTCTCTCCATGAAAGAAAGACACGCTTTCCAAAAAGTGTCTGGAGCCTTGTTGGATGGGCTTGAATGTGGTGGATCTCAGTGAGTTTTCTCATATCGCATGCGGACACCTTGAGGATAGCCATGTCTTTCTAAAAGGATCCCTTCTGGTTCTGCAATGGTTTCTTTCTCTGTTCACGGATTGGGTGTCTTTCCAGTGTCTCTTCTCAAGACCTCGGAAAAGCAGCCTTAGAAGATTCCTTTGGGTACGGTCCTAGCCCTTTCCATCCTTTCTCTTTCCACAAAATCTATACTAGCCTCTGCATCCTCCTATGTAGAGTTTATTTTTCACTGACCTATCCAGGTCTTTTCTTTCAATAGAATTTCAGTCGTGCATTCTGAAGGTCATTGTTGAAAAGTTAAAGGTGAAGTCTATTAACTCGCTAGGCGTATTTTCTTTTTCCCGTCTATTCCTTCCTCCCTTTCTATCTATACACATAGATAGGAATACATACACACACACACGTGTGTCTGTGTGTGTGTGTGTGTGTGTGTGTGTTCATGCATATAAACTATCCCAGTCCTAAACCCCAGCACCTGAGAGCCTGACTTTATTTGGAAATAGGGTCCCTGGAGATGTCACTAGCTAGGATGAGGTCATATTTGAGTAGTCTGGGCCCCTAATTCAGGAGGACTTGTGTGCTTCTTAGAAGGGAGAGTGCGGATACACAGATATGCACTGAGGGAGAAGGCCCGGTGAAGAAGTCCAAAGCCAGAGCAAGACTTCAAGCTGGAAAAGGGGTCTGGAACAGATCCATCCACAATACCTACAAAAGGAGCATGTCCTACCAACATTTAGCCTCTAGAAATGTGACACTGTCCACTTCTGTGGTTTCAGCCTCCAGGCTTCTGGTATCTTGTAGTAGCAAGCATAGAAAATTATCATATATATATATATATATGTATATATATATATATATATATATATAATATATAGTAGCACCCATAGAAAACTATCATATATATATATATATATATATAAAGTATATAAATAAATATATATATAACCATTATATATAACCATGGTCATATATATTATAATGTATATATAGAATATAATTCTTTTACCTAAGAAAACATTTTTGTTCAGAATCTCAGTCCTCCTTCCTTTCCATAGAATGTGATTCTCATTCTTTTGGTGCCTCCTGAACAATTCGACCACATCTACCACTTTTATTTGCATGAAAGTTATTCTTACCTAAAGTCGTCTGCCATTATTTAAAAACAGTTGGCATCTTTTGGCAGTTTCCAGTGTTTTTGGTTTGAGTATCTGTTTATAGGCTGATTCAGGTAACTTCATCCTACTCTTTCCTTCTGAGTTTGTTTCTTTCTGGGAAAGTATATTTTCTACTCTTTCAAAAGAAGGACCTAGAAAAGCAAAACGGTTCTTCTTTGTCAGTCTACATTCCCATTCCCCATTTTCTGTGTACTTTCTGAGACCACAGATTTGGGGGCTGACAGCATGTATCAGCCTTTAAAAAATTTTTAATAAAATTTAAATGAAGTTAAATTAAATATATTTAATTCAATTGAAACTTGAAAATACAAATGGAAATTTAGAATTAAAAATGTAAATTAAATACATTGGAAGGGGAGGTGAAACATGAGAGACTAAGGACTCTGAAAATCAACATGAGGGCTTTGAAGGGGCGAGGGGTGGGAGGTTGGGGGAACCAGGTGGTGGTTATTAGAGAGGGCCCAGATTGCATGGAGCACTGGGTTTGGGGTAAAAAGAAGGAATACTGGTATGCTGAAATAAAAATTAAAAACAAAAGACAAAAATGAAAAAGAAACATAAATAAAAACATTTAAAGAAAAAAACAGGGATTTTTCAAAAGGGATCTATGAGGGCTGTGAGTTGTGTAAACCTGGTGAATCACAGACCTGTACCCCTGGAGATACAAATATACTCTATGTTTTTCTAAAACAATAATTGAAATAAAAATAATAAACACATAAATGGAGATGTACAAAGGGATGAAGCAAAGAAAATGCAAGACAATGGGCATCGTTTGAGGGGCTCAGTCCTTTCATGAAATGTCAATGGTTTCTCTACTCTAATGAAAAGATGAACTTGGTTAGATTGCATCAATACCCACATCCACACAGAGCGCTGTGCCGCTTCGACGAGGGACAGAATCAGCTCGCGAAGGCAGAAACAAAATTCAGTGGTATTGAAAAGCTAAAATTGAACAAGACTTCTACCAACCTAGACGGGGGCATCATAGTGAGTAGAAGAAGGGGCGGGGGAAACACTGAAGGTACAACAACTGGGTAAAAAACACAGAGTGAAATGTGTATAGAAAGATATTCTCAGAGAATGGACAAAGTATGAGAATCAGGAAGTAAATTCCTCCAAGTCATCAGATAGAAGTTAAAAATTCAGGAAAATTAAATGGACTCCTGGGACATACGAACAAAGCTTGAAAATCCTATTAATGAGAAGAGCGAAAGGAGGACTTCGTCTCTCCAAAGATTTTATACCACCATCTCTACCCAGCAAGGCTCCAATCAGAATACCATCCGAGATGACTGAGGGGAATTTAGGATCTCAATCCATGGGATGGCCAATAGGTTCATAGGTTACCTAGGTGAATAGAACACGTACAGAGATTGGATGAACGGTAGTGTACAGTTTCAATGGACCCCAACTGGATGGAGGGATTCAAGGCAATCCAGTCTCTGATCTAGCAAGTGCCTGTGTCCGTGGATAAGCCAGTTCTCCTATTGCCCTGGACACGAAAAGGGCTCGTCATTCCCCGGCCAATCTGAGGAAAGAAGCGAGAGCAAGACTGAGGGAGAAAGAGCGTGAGAGGAGATTCTGATGGGATAGGATGTCTTACAAAAGGTCTCTTGAAATGACCCGAGGAAATAGACCAGCACGAAAGGGCAGACTTTGACCACGCGGTGCTAAACGACGTGAATATCCACGTGGAACAGAAGAGGTCCGAACGCTATTCCAGACTGATGGAGCCTACATACGAAAGAAGACATCAGAAGTTGTCTGGAAGATACAATAGGAAACCCTTCTGAGGATCCGGGGGAGGTGGCAGAGATGAGTGGAGCACACCACCAAAAACGGGAAGCCCAAGAACGGTGAAGCCAAGTTTCCAAACACAAAATCTTGCCCAGCAAAGGACAGGACGAAAAGTATGAAAGGTTGTATGGAGATACCACCTAAGGACCTGTATACAACTCGAGAGAGGATAACTAGGAATCAAGAAGGATAGGTAGGTACCTTCAAAACAATGAAAATCCTTGCACAGAAATATGCCAAGGGGAAAATCATCAGCCAAGAAACCCATGAAAAGATGCCTAAAATGCTCAGTGATCACAAAAGGGCCAAGGAAAACACAACCTCTGCGTTAGTGTTATCCCAGTGGAGGAGGACCTCAAAGCCTGTTGCCTAATGCAACGGACTGAATCGTGTAAAACGGATTTAATCATGGAGTGGGGCACCTGGGTGGCTGCTTTCTGCTGGGGTCCTGATGCCAGGGTCTTGGGATCTAGCCCTGCCTGGGGCTCTCTGCTCCCCAGGAAGCCTGCTTTTCTCTCTCTCCCACTTGCACTTCTAGTACTCCCTCTCCAATTGGGCTCCCTCTCTCACTGTCTCTGTCTTTCTGTGCAATGCGTCTATCAAACAAGCAATTCCTTCCATTCAAGAAGTAAAAATGAAATGTTGACGCATGGGGTCCTAATGAACGACAAGAATCAGGAGGGTTGCTTGATGATTTCTGGCAAGTTTTTCTTCCTTCCTTGGACAGACAGAGAGGAGAAGGAGGGAGAGAGACAGGCCAAGAGAGAGGGCCAAACAGACTCCCTGCTCAGGAAAGAGCCAGATGCAGGACAGGGTCCTCAGGCTGGTGCATCGCCAAGTGCAGCGTGAAGCCCTGCAGCAGCTCCCACAATCCCAAGGGGATCTCCCTGCAGGTCTTGCCTGGCCCTCCCCCGCCGGGGACGTCTGGGCGCCTCCCCCGCCTCCTCCCTGATAGATCTTTGGCCCAGCTGCCCCAAGAGAACGCGCTAGAGGGTGCTGGAGGTGAGCCTGGAGGCTTGTGCCAAGGCTCCCTGGGCTCAGCTGTTTTCTGTGGCGGGGGCTGCAGCGGGGGTGGCGGGGCTGCAGCGGGGGAGGCGGGAGTTGCTGAAGCGGTGGCTGCGAAGGCGTCGCGAGGCGGTGGCAGTGGCGGCTGAGGGAGCCCAGCCCTGGCAGGGCGGGCAGCATCTCCTGGGGCACCTCCTGCTCGCCCCAGGCCAGTGGCTTCTCTCCCCACCCCTCCCCCTCTCAACCATTGTTTATTTCTGTAAAGGCTTTTTCTAGTTTGTTTCAGGGCAAGAGAAAACTTCATGGGGAAGGGGGGAAGGGCAGGACCCGAAGAGAGACCTAGTGGACTCTGTCCTGAGCCCCGAGCTAGCCTCAGGGCTCAATCTCAAGGGCCTGAGATCACCCCCTGAGCCAGAACCCAGAGGTGGGGACTTCACTGAGGGTGCCGTCCAGGTGCTCCTCAGCTGTTGTTGACCCATTTCTGGAGAGGGGCGCCTGCCCTGCTCCGTTAGTTCGGCGACTGCCTTGGGCTCAGGTCATGACCCCGGACTGGGAGGATCTTGGCCCGCCTTGGGCTCCCAGCTCCTTGGGGAGTCGGCTTCTCCCACTGACTTTCTCCTCTCTCATGCTCTCTCTCACTCATTCTCTCTCCATGAAAGAAAGACACGCTTTCCAAAAAGTGTCTGGAGCCTTGTTGGATGGGCTTGAATGTGGTGGATCTCAGTGAGTTTTCTCATATCGCATGCGGACAACTTGAGGATAGCCATGTCTTTCTAAAAGGATCCCTTGTGGTTCTGCAATGGTTTCTTTCTCTGTTCACGGATTGGGTGTCTTTCCAGTGTCTCTTCTCAAGACCTCGGAAAAGCAGCCTTAGAAGATTCCTTTGGGTACGGTCCTAGCCCTTTCCATCCTTTCTCTTTCCACAAAATCTATACTAGCCTCTGCATCCTCCTATGTAGAGTTTATTTTTCACTGACCTATCCAGGTCTTTTCTTTCAATAGAATTTCAGTCGTGCATTCTGAAGGTCATTGTTGAAAAGTTAAAGGTGAAGTCTATTAACTCGCTAGGCGTATTTTCTTTTTCCCGTCTATTCCTTCCTCCCTTTCTATCTATACACATAGATAGGACTACATATAGGAATACATACACACACACACGTGTGTCTCTCTGTGTGTGTGTGTGTGTGTGTGTTCATGCATATAAACTATCCCAGTCCTAAACCCCAGCACCTGGGAGCCTGACTTTATTTGGAAATAGGTTCCCTGGAGATGTCACTAGCTAGGATGAGGTCATATTTGAGTAGTCTGGGCCCCTAATTCAGGAGGACTTGTGTGCTTCTAAGAAGGGAGAGTGCGGATACACAGATATGCACTGAGGGAGAAGGCCCGGTGAAGAAGTCCAAAGCCAGAGCAAGACTTCAAGCTGGAAAAGGGGCCTGGAACAGATCCATCCACAAAACCTACAAAAGGAGCATGTCCTACCAACATTTTAGCCTCTAGAAATGTGACACTGTCCACTTCTGTGGTTTCAGCCTCCAGGCTTCTGGTATCTTGTAGTAGCAAGCATAGAAAATTATCATATATATATATATATATTGTATATATATATATGTATATATACATATATATTTATGTTTATATATACATAATATATATACATATATATAATATATAGTAGCACCCATAGAAAACTATCATATATATATATAAAGTATATAAATAAATATATATATAACCATTATATATAACCATGGTTATATATATTATAATGTATATATAGAATATTCATTCTTTTACCTAAGAAAACATTTTTGTTCAGAATCTCAGTCCTCCTTCCTTTCCATAGAATGTGATTCTCATTCTTTTGGTGCCTCCTGAACAATTCGACCACGTCTACCACTTCCATTTGCATGAAAGTTATTCTTACCTAAAGTCGTCTGCCATTATTTAAAAACAGTTGTCATCTTTTGGCAGTTTCCAGTGTTTTTGGTTTGAGTATCTGTTTATAGGCTGATTCAGGTAACTTCATCCTACTCTTTCCTTCTGAGTTTGTTTCTTTCTGGGAAAGTATATTTTCTACTCTTTCAAAAGAAGGACCTAGAAAAGCGAAATGGTTCTTCTTTGTCAGTCTACATTCCCTTTCCCCATTTTCTGTGTAATATCTGAGACCACAGATTTGGGGGCTGACAGCATGTATCAGCCTTTAAAAAAATTTTTAATAAAATTTAAATGAAGTTAAATTAAATATATTTAATTCAATTGAAACTTGAAAATACAAATCGAAATTTAGAATTAAAAATGTAAATTAAATACATTGGAAGGGGAGGTGAAACATGAGAGACTAAGGACTCTGAAAATCAACATGAGGGCTTTGAAGGGGCGAGGGGTGGGAGGTTGGGGGAACCAGGTGGTGGCTATTAGAGAGGGCCCAGATTGCATGGAGCACTGGGTTTGGGGTAAAAACAAGGAATACTGGTATGCTGAAATAAAAATTAAAAACAAAAGACAAAAATGAAAAAGAAACATAAATAAAAACATTTGAAGAAAAAAACAGGGATTTTTCAAAAGGGATCTATGAGGGCTGTGAGTTGTGTAAACCTGGTGAATCACAGACCTGTACCCCTGGAGATACAAATATACTCTATGTTTTTCTAAAACAATAATTGAAATAAAATAATAAACACATAAATGGAGATGTACAAAGGGATGAAGCAAAGAAAATGCAAGACAATGGGCATCGTTTGAGGGGCTCAGTCCTTTCATGAAATGTCAATGGTTTCTCTACTCTAATGAAAAGATGAACTTGGTTAGATTGCATCAATACCCACATCCACACAGAGCGCTGTGCTGCTTCGACGAGGGACAGAATCAGCTCGCGAAGGCAGAAACAAAATTCGGTGGTATTGAAAAGCTAAAATTGAACAAGACTTCTACCAACCTAGACGGGGGCATCATAGTGAGTAGAAGAAGGGGCGGGGGAAACACTGAAGGTACAACAACTGGGTAAAAAACACAGAGTGAAATGTGTATAGAAAGATATTCTCAGAGAATGGACAAAGTATGAGAATCAGGAAGTAAATTCCTCCAAGTCATCAGATAGAAGTTAAAAATTCAGGAAAATTAAATGGACTCCTGGGACATACGAACAAAGCTTGAAAATCCTATTAATGAGAAGAGCGAAAGGAGGACTTCGTCTCTCCAAAGATTTTATACCACCATCTCTACCCAGCAAGGCTCCAATCAGAATACCATCCGAGATGACTGAGGGGAATTTAGGATCTCAATCCATGGGATGGCCAATAGGTTCATAGGTTACCTAGGTGAATAGAACACGTACAGAGATTGGATGAACGGTAGTGTACAGTTTCAATGGACCCCAACTGGATGGAGGGATTCAAGGCAATCCAGTCTCTGATCTAGCAAGTGCCTGTGTCCGTGGATAAGCCAGTTCTCCTATTGCCCTGGACACGAAAAGGGCTCGTCATTCCCCGGCCAATCTGAGGAAAGAAGCGAGAGCAAGACTGAGGGAGAAAGAGCGTGAGAGGAGATTCTGATGGGATAGGATGTCTTACAAAAGGTCTCTTGAAATGACCCGAGGAAATAGACCAGCACGAAAGGGCAGACTTTGACCACGCGGTGCTAAACGACGTGAATATCCACGTGGAACAGAAGAGGTCCGAACGCTATTCCAGACTGATGGAGCCTACATACGAAAGAAGACATCAGAAGTTGTCTGGAAGATACAATAGGAAACCCTTCTGAGGATCCGGGGGAGGTGGCAGAGATGAGTGGAGCACACCACCAAAAACGGGAAGCCCAAGAACGGTGAAGCCAAGTTTCCAAACACAAAATCTTGCCCAGCAAAGGACAGGACGAAAAGTATGAAAGGTTGTATGGAGATACCACCTAAGGACCTGTATACAACTCGAGAGAGGATAACTAGGAATCAAGAAGGATAGGTAGGTACCTTCAAAACAATGAAAATCCTTGCACAGAAATATGCCAAGGGGAAAATCATCAGCCAAGAAACCCATGAAAAGATGCCTAAAATGCTCAGTGATCACAAAAGGGCCAAGGAAAACACAACCTCTGCGTTAGTGTTATCCCAGTGGAGGAGGACCTCAAAGCCTGTTGCCTAATGCAACGGACTGAATCGTGTAAAACGGATTTAATCATGGAGTGGGGCACCTGGGTGGCTGCTTTCTGCTGGGGTCCTGATGCCAGGGTCTTGGGATCTAGCCCTGCCTGGGGCTCTCTGCTCCCCAGGAAGCCTGCTTTTCTCTCTCTCCCACTTGCACTTCTAGTACTCCCTCTCCAATTGGGCTCCCTCTCTCACTGTCTCTGTCTTTCTGTGCAATGCGTCTATCAAACAAGCAATTCCTTCCATTCAAGAAGTAAAAATGAAATGTTGACGCATGGGGTCCTAATGAACGACAAGAATCAGGAGGGTTGCTTGATGATTTCTGGCAAGTTTTTCTTCCTTCCTTGGACAGACAGAGAGGAGAAGGAGGGAGAGAGACAGGCCAAGAGAGAGGGCCAAACAGACTCCCTGCTCAGGAAAGAGCCAGATGCAGGACAGGGTCCTCAGGCTGGTGCATCGCCAAGTGCAGCGTGAAGCCCTGCAGCAGCTCCCACAATCCCAAGGGGATCTCCCTGCAGGTCTTGCCTGGCCCTCCCCCGCCGGGGACGTCTGGGCGCCTCCCCCGCCTCCTCCCTGATAGATCTTTGGCCCAGCTGCCCCAAGAGAACGCGCTAGAGGGTGCTGGAGGTGAGCCTGGAGGCTTGTGCCAAGGCTCCCTGGGCTCAGCTGTTTTCTGTGGCGGGGGCTGCAGCGGGGGTGGCGGGGCTGCAGCGGGGGAGGCGGGAGTTGCTGAAGCGGTGGCTGCGAAGGCGTCGCGAGGCGGTGGCAGTGGCGGCTGAGGGAGCCCAGCCCTGGCAGGGCGGGCAGCATCTCCTGGGGCACCTCCCGCTCGCCCCAGGCCAGTGGCTTCTCTCCCCACCCCTCCCCCTCTCAACCATTGTTTATTTCTGTAAAGGCTTTTTCTAGTTTGTTTCAGGGCAAGAGAAAACTTCATGGGGAAGGGGGGAAGGGCAGGACCCGAAGAGAGACCTAGTGGACTCTGCCCTGAGCCCCGAGCTAGCCTCAGGGCTCAATCTCAAGGGCCTGAGATCACCCCCTGAGCCAGAACCCAGAGGTGGGCACTTCACTGAGGGTGCCGTCCAGGTGCTCCTCAGCTGTTGTTGACCCATTTCTGGAGAGGGGCGCCTGCCCTGCTCCGTTAGTTCGGCGACTGCCTTGGGCTCAGGTCATGACCCCGGACTGGGAGGATCTTGGCCAGCATTGGGCTCCCAGCTCCTTGGGGAGTCGGCTTCTCCCACTGACTTTCTCCTCTCTCATGCTCTCTCTCACTCATTCTCTCTCCATGAAAGAAAGACACGCTTTCCAAAAAGTGTCTGGAGCCTTGTTGGATGGGCTTGAATGTGGTGGATCTCAGTGAGTTTTCTCATATCGCATGCGGACACCTTGAGGATAGCCATGTCTTTCTAAAAGGATCCCTTGTGGTTCTGCAATGGTTTCTTTCTCTGTTCACGGATTGGGTGTCTTTCCAGTGTCTCTTCTCAAGACCTCGGAAAAGCAGCCTTAGAAGATTCCTTTGGGTACGGTCCTAGCCCTTTCCATCCTTTCTCTTTCCACAAAATCTATACTAGCCTCTGCATCCTCCTATGTAGAGTTTATTTTTCACTGACCTATCCAGGTCTTTTCTTTCAATAGAATTTCAGTCGTGCATTCTGAAGGTCATTGTTGAAAAGTTAAAGGTGAAGTCTATTAACTCGCTAGGCGTATTTTCTTTTTCCCGTCTATTCCTTCCTCCCTTTCTATCTATACACATAGATAGGACTACATATAGGAATACATACACACACACACGTGTGTCTCTCTCTGTGTGTGTGTGTGTGTTCATGCATATAAACTATCCCAGTCCTAAACCCCAGCACCTGGGAGCCTGACTTTATTTGGAAATAGGTTCCCTGGAGATGTCACTAGCTAGTATGAGGTCATATTTGAGTAGTCTGGGCCCCTAATTCAGGAGGACTTGTGTGCTTCTAAGAAGGGAGAGTGCGGATACACAGATATGCACTGAGGGAGAAGGCCCGGTGAAGAAGTCCAAAGCCAGAGCAAGACTTCAAGCTGGAAAAGGGGCCTGGAACAGATCCATCCACAAAACCTACAAAAGGAGCATGTCCTACCAACATTTTAGCCTCTAGAAATGTGACACTGTCCACTTCTGTGGTTTCAGCCTCCAGGCTTCTGGTATCTTGTAGTAGCAAGCATAGAAAATTATCATATATATATATATATATTGTATATATATATATGTATATATACATATATATTTATGTTTATATATACATAATATATATACATATATATAATATATAGTAGCACCCATAGAAAACTATCATATATATATATAAAGTATATAAATAAATATATATATAACCATTATATATAACCATGGTTATATATAATATAATGTATATATAGAATATTCATTCTTTTACCTAAGAAAACATTTTTGTTCAGAATCTCAGTCCTCCTTCCTTTCCATAGAATGTGATTCTCATTCTTTTGGTGCCTCCTGAACAATTCGACCACGTCTACCACTTCCATTTGCATGAAAGTTATTCTTACCTAAAGTCGTCTGCCATTATTTAAAAACAGTTGTCATCTTTTGGCAGTTTCCAGTGTTTTTGGTTTGAGTATCTGTTTATAGGCTGATTCAGGTAACTTCATCCTACTCTTTCCTTCTGAGTTTGTTTCTTTCTGGGAAAGTATATTTTCTACTCTTTCAAAAGAAGGACCTAGAAAAG
Organism: Mustela nivalis; assembly: GCF_964662115.1. Taxonomy (NCBI): domain Eukaryota; kingdom Metazoa; phylum Chordata; class Mammalia; order Carnivora; family Mustelidae; genus Mustela; species Mustela nivalis. The sequence goes on from NC_139025.1 coordinate 142,036,585, forward strand.
CGAAATGGTTCTTCTTTGTCAGTCTACATTCCCTTTCCCCATTTTCTGTGTACTATCTGAGACCACAGATTTGGGGGCTGACAGCATGTATCAGCCTTTAAAAAAATTTTTAATAAAATTTAAATGAAGTTAAATTAAATATATTTAATTCAATTGAAACTTGAAAATACAAATCGAAATTTAGAATTAAAAATGTAAATTAAATACATTGGAAGGGGAGGTGAAACATGAGAGACTAAGGACTCTGAAAATCAACATGAGGGCTTTGAAGGGGCGAGGGGTGGGAGGTTGGGGGAACCAGGTGGTGGCTATTAGAGAGGGCCCAGATTGCATGGAGCACTGGGTTTGGGGTAAAAACAAGGAATACTGGTATGCTGAAATAAAAATTAAAAACAAAAGACAAAAATGAAAAAGAAACATAAATAAAAACATTTGAAGAAAAAAACAGGGATTTTTCAAAAGGGATCTATGAGGGCTGTGAGTTGTGTAAACCTGGTGAATCACAGACCTGTACCCCTGGAGATACAAATATACTCTATGTTTTTCTAAAACAATAATTGAAATAAAATAATAAACACATAAATGGAGATGTACAAAGGGATGAAGCAAAGAAAATGCAAGACAATGGGCATCGTTTGAGGGGCTCAGTCCTTTCATGAAATGTCAATGGTTACTCTAATGAAAAGATGAACTTGGTTAGATTGCATCAATACCCACATCCACACAGAGCGCTGTGCCGCTTCGACGAGGGACAGAATCAGCTCGCGAAGGCAGAAACAAAATTCGGTGGTATTGAAAAGCTAAAATTGAACAAGACTTCTACCAACCTAGACGGGGGCATCATAGTGAGTAGAAGAAGGGGCGGGGGAAACACTGAAGGTACAACAACTGGGTAAAAAACACAGAGTGAAATGTGTATAGAAAGATATTCTCAGAGAATGGACAAAGTATGAGAATCAGGAAGTAAATTCCTCCAAGTCATCAGATAGAAGTTAAAAATTCAGGAAAATTAAATGGACTCCTGGGACATACGAACAAAGCTTGAAAATCCTATTAATGAGAAGAGCGAAAGGAGGACTTCGTCTCTCCAAAGATTTTATACCACCATCTCTACCCAGCAAGGCTCCAATCAGAATACCATCCGAGATGACTGAGGGGAATTTAGGATCTCAATCCATGGGATGGCCAATAGGTTCATAGGTTACCTAGGTGAATAGAACACGTACAGAGATTGGATGAACGGTAGTGTACAGTTTCAATGGACCCCAACTGGATGGAGGGATTCAAGGCAATCCAGTCTCTGATCTAGCAAGTGCCTGTGTCCGTGGATAAGCCAGTTCTCCTATTGCCCTGGACACGAAAAGGGCTCGTCATTCCCCGGCCAATCTGAGGAAAGAAGCGAGAGCAAGACTGAGGGAGAAAGAGCGTGAGAGGAGATTCTGATGGGATAGGATGTCTTACAAAAGGTCTCTTGAAATGACCCGAGGAAATAGACCAACACGAAAGGGCAGACTTTGACCCGGCGGTGCTAAACGACGTGAATATCCACGTGGAACAGAAGAGGTCCGAACGCTATTCCAGACTGATGGAGCCTGCATACGAAAGAAGACATCAGAAGTTGTCTGGAAGATACAATAGGAAACCCTTCTGAGGATCCGGGGGAGGTGGCAGAGATGAGTGGAGCACACCACCAAAAACGGGAAGCCCAAGAACGGTGAAGCCAAGTTTCCAAACACAAAATCTTGCCCAGCAAAGGACAGGACGAAAAGTATGAAAGGTTGTATGGAGATACCACCTAAGGACCTGTATACAACTCGAGAGAGGATAACTAGGAATCAAGAAGGATAGGTAGGTACCTTCAAAACAATGAAAATCCTTGCACAGAAATATGCCAAGGGGAAAATCATCAGCCAAGAAACCCATGAAAAGATGCCTAAAATGCTCAGTGATCACAAAAGGGCCAAGGAAAACACAACCTCTGCGTTAGTGTTATCCCAGTGGAGGAGGACCTCAAAGCCTGTTGCCTAATGCAACGGACTGAATCGTGTAAAACGGATTTAATCATGGAGTGGGGCACCTGGGTGGCTGCTTTCTGCTGGGGTCCTGATGCCAGGGTCTTGGGATCTAGCCCTGACTGGGGCTCTCTGCTCCCCAGGAAGCCTGCTTTTCTCTCTCTCCCACTTGCACTTCTTGTACTCCCTCTCCAATTGGGCTCCCTCTCTCACTGTCTCTGTCTTTCTGTGCAATGCGTCTATCAAACAAGCAATTCCTTCCATTCAAGAAGTAAAAATGAAATGTTGACGCATGGGGTCCTAATGAACGACAAGAATCAGGAGGGTTGCTTGATGATTTCTGGCAAGTTTTTCTTCCTTCCTTGGACAGACAGAGAGGAGAAGGAGGGAGAGAGACAGGCCGAGAGAGAGGGCCAAACAGGCTCCCTGCTTAGGAAAGAGCCAGGGTCCTCAGGCTGGTGCATCGCCAAGTGCAGCGTGAAGCCCTGCAGCAGCTCCCACAATCCCAAGGGGATCTCCCTGCAGGTCTTGCCTGCCCCTCCCCCGCTGGGGACGCCTGGGCGCCGCCCTCGCCTCCTCCCTGATGTACTTTGGCTACGCTGCCCCAAGAGAGCACACTAGAGGGTGCTGGAGGCGAGCCTGGAGGCTTGTGCCAAGGCTTCCTGGGCTCAGCTGTTTTCTGTGGCGGGGGCTGCTGCGGGGGCGGCGGGGGCTGCAGCGGGGGAGGCGGGAGTTGCTGAAGCGGTGGCTGCGAAGGCGTCGCAAGGCGGTGGCGAGGCGGTGGCGGTGGCGGGTGAGGGAGCGCGGCCCTGGCAGGGCGGGTAGCATCTCACTGAGGCACCTCCTGCTAGCCCAGGGCCAGTTGCTTCTCTCCCCACCCCTCCCCCTCTCAACCATTGTTTATTTCTGTAAAGGCTTTTCCTAGTTTGTTTCAGGGCAAGAGAAAACTTCATGGGGAAGAGGGGAAGGGCAGGACCCGAAGAGAGACCTAGTGGACTCTGCCCTGAGCCCAGAGAGCCTCAGGGCTCAATCTCAAGAGCCTGAGATCACCCCCTGAGCCAGAACCCAGAGGTGGGCACTTCACTGAGGGTGCCGTCCAGGTGCTCCTCAGCTGGTGTTGACCCATTTCTGGAGAGGGGCGCCTGCCCTGCTCCGTTAGTTCGGCGACTGCCTTGGGCTCAGGTCATGACCCCGGACTGGCAGGATCTTGGCCCGCCTTGGGCTCCCAGCTCCTTGGGGAGTCGGGTTCTCCCACTGACCTTCTCTCTCATGCTCTCTCTCACTCATTCTCTCTCCATGAAAGAAAGACACGCTTTCCAAAAAGTGTCTGGAGCCTTGTTGGATGGGCTTGAATGTGGTGGATCTCAGTGAGTTTTCTCATATCGCATGCGGACACCTTGAGGATAGCCATGTCTTTCTAAAAGGATCCCTTGTGGTTCTGCAATGGTTTCTTTCTCTGTTCACGGATTGGGTGTCTTTCCAGTGTCTCTTCTCAAGACCTCGGAAAAGCAGCCTTAGAAGATTCCTTTGGGTACGGTCCTAGCCCTTTCCATCCTTTCTCTTTCCACAAAATCTATACTAGCCTCTGCATCCTCCTATGTAGAGTTTATTTTTCACTGACCTATCCAGGTCTTTTCTTTCAATAGAATTTCAGTCGTGCATTCTGAAGGTCATTGTTGAAAAGTTAAAGGTGAAGTCTATTAACTCGCTAGGCGTATTTTCTTTTTCCCTTCTATTCCTTCCTCCCTTTCTATCTATACACATAGATAGGACTACATATAGGAATACATACACACACACACGTGTGTCTGTGTGTGTGTGTGTGTGTGTGTGTGTGTGTGTGTGTGTGTTCATGCATATAAACTATCCCAGTCCTAAACCCCAGCACCTGAGAGCCTGACTTTATTTGGAAATAGGGTCCCTGGAGATATCACTAGTTAGGATGAGGTCATATTTGAGTAGTCTGGGCCCCTAATTCAGGAGGACTTGTGTGCTTCTAAGAAGGGAGAGTGCGGATACACAGATATGCACTGAGGGAGAAGGCCCGGTGAAGAAGTCCAAAGCCAGAGCAAGACTTCAAGCTGGAAAAGGGGCCTGGAACAGATCCATCCACAATACCTACAAAAGGAGCATGTCCTACCAACATTTTAGTCTCTAGAAATGTGACACTGTCCACTTCTGTGGTTTCAGCCTCCAGGCTTCTGGTATCTTGTAGTAGCAAGCATAGAAAAATTATCTTATACATATGAAATATATATATATATCATATATATATTATATATATATATATATATAATATATAGTAGCACCCATAGAAAACTATCATATATATATATATGTAATGTATATAAAATACATATATATATAACCATTATATATAACCATGGTTATACATATTATAATGTATATATATAATATACATTCTTTTACCTAAGAAAACATTTTTGTTCAGAATCTCAGTCCTTCTTCCTTTCCATAGAATGTGATTCTCATTCTTTTGGTGCCTCCTGAACAATTCGACCACGTCTACCACTTCCATTTGCATGAAAGTTATTCTTACCTAAAGTCGTCTGCCATTATTTAAAAACAGTTGGCATCTTTTGGCAGTTTCCAGTGTTTTTGGTTTGAGTATCTGTTTATAGGCTGATTCAGGTAACTTTAATCCTACACTTTCCTTCTGAGTTTATTTCTTTCTGGGAAAGTATATTTTCTACTCTTTCAAAAGAAGGACCTAGAAAAGCGAAATGGTTCTTCTTTGTCAGTCTACATTCCCTTTCCCCATTTTCTGTGTACTATCTGAGACCACAGATTTGGGGGGCTGACAGCATGTATCAGCCTTTAAAAAAATTTTAATAAAATTTAAATGAAGCTAAATTAAATATATTTAATTCAATTGAAACTTGAAAATACAAATCGAAATTTAGAATTAAAAATGTAAATTAAATACATTGGAAGGGGAGGTGAAACATGAGAGACTAAGGACTCTGAAAATCAACATGAGGGCTTTGAAGGGGCGAGGGGTGGGAGGTTGGGGGAACCAGGTGGTGGTTATTAGAGAGGGCCCAGATTGCATGGAGCACTGGGTTTGGGGTAAAAACAAGGAATACTGGTATGCTGAAATAAAAATTAAAAACAAAAGACAAAAATGAAAAAAAAACATAAATAAAAACATTTAAAGAAAAAAACAGGGATTTTTCAAAAGGGATCTATGAGGGCTGTGAGTTGTGTAAACCTGGTGAATCACAGTCCTGTACCCCTGGAGATACAAATATACTCTATGTTTTTCTAAAACAATAATTGAAATAAAATAATAAACACATAAATGGAGATGTACAAATGGATGAAGCAAAGAAAATGCAAGACAATGGGCATCGTTTGAGGGGCTCAGTCCTTTCATGAAATGTCAATGGTTTCTCTACTCTAATGAAAAGATGAACTTGGTTAGATTGCATCAATACCCACATCCACACAGAGCGCTGTGCTGCTTCGACGAGGGACAGAATCAGCTCGCGAAGGCAGAAACAAAATTCGGTGGTATTGAAAAGCTAAAATTGAACAAGACTTCTACCAACCTAGACGGGGGCATCATAGTCAGTAGAAGAAGGGGCGGGGGAAACACTGAAGGTACAACAACTGGGTAAAAAACACAGAGTGAAATGTGTATAGAAAGATATTCTCAGAGAATGGACAAAGTATGAGAATCAGGAAGTAAATTCCTCCAAGTCATCAGATAGAAGTTAAAAATTCAGGAAAATTAAATGGACTCCTGGGACATACGAACAAAGCTTGAAAATCCTATTAATGAGAAGAGCGAAAGGAGGACTTCGTCTCTCCAAAGATTTTATACCATCTCTACCCAGCAAGGCTCCAATCAGAATACCATCCGAGATGACTGAGGGGAATTTAGGATCTCAAACCATGGGATGGCCAATAGGTTCATAGGTTACCTAGGTGAATAGAACACGTACAGAGATTGGATGAACGGTAGTGTACAGTTTCAATGGACCCCAACTGGATGGAGGGATTCAAGGCAATCCAGTCTCTGATCTAGCAAGTGCCTGTGTCCGTGGATAAGCCAGTTCTCCTATTGCCCTGGACACAAAAAGGGCTCGTCATTCCCCGGCCAATCTGAGGAAAGAAGCAAGAGTAAGACTGAGGGAGAAGAGAGTGAGAGGAGATTCTGATGGGATAGGATGTCTTACAAAAGGTCTCTTGAAATGACCCAAGGAAATAGACCAACATGAAAGGGCAGACTTTGACCACGCGGTGCTAAACGACGTGAATATCCACGTGGAACAGAAGAGGTCCGAACGCTATTCCAGACTGATGGAGCCTACATACGAAAGAAGACATCAGAAGTTGTCTGGAAGATACAATAGGAAACCCTTCTGAGGATCCGGGGGAGGTGGTAGAGATGAGTGGAGCACACCACCGAAAACGGGAAGCCCAAGAACGGTGAAGCCAAGTTTCCAAACACAAAATCTTGCCCAGCAAAGGACAAGACGAAAAGTATGAAAGGTTGTATGGAGATACCACCTAAGGACCTGTACACAACTCGAGAGAGGATAACTAGGAATCAAGAAGGATAGGTAGGTACCTTCAAAACAATGAAAATCCTTGCACAGAAATATGCCAAGGGGAAAATGATCATCCAAGAAACCCATGAAAAGATGCCTAAAATGCTCAGTGATCACAAAAGGACCTATATATATATATATATATATATATATATATATATATATATATATATATTATATAGAATTGAGGAAAAGAAGGGCATCTTGGTGGCTCAGTAGGTTAAATGTTGGACTCCGGATTTTGGCTGGCGTCATGATCTCATGACGTCTGGTTGTGGGATTGAGCCCCACATAGGGCTCCACAGTCAGTGTGGAGTCTGCTTGGGATTCCCTGTCCTTCTCCCTCTGCCTCTCTCTGCTCACACATGCTCTCTTTCTCTCTCAACCTAAGTAAATAAAAATTAAGGAAAAGAATTAAGGTGAAAGATACTCAAGTATGAAAAGATGAAGCAGAGATGATTTAGAAAAAGCTATTAGGGAGAGAGAAACTTTCACATTGGCCTTGTGTTCTGACCAGTTTCAAAAAAGAAAGACAAGTCTAACCGGGTTTTGGATAAAAGCAATTGTTTAGGAAATACATGGCTAATTTTAGAAGGGAGTAGTTTTTCTCTTGGTTCTTCTTGGAGCACCTTGCTATTCAGATGTCTGTTATACTGATTTGTCACTTATGTGTGTGTGTATGTGTATGTGTGTGTGTGTACGTGTCTCTCTTTCAACCTGGAGTCTTGGAGTTTGAATGTTAACTCATCGAAATGAGGTCTTCAGGCCTAGGGTCCAGACACTGATTCTGCTAAGGATTACCCCCTTGTAAAATGATGGCCAGAACACTTGTTTGTTCTTCTTCCAATGTTATCATGGATCCCAGAGACACAACTAAGTGTGGAGAAAGGTACTGAGTGTTGTGTCAACATAGCAAAGGCATTGGAGAGTCTGATAAAGGAACCAAGTGCAGTGTGGCTTGTGCAAAGGGGTTTAATGGTTATATGGACTTGGGGGACATTGTGATGGGGACCCTAAAGCCATAGTCTCCATGCTTTTGGACCATGCCTGTCTTTTAGCAAATAGTCTGAGATACATAGGTCACGTGTATGCATTTATTTACCTGTAGATTCTACATACTTAGTTTGGAACTACTGTAACACGTACATTGTAATTTGCATTTAAAGAGATATTGAAAAGGAAGGATGATTGTTCTAAAAGTAGATGGTGGTGATAGCTTCCTAACTCAGGAGGGTGACTAAATATTACTGAGTAACACAGATAAAACAGGTAAATTTTATTGTATATAAATTATGCCTTTGAAGTAGCTTAAAAGAAAGGATGACACCAAGTTGAAATTAGAAGGGTGTAAACATGTAGAACCTTTCGTAAGTATGAAAAAGCTATTGCTCTCACCCAATGTATTAACAGATCCGCATTTTAGGATCAGACATGCCAAGCTTAACACTTTTAATCACTTAATTTGATTTTTACGAAAAGCTCATTCTCGGAGTATAGTTACTGCTCTTTAATACTTTTGCCTGTGCTATGTTTTATCTTTAAGATTTTATTTATTTATTTGATAGAGGGAGAGATCCCAAGTAGGCAGAGAGGCAGGCAGAGGGGGAGGGGGAAGCAGGCTCCCCGCTGAGCAGAGAGCCCAATGGTGGGGCTCGATTCCAGGACCCTGAGATCATGACCTGAACCGAAGGCAGAGGCTTAACCCACTGATACACCCAGGTGCCACTTGCCTGTGCTATGTTATTAGCATTTTCTTCAGCTCACTGTTTCTCAGCCAGAAGCTTTCTCAGTGACTAGGTAGCCTCTGTCAATCTCTTTGGTCAGGTGTGCAGGTGGTCATAGTTGCGCGCGCACACACACACACACACACACACACACACACACACACTAGAGTCTATCCAGATGCCTCACACAGGAGGATCCTGGCAGCTTCTCTGTACCGTGAAACCTGCATTTTTCCCTCAGAGCAGCTCCCAGTGGGCCCAGAGCATTGACTGATTCTTGGCACAAATTCTTGACTCGATAAATACTGTCCAACAAGCAAATCAATCTGTGTCCTAAATTTTAGCGACACTGATTTTTACTCAGTTTTGAGGTGAAGGTCAATATATGTAGAAGTTCTATTATTAAGTTCCTGCCTACACAGAGGTATTCACTCTGGAGACCACTGCCTGTCAGTGAGCGGAATGTGAACGGTGTAGAGGGAGTTGGAGAGTATGGAGGCAAGGTGACAGAGCATGTGTTTCATGGAGAGACCAGATTCCCTCTTTGAGCATCTGATCTGTGGGACAGACCAACCTTACCACTCTATCCTTACAAACGGAAAGGACAGAAACAATCTAATCAGAAAACAGAACAGGTAAATGTAATACCTTTCCAAAACAGTGTAAGGGATTTTGGAAATACTGTGCAAAAGGCAGCTGCTGGTGATGTTTGAGGGATTTGTAAAATTTGAAGGGTGACATTGTGACACAGGACTTTTCCACATTGGCAGGACTGGCAAGAACCAGGAAGTACTCGGGTGAATTGTATCTTTTCAGTTTGTTTTGTGGAACTGCTTTGTAACTTGATTGAAATCCAGTTTTTTTTTCTTTTTTTTTTTTCCCCAAGATCTGATTTCCTGAGATACAATTTACATACTAGAGTTTCCTTGTTTAGGAAATAGTTGTCCAAACTTGAGACAGAGATATGGGACCATTATCATGATATAAAAGGTTTCTGTCACTCCTCTGAAGTTCTCCTGTCCTTTCTGTATCCCATTGGCTGTCCCTAACAACCATTGATCTTATTTCTGTCCTTCTAGTTTTCCCTTCTCCAAAATGTTATTACAGTATTTAGCTTTCTGCTTTTGACTTCTTGCAGGAACATACTGTTTATATTCTTCCATGAAATTTCATATATTATTTCATTCCTTTTTATTTCCGAGCGGTATGACATTGTATGCACATGTGCCATGTCTTTCAAATCCATTCCTTAATAGTTAGTGGGAAGTGGGATGATTTATGTTTTTGATGATTTTGAACAAAGTTTCCATAAACATATATGTGCAGGTCTTCATATGCAAATACGTTTGATTTTCTCTTGAGTAAATACTGCTAAGTGGGATTTCTGAGCTGTGTGGTCATTGCAATTTTAATTGTATGAAAACCATCGAATGGTTTTCCTGAGTGTCTGTGCCACTTTGCATTCCTGCCAGTAATTTATGAGAGGAGAGGTAGGGGCAGAGGGAGAGGGAAGCAGACTGCTGAGCAGGGAGCCCGACACAGCGCTGGATCCCAGGACCCTGAGATCATCACCTGAACTGAAGGCAGACACTTAACTGACAGAGCCACCCAGGCACTCCTCATGAAGCCCTTCTATATTGATTTTCTGGGGGTAAGAAAACATAGAATCAACCCAGAAAATACAACTATTTTTTTAAGATTATTTATTTATTTATCTGACAAAGAGAGAGAACAAGTAGGCAGAGAGGCAGGCAGAGACAGAGGGAGAAGTAGGCTCCCCGCCGAGCAGAGATGTGAGGCTCGATCCCAGGACCCCAGGATCATGACCTGAGCCGAAGGCAGAGGCTTTAACACACTGAGCTACTCAGGCACCCCTGAAAAAACCATTATTAAAAACAAAAACAAAAACCAAACCTCTTATTTTTATACCTTTTGTTTTTAGATGTTATTGGTAGATTTTTTAGGACTTAAGAAAAGCATGTTTGCCAGGTTTCCAGTCCTGAATTGAGGATCAAATGGTGGAACACTGTCATTAACATTATTGTTTAAGCTAATAATATAAGGACTTTTTAATTATTCTAGCTACATTACTCTGTCTTCTTCACGTAGAATCAAGTGCTATTTCTAAAGCACCCATTGAAATGTCTTTTATTGCAGCAATTAGGCTTGGTTGGGCTTGGGTTCAAATTCTGCCAATTTTGAAGCTCTGTTTTTCAGCTGTAAGCATAATTAATGTTTTAGACACATAATAATATAGATTTGTCCCTGCAACTTTGGTTATCTTGAGTCACATCTTTTCACAGATTGCATTATGAGGATTTAGGCTTGGTTTCAAATTCTGCTAATTTTCAAGCTGTGATCAAATTCATTTGCAGGCATAATTGATATCTTAGGCAGATAATAATACAGATTGATGCTTACAACACTGAGAATATTGAGTCATATCTTTGTCAATGACTGCCTTATAAAGGCGTATTAAAAACTGATGTCTCAGTATTAATTTTCAGTGTTTATATAAGCAGTCTCATGGGATATAATAGTTTGGAAAAACAGAATGGATCAGACTCACATGCATATGATTATACATCACTGCGGACAGCTTTTTCCTAGTAGTTCTTGTCAGTTTTTCCTCAAGCACATTTTAATAGACCTAGCATTCCAAAGAAAATCTTCTCACCTGAGTATTTTGCTCCGAGCCCATTATATCCTCAGGTCTACAAGCCATTGTTTTATTACTCCAAGGTCTCTCAAGGCTCAACTCTGAACCTGAAGAATATTATGTTGTTCTCTGGCCTGGCTGTGTTCCAACGGTGATATTTGACAGTGATACTGTTTTAGAACTTGAAACAAGGGAGGAGGTCTACAACAAATGGTTTCTGTGGAGAAAATAGTCAACTTTAAAGAGCGTTTCACTCATCCATCCATCCATCCATCCATCCATCCATCCATCCATCTGTCTTTCTTTTTTAAAAAAAATTTAATGCACCCACCCATCTTATGAATTTTGTTTCAATTGCCCATTTTCAGCTAGCAGGATAAAACACAGGAGAGAGAGCAGGGTGGTGGAGTGGGCAGGGATGGCACAGTGGGTCTAGCTAGTGGAAGTAGTGTCCCTCTGGGGTTACCTTTGAAAATGTGTATGTTTTTGAGGGTGGCGGTGACAAGGGGCATTGCTAGTGTATGGGAGATTGAGGTTGGGGTTGGTGACTCTCATCCTATAGTGTGTAGGACAGTCCCATACAACAAAAAATGATCCTATTCTAAATGCCAGTAGTGGTTCCTGTTGAGCAATTCTGAGATAAGCCTGGGTTTCAATTTCCAGCTATAAACCTGAAAAAGTTGCATTTTCCTCATCGGTGAATTTTGAGTGAAAATATGTACTTAAAAGATCATTCTGAGCATTGCTGACAGTGAACACAGGACCATATATGTAGTAGGATCTAGTAAAGAATCATTGGCATCATTTTTCACCCTCCATTGGCTTCTTAACCCAGTCGAGTAAAACACAGCGTCCTCACACTGGCACACAAGGACCTGCCTGATCTGATCCCTGCTCCCCTCTGAACACACTTTCTCCCAGTTCCTCCCCTGGGTCTGCTCCAGGCCTGGCCTCCTTCCTGTTTGTCAGTCTTCCAGATAGCTCTGCCCTGCTCTGGACCTGTGTACTTCCTTGTCTGTTTTCTGTGTGGGAGGTGCTTCCCTTTCAAGCATCCACTTGGCTGTCTCCCTCACTGCTTTCGTTCTCTGCTCATCTTATCTGAGGGGGCTTTCCTGACTCATGATGTAAAGATGGCTGCCTGGCTGTCTGCCTGCAGCCACCCCTTCCCCTCAGCTCTCACTCCTTTTGCCATCACGTGACCAACATAGTCAATGTATGTTTGCTTGTTGTCTATCTCTTCCAAGTAGAACATAAGTTGGATGAAAGGAAGGACTCTGTGTTGTTCACTGATGTATCCCCAGTGGCTGTAATGCCATAGAGCCTAGATACCAGCAAATATTTATTGAATCAATGAATGACTAAAAACAGCAAAGGAAAAGGTTGTGTTGTGGTTGACAATGTTCGGTGTAAACAGAGGCTGTTTGTGTATATCATAAAGTTATACTTTCTGCTAGTTCTGTCATTTTTATACCAGATGATGGAATTGTTTACTAGAATCTCCCTATCTAAACAATTTTGACAGATGTTCCAAGAGAGAGTGCCTGCCTGGTTGTCCAAGAATTGGATTTCTCTGTTCTCCTCCATCACTTTTTTTTTTCTGTGTTCCAAAATTCATTGTTTATGCACCACACATAGTGCTTTATGTAATACATGTCCTCCATAATACCCATCACCAGACTTACCCAACCCTCAACGCTTCTATCCTCCAAAACCCCCAGTTTGTTTCTCAGAGTCCACAGTCTCTCATGTTCATCTCCCCCTTGATTTCCCCCAACTCAACTTGTCCTCTCCAGCTCCCAGTGTCCTCCATGTTATTCCTTGTGCTCCACAAGTAAATGAAACCATGTGATAATCAACTCTCTCTGCTTGACTTATTTCACTCAGCATAATCTCCAGCAACTTCTTTCAAGACATGTCGCCAAAAACAAAGGAAACAAAAGTGAAAATTAATTTTTGGGACTTCATCAAGATCAAAAGCTTCTGCACAGCGAAGGAAACAGCAAAACAAAGAGGCAACACATGGAATGGGAGAAGATATTCACAAATGACACTACAAAGGGCTGATACCCAAGATCTACAAGGAACTCCTCAAACTCAACATACACAAAACAGATAATACATCAAAAAATGGGCAGAAGACATGAACAGACTTCTCCAAAGAAGACATACAAATGGCTAACAGACACATGAAAAAATGTTCTTCATCACTAGCCATCAGGGAGATTCAAATCAAAACCACACTGGGATATCTATCACCTTACACCAGTTAGAGTGGCCAAAATTAATGAGACAGGAAACGACAAGTGTTGGAGAGGATGTGGAGAAGGGGACCCTCTTACACTGTTGGTGGGAATGCAAGTTGGTGCAGCCATTTTGGAAAACAGTGTGGAGATTCCTTAAGAAATTAAAAATAGAACTTCCCTATGACCCTGCCATTGCACTACTGGATATTTACCCCAAAGATACAGATGTAGTGAAAAAAAGGGCCATCTGTACCCCAGTGTTCATAGCAGCAATGGCCACAGTCACCAAACTGTGGGAAGAGCCAAGATGCCCTTCAACAGATGAATGGATAAAGAAGATATGGTCCATATATGCAATGAATATTATGCCACCATCAGAAAGGAGGAATACCCAACTTTTATATCAACATGAATGGGGCTGGAGGAGATTATGCTGAGTGAAATGACTCCTCCATCACTTTTAATTGAGGAAAGCATGAAAATATTATTTTTATATCAGATGGCCTTATGGGTAGGAAGATGTGATTTTCTTTGAGTATATGTTTTTAAATTGGTTGAAAATGTGGAAAAGTCATCAATAAAATTGTCCATAGCATATTAGAATTATTGAGTTGTCCTGTCTTCTTTGAGGAAGCATAATCATTCTTCAGAGAGACAATTAGTGTTTGCTGCTTTCATTGACATAGGCTTCACTTGGGCTTGGGGAGTGCTTTGGAAGTTTCTGTTGTAAAAGAAACCACTGGCTTGGGGTTTTGAAAGTAGGGCAATGATAAACTATGTGTGATGTTTATTTGAAAGGTAGGTATTTGTGTGTAAAAGTTTCTTTTTGTTTTTGATAGGCAGAGCCATATTTCTGAAAGGTTTTGCTTTGTATTCTGAAATACTTATATTGATTTGGTAACTGATGGGTATGCACAGTTTGTTTAACTCGTTCTGTTTCACACCAGAAAGGGTGTAGGAAGATGTGTCTAAGGATTCTTTTGTTCTAAATTAATGTCTGTCTTTGGGCTTACCTTTTAGTCACACTTTTATATCCTAAGATGGCTTCTATAACATGTCATTTACTCAAGAGGGATACTATTTTTAGTGTAAATTATCATCTTTCCCTAATTCCATCCCTCTGCCAGTAAGGTTCTAAAGATACTTCAAGTGTTCTGCTTCTGCAGGTAGTTTCCTAGAAGAAGTGTCTTTAAATGTGATAATCATGTTCAGCAGGACATTTGAGGTTTGGCAGTTGTTCTGCAATGTAGACACTGGTTTAGAGGTCAGTGTGTGTGGTTTAATAGGAGGCCATTAAACTCAAGTGTGCGAAGAAGTAAATTACTTTCTATTACACTTAATATGTATTGTTAGGGGTGTGCATTTGTTTATTGGGCAGTGCTTGATTTTCAAAATTTAGGTCTGTAGTTCCATGACAGATAAGAAATATTCCAATAAGGAATCAAGAAAATTGAGTGTCTGTGTGTTTATGGGTGTGTGTGTGTGTGTGTGTGTGTGCGTGTGTGTGTGTGTGCACATGCATATATGCACTGGCAAGTGGTGGGGAGCAATTTTGTCAAGAGATAATCATTCATTGAACACTGTAGCCAGAAAAACATATATACCTTTAGCAAGATATTACGTCTGTCTACCTCTTACCATGATCAAGTGTTCTCAGCTTGACCTACATCCTTCCCATTCAGCCTAATTTTATCTTTTGTCTTCAGTTTTTCCTTTCCCACACCCTTCAAAATTTACCCCAGTCAGGTTTTTTTTTTTCCCGTTTCTACCCCCACAACAAGTCATACGCAGATTACCAAGAAGCTCCATTGCACCAGTGGGAGCTCTCATGACTGGTGTTATCTACAAGCAGGTCTTGAAGCTCTTGACCACTTCCTCTATACAGTGCCCTTCCCTTGTTATCTCTGTTTTGGTTTCTAGTTGTCATAAGGTGACACCACACTTTTTTTCATCCTCTGGCTATATCATCTTAATGTCTTTCACAAATTTATCCTGCTCTAACAGACTGCTCAGTGCTGGAGGTCCTTGAGGCTCATGCCATCTTTCCATTTCATACTCTTCTTGGCAAGGTCATCCATTATTATGCCTACAGTGACCGTAATCTGAACGCCAATCTCTCCAAACTCTTTTTTCTAGACCTGATCTGTCAGCTCTATATTCATGTACTCAGCTACCCAAATGGCTTCTCCAGCTGAACTTCTAAAATACAGAGAAACCAAGACTGATCCCACAATCAGTGAGTGAATAGCTCTAGTATTTTTTAATTGGGCTCAGCTCAATCCTGACATCCTCCTCCGTCTCATTCCTTTTATTGAGTCCTGTTAACTCAATATCATTACTGTTGTTCAGTACCTCCCTTCATTACTGATAAAACAATAAAAGAGCAGAATCAGAAGAACATAGGTCTAAGCAACACAATTGGCTTCAAATAGTTGACATACATAGAACCCAAGAATTGCAGATAGGCCATAAGGTGGATCATAAAGAAAGCCTCCATTTGCAGAGGAATGAAAACATATGGATTTTCCCTTCTGACTCAATTCTTAGGAATTAAGCTAGAAGTCAATAACATGAAGATAACTGGGTAATCCCATTTATGTTTTAGAATTAAGCACTATACCTCTAAAAAAATCAAACAAACAAAACCACCACCAACAAAAACTCTCCTATAGAAGAACTTAAAATGGAAATTAGGACATATTTTGAGTTATGTGGTAATGAAAACATGACACGCCAAAACTTGTTTGATGCAGCTCATTTAGTGCTTAGAGGGAAATTTGTAGCATTAAATGGATAAATAAGAGACTAGTAGAGTCCAAAAATCAGTATCTAATTTTCTATTTCAAGAATTTTTAAAAAAAGGCAACAAAAAATGGCAAATCAAACACAAAGGGTACAGAAAGAATGAAGGAGGGTTTTTTTTTTTTCTGTCTAATCCCTTTATTACCATGAATGTAGATTTGTAAACTTACACTCACAGTGGCAGCTTGTCTTCAGAAAGCTGTTTGGAATATTACTCAGCAACAAAAATTAATGTTCTATCAAGCCACAAAAAGGTATGAAGGAAATGTAAATAAATATTACCAAGTGCAAGAAGCCAGTTTGAAAAGTCTGTGAAATATATGTTTCCCCTCATCTTGATCAGTTTCTATTACCCAGAACCACACCAAATAAATATACAATCTACACACCAGTAGTTTTCTAGGCAAGTACAACTTTAAGATTCTTCCCCTAAGATACCACTTCCAGGTGAATTACAGCCTTCAGTCCTTCCCCATGTAGAAATTCTAGAGTCCACATTCACACACACTCATGGCTTGTGTCTACCAAAACTAATTTTAAAACATATTAAAAATTGGAATGATGGGAACACCTGTGTGGCTTAGTCATTTGAGTGTCCAACTCTTTGTTTTGGCTTAGGTCATGGGATCAAACCCCACATCAGGAATCAATACATAAAATCAACAAAGGAAAGTTAGCTTTAGAAAAGTTAATAAACTAATAAAGCCTTTGAGAGCCTGATCAGGAAAAACAATATAGAAAATATTACCAATATTCTGTTACTTATTGAATTGGAAGCCCCATTCAGTGCAGAAAGGAAAAAGCATAGGTATTTTAGAAAAGATGAAACAAAATTGTTATCATTTGAAAATAATTTAGTGGTCTACATTGAAAACTAAAGTTATAATTTACAGAGAAATTATTAGAATTAATAAATGACCTCAACAAGATGTTAGGAATTAGAATCCATGTATAAAAGTCAATTGTTTTCCTCTGTAGTAGCTACTGAAAATGAAAATATAATACAAATATCAATTACTGTAAAACCATGAAGTACCTAGAAATTAATTTGACAAAATATGTGCAAGTTGCCTATTATGAAAATGTATACATAGGTAACTGATGATCAGTTAAAGACTGTTAAGAGTTATATACCATATAATTTAGTGATTGTGCTACTTGATCTTTACCCAAATCAGCTGAAAACTTATGTTTCCACAAAAATTTGTGCACAAAAATTTATAACAACTTTATTCATAATTACCATTCAAATTTGTTGAAGCAACCAAAATATCCCTCAACAGCTGAATGGATAAACAAACTGTGGCAAATCCATACAATGGAATATTATTCAGCAACAAAAATACGTGAGCTATCTATCAGGCCACAAAAAAATATGAAAGAAATGTAAATAAATATTATTAAGTGCAAGAAGCCAGTTTGAAAAGTCTGTGTAATGTGTGTTTCCAACTATATGACATTCTGGAAAAAGCAAAAACTATAGAGATAGTAAAAAGATCAGTGGTTGCCAGGGGTTGAGGGAGGGGAGGAGGAATGTATAGGTCAAGCAGATGAAATTTTTAAGGGAGTAGAAACTATTCTGTATGATACTGTAACGGTGGATTCATGACATTATACACATGTCCAAACTCAGAAACGTATACTACAAAGAGCGAACCCTCAGGTACATTAGTAACTTCAGTTAATCAGTAATACTTCATCAGTTCTAACAAATATATCCCATTAATGACAGATGGCAATCATTGGAGAAATGTTTTGGGGCAGAAGAAGAGATATATGGGAACATAGTTACTTTTGTGCAATTACTGTATATATCTAATATTGCTCTAAAAATAAAAAAGTCTATTACCAAAAAAAGACATAGAAAATAACCATATTCATGGCTAGGAAGATAACAGTATCTTGAAGCTGTCCTCAGATTAATTTGTAAAGCAACTGCCAACTAAAATATTTACTACTTTTATTTGGGGTGGCAGTATTAGACAATTATACGCAGATCTGAAATTTATATGGAAGAGCAGAGAAAAAGGAAACCAATCAGAAGAACCACAAGAAGATGGGACCTTATGCAGCTGGATATCAAACCTGTAGTGACTAACTATGTGATATTGGCACAAGTATCAATAACTAGGTATGGACCTTATATATGGAAATTATATATCTAGTTAAGATGGCCTAATATATCACTGGGAGGTAGGGTAGGTTTTATTTGAAATTCAATTATGTACACAGATGGAAAACCAAAATCTCACCCCACCCCCACAAAACCACACATAAACAATTTAGGATAGAACAAATAACTGTGAAATGCAAAACTTCAGAGCTTTACCAAGAAAATAAATGAAAATATATTAGTGATCCTGAGGATTTTTAAATTGTACCCACCATATACATGCTACACACATGAACATAACATGCAAAGAAAAAAAAATACTGGTAAATTGAAGTCATCAAATTTTTTCAGATGTGGATCTCGACACCTAATTTTTTTAAAAAGCTATACATAGGGTGGAGAGTTTTTCAGCTGAAAGTACCAAGGAAGCATTATCAAAATTTTGAAAGTACTATTTCAGATAAGAGGAAACAAAGTGATCAACCAATAGAATAATGGGTCCACTTTCATAATTTCAGATTAGCAAATATTAAAAAAAAATCTTGCAATAGTAGTTACAGGCAAAGAGATTGCACAACAGAACTTATTGGCTGATGTTAAATATATTAATTAATATATCTATTTTGGAAAACAGTTTGGCAATACCTAGCTAGTCAAGTTTAGGACACACGTAACTTACAAGTCAACCATTCAACTCCGAGATAGGGTGTTTCTCAATGAGGTCTTATTGTTAATTTGGGCAGGACACGTGTCTCTTGTAAGATACCTTTTGTAACTCTGATTTGCTCCCACTGTGTATAAGTTATGCCCCCAGCTTTGGTCATTAAAACAACCATTCCTTGCATGTTTCTAACCACTTTTAGTGGGACAGTCCAGAGATGATGGAAAAAACTCTAGGGAAAAACTAACATTAGCACCAGAAGAAAGTCGAAGAATAGTTTTTATAAAGTCTGCTTACCTCTGTTTTTAGTAGTGAAATGGAGTACCTTCAGAATCCAGCTGCAGGAAAATTAATAATTAAGTTACAGCATCTTCTCACAACAGAATATTATACCATGAACTACGAAAACAAAATATAGGAGTTCGTATTGGAAGCAGACTGAGAAAGAACCAAGAGACACTCTCTAGTTCTGGCCCAAGGAATAGAAAAGAGAAGCGCTAAAGTACAGAGAGAAGGGAGAAATCCCTCATTGAGCAAAGGAGAGGAGAATGATTGAAAAATACCGAACAGAGACCCTTGGACTGTTGGGCGATTACAGAAGGCATTTTGTTTATATTATTGGAGCCCCAGAAGGAAAGGAAAAAGAATGTGACTAATAAGTATTCCAAGAAATAAGGGCTGGAAACTTTCCAAGTTTGACAAAAGTTACAGATTCAAGAAGCTAAGCTACCCCAAACAAGATAAACCCAAAGAAATACATACCCAGGCATATCATAACTGCTTAAAACTGAGGACAAAATCTTGAAAGCAATCAGAGAAAAAGTGACACCTTATCTATAGGAGACAGAGATTCAAATGAAAAATTTCTCAGCAGAAATCATGGAGCCCAGAGGAAATGTCTTACCATTTGTAAAGTGCTGAAGTAAATAAAAGTGCAGAGCCCAGAATTCAGTGAAAATATCCTTGAATGTGAAATGAGGATCTTCTCATTTCAGGTAAAATCGAGAGAATTTGGAGTCAACAGACCTGCTGTAAAATAGCAGGTTAAAGAAATGTCTTAGGCTATGGGAATTGATATGAGAAATTTGGAATATTAAGAGTGGCGGAAATAGTAAATATAATAAGCTGATCTCTTCCTGAATTAGTTAAAATATGGTTTGTGAATGAAATCAAAGCAAAACCTTGTCTGACAGGAATTTTATAAAGTCAAAATCACAATTGGTGAATTAAAATGAACACTAAAAAAAATGAAGGAAGGAAAAACAGGAAACGGAAACAGAAGAATAAAAAACAGTGGAAACAGTTACATTGGGAAACCTTCATATAATACAAACATATAAATTATTATGTTAAATTTAAATGGTCTATACAAACCAAATAAGAGTCTTTCAAAATGGATTTAAACAGCAAGATGATATTAACAGTTGTAAACATGTATACAAATAACAAAACTTCAAAATACAGAAGTAAAACCTGACAGAACTAAAGGAGAAATATACAAATTCACACTTATGATTGAGAGACTCAGCATTCCTCTCTAGGTAATACTAGTAGAAAGAAAATCACCAAGAGTATAGAAGAATTGAACCATTCACAAACTAGATCTAATAAACATTTATATAACTCTCCACTAAATGCTAATTGACTAAAATATTTCTAAATGAATATAGAAGAAATTCTTTTTAGCATATTTGCAAGTTAAGCTATGAGAGGTGAATTAAATAATGTATTTGTGTCTTGCTAATGTGAACTACAAGTTTATGTTTAGAACAACATTTTACAAAGCAGGAAAAAGTGGTGAAATATTTTCAAAGCTAGAGTGGCTCAGCGTGAAATAAGTGATATAATAATTTAAAAACTAGCTAACATTATCTTAAGTATTTACTCTGTGCCAAGCACCGTTCTTCTCTTTATATAGACGAATTCATTCAGTCCTCACAAGAGGCCATCGAGGTAGTTACGTATACAAATAACAATGAGAAAGAGAGCTCTTTAATAAATTAAGATGTCAAAATTGGAAATTATAACAACAGTATCAGTAATTTAAAAAGCTTTTCTTGACTAAATACTTTTTCTGCATTTGACACTGGGCCTTAAACCTTGTCTCAACTGGTTTGCACACTATGATGACTTGCCGCTAATGGTACATCTAAGTAAAATGTGACACAGCAAAATTCCAAATCTTGGAGTTTGTCTCTGGAACCCAAGTTCTTTATCCCTGCATTACCTTCTGAAGATGCCCATTTCATCCTGGAAGAAGCTGTTGCCTGTCCTGGTGGTCATCCAGTGATCCAGCAAAAGCTATAGATTCTCATAGTCCTGCTCTTCCAAAGGCAGTGACTTCCCAATGACTAACTATCCTGCCTAGAGTAAGATAGGGCTGGGTACAAACACTTGTCTTTGATATTCGAAAATGTATTTTCTTGTGGCTCTTGGCCTATTTTATCCTCAGCCAAACATGGCAATGTAAATACAGGCCAGATCAGAATTACCTGACTCTGCTGTTCTTTTTCATACTGAAAGGATTTATTATGAGCTACTTGACACATAGAATAAGGTTTATTTCTCCAAAGTTGATTTTTTTTTTTTTGGATTAAACCCCTAAGACCTTCAGATAATTTTCTCTTTTTTTAATTTATTAGTTTTCATTATGATAAATGTACTCTTTAATCCCCATCCCCTATTTACCCCATCTACAACCCCCAATAACTCTCTGTTCTCTTGGTTTCTATCTCCCTCTCGTTCCTTTGATCATTTATTTCTCAAATTGCACATATGAATGAGGTCATATGGTATTTGTCTTTTTCTGACATATTTCAATTAGCATTTTTCTTTTTAACTCTACCCATGTTGTTGTAAATGGCAAGATTTCCTTCTTTATGGCTGAGTAGTTAATTTGTGTGTGTGTGTGTCTGTGTGTGTGTGTGTGTGTGTGTGTGTGTGTGTGTGTGTGTGTGTGTATCTTTATCCATTCATCTCTTGATGAATGTTTAGGCTGCTTCCATAGAGTTTGGCTATTATAAATAATGCTGCAATAAACATGGGGTGCATGTAAAACTTTGAGTTAGTATTTTTTTATTCTTGAGGTAAATACACAGTAGTGCAATTCCTGGATCAAAGGGTAGAACTATTTTAATTTTTTAGAAGCTTTCATGCTATTTTCCAAAGTGGCTGCATCAATTTGCATCCCTACCAATAGTACATGAGGTTCTTTTTTTTCTCCACATCTTTGCCAATATTTGTATTTTCTTGTGTTTTTGATTTTAGCCATTCTGACAGGTGTGAGGTAATATATCCTTGTGGTTTTGATTTGCATTTCTCTGCGGATAAGTGGTATTGAGCATCTTTTCATGTGTCTGTTGGCCATCTGGGTATCTTTGGAGAAGTGGCTGTTCATGTCTTCTGCCCATTTTTAATTGGATTATATGTTTTCTGGGTGATGATTTATATAAATTCTTTATATATTTTGGATTCTAACCCTTTATCAGATATGTCATTTTCAAATATCTTCCCCCACTCAGCAGGTTGCCTTTTCATTTTGTTGATTGTTTCCTTCACTGTACAGAAGATTTTTATTTTGACATAGTACCAATAGGTTATTTTTTGTTTTACTTCCCTTGCCTCAGGTGATATAGCTAGAAAAATGATGCTATGTCCTGTGTTCTCTTCAGGGTTTTTATGGTTTCAGGTCTCACATTCAGGTCTTTAATCCATTTTGAGCTTATTTTTGTGGATGGTGAAGAAAGTGGTCAATTTCATTCTTTTTCGTCAAGATTTGACTTTGACTTGATCCCTAATGAGTCCAACCTGTAATATGTCAAGTCACCCCTTTTCCTGCATAGTATTTACCACTCTGTATAAGTACATGTTATTTGTGAAGCATTCCTGTAATTCACACCTAACTTTTTGTGGGAAATATGTTCAATCATATATTCTGAAGCTAAAGCTCTGAAGCTTGCATCTCTTGAGATTTCCCTTACAGTTTTGTCAATTTTTCTGACTTGGTACATTGGAACAAGAACAGGCCTCTTACTTCTATAAATGCTTTTCTCTTTAGTCAACCTTATTTTTACTATAAAGTTTTAAGATTATCAGGTGGAATTTTTGTCAACATGAGTATGTGTGTATACTTCCAAATGCACCTATCTTGGTGGAAGGGAAGATGGTAACTTTAAAGCAGGGATTGGCCAACTACACTCTGCTGAATTTACATCAATAAAGTTTTATTGGAACACAGCCACAATCATTTAGGTGTTGTCCATGTCTCCTTGGGTGCCAAACAGCAGAACTGAGTAATCGTGATACACCATGTGTCCTATAAAGTCTTAAATATTTACTGACTGATTTCATACAGAGAATCTTTGTCTACCCTGGTTCAAACACTAAAAGGTACTGGTTATTTAATAATATTGATTAAAGATGCTGTTATTGTGGTGGCAAATTTTGGCTCTGCTTTCCCCTGGGGCAACATAAGAAAGTAGTCTTTTAGTTAAGAAACAAATATTTTATGTGTAGAAACTATGTGTGTGTGTGTGTTTGTGTGTGTGTGCGTGTGTGTTTAGGGTAGACAACATGAGTTAATTACATGTATTGTGAAATGAGTACCACAATCAAGTTAATTAACATATTAACTTGTTAATTTGTAAATTTCACCTCACATATTTAGAACTTTTGTGTATGTGTGGTGAGATCACAGAAGATGTATTCTCTTAGCAAACTTGAACTCTACATGGCATTATTAAAAAAAAAAACGATATGAGATCACAAGTTTTGGTGAGGATGTGGAAGACAGAGAGCCCTTGTGCACTGTTGTCGGAAGGTAAACTGATACAGACACATGGAGAACAATATGGAGGTTCCTCAATAAACTGAAACTAGAAGTATTATATGACTCTGAATATATATATCCTCCCAAACTAAAATCAGCATTTCCTCACTCCCTAGTTCACCTTAGCATTATTCACAGTTGCCAAGATGAGGAAAACAATCTAAGTGGTTATTGAGGGGTGAATGGATAAAAAAATGTGAGACACATTGAGATATGAGTTAGGCATCTGGAGAGAAGGAAATCCTGTCATTTTCAACAACATGGCTGAACCGGGAGGGAGGACATTAAATGCAGTGAGCTAAGTCAGAGAAAGCGTTCTTCTTATGAAACATTCTTTTCACATCAACCTCACAGTTCCATTCATGACTAGAATTTTTCTATGGCTCCTCTGACAAAAATGTTAAAAATTCAGTGTCTTAAAATTGCTTTAAGGGGGGGCGCCTGGGTGGCTCAGTGGTTAAGCCGCTGCCTTCGGTTCAGGTCATGATCTCAGGGTCCTGGGATCAAGCCCTGCATCAGGCTCTCTGCTCAGCAGGGAGCCTGCTTCCTCCTCTCTTTCTGCCTCTCTGCCTACTTGTGATTTCTCTCTGTCAAATAAATAAATAAAATCTTTAAAAAAAATGCTTTAAGGGGGGTGCCTGGGTGGCTCAAAAAAAATGCTTTAAGTGGGGGTGCCTGGGTGGCTCAGTGGGTTACAGCCTATACCTTCAGCTCAGGTCATGATCCCAGGGTCCTGGGATCAAGCCCCACATCAGGCTCTCTGCTCAGGAGGGAGCCTGCTTCCTCCTCTCTCTTTCTCTGCCTGCCTCTCTGCCTACTTGTGATCTCTGTCAAATAAATAAATAAAATCTTTTTAAAAAATGCTTTAAAAATATTTGTAAACATTACCAACCAAATGTTTCCATCTCAGTCCCTTAGTGGAACGTGTGAGATTTTCCAGTCACATCTTACACTTCGATGTGCTTAGCAGCCAATTATCCTGTTCACGTCGGCTTCCTTATTCCTACATCGATGATACTGATAACAGCTTGTGGGCCCCTTAACAGGAGAATGTGTGTATTTGTAAATTACAAAGTGCTAAGAAAGTGTAATGGGGACCATTATTCTTTTAAGCAACCTGCTGGTAACAAGCGTGAAAAGAGTGCATGCAAGGTGAGTGGACAGATATTACTGAGCGTGAAAATAAAGGTTGATTATACCAGGGGTTGGCAAACTTTTTGCACAAAGGGCCAGATAATAATAGGTTATCAATTGTTAATAGATGTTCAGTTAATGTTTGTATGAATGAAGAAATGAAAGAATACAAGGGAAGATACGTAAGACATGCCATGCTTATAGTTATGATGGTAGTGTTAAGAAATGAAAAATTCACTGCTTTTGAGCAAAAGCCAGATTTAATCAAACATGGATTTGCACAGTACTTTTAAAGTTTTATGGCTGTATATGCACAATATTAGAAATACTTGAATAAAATTCCCCTGAGAATTTATTATTGTATTTTAGTATTTGTCTTTTATTCCCTTGTAAATATTTTATTATGTAAGTTTTGAAAACACTAGGTGTTTGACACAACTGTCATTCGGAACATGACAGATGATATCATTGCCAGTCATTGAATTACAGGGATAAATGGAATAATAATAAAAAAAATCCTGTTCTTGAAGGATTCATGGTCTCAGGAATACACACTTAGAATTTATTATACAAATAGCCACAGAGCATAAGGTGCTATAGTTTACTCTATCCGGGGGAACTGAATCTTGATAAATTAGGAGAATTTTATTAAATGGCTAAAAGGAACAATATTTCATTTAATAAGTGGACATTATTATAAAATCATAGGGTGCCTTTATGGATTGACAGTAATTTGGGTGGTAGCTAGGGCAGTTTGCAAGAATCATTTGTAAGGGCAGATTGGGGCTACCCAGATTATTAGTTCATCCTTTGACATGGAGGACATCAGAAACTTTCCAAGGATATTTCCAAGGATATTTTCCAAGCAGAGAAATTCTGGAGCCAGAGTCCCTGAGTTCATATTCCAAGCCCTGCCCTTTACTGTGTATGTTACCTTGGACATATTTATTTAGGATCTCTCTGCCTCAGTATCCTTATTTATAAAATGGTGATAATTAAACCAAAAAGATTGCTGTTTGGATTGAATGAGTTAAGATATATCAGGTACATGGAAAAATTCTTGGCACATAGAAAAATCCCAATAAGTATTGGCTCTTGTTGCTTTTACTATATGCATTGAGAAAAACTCAAAGCTTATTTTCAGCCAGAGCTAGAGGCACAAAAAGATTCAAGGGATTTCTTAGGGGTGAAGTTAACAAAGCTTCAAGTTAACTACCAATATGTAACCAGGAATTTCAACTAATATGTGCCTATGTGCAGCGTAGAGGTAAGTTTGAAATTTGTATAACAGTTCCATGATTTACAAACTTCTAGAACTTAAATTTTCTAATTTGTGTTTTCTTTTAGATCTTCTAGAAAATTTCAGCTGTAGCCCTTGCACCAGAAGCTGAAATAATAGAAGCTGTGTACGATGCATTAGGGTATTGAAGAAAATACATTTTGAATTAAATGTTTGGAATATAAGGAAGGAAAGGTGATTGAAAATGGGGCGGAAGAAAATTCAAATCACACGCATAATGGATGAGAGGAATCGACAGGTAAATGAAAATTTTGACTTATTTATTCTTGATGTAAATATTATTTTTTAAAGAGGAGCATAGGATAGAATGGTTGAATTTTTCTTAAATTTAATTCCAAGTCTATTTTTGTTTTCAAACTAAATAAAAAATTTAAACACTTTTAGCTTGTCATCATGTGCTTTAAAGAAACTTTTTCTTATTGCAAAAATCATAGATGTTGGTTCTAGAAAATATAGGGGAAAAGAAGAGATCACTGTAGTCCCACCGTTACTGTCCATTGTGTAGATTTATTGTAATATACTTAGTCTTTTGTTCATTTGATTATGTTTGTTTTTAATAAGTTAATTATTATTATAAATTATCACCTCTATTTTCATAATTAGGGAATACCTAAGTTAACTATGGTTATCAGTGAATGTGCTTTAGTCACTTAAATTTTCTGGTTAACCAACAAATAAAGAGAATTTTTTTATAACTCATATTATCACAAATATTCCCAGAACAGTTATTATATTGATCTCAGTTTTAATTGATAAAATATATTGAACTTAATTTTTAGCACCAGTGTCAATAAACCCTTATAAGTTCAAGATAATTATAATACTGATATATGAAGACCAGAAATTGTAAGAGTTTAGAGCAGGGATTGGCAAACTGTGGTTCATGGGCAAGCTGGCTCATTTTACAAACAAATCATTGTTAGAAAACTGCCATGTGCATTTGTTTACATATTGTCTGTGCCTGATTTCTCATTGTAACAGCATAATTGAGTAGTTGCCCATAGGCCTAAAATCTTACTCCTGGCCTTTTAAGAAGTTTGCCATGCTCTTGGTTTACAGGAAAGAAGGAAAAATAGTTTCATAGAATATTGTAAATAATCTAGTAGTCACAGCATATGCAGGAGGGGTAGATTCTGCTCTGGAAAGTTTACCTCTCAGGAGAAGTTTCCAGAAAAGCTGGTTTCTGGAAGCTTACCAGGAACAGAACAGCACTAAAGATAAAATCTGCAGAGTCTGAGTAGTAATTCATCTGGTAATATGGATATAATTGAAGACAAAACTCAGCTGAATAGCTGATAGAGAAATTAGTGGAAGTGATTAGAGTTGTCACTGGACCTAAATGAAGAAAACTCCTGTTTCATCTCATGAAAATTCTTCTGATAAAATGTAGGGCTCACACAGTATGATTCTTTATGAAGGTTGATAAAACAGGGGAGAGTGATAAAATAACTATTCCATCATGATTCTAAGCAAGCTTGCAAGTAAATGTCCCTTCATAAATCTGAGGACTATGTCACATAGAGGGAACATGGGGGACCTGCTTCATGAATACATGCAATACTAATGTAAAATAGGGTTTATTCGGGGAATAACATAAAAGCAGAGAACTGGCAAAGGATGTAACATTCCCTGAACTCTCATTATCCCATAGAGAGTCATGTTTAAATTCAGCATAGATACACTGGATCTACCAGTGGAAAAGACATCCCAACTTTAGAGAGAAAAAGGAGCTAGGCATATGTAAGTGACTGTGTAATGGAGCTTTTTAACATAAGGAAATGATATTATTATTATTATTTTTTAATTTTTTATTTTTTATAAACATATATTTTTATCCCCAGGGGTACAGGTCTGTGAATTACCAGGTTTACACACTTCACAGCACTCACCAAAGCACATACCCTCCCCAATGTCCATAATCCCACCCCCTTCTCCCAAACCCCTTCCCCCAGCAACCCTCAGTTTGTTTTGTGAGATTAAGAGTCACTTATAGTTTGTCTGCTTGCCACTATACTCAGCAACTACAATTAGCCTGAATTAATAATTAATATGTTGAGTTTACCTAAGTCATTTTCTTACTAAGCTGCCAGATGGAGCAAGGGTAAGGGTGTCTGAATTTCTTCTCAGGAGATTTTGGCAAAGAATGCAGAAACCATACTGTGGAGGTAGTTAGACAATTTGGTTTTTAGGTTTGATTAGGCACAGACGTAATTGGTCATTTTTAACTTGTGGATTTTGAGTTAAAAGTTTCATTATTCTTGCATTAAAATGGGGGAAAAAGGTTTCTGTGCTGAAGAGAATATGTGTCACTTATTCATCCAAATTTGAATATTTACCATATCAGAGAGAGACTGTTAAGCACTGGAGACTCATTCAAAACATATAGCCTACAGAAGAAATTTAACTATGTGGCAGATAGATGCTAAGCTTAGGTGCTGGGAGAGTTTATGGAAGGAACTACCAACCTCTGGGGTTGTTTAGCGAGCAGTACTGAAGGAGGTAATAGCGAATAGAGTTTTCAATGATGGATTTTTGGAGCTACTAAGATAAAATCACACTTCAAGTCATTAGAAGAGTGAGTTAAAACTCTTGGGGTTGACACTACCATGCACTTAAGAGCTGCTTCACCTCACTTCAATTCTACTTGGAAGCTTTCACTTGACTTCCATTTGGGAGCTTCTAGTGAAACCTTGTGTTGGTCCTTCTTGGCATAATGTGTTTCTATTTAAAAAGTAAATTTTGTATTAAAGTATAACATAAAAGAAAAGCACACAAATCCTAAGTGTGGCTAAGAGAGTTATTGCAAAAAGTACATGGCCACGTAACCAGCATATCCCAGTGCACCACCCCAGAAACTCTCTGTCTTGTCTCCCAGGCATTATCTCCCTGCCCCAGGGAAGGAAAATCATTAACTGAACTTTCTAACACATAGGTTAATTACCCCTGGTTTTGAATTTATGTGAACAGCATGTGTTCGTTTGGGCAACATTATGTTTGTGAAATTAATGTTAGTGTTGCATGTGGGCATATATGTAGATATATTTTATAAATCTACATATTCATATATGTTTTCATTGATGTATGATATCCCATTGAGTGGATAGAACACAATGTGCACACTTATTTTTTCTACTGTAAATAGAATTTTGGGTTGTTTTCTACTTTGAGACTATTATAAAGAGTGCTATTTTGAATACTCCCGTGTGTGTCTTTGGTACATATGAATGTTTGGGTATATACCGAGGGGTACAGTTGCTAAGTCCGAGAATATACCTTTCATAGCTTTAATAACAATAGTTTTCTAAAGTGGTTGTACTGATTTATAATTTTTGCTCTGCTAACAGGGTGTGAAAGTTCCAGCTGCTCAGCTGCTCTAAATATTCACCATTACTAGTTTTTATCCCTTTCATTTTAGCTGTTCTGGTGGGTGAGAAAAAGTAACATTTTAATTTTAAGTTTCTGTGATGTTTGATGAAGTTGATCACCTTTTCATATCTTTCCTGGCCCTTTAGATACCTTTTATGACTTACCTGTTAAGTTGTACCTCACTACCTTTTCTTAGGCAGTCTCCTTGACTGCTTTTTTCTTAGTAATTATTAGTATACATTCTGTATATAATATATTCTGAGTGTTTTGTTCATTGTGTGCATTTCAAATAACTTCCCTCATATCATGGCTTGCCGTTTCACTTTTTAATCCTTTTTTTTTTTTTTAATGTTGTCCAGTTTCTCTTCTTTTTTTTTTCCTTTATGGCTATTGCTCTGTGTTGTGTTGGAGAAATACTTACCTATCATAAGTCCATAAAGATTGTTTTTATGCTTTCTTCTGCTTTTTACCTTTCATGTTTTAGATCTGTTATCCATTTTAGAATTTAGTTTTGTGTATGGTTTGAGGTGTTGGGGTTAAGATTTGTTTTCCTGATAAATACTCAGTTCACCCAGTACAGTTTGTTTTAAGAACCATCCTTCCTCCATTGCATGACAGGGGTTGCCTTTGCTGTGAATCAAGGAATAATACACATGTGGGGCTGTTTCTGAACTCTGTTTTGTTCCACTTGTGTATTTTATATCCTTGCTCAATTCTGTACTATCTTAATTACTGTAGTTTAATATTTGGTAGTACAAATTCTCTACCATGGTATTCTGCATGACTGAGTGGTTGATCTTGTCATTTTTCTTTCCAAGTGAAACCAAGTGTCAATATTCACTTAAGAGGATGGGCGCCGGGGTGCCTCAGTGGGTTAGGCCGCTGCCTTCAGCTCAGGTCATGATCTCAGGGTCCTGGGATCGAGTCCCACATTGGGCTCTCTGCTCAGCAGGAAGCCTGCTTCCTTCTCTCTCTCTCTCTGCCTGCCTCTCTGCCTACTTATGATCTCTCTCTGTCAAATAAATAAATAAAATCTTTAAAAAAAATATTCACTGAAGAGAATCAACAAAATAAACTTACTGGAATTCAGATGTATGGATTGATTTAGGAGAACTGAAATCTTTACAGTATTAAGTCTTGTAATCCATAAATAGATATGGTTACCTTACATTTGTTTTTCATTAATGTACAGGTCTAAACATTTTTTATTTTGTTTATTTTTAGGTATTGGATTTTTTTTAGTGTCATTATGTTTTTCCCCAGATTTCATTTTTCTCGATGCTTGTTGCTAAGCCTATAAAAGCGTAGTTTATTTTTTTAATGTTGACTTTGTGTCTAGCAATCTTGCAAAATTCACTTTCAAAATTTACTTATTTCTAATAGTATCAGTTGTACATTATTTTGGATTTCCTATGTAAACAGTTGTGTTGTCTGTGAACAGTGATTTACTCTTTTTGAAATCCTTTATTACATTATCTTGTTTCATTGCACTAGGTAGAATAAATTGTGAAGAATAATGAATAAATTGTGAAGGTAGTGGGATCCTTTGTCTCATTCTCAACTTTAGGAAAACACATTCAATATGTGATCATCGATTATGGTATTTACTGCGAGTTTTTCTAAAAGATCCCTTTTATCAGAATAGAAAAGTTTTCTGCTATTTCTAATGCCACTGTTTTTATCCTGAATCAGTATTGAATTTTATTAAAAGCTTTTTCTGAGTTTATGTAGATGATTCTATGGTATTTTTCTCCCCTTTT
Source organism: Mustela nivalis (assembly GCF_964662115.1). Taxonomy (NCBI): domain Eukaryota; kingdom Metazoa; phylum Chordata; class Mammalia; order Carnivora; family Mustelidae; genus Mustela; species Mustela nivalis. Next base: position 142,067,764 of record NC_139025.1, read on the forward strand.
TTCTTTAATGTAGTATCCTATGTTGGTTGATTTTCAAATGTTAAAGCATTTGAATGCTTTAAAAATGTATTTCTTGAAATACACCTCTATATATATCACTTGATTGATTGATCTTACCCCATTTTTTATTTTTGCGAGTATGTGTGTGTGTGTGTGTGTGAGTTTAGTCTGAAATTTTTTTTTCTTGTAATGTCATTCTTAGGTTATGACAAGTTATGCTGGCCTTATAAAATTAGTTGGGAAGTCTTGTTTCTTGTTCTCATGAGAAGTTTGTGTAATAGTAATATTTCTTATTTGAATACTTGGAAAAGTTTACCAGTAAATCTGTTTGTATTTGGAGTTTACTGTGTGAGAGTTTCTTAAAGTAAATATTTAATTTCTGTAAGAGATAGAATGATTCCTACTCTTCTACTTTTTCTGCCAGTTGGGTTTTTCAAGAAATTCTCTATTTTATTTAAATTGTTAATATTATTGATATTCAATGTGCATATGCTCTAATTTTCTTCATATTGCTCATATTCTCTTTTATATTTTGTCTTCCATTCCTTATATTGTTACTTCGTGTCTTTCTTTCCCTTGATCACTGAGATTATGTCAGTTTTATTAACCTTTCTTTTCTTCTTTTTCTATTGTGTTATGTTAGTCACCATAATTATTAACCCTTTCTAAGAATGAACATTTTAGCTCACGGGTTCTGAGCTGTGTCTGCCAGAGAGATGCCTGTGGAGTGAGACAGGGTTTATTAAAATAAAAGGTGAGCCCAAAAAGACCTGCCCTCTCCCCACGGGTCTGCTTCTGGAAATGACTTTGTGGACCAAGGACCCTCCTTGGGGCCATATTGGGGGTGATGGGCTAAAGATGGAGAACCACATGGACCACTGCAGTCACCCCTAGAACAGAGTTAATCCCTTCCAAATATTCTTGGACATACTGGCTCCACAGAAAATTCATGATTTCATGAGACTCTGCCAGCTCCAGCTGATTTCTTCTGACTTGCTAGAACTAGAATCCATTGTCTTAATTAATACCTTTGGGGAGACACTTTCACTCCTGGGAAGCTGCCTGCCCAGAGTGGCTGAGGGGACCTCAAAAGAGACAGATCCCTGAGACCTTGGAGGACAGGGCCAGGATTCTCTGAAGCAGAAGGAAGCTTTAAATCAGGAGAATGAGCCTCACTTACAGGTGGGGGTCCTGAGAGAATGGTCAAGGTCTGGCCCTGCTTTGACCCGTAGGTTTCCTGTCGGGTCATGTGGGCCTTCAGTGGCTGGACACCTGGCTAAATCAGTCTTTCCACCTCCCCCCATGCCTGTAGAAGTGAGATCACTTTTTATTTCAGGGCAAAGTTAGAGCAACTGTCTCCTAGTAGCTGGCTGGCCTCCCCATCCCCCAATGCAACTGCTGTGCTCTGGTTGTCAGGCAACTGTTTACCTTAGAGGTAGAGCACCCCCCAAGGTTCTGAGCCTTCAGTTGAGACCCAGAGAACACTGGCCTTTGGAGGCAGAGCTGGGGAGCTCTCCACCGCCCCGATAGCCTCCTGCCTACCATAGATCCACTTTCCACTTGGTCCTAGACCACCTGTGTGGTCCTCCGCTGGTGATTTTTGAAAGCTGGAGACACATTTCAGGTCTCCCTGGATTTCCCTTGGAAATCCTGGTATAAAGTGGGATACTGGTTTTACCAGTGAAGAAACAACACATTTTAGAGAAGTGTGAAAGTGTCAGGCAAAAGGTGTTTCGCCCACGCTGAAGTCTGTGGAAAAGGCAGTGAGAATATGGAACCGCTGACACAAGCTGATGATGCCCGAGGTCTGCCCGGGGCGGAGGCCAGTCTTCCCAACTTAACATCCTCGTGCTTATCAGCAATAAATACAAACCACTGTAGGCTGTCTCTTCAGAGTACTCTTGACTTTCTGAAAAAGTTACTGAAGGGCCAGCCTCCTAAATCGTCTCAAGAGACTGGTGACAGACCCATCTTCAAAGCCTCAGAAGAGAAGGGAGAAGACCTTGGGGAGAAAACACTGGGTGATGTGAATAAAATCCCTCCTGATCTCCAGAGTCCAGAACAGCTCGCCCAAGAAACTGCGAGATGGAAGCAGAGACTCCAAGAAATGGAGCAGGAGAAAGAAAGGCTTGAACAGTCAAACGCAGGATTCCAACAGGCCCTGAACGAGAAAGTCAGCCAGTTAGTACCCGTGGGTGAAAACCTGCTGAAGACCTTCCCCGGGCCCACACAGCTTGGAGATCATTTGGGTCATGTCAACTGTGAGGTCGAGGAAAAGAGGGAAACAGAAAATGACGATGGCCCCATCCACGGGTCAGAGGGTGATCTGAAGGGTGTTACTGATGATGCTGATTCCAATGTGTCCCTTCAAAGTGCTGAAGCGAAAAAGCAGGAACTAGCCAGGCAATTGCAGGAAGGAAAGCAAATGAATGAGGAGCTTATGGCACAAATAACAGATCTTCAAGCCAAGGAGGCCTCTTTGCAGCGTGAAAATTCACAGCTTGAAGAGGAGATTCAGCAGCTGAAACAGAAGCTTCAAACTCTGCCTCAATTATATCAAGAATGCATCATCCCCGTTGAGAGAAAATGGTCTGAGGCAGAAGAGCAGTGTGCAGACATTAAGTGGAATCTTTCCTGCACACGTAGAAACATCAAGGCCATGTCTCAGACTCGAGACTTCTACAAGGACATCGCTGAAGACACCAGGAGACAATTGGAGGAAAATGCCATACACTATCAAAAGGGGATCCTCTTCCATGCAAAGAGAGCTCAGGAAAGCTGGATGGCAGCTGTACTGACCGAGAGAAGCCTCAAGGAGCTAAAGAAAGAAAGTGATTACAACAGGCAAATGTTGGCCAAAGCAGAGTCCAACTTCCAGCTTTTCCCAAGTGGCCCTTTTACTCCTGCTCCTCCACCAGCTGCCCACAGAGGCCCAGAAGTTTCAGAGAACCCCTGGATCATCAGCACCCCCAGGAAGGAGAAGAGCCAGGACTTGAGGGCCCAGGCAGCTGGGTCACACCACCAGAGCCCCCTGGGGATTTGACTGAGCTCACCACAGGCCGGTCCTGAATTCCCACAACCACAGCATAACATCTGCATGTGTTTTCTGTCTTTAAAGTTATTTTGACTTATTTCTTTTTAGTTTAGGTATTATTTAGATAGATAGTTAGATAGTTATTTAATTGATAGTACAATTGCTTTTATTCAAGTAGATTTAGCATTATAGTTTTCAGATAGTATTTTTCCATTAAAGTGTCATTTCCTATAATTCTTACAGATGTATTATTTTCACCAGACCCTCTAGAACTAGAAAATATTAAGTTAAAGATTTAAGTTAAAGATCTCCAGTTACTTTAACAATTATCAAAATTTGGCATGGATACAAACATTTAAAATAATCAACATTTTTTAAGAACATTTTTCTATGGCATGAACATTTTTGTGTGCTGTTTTCATACACATAAGGTTGTGTTAATCATCTGCACAATTAAATTAATCTGTATCTGAATAAATTTTTTTTGAAAAACTGGGGAAAAGAAAACCCTAAAACAACAATTTCGTATTCCAACTTTATAAAATTTTGATTATCTTAGCAGATTTTAAAGTTACAATTTTTTCTCTCTGTTAACTTTTAAAAATTTTTTCCTTTTGTTTAAGATATTGTTTGCTCAATGTTTAGACAGTTCTCAATTTATGTAGCGAAAATAAAAGTTTTTCAGAGATGGCAAGCAAACAGACCTCCCCCATGCAGTTTACAAGGCACTTTTAGTCAGTTTGGTGGTAACAGAGAGTAGTAGAACAGTAAAGAAAGCTGCCAATTTTTAAAACAATTTTAAAGAGAGAAAGAAATGATGTTCACACAATTTGTATAATATGCAAAATATACCTAGCTCGTATATACACAAAAGGAGAATTGCCCAATGTATCAGATAGATGCTTGCTCTCTGTTCTTGGAGCTGTGGAAGCAGAAAGCAAGGCAAAAGCAGAGGGAGACTCCCAGATGCTAACAGGGGGAGCTGTTCCCACTCTTGGGTCTGCCTGGAGGGAGGAGGGGGAAAGTGGTGCCATCAGGGCCCTAGGGAAGGCAGATTTAGTTCCAGGCCACCACAATAATGCAAATGTCACCATAAAGCACATAATTCATTAATTAATATTTTTTATGGAAATAATTTTTTTTCACGTTTCCCAGTGCATATAAAAGGTGTTTATCCCACGACACTGCAGTCTTGTGAGTGTGCAATAGCATTATCTCTAAACAAATAAAAATTAAGCCTTGTTTAAAAAATATGTTTTGTTAAGATTTTATTTATTTATTTGAGAGAGAGAGTGAGAGTGAGAGAGAGCATGAGAGGGGAGAAGAACAGAGGGAGAGGCGGACTGCTCATGGATTGGGGAGCCCCATGTGGGACTCGATCCTAGGACTTTGGGATCATGACCCGAGCTGAAGGTCATTGCTTTGCCAGCGGAGTCCCCCACGCACCCAAATTAAAAAATATTTTCTTACTGAAAATTGCTAACCGTCATGTGAGCTTTTAGCAAGCTGTAATCTTAGCTGGGAGGAGGGTTTCGTTTCAGTATTGATGCACGTTGATCAGGGTGGTGGTTGATAGAAAACTGTTGCAATTTCTTCAAAGACGACGACTACCAAGGTTGCCGCATCAGCCTACCCTTCCTGTCATGAAGACTTCTGGTAGCTGGTAGCAGGCAGGGCTGTGGAGGGATGTGAACAAATTGGAGCGCAGGTGGGTGGGAATGTGAAACATTGCAGCTGCCGTGGAACATGGTGCGAAGTTTCCTTCAAAAATTAAAAAATACTCTATGATCCAGTAATCCCACTTCTGTATTGTGGAAAACTGAAATCAGGATCTGAACGGGGTTTCTGCATTTCTAGGTTCATAGGGCACTTTTCCCAGGAGCCCGTGGATGGATGGATGGGCTGAGAGAATGTGGTGTGAATGAGTAAAGAAAATGTAATATTATTCTTTAAAAAGAAGGAAATTCTGTCACACGTTACAATATGAATGAAACTTAAGGATATTGCGTTATGCAAAATAAGCCAGTCACATACACACACACACACACACACACACACACACACACACACCCCAGATTTTCTGAGTCCCCTTATATGAGATCTCTAAACTGGTTGAAAATAATATAAAATAGGGGCACCTGTGTGGCTCAGTAGGTTAAAGCCTCTGCCTTCGGCTCAGGTTATGATCCCAGGGTCCTGGGATCGAGCCCCGCACTGGGCTTTCTGCTTGGCAGGGAGCCTGCTTCCTCCTCTCTGACTACTTGTGATCTCTGTCTGTCAAATAAATGAATAAAATCTTAAAATAATAATAAAAATAAAATAAAAAATAAAGCAGTCAAATTCCTACAAACAGAAAGTGAAACCATGGCTCCCAGGTCTGAGGGGTGGAAGGAATGGGGTTGTCCTTCTTATTTCAAAGAGCAAAGCACTAAGATGAGCAAGATTTGCCCAAAGGAGAGAGATGGAAGAAAGTCCCTATCAGTAAGTAAGATTTCTTATAAAGTAAATGCATCATTTATGCAGGAGTATGCAAAGAAGTCAGTGGAAAATAGCCTTAAAATATACACAGGCACACATACCAGTATCTGATGTATGACACAGTGGAACTAGAAGTCACTGGGGAAAGATAGGTTATTTAATAGATGATGCTAGGGCAACTAAATTATCCATATGAAGATAGAAAATTAGGCTGCTGTTTTATACCATACATAATTAAGGTTTTAGTCAGATTTCTAGCACATAGTATATATTAACTCATTTTAAACTCAGAGCTACAATGTAATATGAGGATTATTTTTTTTTCAAATTACCCTTACTAAAAGAAATTGATAAAATAAAATAATCCTTACCTTACGTATGATGAACTAAGACACAGAGAGATCAAGGAACTTGTCCAGGATGAAATTTGCTCAGGTTGAAATTTGCACATACTGAAATTTATCAAGGGATAAGAGCTGTGATTCAAAGCTCAGATGGACTGATTTTAAAATCCCTATTCTTAAATACTACTCAAACTGTGTTTTCTCAATTCCAGACAGATTAATGACTCAAAATGGAAAATCTAACTTGATACCTAGTAAGGGAAAAAAAAAAAAAAAAATATATATATATATATATATATATATATATAGAGAGAGAGAGAGAGAGATCTCTATATATATCTTCATGATCCTGAGGTAGTAAGGAATTTCTAAAGAAGAATCAAAAAGTACAGATCACCAAAGAAAAGGCAGTGAATTCAACAGCAATAAACTTCAGTCCATCACAGATACTTTAAGGGGATAAAAATAAGCCGTATACCCTGGGGAGATAATGTATGTACCATTTATAATCAACAAAGGATTGGTATTTTGAATTTTTTAAAAAACCTTTATGAGATAACAATGAAACAATGAAATTCCATTTCAATGGACAAAAGACATAAAAGTCATTTCTTGTATAAGGATTTCATAAAAGAACCAAGAATTGTCAAAATACTCAAACTCCATATACTTCAACCCATGAGTAGATCAGATTTGAACCCATACCCACCAGCTTGGCAAAAATAGAAAACATCTATCATATCAAGTGTTGACAAGGATGTAGAGTGAAAGAAACTGGACAGAGTACATCTTTGACCAACTATTTTAGATGCAAGTTGCACTGTCCCAAAAGAGAGTGAATACACATACCTGTCTACACAGCAATTTTCCTCCTAAGCCATATACAAAAATGTTCTCGGCATCATTTTCTTGTGATATTCAATAATTTACAACACACACACACACACACACGTTTTTCAATAATGGAGCAGATGTATAAATTTAAATGTATTCATGTAATTAAATATAATCTGAGGTGGAAATAAATAAAGTCAGATAAAGTTCTGATATATCAACATGGGTCTCAAACATTCAGATTTAGTGGAAGAGAAAATATAAAAGAACACATCTGGCAGGATTCCTGTTACTATAGATCAAAAACAGGCAAAACTAAGTAATGCATTGCTTAGGTATATAAATGTGTGTACATATGCGGTGAAATTATAAAGGAACTATAAAGGGAATGATGAACACCAAGATAAAACAGTGGTCATGCCTGTGGGGAAGGCAGAAAATTGGTCTTGGAAAGACGAGGACTCCGAGAACTAGAGAGGTCTTGGATTGGTCTTTTTTAACCCACGTGATGAGCTCCACCATGATCATCTTATCACTATTCTCCATATCTGTGGTATAACTGTGCCATATCTGTGATATACTTATATAATATACATTTAAAGTGTAGGCTTGGTATTTAAGAGAGCTTATGAAAAAAAAGAGCATAGAAAAAGGAACAAGTGTGGAAGGAGGCAGAGAAGACTGCTGAGAGCTTCTCATCACCTTCATGTGTACTTGGGGTGAGGAAAGAGCATCCACATTTGGTTTCTTAACTTTGACATCATTTGGGCTTTTCTTTTCTTTTTATTTTCTTTCTTTCTTTCTTTCTTTCTTTCTTTCTTTCTTTCTTTCTTTCTTTCTTTTTAACAATCAAACACTAGTTCTGAATTTAAAAGTAAGGACAATAATAATGCTTCAATGGAAATCTTTGCCTATGGTCAGCATAAGCTCCTAAGATTTTCAAGATAGAGTGAATAAAATAAAATTGATGTTCAGAGATACAATCAAGGGAATACTACCCAGCAGTGAAAAGGAATGGGTGGACTCTCACCACTCTTGTTCAACATAGTATTAGAAGTCCTAGCACCAGCAATCAAACAAAGAGAAATAAAAGGTATCCAAATTGGCAATGAAGAAGTCAAACTCTCTCTCTCTTTGCAGATGACATGATTCTTTATATGGAAAACCCAAAAGACTCCACCCCCAAACTAATAGAACTCATACAGCAATTCAGCAACGTGGCAGGATGCAAAGTCAATGTACAGAAATCTGTACATTGGCTTTCTTATACACTAACAATGAAAATACAGAAAGGGAAATTAGAGAATCTGTTCCATCTACTACAGCACCAAAAACCATAAGATACCTGGGAATAAACCCAACCAAAGACATAAAGGAACTGTACTCGAGGAACTACAGAACACTCATGAAAGACATTGAAGAAGACACAAAAAGATGGAAGACCATCTGCTCTTGGATCAGCAGAATAAACATTGTTAAAATGTCTATACTGCCTAGAGAAATCTATACTTTTAATGCCATTCTGATCAAAATACCACCGGTATTTTTCAAAGAGCTGGAACAAATAATCCTAAAATTTATATGGAAACAGAAGAGACCCCGAATCACTAAGGAAATGTTGAAAAACAAAAATAAAACTGGAGGCATCACGTTACCTGATTTCAAGCTTTACTACAAAGCTGTGATCACCAAGACAGCATGGTACTGGCATAAAAACAGACACATAGACCAGTGGAACAGAGGAGAGAGCCCAGATATGGACCCTCAACTCTACGGTCAAATGATCTTCCACAAAACAGGAAAAAATATACAGTGGAAAAAAGACAGTCTCTTCAATAAATGGTGCTGGGAAAACTGGACAGCTATATGTAGATGAATGAAACTGGACCATTCGCTTACACCATACACAAAGATAAACTCAAAATGGATAAAAGACCTCAACATGAGACAGGAATCCATCAGAATCCTAGAAGAGAACATAGGCAGTAACCTCTTTGATATCAGCCACAGCAACTTCTTTCAAGATATGTCTCCAAAGGCAAAAGAAACAAAAGCAAAAATAAATTTTGGGGACTTCATCAAGATCAAAAGCTTCTGCACAGCAAAGGAGACAGTTAACAAACAAAGAGGCAACCCATGGAATGGGAGAAGATATATGCAAATGACAGTACAGACAAAAGGTTGATATCCAGGATCTATAAAGAACTCCTCAAACTCAACACACACAAAACAGACAATCATATTAAAAAATGGGCAGAAGATATGAACAGACACTTCTCCAATGAAGACATACAAATGGCTATCAGACACATGAAAAAATGTTCATCATCACTAGCCATCAGGGAGATTCAAATTAAAACCACATTGAGATACCACCTTACACCAGTTAAAATGGCCAAAATTAGCAAGACAGGAAACAACATGTGTTGGAGGGGATGTGGAGAAAGGGGAACCCTCTTACACTGTTGGTGGGAATGCAAGTTGGCGCAGCCACTTTGGAGAACAGTGTGGAGATTCCTCAAGAAATTAAAAATAGAGCTTCCCTATGACCCTGCCATTGCACTATTGGGTATTTACCTCAAAGATACAGATGTAGTGAAAAGAAGGGCCATCTGTACCCCAATGTTTATAGCAGCAATGGCCACAGTTGCCAAACTGTGGAAAGAACAAAGATGCCCTTCAATGGACGAATGGATAAGGAAGATGGTCCATATACACTATGGAGTATTATGCCTCCATTAGAAAGGATGAATACCCAACTTTTGTTGCAACATGGACAGGATTGGAAGAGATTATGCTGAGTGAAATAAGTCAAGCAGAGAGAGTCAATTATCATATAGATTCACTTATTTGTGGAGCATAACAAATAGCATGGAGGACAAGGGGAGATGGAGAGGAGAAGGGAGTAGAGGGAAATTGGAAGGGGAGGTGAACCATAAGAGACTATGGACTTTGAAAAACAATCTGAGGGTTTTGAAGGGGCAGGGGGGTAGGAGGTTGGGGAAACCAGGTGGCGGGTATTAGAGAGGGCATGGATTGCATGGAGCACTGGGTACAGTGCAAAAACAATGAATACTGTTACGCTGAAAAGAAATTAAAAAAAAAAAGGAACGGGTGGGTTTTGGTACATGCTGTATGTCATGGACATAATGCTGAGTAAAAGAAATCAGTCTCAAAAGGATTACAAGCTTCATGACTGCAGTTTGATGACATCCTGAAAAAGACAAAATTAGAGTAAACTCCAGTGAGGGACATCAGAACAGTGGTTGCCAGGGGGAAAGGTTAAGAAAAGGAGGTAGATTCTCAGGGAGATGTAACTGCTCTGTCTGCTCACCATGGTGGTGGTTTCCCAAAACATGCGCTAAAATCCATACCTTCATTTGTCCCTCCAACACCCATTACACCAAAGTTAATTTTACTATATAAGTAGAAGAAAGAGAGAAAAGGAAAGACAGAGAGACATAGAGTGAAGGAAGAAGAGGGAGAGAGGGAGGGAGGAAGGAAAGAAAAAAGGAGGAAAGGGAAGGAGGAAGGAAGGGAGGAAAGGAAGGAAGGTAGGAAGAAAGAATACATCCTTAAATTTGATGCAGTCTGGGCACCTGGGTGGCTCAGTTCATTGAACATCTGCCTTCGGCTAAGTACATGATCTTGGAGTCCTGGGATAGAGCCCCACGTTGGGCACCCTGCTCAGTGGAGAGTCTGCTTCTCCCTTCCTCTCTCCAGCTCCCTCTGCCCCTCCCCCACTCCCATTCATGTACTCTCTCTCTCAAACAAATAAATAAAATCTTTAAAAAAAAAATGTGATGCGCTCTACGCTGGATTTCAATACTGAAACAGAAAATAGACAGTGAAAATACTGATGAAGTCCAAATAAAGTTTGTAGTTTCACTAATTATTTGCATTGAGTTTAACTTGTTAGCTTTGAGAAATGTGCTAGGTCAATATAAGATGAAACTAGGTAAAGTGTATATAAAACTTTCTGTGTTAATTTCATAACTTTTTCTGTAAATCTAAAACCATTCCCCTAAAATTTATCTAAAAAAAATCCAAGCAAAATTGGTATAATTTTTATTTTAAAAATGTAGGGAGAAACCTATATGTGGATTTGTTTGTATAATCCATATATACCACTAGAAGAAAATACAAGACACATAGACCAATGCAACAGAGTAGAGAGCCCAGATATAGACCCTCAACTCTATGGTCAAATAATCTTCGACAAAGCAGTGGAGAAAAGATAGTCTCCTCAATAAATGGTCCTGGGAAAATTGGACAGCTATGCGTAGAAGAATGAAACCCAACCATTCTCTTACCACCATACACAAAGACAAACTTGAAATGGGTGAAAGACCTCAACATGAGAAAGGAATCCAGCAGAATCCTAAAGGAGAACATAGGCAGTAGCCTCTTTAACAGCAGTATCTCTCAAGACTTGTCTCCAGGGCCTTTGGGTGGCTCAGTGGGTTAAGGTCTCTGTTTTTGACTCAGGTCATGATCCCAGGGTACTGGGATCTAGTCCTGCATTGAGTCTCTGCTCAGCAGGGAGCCTGCTTCCTCCTCTTGTTCTCTTCCTACTTTTCATCTCTGTCTGTCAAATAAATAAATAAATAATCTTAAAAAAAAAAAAAGAAAAAAGACATGTCTCCAAAGGCAAAGGAAACAAAAGTGAAAATGTACTTTTGGGACTTCATCAAGATCAAAAGCTTCTGCACAACACAGGAAATGGTCAACAAAACAAAGAGGCAACCCATAGAATGGGAGAAGAATATTTGCAAGTGACACTACAGACAAAGGGCTCATATCCAAGATCCATAAAGAACTTCTCAAACTCAACATGCAAAAAACAGATAAGGGAGATGTACAAAAAATGGGCAAAAGACATCAACAGACACTTCTCTATTGAAAACATACAAATGGCTAGCAGACACATGAAAAAATGTTCATCATCATTAGCCATCAGGGAAATTTAAATCAAAATGACATTGAGATACCATTTTACACCAGTTAGAATGGCAAAGATTAACAAGACAGGAAACAACACATGTTGGGAGGATGTGGAGAAAGGGAAACCCTCCTACACTGTTGGTGCAAATGCAAGTTGGTACAGCCACTTTGGAAAACAGTGTGGAGATTTCTCAAAAGATTAAAAATGGAGCTACCCTATGACCTGGCAAATGCACTACTGGGTAGTTACCCCAAAGATACAGATGTAGTCAAAATAAGGGCCATATGCACCCCAATGTTCATAGCAGCAATGTCCACAATAACCAAACTGTGGAAAGAGCTGACCTGCCCTTCAACAGATGAATGGATAAAGAAGATGTGGCTCATACACACAACGGAATATTACTCAGCCATCAGAAAGGATGAATAACCAACTTTTACATCAACATAGATGGGACTGGAGGAGATTATGCTGAGCGAAAGAAGTCAGGCAGAGAGTCAATTATCATATGGTTTCACTTACTTGTGGAACATAAGGAATAACATGGAAGACATTAGGAGAAGGAAAGGAAATGTGAATTGGAGGAAATCAGAGGGCGAGATGAACCATGAGATCCGGTGGACTCTGAGAAACAAACTGAGGGTTTTAGAGGGGAGGGGGTGGAGGATGGGTGAGCCTGGAGTTGGGTATTAAGGAGGGCATGTACTGCATGGAGCACTGGGTGTTGTACATAAACAATGAATTTTGGAACACGGCATCAAAAACTAATGATGTGTTGTACGGTCACTAACAACATAACACAATTAGAAAAAAAAGAAAATATAAGAAACTTAATACCAGTTGCTTATATAGAGGGATTCTGGGTCCTTAGAAGTCAGGAGTGTGAGATATTTTTTAATTGCATACTTCAAATTTTTTTTCAGTTTTGAATATACTATTAAAATACTATTTTAAAAATTAAGGTATTTTTTTCTTAAATCCTAGCTATTGAAACAGTTGGCCAAAAGCAATGTATCTTTTACCCTTTGATACACACAGCCAGATTGCCTGGGGAGAAAGAAGTCTCATGAATTGATTTAAAAAAAAAATAGCCCCAAGTTCGTGTCCACTAAGTTTTCTTAGTTCACAGTAACAGTTGGGCAATTCATTATTAATCTTCAGTTGCTTCGATGGTTCTAGCAGCTTCTAATCTGTGGAATCGGTAGCCTATCCAGCCCAGGACAGCCCTCTCAGGGCACTCAGGATGCAGGAATGGAATTCACCTGGGATGGTCTCAGTGAGTTATGACTTGACGACCCCAGTGAAGCTCTGTGAGTAGAGGCTCAAAATCGTTTGCCTATTTGGATGGTGTTTGTCATTGACTAGCAACACCCACAGAGAACAAAAAAAATTATGAATCTGAGCCTCCTTCTGTAGAAACAACGGACTCTTCTTGCAGAAGCTCTAAACAGCAGGGAGGAACCCAGTACATAGATCTGATCTTAGAATCAGCAAGTGTGTTCTTCAGGCTCTGGGAGCCAGGAAGCTTTATCCCCACTTGGCAAATCATTTGGTATCTTTTCTGTGTCTGTTGATACCAATTTGTATTTCACATTCACCTTAGAAAAAGGAGAGGGAATAAAAAATACTGGCATAAAAAATAATATCTTCTAAAGTGGTTTTATTATTCATTTTTTAAATCTTCACTTTTAACAGAGCTATCCATAAGTTTCAAGTACCAGAGAGTGACTAAAGAGCCTTGAAATACCTTTTTCTTATCTCTGAAAGTGGAATATAAATGAGACATTTCTTGCAGCTTATAAACCTGCCCAGACTTTGGTACTTTGGCTGGGAATTAATTGCACACCCGCTGGGGGTTTCATCAAAGGAACCGGGGAATCATTCCTTCATTTCTAATAATATGTGTTTTTCTTTAAGTGTCTCACTCCAAGGGCGACTGTCCCTGGCTGTGCTGGTCCTGCATTGGCAAAACTGGGAGAAAAAGCCTTGACAAACACTAGGCTATGAATAGCGCCCCCTAGAGTTGGGGAAAGGCAGCCAGGCTACCTGTGTACATTGCCTGAGAACAATGAAAGGATTATTAAAAACAAACGAACAAACAAACACGCAAACCCGCCATAGATGTCTGGTTTTGTAATCTGTGGATGACATTAAGGAACCCGACATCCTAATACAGAAAGCTATTCCAAAGGCCAAAGCTGTTGGAGCAAGTGCCTCAGAACTCTTGCTTCATTGATCAGATGGAATGGTGAGGCACAGCATGAGTCAGGGTAAGTATATTCTTCGTACCCTGGACTTCTTTCAAAGATTACATATATTTCAAAAGCATTTCCTCACTCCGCTTTCAGAATGCCTTTGTAGAAGCTTTAGAAAACAACTATTTCTCCTGTTAATTCACCATTACTGGATAAAAGAGAATTGACTAGTCTGCCACAAAAGTTTTCCAGTGATTGTGATTAAACAGACTTTGCTCAGATCATCTGGGATTCAAAAAAACCCCCACAGAAGAGGAATAGATGTGACCAAGAGTGAATATGGAAGGTGGGCTACAACCTGCTCATGGGACCAGCACTCCTTGGTCTGCGCTTGGAGGAGAATATAAAGGAGCTCTTGAAAGGATGTATAGCATTCAAAGGGATACAGAGAGAAAGAGGCCATTTTGACAGAGCCTAGAAGATCATTGTAGAGGAATCCCAGAACAGAAGTTAACTCATAATTGGCTAACGGAGAACCAGGCTATGTGTAATGATATGAATTTAACCTGAAGCTGAAAAGGGTCTTCAAGGGGGGATAAAAAAGACTCTGTGTTTTTTTGTTTGTTTGTTTGTTTTGTCACAAGCAAAAGAGACAGGTTCTGGCCAATGCAGGCTGCAAAGGAATTAGTAAGAGATTGTAAGGCAGACAGGGAGGCTTCTAGACCAGATTTGGAAGATGAGCGTGGGGAATTGGACATCAGGAACAGAGTCGTGGTCACGTGGCAGAAGCATGGCCCCGTGACAGGTGGCTACACCACCACCAGCACCACTGACCTGGTCACTCCATGCTATTGGGGTCACATTCTCCCTGTTTTTGTGTCATTTGCTCAAGAATCACTTTCTCAGATGGAAGTATCCTGTTAGCTAAGCCCGGACTATATGCCCATGTTCTAGCCACCAGGGGATAGCCAAAGAAATGGGGGGGGGGGTCCTTATTAGGTCATCTTTAGGGAAAAATGGGTTCTGCCTCCCACCAAGACTCTAAGTCTAGAAACCCCCTGAATAGGAGAGATGGTTTCTGGATAGGGCAGACCAACAATTCAGCAAGCAAACCAATGTCCATGAAGTCCTTAATCACTTTGTAGCAGAATGGGAGACTCGGACATAGAAGATGGGGAGAGAATAGAAGGCAAAGAGATGGAGATAATGGATATGAGGAACCTAGATCAGAGGAGGGAACTGGAAAGACAACCCATAGAAGTATCACTTGCTATTTAAAAGAGACACGAACAATGAATCATGGAACACTACATCAAAAATTAATGATGTACTGCATGATGACTAACATAACATAATTAAAAAATAAATAAAAAAGTAAAAAAGACATAAAATCAAATCATAAACAAAGGATGTCTTAGCTTAGACTCCTGCTGGTCTCCAAAGCAGAGTTCAGAATAGGACTTGTGTGTTTTTAGTTCAGTTGAAGAAGCTATCAGAGAAGTAGAGTGGGAACCAGGGAGGAATAAAAGAAAGAAGGAGAGGGGGAAAGGGAGTAGTCCTGATGGGTCTACACAGTGGGGCAATGGGCTCAATCTCTTACACTCCTTGGGTTGCTCCCTGGAATGCACCTTAGAATTGTTCACCTGAATGATGGAAGACAGTGGTGATCATCCATCCATCTAGTCTCCTGTTGGCCCATATTGCTCTCTGGGCATCAACTCCCTTACATTTGTGAATTCTGGGCAGCTTCCTGCAGGAAGCACATACTACAGAGAGCAAGACATACGAAGTGAAGCTGAGGATGTGGCCACGAGGCAGATCTGGTTATTATAGCAATGTTTTGAGTATAAGGGAAGTAGGGGATGTGAAGCTAAGCATAAGAACTGTCCAAATACAACTGGAGACATGCAGTTTCCTACTATCAAAATGTGTTTATTGAAACCATGATTTTGAGTGCCTACAAGCTCTGTATATCAGGATAGGGTTAAGCATGGGACAATGAACAGTATTCTGTTAATAGTATAGATCTTATGCTTCTTTACAGAAAGTTTGTACCCTTCATCTCACAGTGCCATAGGGGACACAAAGAGGAAAGATGTTGCCTAAGGAGATAATTAGAAAAGCTGGGGATGCTGGGATGAGAATATTTTATTCTTCATGAGCGTGACAAAGAGAAGTTACCTAGAGAAGCAGCAGTGACTACCAGGTTGGGCTGGTCCTTTGTTGGCTGCTTTTGTTCATCAGAACCCTTTCAAACATAATCATGGTCAGAGAGGTGAGTAGGGGTTCATAGTTTCTAGAACTTTCCAACATGGCCTTGTGGTCATCATGAACACCAGACACATTTTTTTTTTTAATCTAAGATAATACCTTTCTAACCTCACATAATCTAACAATGGGGAGAAATAAAGCCAATATCTATGTATTCCATCCTCCAAGGAAGGATATAAGGAATCCATTTCAAGAGCCTACCATGGAGGCTAAAGCCCTATTTATGAGCAAACCTAAGCCACAATCAGATTCATAAATGGTTCTTGTGGTGCCCATGTCCAGTCCACTTAGGAAGGACATTAAAGAGGGAGGTAGTTAACAAGTCCTTAAAGGAGACTATGTAGAAAGGATCAGGGCTGTGGGTAGATACCCAAAAGAAGTGAGTCCTAGAACCCAGCAAGGGAGGATCTCAAAAGCCAGGCAAGTGTTAGATGCTTCTGGTTCCTGGGATATATTAAACTCTGTGTTTCCAAAGGAGTCCATCTCTCTGTCCATCCAGTGCCAGTGCCATCAGGTGCATGAAGCCCCTCCCCCTACCAGTGAGGCCTTAACACTGTCCTTTGTTCATAGACACTTACATGACAAAGATGACACACGGCAGATGGCTCTACATCTCCAAGAAACCAGCCAGCATCTGACAAGCAACATGGTTTTGAAAAAGATATTTCCTTCTTTTTTCCCCAAAATTCTCATCACCCTTTCTCTCTAAGACATGGGTAAGAGTCTTTCCAGAGTGGGCTATATAGGATAATCGAAATAATCTGTACCAGAGAGCTCCCAAAACTGACCTTTTCCCATGATTGACTGTTTTTTTTTTTTTGGAGGAAGACTGGGTATCTCCAATTTCTCCATGCCCAGAAAATTCTTCCCCATGCATCTCTGCAAGCTGACAGATCTTGCCAAATAGATCCCCAGACAAATCTTGAAAACTGTATGTATCTCTGCAAGCTGACAGATCTTGCCAAATAGATCCCCAGACAAATCTTGAAAACTGTATGTATCTAGAAAGGATACATAGTAAAGAGCCACCCATAGGACTGATGGTGTACAAACAGTACTTAGTCCTGTGAATATGCTTAACTTCATATAAGCCTTACTTTTGAAAGGAAACTGGAAAGGAACTGTGGTTAGGACTTAAATGGAAATGCAGGGATGCCTCTAGGCAAGGATTAAGTGGCAGAAATGATGTGTACAGCTGCAGTTGGACCTTATAGGTTCATGCACCTGTAGGCTGTGTTACCACAAAGTGCACGGGGATGGAAAAGGTGAAGGGAAGGAAGGAAAAAGGAAATATCTGAAAGACACTGAACTGGACAAGTTTACCTTTTTCTCTGCTTTTGCCCAAATGAACAAAGCTCACGAAGAATAACTTTTTCTTCCCCATACAAAATGCAATTATTCCTTCAAATCATTCAGATCGGGGCGCCTGGGTGGCTCAGTGGATTAAGCCGCTGCCTTCGGCTCAGGTCATGATCTCAGGGTCCTGGGATCAAGTCCCGCATCGGGCTCTCTGCTCAGCAGGGAGCTTGCTTCCCTCTCTCTGTCTACTTGTGATTTCTCTCTGTCAAATAAATAAATCTTAAAAAAAAATCATTCAGATCTTGGAAATTGAACAGCACACTCTTCAGTGACACTTTTCCTCCAAGAGCCCTGTAGTGGATGGTAAATGCACTGCCTGGCAGCATGCATTATTCATCAGGCCTGGAAAGAGCCTAATCATCCATTCTATTGTTAATGGCCTATAAATAGTCGCTTTTGACAAGAACACTTAAACGTTTTTTGGAGGGAGCATCACAGGGGTGAGACACTGTTTGGATCTTACTACAGTGACTGGAAGCTGGTGCTGGGAAGGCAGCCTCTCGGTCAAGGCAGCTCACGGCAGATCAGGTAAATGATATCATTGAAGAACTGGGAGAGAGTTCCCCCAACCACATAGTAGAAAACTAGATGTCTGTAGTATTGCCTCATGGGGGAGCAGGTGCAAAGACCGCATGTGGCCCTGGATAGGACACCCTGGGCTTCATCTCACAATCTCTCCCAGCACCCCTCCCTCTCTTGGGTCTTTGCAGCTCTTCAACAGCAACTGTCTTTCCTTTTTGAGATTCGCCTTAAGGGCCAGCACTCCGCTGTGTTCAGGAGAATGCAGAGGAAAGAGCTGGCTTTGCTCTAGAGCCATTGCTCTTTCTGGGTTTCAGTTTCCACTTTCTGTCATGGTAACAAATAATACATACCTCCCAAGGTGGTCGTGATACTTAAATGGGAAAAAGCAGATAAAATTACTGCTGTGGTACCTAAAACACATTTGGGTCTTAGTAACTGTTAATATTCTTGCCCTTTTCCTTCATCTGTAAGCCAAAAATTACAAAACCTGTCATGGAGGCATGCCGTGAAGGTCAGTGGACATGATATTTGAGAGAGCAACACTGGGTTTTGTCTTGATGGAGTTAGTTATTTCTTTTATAAGTCTAGACATTTGGTAAAAATAAAGTTCCCTATATTTATTTCTCTTGAAAAGGAAAAAGCCCATCACTAGAAATTTGAAATAAAGTCCTGGTGAAAAACAGAAGCAGCCAGCATTCCCCAAACATCGCCCCTTCGTAGACAGGTTTAATGGAGTCGTTCATACTTCCTGGGAGTGTGGCTGCTGCCTGTAAGTTACAGGTCATCAGCTCCTAACAATCTCTCCTCTTCATTTCCTGGAGGTTCTCAGATTGTTCCACATGTACGCAACTCATTCTTCAATGTTCTTCTGCCCCACCCCTATCCATGTTGCTGAAGGCCCTTCCTCAGAACCTAAGGTCATTCTTAAGAAAACTGACTTTCATGCTGCAAGTTCCATCCCCTCAGGCCTCCCAAAGTCACCAACCTAAATAAATTTTCTTTTTTTGGTTTTGGCCAAACCAAAGACAAGATGTTTCCAAGAAGAAGGGAGAGGGGTGCCTGAGTGGCCGTCAGTTAAATGTCTAACTCTTGGCTTTTTCTCAGGTCGTGATCTCACAGTCTTGGAGATCGAGGTCCATGTGGGGTTCCACTCTCAGTGCAGAGTCTGCTTGGGATTGCCTTTCCTTTCTCTGCCCCTCCTGCTAGTGCACTCTCACTCTCTCTCAAATAAATAAATCTTAAAAGAAGGAGGGAAGGAGAAAAGAAGGGAATGGGAAGGGAAGGAAAGGAAAGGAGGAAAGGGGGAGAGAGGGAGGACGGGAGGGAGGAAAATTTCCTCCCTAATTCCTTATCACATTTTGTTTCCTGGACACAGAGCGGGGCTGCTTATGTTCCAAGCCTCACAGAATCCTTGGGAATAGTGTTTCACATTAGTCTCCAGTCTGTTTTGCTTCCCTCTAAAGGGCGCAACCTCAGCCAATGAGATCTTCCTGAAAACAGAGAGCCTACAGGTCTCTCCACTCCCAGTCCTGCCTCACTCCACTCTCTAGTCTTTGTCTTCAAGCCCATTTGAAGACAGCTGCTTGCAGGACCTCCTCCTTCCACACTATGCAAACAAAGCCATGCAAATAGTGCCTGCAGATTAACAATGCCACCAGCCCACAAGTGTCTGAATGTTATTTCCACAAAACCATGACGCATACGCACACCTTCGACAGAAACCCATGAGATGAAAACTGATTCCCATTCACATGGAAGATTCCTTCTCTGTTGCTCATTTTCACTTTCTTTAATCTTAAAATGTAATTCAAGTGAACGCTCTCCTTCCTTGCAATGAAGTCTGGGAGATTTTAAATAAAACAAAATTAATCCTATATGTAACTTAGTTTCAAGCAACAGCTACTCAGAACTCCTTATTGACTGTTGGCTTCCACGGATGCCATTTACTTAAATGCCTTAAAGCTACTCCATTCAGTGACTCCACTGTAGAGAGCTGTCTTAACATGTGTAATGGGGGACAGTCCATATCTGCAGTGTAGACAGTAAATCTGCTCCTTCAATTTTTTTTTTTTTCAGCTAAACCAAGCAAAAGCAGGTTTGGCGCCAACTTGACTCAAAAGACTTCTATATCATGGACCTAGCAACTGAAGTTAATTGGAGCTGAATGGCCCTCTATGGAGATGAAACCAAGGGAAAGTCAGAAAGCAGAAATTACAGGCTTTATATCCATTTGCTTAACCACCACTCCTCATTCTTTGGTGCATGAAGGTAATGGATAGACAAAGCATTGTATTCATGCCTCTATTTATATTCATGGCTTTATTTCCGCTCTTCACCTGGGTTACATTTTGGTTAACCATTTCTTCTTTTCTTGGAGTACCTACACAGTGAGAAGGCCTTGTTCCTGCCATCTCCTTTAAAGGTTGCTTCAGATCATTTAAATGACAAACGCTCCAAGATAGGAAGCTAGGGGCTGTGTTCTGTGCATTTGTTTTCCTCCAAACAATTTACATTTTCTCTTTACAACACCTTCAGTTTTGGTCATGGGAGGATAAATGTTTCATTTTTTAAAAGGAGAGCCTTCATCAGCCTTTCAAAGGGAAAAACTGCCTCTGGTAAACTTTTACAATAAAAATAATAGAATAACAGAAATCTGAGATGAGGAAAATAAATGTGCTTATTTGGCCCTCCCTCTGAGGCAAAAATACTACTTAATCCCTTCTGACTGTGAACTGTTAGGGCCTGTGTCCTTGGCCTCCCTGAGCAATTTTCTCAGTTAGCGAACTAATGCAGAAAATCCCATTTTTTTGTTGTGGTAAAATATACATCACATAAAATCTACCAGTTTAAGCAGTCTCACATGTAGAGGTTAGTGACATCAAGTACCTTCCTGTTGTCTGCAACCCTTATCACCACCACCCGCTTCTAGAATATTCTCATCTTCCTCCACTTCCTCCACATCATACACCTGGCTCCTCATTCTCCTTCTCCTCCAGCTCCTGGCAACCGCCGATCTATGCGTTAACTCCAGGACTACTCTGCCTGCCTCCTGCAAGTAGAGTCATATAGTCTTTGCCTTTTTGTGTCTTTGTGTCTGGCTTATTTCAAGGTAGAAGGAGACAGTTGACTTTTTTTTTTAAAGACTCAACTCTGGGTTTAGAATCTCACCTTTGCCCCATCATCCCACTGTATTTTCAGAGAAATTCCTCTAAATGCGTTTCTTTCCCAGCCCCACGTGATGGTACAAATGATGCTGGGTGGTATGGTTGTCAAGACCAGTGTGTCCGTAGCACGATATAGGACAAAGAGCTAATACTCAGTAGATATTATTTCTTTTTCCAGCTACTAAGACTAAGGAATTCAAAATAAATCCAGATACCTAAACTTCAACAAGCTAAAACACCACTCCTGGGCCTGTCAGGTAGATGCTGAAACTGACCCTCTCTAACGTGAGAATGAATATGAATATCATCCTCAATGGTTTATTGTAGTAATAAAATGAGATTAAAAATGAGAGCTTTATCTACAAAATCCAGCAACGGTTGGTCCAGTCTCAGTCAGAGGGATTCTGGAATGGCCTCAGATGATCTGCAACCTATATGACAAAGGTAATACAGTTGTTGGCATCCCCAAGACAGAGAGAAGAAAAGATGATGTGGCTTTTGTAGCTTAAAAGGAGAGGGGCATCGACTCATAAAAAGCCTTGGATTTCCTGCCATAAAAATACCATTGATCTGAAACATATGTTTGATAGAATCTTTTTATTTTATCGTTAGAATAAAATCTAAAGGTCATCTACACCAATATTATTATTTCACATACCTGGTAAGGGATCTTGCTCCTATGTCTCTAACTTTTGTCTCACCCATGGATGGCTATTTGTTTCACTATAACCCTGAAAGATGAGCCTCATTCTTGCCTTTCAATCAATATGATGAAACGTTGGCTAGTGATAGCCAAATATACTGTCATTATTGAGTTCAATCTTATGCCATTTCTCAGAGGGCTTGATCTCTAAGAAACTTGACTTATTTGGACAGTCAGCAGAGTCTAACTCCTAACCTGTGGAGTCAAAAGACTCTGGACCTGCTCCCAATGATGGGAAAGGCAAGAGAGCTGAGCTTTTGGCTTGTGTACTTGTGGAAACTTATACACAACAAAGTTAGCATTGACTTCATTGAAGCAAAATATTATTTTCACATACATTTATAAGTTTAAAATGAGTTGGTCCACAAAAATCACAGAATATGTCCACAAATATACATACGTATCTAACTGAGAATGGAAGACAGAACTGGGAATTCAGCAGTGTGATAGGCTCCATAACAGGCCCCCCAGTTTTTAGGTCCTGATCTCTTCTGATGGTTGTTGGTTTGGAAAAAGAGTTTCACATGTGATTGCATCAAGAATATTGAGATGGGGAGATTATTCTGGGTTATTTGGGTGTATCCTAAATGCAATTGCACATGTCCTTACAAGAAAGAGGGGAAGAGAGATCTGACATGCACAGAGAAGGTGGAAATGTAAAAAGGAGCAAAAAGGTTTGGAGATGCTGGCCTTCAGGATTGGAATGATGCAGCCATGAAACAATCCTGGCAGGCACCAGTAACCAGTAACTAGAAGAGGCAAGATACGTATTCTCTCCTTGAGCTTCTGGTGGAAGTGCAGTCCCCTGATAATACCCTGATTTAGGCCTAGTGATACTGATTTGAGACTTCCAGAGTTGAGAAGTCAGCAAGAATAGGTTTCCTTTGATGAAGCCACCAAATTCATGACAATCATTCCAGCAGCAATAGGAAACAAATACAAGCAGTATCATAAGGGCAGTGCCATCTCTTCTCCTATGGATCTTACCATTGAGGAGAGAAGATAGAAAATTGATCAAATAAAACTGAAGGTAACATAGGATGGGGGGCATGATAGGGAAGAGCAGGGTGTTATGAGAACAAAATGGCAGAGGGGCCCTGGCTGTCATTGCAGATCAGGAAAGGCCAAGCTGAGAGGTTTAAAAGGAGATATAAGGATATAGAATGAGTGGCAGTTATATGGCAAGGTGCAGCTCACATATGGAAGTGGGTTCTACCCCGTGCAAGAGCCAAGAGGTCATGGAGATAGTTCTACATTCAAGCCCTGAAACAATCCAGTAGGTCAGAGTATGGAGGACATCGAACAGTAGGAGATGAGGCAGATAGGCAGGCAAAAACCATACTACACAGGGATTTACAACCATGGTGAGAAGAGAGATTATTTAAAAAACAGTGGGAAGTTCTCAAGTCAGGGGATGGTGTAAGAGATTTCATTTTAAATGGGTAAGTTTGGTGTCACAATGAAGAATATATAAAATCAGACCAAATCAAGGGCCATTAAGGGGGACTGGGTTGTGGTCCAAGCAAGAGATGACTGTAACTTGCACCAAGGCCAAGGACAATGGCAAGGAGGCTAGACAGGAGGGTTGAACACTTGCAAGAGAGAGTGTTAACCTGGTAGGTAGAACAGGACTGTTCAGTTGACTAGACATGATGTATGTGAGAAAGCAAAGCATGAAGATGGGTCCATCTGCTAAGACATGGAGCATGACATTTTAGGAGGTGATTATGAGCTTGGTTTCAGATACGTTGAGTTTGACATGCTGGTGGAAAAATATAAATGGAAATATTGATTTGGCAACTGGGAATACAGATGGGAAACTCAGAGTGCTGGTCTGGCCTGGAGAGGCATACATGGGATTTACTTTCTAGAAAGAGGGGAAAGAGGAGACGGGTTCAAGAGGGAGGAGGAGAGGAAGGTTCAGTAATCATCACAGCAAGTGTAAGTCCCTGAAAAGCATCAGCACAGTGAAGGGCTCTAACCACTAGATAACCATCTGTTACTCAAACCCCCCCCCACCCAACTTTTACTCTTCAATTGCTTGATTTGAAAGTTCACTTCCTTTTCACATGACCACGCTTCTGCAGACTCTTTTTTGAACCATCAAAGAATATAGTTACGTCCCACTTGGATAATACCTGTTATTAAAGCAAGAGCTAAATGTTTCTAGGTTCAAGTACAGGGGAGAAGAAGTAGGGTGAAGGGGAAGAAGGGAAGCAGAATGAGATTACACAGGAAGGTGATAATGCAATTATATCATATTAGAAAAATACTGTAATTCATGGCAATTAACCTTGATACCCCTATTTTTGTAATATAGCACTTCTAAATAGAAAATTGGATTATTTAATATGCCTCCAGGATATTTCAGGTTACAAGAACAACAATGTCACCTCCAAAATATAGAATATTGACCCAAAGATTAATTTGGATCAAGTGTTATATAGACAAGGCTAAATATCAATGAGGCTAAATTTTCCACTTCTTTTCTTTCTTTAAATCCTTATTGGTCAGAAGAAAGAGTATTTTCCTTAAAGAATATGCTTCTATAGTGCTTCACAAATCAATTTTTCATTCATGTTCTCATTCAGTGATGAGAAGATGGGCATTGTAAAAAAATAAAAAGATGGACAGGAATGATAACTGTTTTCATTGTTTATAGTATTAAAATTAAATATGCTAGATGTTGTACATTGGTGCAATAATATATCCCATGCCCACCAATGGGGCTAATATTTGCTGTGTGCCTATCATGTGTTAAATGTTTTGTTTGACCTTCTGATTGTAGCAGTAAACAAGATAGACAGGGATACTAGACTCAAAAGGTTTACCTTCTAAACAGAGAGCTTTGAGGGAAGAGAGAAGAGGAGAGAGAAGTGAGTAGATGCTTGTTCATTTGCATTGAAAAGTAAAGGGAGATGTGTTCTGTTGGACCAAGGAAATGGTTGGAGAAATTGGAGAAAACTGGTTAGCCAAGGCAACATGTGCTTTGAAGTTTGACAGCTAAAAAGGAATTCACCAGCTAATGCGAGAGGAAGGCATGGAAACCAGGATGCAGAATGAAACAACAATGCAGAGATGAGAAAGTACTAACTTGTCTTCAGAGAATGGGGATCAGCTGACATAGCTAAGCCACTGGAGACTGAGACCAGGTTCTCAATAATATTGAGTGCCTTGTAGATGGACTTAGAAGACTTCAAGTATTTCTAACCAACCAGAAAATAATTTTTAAAAAATCTGTTAATAGCAATAGATAACAGAACATTCAGCATTTCATGAATTATATTCAATTTTGATAACAAGCAATTAAAATAAGTAAAATGGGGTTGTACTGTGGAATAAGATTTATTCTTTAAAAAGTTCTGGCTCATAATCAATTATACCAAGGGATGAAGTAGATTCTCCATCCCCAGAGTTCTAAGACCTGGAGACAGGCTGGTGTTGTCTACACCTATAAGGTCAGCCTGGATGACCATATTAGTCTCTCAAGGACTCAGGATTTTTATGATTGTGAGACCTTGCAACACATTAAAATGAAAAGCTAAAAATAGATTGCTGCAGTAAAATTGAAACAATAAAAGGATTTAATTTCATAATCATGTCCACAATCATAGCTCTTTTAAAAACTGTGGCTTTTGAAGAACTTTGGAAAGAGAAGAAATAAGTCCTCTTTTATGGTTCCCCAACTAATTGTTTCATCAGCCATCCAACAACACAGCCTCAAGTTTCTATAATATACTTGCTAAACTTTAATTAATTTAAGCCCTTTACCATTATTCTCATAATGAAAGATAAAACCATTGTTTTATCTTTGTATTTCCAATTTCCATGTCAGACCTTAGCAATTCAAATTCTAAAATTACTTGTTGTTGTTCCTGGGAAAGTATAAAATCATAGAGCAAACCCTTAGCTTTTAGGATAGCAGCCTGCAGAAATTACTAGGGATTTAAGAAAAGAAAGGAAAAAAAAAAACAAATAAACAAACTCTCCTGAGAAGGAAAGCTGGGGTCCAGAGAGCACCTGCTTTTACCCAGTGATGTCATCCTTCATGAATCTGTCTTACAGAAAGAAAGAGATGTGGCAACCCATTGGTGATAAGTACATGAGGAACTCATCTTCAGAACCGGAAAACCTGGAGAAGCCGCTGTAGACAGTGAAGGGAAAAGCAAAAAGAAATATAGGGGTAGAGCTGGCCTGGTAGCAGCCAGCAGGTCCCCTGGGACCTGGGTGGGCACCCATGGTCCCTTAGTGGTAGAGATGAAGAGCAACAGTGGAATAGCAATTTGCCCATACTGTTGCCAGATATATCAAACAACAGAAAATTAATTACTATTTGTCACTTTCTGTAAGAGCAAATATCCTATTTCTTTCCAAGTAGAATATTTATTTGGCAGTCATTTTACAGCTACAGATAGCAATAATCTTTCTTCAAAATGATGAATTTCAAAGGCCAAGACTCATATGATAAAATCCCACTATATAATTTAATGATCTGGAAGAAGTTCGACCGTCATTGAATTTACAGACTCTTTGTGTATTAAGAAGCAGACATGAGCTCAGACTTTGCCAGTGATGAATGGGTACAGGGGCATGAACAGTAACTATTCACTTAAGGCCAGAGTCTACTCAAGTCATTCCATCTTTGGGTCAAGATGTTCACAGTTGATCGCAAAATCTCTCATCACTTATTAAAAAAGTAAACACTGTAAGGTGGCAAAGCCCATAGCTGAAAAGAAAGAAAGTTTCATGGCTTCTAGCCTTTACCCACCAGACCTCTCAGGGGATGACATCAGCCCAGGCATGAACTGGTTTTTAATGTGATGTAGGTCACACTCCAAGCAGACTATAGAGAGGTCCAAGGGCACAGGTTATGGGACAGCTTTCACTGCCAAAGCTCAGTTTGGGGCTGATGCTAGGACCAGTGTGACTCAGGCTTCAAGAAAGAACAGTAGTGGGCCATAACCAAAAGCACCTGAGGTTTGTTTGACATCCGGAGATACTGTGCTTAGTGTTTAGAAAGCAATAATTCTACCTTTTTGTTGTGTTGTTCCATGATATTTGTTTGCTTATTTGTTTCATTCTGAAAACAGATCTAGGCACAAGGTGAAAACAAAGAAATGTAACACTGCATCAAGACAAGCAGCTTGTAAAAGGAAAAAAAAAAAAAACCCAAAAATGAAACAAAACTCAATGAATCCGTAAACTGACTGGATCTACAGAGTCAAGTTGCAAAGCACTTTGACTTTGCCTGCATACTGTGGCCAGCTGGGACATCATAGTGGTCCAGTCCTGGGGAAAACAATGACTTTAAATCTCTACAAGGACAGTGATCAGCATGAAAATGAAATGATCAAAGACCGAAAACCAAATGGTGCACCACTTCCAAAAAATATATTTAAAATTGCATTTGCCATCTTACTTTTGTAACCTGAACAAAAGAACCCACCAGGAGGGCTAAAAAGGTAAGGAAAGCTTGGAACAAAACAGAAGGAAAAACACAGCGAAGAGAAGGGAATATAAAATAATGCATTTATGGCTCAGCAAGTGTGTGTCGGTAAATTAATCTTTGTATCACAAATCAAAAGTTGGGGGACCATGGAGTGATGTCATTTACACAGGGCTGGGGTCGGGATTCAAATGCAGGTGTGTCTGAGGGGCAAGACTGGATCCTTTCTCAGTGCGTCCCAAGGCCTCCCCCATCACAGGTTATTCCCGCTGAAGATGGGGATCCATGGGGAGAGAAGGTCTACCAAATGCAATCTCCAATGCTCACCTGTGAAAGTCCAGCTCATGCTGCATTTCCCCCCAGGTTCTTCTCTTTGGTGTTTCCGGAACTGTCTCTAAACTCCTCCCAGAAGCCCTCGCTGCTCAGTGATGTGTCTTCAGAGCACAGTTCGAGAGGTGAGTTAGGATGAGGTGAGTTAAGTACGGAAGGAATTTGCCAGCATTTAAAACACCCCAAAGGGGGCGCCTGGGTGGTTCAGTGGGTTAAATCCTCTGCCTTAGGCTCAGGTCATGATTCCAGAGTCCTGGGATTGGGCTCTCTGCTCAGCAGGGAGCCTGCTTCCTCTTTTCTCTCTGCCTGCCTCTCTGCCTACTTGTGATTTCCCTCTGTCAAATAAATAGATAAAATATTTAAAAATAAAATAAAATAAATAAAACGCCCCAAAGAGGCTATAATTTAAAACATGTTTTCTTGCTTCCAAAAGAGAAAAAAGCAGCTCCACCTTTTCCAAGTTTGATAAGAACTTGCCGTTTACGACAACCTAGATGCATCTAGAGAGTATAAAGCCAAGTGAAGTCAGTCAGAGACAGACAAATTCCATATGATTTCACTCATAAGTGGAATTTAAGAAACAGAACAAATGAGCAAAGTGAAAATGAGAGAGAAGCAAACCAAGAAACATTCTTCACTATAGAGAACAAGCTGGTGGTTACCAGAGGGGAGGGGAATGGGGGATGGGGAAATAGGTGATGGGGATGAAGGATGGCACTTAGGACCAGCATTCCGGGTGTTGTATGGGTATGTTGAGTCACTATACTGTTCACCCCAAACTAATATTATACTGCATATTAACTAACTATAACTTAAATAAAAACTTTAAAAAATGAAAGAAACTTGAAGGAAGACAGAATCCTTGTTTTTATAATCCTTGGAGTTTTTTTTTTAATAAAATAATCCATTTTTAGAAAAAAAATCTTAGAAAAACCATTTAAAAAAATATATATATATTTTTAAAGATATTATTTATTTATTTGACAGAGAGATGACAAGTAGACAAAGAGGCAGGCAGAGACAGAGGGGGAAGCAGGCTCCCCGCTGAGCAGAAACCCTGATGTGGGACTCGATCCCAGGACCCTGAGATCATGACCTGAGCCAAAGGTAGAGGCTTTAACCCACTGAGCCACCCAGGTGCCCTAGAAAAAGCTTTTTAAAAAAGTTTTAGCCATAGTTACTCAAACTGGAAGAAATACACTGACACATCAGTAGATTTTTCCCCCCTCTGGGTGGGAAAAAAAAATGGATTTTTTTTTTCAAATTTCTTTAATATTTCATTTTCTAAAATAAACTTTTATTACTTTTACATGGAAAAATAAAAACAAACTTCAGTTTAAAAAGCAATAGGAAAGAAGTTTCTGATAAGAAAGAAGTTTTGTTTTGTTTTGTTTTTTCTGACAAGCTTCATCCTCAAAAGTATTCATTGGGGATTTTGTGATGGACCTTCCATGTGATATGGCTTTTAATATCATCTCTGATATAGATTGAGTTACCGTAGTCAATAAATTTCAGTTAGGAAGGAATTCTCCTCAAGGCTTCTTGGCAGGAATTTTGCATACTTTTCACCTTTCCCCGGAGTCATGGACAGGACTCTTCCCTGTCTGTTCCTATCTACCACTTTCTCATTTTTGACAGAGATGACTCACAGACAAAAATCCAGCTGCTTCTCACCCAAGCTCTTGCAAACCATCTAAGACAGCTCTTTCTCTTTCACAGAAACATGTCTGAAGGAAGTCCAGAAGAATCCAAATTAAGGAGCAGGGAGGGAATTATCCAGGTAGAAATTAAAGAGCTCCGATGGAAATCATGTTCAAATTCTTCTGAATTTTGGAATACTTTTAGATTTATAGAAAAATTACAGATGGGACAGAGAATTACCCCACAGCTTACATCCAGTTTCCCATGTTTTTAGCCTCTTACATCAGTGTGGTATATTGTCATAATAAATGAATCAATGTTGATTCATTCTTATTAACTAAAGTCCATATTGATTCAGATTTCCTCAGTTTTTACTTAATGTTCTTTTCCATTCCAGGATCTCATCCAGGGTCCATATTATGTTAGTCATCATATCTCTTTAGGTTCAGCTTGGCTGTGACAGTCTTTCAATTACATTTCAATTCTTTGAAAACTGGAAGAGATGAAGGGATGTTGTAGTTGTTCTAACTCCTTACACATGCATGAATAGCTAAATACTCCCAGGAAGGGATTGGAAACTCTAAGATGTATATAAGCTACCAATAGTCATTCAAAGTGTTAAGTGTTGAGCAAAATAGAAAATAAAGGAAATTTGCCAGCTTATTTACAAAAGAATGAGTGTCCTATATTTCACGCAGCTGGCTGATCAATTTTAGTGGGGGGTTGGGGGGGGAGCCCATTTGGTTCACATCCAGTCCTTTTTAACAAGTAGAATTCAGACAGGGTCCACCCCACAGGGAAAAAACAGAAATCGGCCAAATGATCAATGTGGTAAAATAAATAAATAAATAAACTGCACACAGTTTCATCTGGAACACAGCGCCTAGCACAGTGCCTTGCTCACATGTTGAGTGAATGTTTATAAATGAATGAATGAAGTGTCGGAAGTACTGGGAATAGGGTTTCCCTAGAGTAGAACTTAATTTCAGAGAGTAAGACAATTCATGTGCAACATGAAATCTACCATCAATGTTAGACCATAAACTGAATTCTGTGAGCACTGTGACTGTGACTCTTTTATTCAAGTTTATGATTTTAAAAAGACACAAGTAAGTGAAACCATATGATAATGGACACTCTCTATTTGACTTATTTCACTCAGCATAATCTCTTCCAGTCCCATCCATGTTGATACAAAAGTTGGGTATTCATCCTTTCTGATGGAAGCATAAAACTCCATTGTATATATGGGCCATATCTTCTTTATCCATTTGTCTGTTGAAGGGCATCTTGGTTCTTTCCACAGTTTGGTGACTGTGGCCATTGCTGCTATGAACATTGGGGTGCATATAGCCTTTCTTTTCACTACATCTGTGTCTTTGGGGTAAATACCCAGTAGAGCAATTGCAGGGTCTATTCTTAATTTCTTAAGGAATCTTCACACTGTTCTCCAAAGTGGCTGCACCAACTTGCATTCCTACCAACAGTGTAAGAGGGTTCCCCTTTCTCTACATCCTCTCCAACACTTGTTGTTTACTGTCTTGTTGATTTTGGCCATTCTGTAAGGGCCTACTTAGCCAGAGCAATTCCATCTCAGTAAAACAGCCATTTTGTTGTTTGTGCAGTAAACATAAACTGACCTTGCCCCCCCAAGCCCCCTCAGAGGAACTTATTTAGAAGCAAGCCTGGGAAACCAGTAAAATATGGTCAAACAGTCCCTGATAACAGAGCCCAAATACAAGGATGGGTCAGGTCAGATGGAGATAACAGAGCCCAGAATGCAAGGACGAGTCAGGTCAGGTGGAGACATCCAGTCAGTAAAGCACACATACTATCTCCCTAACCACCAAAGAATGTAAACCCCGACTTTTGGGCTCCAATTCTGACCAGAGTGATAGGCTAGTTCAAACAGCTACTATAGGGTAAATTGTAATTCAATTGGCCACCTGCATGTGACCTAACATGACTATGCAGCTTTCTTTATGTGTTACAGTCTCATTGGCCAGGCTCAACCCCATGGCCTTTGCTCTGTAAAAGCTAGTCTGTGAGGCTGGGGGTCGTCACTTTCTCCATAAGAGACGGCCCCGGGGCACTCAGTTTGATTCTCCGTGCTGGCTCGAAATAAAGCTTTGCTTGACCTTCGCTTTGTATCAGTCTCACTCCTTTGATCACGGACCCCATCAATTCTACCTGGTGCAAGGTGGTATCTCAATGCGGTTTTGATTTGACTCTCCCTGATCGCTAATGCTGATGAACATTGTTTCATGAGTCTGTTAGCCATTTGTATGTTGGGTAAGCCTAATGATGGGTATTATGGAGGGCATGTATTGCATGGAGCACTGGGTGTGGTGCATAAACAATAAATTTTGGAACACAAACAAAAAATTAAATTAAATTAGATTCACACAAACATACACACACATATGCGATAGAGTACAAAGGGCATATCAAGAATTGCTTCTATTAGTTAATTGTGGGGCCTTTATGGCAGTTACCTAAGCTCTTCGAGAGCTAGCTTTTTCATTGGTATAATGCAGATGGTCATAGTTCCTACATAAATCTGCTGAGAGAATTAAATAAGACAGTATCTGATATAAGATCTAAGAGTAGCTGGCCTAACAGAAACTCAGCAAATGGTGATACATTATCATCTTCATTGTCATCTTCATCAACATCATCATCAAAGATGAGAAACATGCTCATTTTTGCTGCTACCCAAGGGTATTGCATGCGAGATAGTGATTTCTTTTCTAATTACCTGCTCCTTCCACCAGTTTTCTCCAGCATGATATTTTCTGAAGTGAGGACATTATATCCTGTGATCCATCTGGCAAATCTCTAACCATCTTTCCTAACCATGCATCTTGAGAAACGTTTCCCTGAAAACCTTTCTCATGCTCCTCCCTGGTGCCTCACTAGTACCAATTTGTATCTTGATGTAGCTCTCATCTCAGATATGGAAATCTTGGTTCCTATCCCAGCCACTTGGCTGGGAGTTCCTGAAGAAGGGGTTGGAAATGTGTTCATTCCAGTCTGCTCAGCACCCCGCATACTGCGTAGTATATTAGTTTTCTAGGGCAGCTCTAACAAAGGAGCACAAACTTGATGACTTGAAACAAGAAAAGTTACCATGTCACAGTTTTAGAAGCTAGAAGTCTAACATCGTGGTGTCATATGGGCCATGCTTCCTCTGAAGGCTCTAGAAAAGTCTTCCAAATATTCTACATGGTTTCTGATGTTGACGGTGCTCCTTGGCATTCACTGGCTTGTGGCTGCCTCACTCTTATTTTTGTGTCCGTCTTCATTAGGCACTCTTTGCTCTGGGTGTCCGTGTCTGTCTCTCTTTTCCTTTTCTTATAAGGTCACCAGTCAGGTTGGATTAGCTGCTAACCCCATTTCACTATGACCTACACCTTAATGGCATCTACAAAGACTCTATTTCCAAATAAGGTCACATTCACAGATACCAGGGGTTAGGACTTCCACTTATTTAGGGGACACACTTCAACCTGAAAAACTAACACGCAGTAGGTGCTCTCTGATGTCCTGAAGAGGGCCTGGATGGATCAATGATTAAATAAACAAATCATACTCTCCCAATAACCAGGTGCAGACATAGAGGTGGTAGCTCATTCTTCTGTAACCACAACTATGCTTTACAATCCTGTGGTTTCTTGGCACCCACAGCATTCTGCCTTTTTAAATCCATGATTAAATAATCCCATGCTAAATCTCACAGTAATTCCCTTCCAGGGCTTCGTATTTGTATCCAATTATGAAAAACCCAAGTCAGAGCCTCAAAGGCATAATTTTAAAACCACTTCTTTTTTTTTTTCCTTCTGACTTAGCTGCCACAGCAGTGAGCATACTAATTGCATGAATCTCCTATCACCTGTATAATGTTAATAACTTGGAGGCAAACAGTCCTTTGCAACCACATCCGATTTACAGGGCCAAAGAAACTGACAATGTTTTAGACAGAGCTTGCTGATAGTTTTTTCTTAATCCTTGTCTTTTTTTTTTTTAGATTTTTATTTATTTATTTGACACAGAGAGAGAGACACACACAGTGAGAGAGGAAAACAAGTGGAGGAGTGAGAGAAGGAAAAGCAGACTCCCCTGCTGAGCAGAGAGCCCGATTTGGGGCTCGATCCCAGGACTCCAGATCATGACTTGACCATGAGCCAAGGCAGATGCTTAATAGCTGAGCCACCCAGGTACCAAATCCTTGCCTTTTTAACATATGTAATCAGCAACTTCATTTTCTTGCCTTTGTTTCATGTTAGAACAAAGGACAGGAAGTACCACAGAATATACAAAACTCTAAGTCTACTGGTATCCTGGGTTCTGACCTGCATATTTCCATTTTCCTTGTCTTGCTTCCAAACCATAGAGAGGTGTCAGTAGTTTCCAAAGTACTGAGCTCCCATTTAGCTGTTTTACCTTCTTTGCTGGCATTGGTCTTTTTTCAACCCTTATTGACCTGCCTCTCCACAAAAAAAAAAAAAAAAAAAAAAGTAACTAACTTTTCTTTGGAGCAGTAAATGAAGAACACAGGGGGCCTACTCACTAATACTCCTGGTTCTTCATCCTACTTAGCTGTCCTGTGATGCTAAATTAGCTTATCTGCTTCTGCCTGGGGAGACATGAATAAAAAAGGGAAAAGACACTGTCCTGGGGATTAAAGAAATGATAAAGCCACAGGCAACATCATGCACATTTACTCATACTTACAAAAATAACAATGTGACATCCTTGGAAGAGTTTGTCACCCTTCTCCTACTGAGGTTGAGAAAGTGTGGGAGAAGTAATAGCCAGAATTTGGAAAATGAAAACATACTTCCAATGGACTCCTTCTCCAGAGTGTTAAATGCTAATATCTCTTGGGAGGTTCTTGGTTGTGGTTCTACCCAACCTGGTAAAGGGAAGCTGGTCCTTTGCCCAAAATATCAACAAAAAGCCTAGCTTTTTCACTTAGCTGATCTTAAAAATCAATAAGGTAATTTATTCCTCTTCCTTGTCTTTGGCTCTTCACTCTGGAAAGTTCTTTCTTTTCCCTTACTTTCCCTGACCATAGGTGGGAGAGACTCAGCACTCCCAGGGGCTAAACTTCTTTCTCAGTCAGTTTCTCACTCAAGGGATTTGGGTATTCAAAGTTTGTCCTCAGTATCAAATAATCCAATATTTGCTTCTACTGTCACCGTGGTGTAACTTACAATATAGTAGAGTTTTTACCCTATTGACTCCAAACAAGTCCATGTGCTGATAGCCTCACCCATGAGATAGACAGATAGGTGGGTAGGTAGACAGATAATATTCACTCTATTTCTTACCACCACCAGTTCTTGCTCTTTCTTAATGCCAGGTACCCTGAACTTACAAGACTTGATAGAAGCACACATTTAGTATCATTAATCGGAGACATTTTGTGCAGATACACGGTTAAGTGTATGTCACATCCTGATTGGATTTTTACTCTTGACACCTTAACCCATTGATTTGTTCCTTGTTAAAAGAATGAGTTTTAATTGACCATTTTCCACTCTGTGTTTTATCATCCTACCATTTAAGGTGAAGAAAACCTCCTTCTCTCTACCTAGAAGTCTCTGAAATACATCTATTCCATTTTATTCTTGCTTGTAAACTGCCTGCCCCTCTTCCTTTTACCTTTCCTGTAATACTTGCCAAAAGCAGCCAACAGTACCTATCACACTGTACAGCTTCCACCCTTTTCCACTAGACATCTATAACTTCATTAATTGCATGATTTCCCCCTAAGTTATCAAACATGATGGTTTCAGCAAAACTTTCGCCATTGCATTACACAACTTGCCATCTTTCGAGCCTTCAATAAAGTTTTTTTGCCAACAAATAGCCACCCAAATTATAGATTTTTGTTATGGCAATGTTCTATATCTAAGGGCTAATTATTGTTTCAGTCAAGATTGAGAAATCAGGCCCTAATCCTTAAAACTTAGCCTTGGAAATAACACATTTCCATTTCAGTGGTCAAAGAAAGCTGCATAGCCACACCTAAATTCAAAAGGACTGGAAAAATAAAACATTACTAACCAGGTGCCCAAGAAAAGCATAAGAAATCAGAAATATTTGATGAACAGTACTAATACTGTAAAAGCACTTAAGAAACTTAACAGTAATTCCCTGTCATCATCTAAAATTCAGTATAGTTGTCTTAATCACTGTAGCTTCATTATAATTCTTTTTTTAAGGATTTATTAATTTATTTGAGAGAGAGAGAGAGAGAGAGATTTTAAAGAAAGAGAGAAAGGCTTGATCTTAAGGCTCTTGAGATCATGACCTGAGCTGAAACCAAGAGTCAGACACTTAACTCACTAAAACACCCAGATAACCCTCTAATAATTCTTGAAAGCCAGTAGATTCAGGCTTCACATTTTGTTCTTATTCTTTGCTATTCTTGGCATTTTTATTTTCATATAACTCTTAGAATCAGCTCATCAATTTCCACATGAAAAAACAACCTATTAAAAAAAAACAACAACAACAATAACCTGCTAGGATTTCTATAGAGATTGCCCTGAATCTTTACTTCAGGTTATGGAGAAATAACATTTTTAAAATACTGAGCCACTAACTTCATTATAGTGTATTTCTTCATTTATTAAATTTTCTTTATTGTAATGATGTTATGTATTTTGTATACAGATATGCTTATAACCCAATAGATCTGTTTTGCATTTATTTGATATTTTGAATATCCTTATAAATTGTACTGCACATTGAAAAGGCACACTTTATCATTTATTGTTAATGACTTTAAAATTGAATTGACCTTCGATGTCAAATCTGAATCTAGCAACCTTGAAAAATTCACTTAGTGATTCAAATTACTCAACTTTTGGTTCTTTTAGATCTTCTGCAAATTCCAGCCATATCATCAGTGAATGACGGTTCCAGTTTTTCTTAACTTTATAATTTTGGTTTAGTTTTCTACTCTAATGGAGTTGACTAGGTCCTCTAGTCCAATGGTACTAGAGGTGTGAATAAAGGATATCCTACTCCCTTCATAATCACAGAAAGAAAGCTCTCAATGTTTCACCCTTCGACACAACAGTAATTCTTGCTTCTTGTAGGTAACTTCTAATAGGTTAAGGAAATTCTCTTTGTTTATGTACTTCATAGATTTTCATTATGAATTATATGTTGAATCTTATCAATTGCTTTCTGTATCTAGTTATGGTCACATGATTTCCCCTCTCTTTTTTGTTGATTGTGGTTCACTACATTGATTTCAAATGTCAAACCAACTTTGCATTCTTCAAATTAACTAAACTTGGCTTTTATGTATTTTTAATATATTGCTGGGTTTGTTAATATCTTTAGTATTTGTAGGTACTGGTTTGTGAGAGCAACTCAGCTATATTACTATTATTATTATTATTATTATTATTATTATGTTCTTGGTACCATGCTTAGAATGGCCTTATTAAATTATAAGGAAGTTTCCTTCTTTTCTTATTTTCTGGAAGGTTTGTGTAATATTCGTGTCTATTCTCAGGTAAATTTTTGGTAGAATATTCCAGTGAAGCCATCTGGTCTTGTAATTTTCTTTGTAGGAAGATTTGAAATTATTGATTCAACATCTTCAACAGATAACAGACTATGCAGATGTTCTCTTTAGAAGTTTATCTATCTAATCAAGATGTTCAAATATTTTGGAATATAATTCATTATATTCTCTAATGTAGTTTATATTTTCCTCTGTCAAACATTTTAAGGTCTATAGCATCAATAATAGTGATGTTCTGTGTTATATTCCTGATGTTGGTTATTTGTGCCTTGTCTCTCTATTCTGATTATTCTTGGTAGGAGTTATTGATAATACTAGCTTTTTCAAAGCACCACTGTTTGGCTTTGTAGACCTGCTTTATTGTATCATTGTTCTCTTTTATTATACTTATAATTTCATCTTTCTGCTGTTTACTGGCTTTGATTTGCAAATATTTTTCTACATTCTTGAGTTAGATACATGGATAGTTGATTTTCAGGTTGTTG
Source organism: Mustela nivalis (assembly GCF_964662115.1). NCBI lineage: Eukaryota > Metazoa > Chordata > Mammalia > Carnivora > Mustelidae > Mustela > Mustela nivalis. The sequence goes on from NC_139025.1 coordinate 142,105,064, forward strand.
TGTTTTTGTTTTTTTGTTTGTTTTTTAATATGTGGCATTAAGGCTACAAATTTTCCTTTATGTGAAGCTCTATCAGCACCCCATCATTCTTTTTCTATCATTTTGTTCAAAATCTTTCTTCACTCCACTGTGATATCAGTTTTGACCCATGGTTATTTTAAGCATATGTGTTCATTTACAAAACTTGGTATTTTCTTTTAATTACTGATTTGTACCATATTTCTAGTGTGATAAGGTAATATACTCTTAAAGGAATCAATTCCTTGTTGTTGAGACTTGCTTTTATGGCTCAACATTGTTTGTGGATATATATTCTCTCTGCTCTTGAAAAGACTATGTATTTTGTAATTATACCTTGCAGTATATTATGTACATAAATTAGATTTTGTATGATAATCACATTGCTCATATATCCTTTACAGTAATGGGCTTTTTGGGCTTTTTGTTTGTTTGTTTGCTTGTTTTGCTAATTATTGAGAGAACTGTGTGGAAGTCTCCCCAAAAGATTATGAATTGCTATGTTTATCTTTTAAGTTGTGCTTAATAAATATGCTTAATATATTTTGAAGCTCTCTTGTTACAAGTATCCAAGTTTAGAATGTGTAGATCTTTCTAGTAAATTGAACCTGTTATTATTACAAAATATCACTCTTGATCTTCAAAAATATTTGTTCCCTAAGATCTATATTATCTGATGTTAGCATTGTTGCACTGGCTTGCTTTGATTAGAATTTCCACAAAATATTTTTCCATCTCTTTCCTGAATTCCAAATGTAATGTGTTTCCTTTTTTTAAAATTTAAATTTGATTAATTAACATATGGTGTACTATTTCTTATAAGCAGCAATGATTGTGTTTTAATGTAGCCTGAGTTTTTTTCTTTTTAGCTGAAGTATTTAATCTAATCTTCACTTAAGGAAAGTTTATTTTTTTTTTATTTTTTTTTTTTAAATTTTTTATTTTTTATAAACATATATTTTTATCCCCAGGGGTACAGGTCTGTGAATCACCAGGTTTACACACTTCACAGCACTCACCAAAGCACATACCCTCCCCAATGTCCATCATCCCACCCTCTTCTCCCAAACCCCCTCCCCCCAGCAACCCTCAGTTTGTTTTGTGAAATTAAGAGTCACTTATGGTTTGTCTCCTTAAGGAAAGTTTATATGTTTGATTTTCTATGTATCATCTTGTTCTTATTGCAATTTGTCTTATCTATTCTATGTTTCTTTTTCTTTTCTCCTCTGGATTAAGTGTTTTTTTTTTTTTTTATCCCATTACCCCCTCTAACATCTGCTACTTTCACATGATTTTACTACTGTTTTCATAGTTGTCTTAAAGATGTAAACAAATGCTCTTGGTCAATTACTGTCTAGTATAAGTTAACATTTTTATCTAATACTACCAATTCAAGAGACTTAAAAAACTTCGACCCCATTTACCTTATCCCAATTTATGTACTGGCTTATCTGTTTGTATACAGTTTAGCCCTCACAAAACGTCATTGTTATCACCGCTACTGACTTATAAACCAATACTTCATTACAAATGAACTGTATGTTTATCCTTTCTCTCACTCTTCATTCTTTTCTGAATCTCTAGGTTTCCTTATGGTATCATTTTCCTTTTCCGTAAAAAAAAATCCATCAGTGTTTTCTTTAGTGAGTTGAACAAACACCTTCTGTGTCCTGTTCCACATCACCTCAGTTCTTCTCTCATTTTAGCTCTATTTGTGCTGTTGTTTTTTGTTGTTGTTATTTTGTTTTGTTTTTAAAGATTTTATTTATTTGAGAGAGAAAAAGTACACAGGAGCAGGAGGGAGGAACAGAGAAAGAGAGAAAAGAAGACTCCCCACTGAGCTCTGAGTCCAACGTGGGGCTTGATCCCAGGATCCTGAGTTCATGATCTGAGCCAAAGGCAGACACTTAACAGACTGAGCCACCAAGATGCCCCTGTGCTGGAAAGTTTTTGTACACACAGACATCTCCTGTCAAGTACCAGCTATGCTCTTCAGCCTTGGTGCTTTTTCTAAAGTCAAGGGAGCTTACTCAGTGTTTATGAAGAAAAGACTTGGGTAATGACCTTGGGGTATGCTTTCATCCATTCCTGTCAACTTTTTCTTTATGTAAATTGAAATAATGATATTAGGCACAGGCTATTCAATTTTCATAACTTCTTCTTAAATTGATCACTTTAGCTTTATGCAATGTTTCCAGCAACACTTCTTGCCTTAAACTTTATTTTGGTTCATATTTATAGAAACGCACCAGTCTTTTTTTGGTTAGTATTTGCATGGTCTCTCTTTTCATTTATTTCAATTTCAACCTCTCCATGCCTTTATTTCAATTATGTTTTTATAACAAGCATATGGGTACATCTCTGACCATTATATTTTGTAATTTCATTACAGTATATTTAGGTCCATATTGTTCTTTGATCTCTCCATTCTACTTTTATTTCACTCAGCTACCTAAATCTGAAGTTTGTTTTCTTTCCCTAATTTCAAAAAATATTTAGCCATTACATTACTGAATATTTTCCTTTCTGCATTCTCTTTACTATCTCCTTCTGGAACTCAAAAGTATTATGTATTATTTCACACCACTCTCTCTATATTTCAATACCTTGTTCACATTTTTAACCTCTATGTCTCTGTGGACTGCATTCTGGATAATTTTCCTGGAATTATCTTACAGTTTACTAACTTTCTCTTCGGCGGTATCAAATCGTTGTTTGATATATCAACTTTGCTTTTAATTTCGTCTTGATTGTCCTATCTGGAAATTCTGTCTCATTATTTCTATAATCTTTTTTATTGCTATTTTATCATCCCTTGTTCCTTTTTCATGTTTTTGTTGATGTAAGCATGAAACTCAGATGGTGTTCGTGTGTGTATGTGTGTGTGATCATACTAATAATTAATTTTATAGCCTGTCGCTTCTGCTAGCCTCATCTAATGGCAGTATATTTACTTGTCTGTTTTCTCATTTTTGTTGTGAGCTCCTCATAGTCCTTGAACTTTACCTGTTGGACAACCTTAAAGCATAGCCTGAATTTGCTTTCTATCTGAAAGCATTTATGTTTGCTTTTAAAGACTACATTTTTTTTTTTTTAACCACACATGTTTGAGTATATATGAATCTAAGTCGTGATCTCATACAAGGGCTAAATTTTGGTTTCGACTCTTCAGGAAAAAAAAAAATTCTCTTTCTCTTCACCTGCCAATGAGGTGAAGACAGTCAAGTTTCATGACTACCTTCTTTTGTATAACATGTTTTTCCATTTATTTATTTATTTATTTATTTTTTAATTAAATTTATTTATTTTCAGCATAACAGTATTCCATTTATTTATTTTTCTTATTTATCTTTCCACTAAGGGCTTATCCCATTGGAATTCCAACGTGGTGTTAGTGTCTTTTATTAGATTTGCCCACATTGAATAAGCCCAGAATTTATCTCAGCCATGTACTTTGTCCACCCCAAAAAATAAAAGTTCAAATTTCCCAATGTTTGTTAAGGCCATCATCTTTTTACTGACATCAGTAAAAAAGTGTTATGTTTTTTCTTGAGTATGTTAGTAGTCATCAATGATCTTCACCTAATTCCATTAATTCATTAAAATTTGCAAAATAATGGTATTTTATGTGATCATTCCTTTCTCATTGCTTAGCTGCAATATTTCTATAAAGAAAACATTCCTATTTTGTTACACTGAATAGAGGAGCCAGATTTTGAAGAACAAAAAATACAGGATAACTATTTAAATTTGAATTCCAAATGAACAACAAATAAGTTTTTTAGTATAGTATTTGGAACACACCTTAATAATAACTTATTACTTGTTTATCAGAATTCTAAAATTATGTCTGGGAGCCTTAATCCTGAAATGCATATTCTTCATATAGTAAAAATAGAATAAATGCTTGATTCTCTCTTACTTTACTTACTAGTTATCTAAAGAATGAGCTGATTCACTGACAATGATGGAGAAGTACCAGTACATTGCTTTTTAAGTGTTATTAGAAAGAAAGCATCAGCAAAAATTGGATTCTTTATAGTATTAAGAACAAAAAATCTAAACATTTGATAGAAAATAGGCTGGCTTTTCTAAGTATGTTAAAAGTAAAGCCAGAAAATAATAACCAAATTGGAAAAAGAAACCCCAAGTTATTGAACATCTCTATTTCCTTCAAGAGTAAATGGTTTTTGTAAATCCCCAGTTATCTGCCATTTTACACGGAGTACAAATTAAAGTATTTACACTACCCTCTAGACCAGCCTATAATGTCTCCTACCCTTGCCCATTTGGGCCAGTTGTATTTCCTGACCTCAATTCCTGTTGTTTTCCACCTGCTCGCTCTTCTCCAAGGACACGAGTCTTCTTGCTGTTCTTGGAATATGGCAAACATACTTGGGACTCTTACAGGCTAGTCCTTCTGCCTGAAACATACCTCTCCTTATTAATCATGTGGTTAACATCCTCAGATATTTCAAATATTTGCTCAACTGTCATCTGCACAATGAGCTTTACCTGACAGTCATATTTTTTTTTAACATTTTATTTTTTATAAACATATATTTTTATCCCCAGGGGTACAGGTCTGTGAATCACCAGGTTTACACACTTCACAGCACTCACCAAAGCACATACCCTCCCCAATGTCCATAATCCCACCCCCTTCTCCCAAACCCCCTCCCCCCAGCAACCCTCAGTTTGTTTTGTGAGATTAAGAGTCACTTATGGTTTGTCTCCCTCCCAATCCCATCTTGTTTCATTTATTCTTCTCCTACCCACTTAAGCCTCCATGTTGCATTACCACTTCCTCATATCAGGGAGATCATATGATAGTTGTCTTTCTCTGCTTGACTTATTTCGCTAAGCATGATATGCTCTAGTTCCATCCATGTTGTCGCAAATGGCAAGATTTCATTTCTTTTGATGGCTGCATAGTATTCCATTGTGTATATATACCACATCTTCTTGATCCATTCATCTGTGGATGGACATCTAGGTTCTTTCCATAGTTTGGCTATTGTGGACATTGCTGCTATAAACATTCGGGTGCATGTGCCCCTTTGGATCACTACATTTGTATCTTTAGGGTAAATACCCAATAGTGCAATTGCTGGGTCATAGGGCAGTTCTATTTTCAACATTCTGAGGAACCTCCATGCTGTTTTCCAGAGTGGCTGCACCAGCTTGCATTCCCACCAACAGTGTAGGAGGGTTCCCCTTTCTCCACATCCTCACCAGCATCTGTCATTTCCTGACTTGTTGATTTTAGCCATTCTGACTGGTGTGAGGTGATATCTCATTGTGCTTTTGATTTGTATTTCCCTGATGCCGAGTGATATGGAGCACTTTTTCATGTGTCTGTTGGCCATCTGGATGTCTTCTTTGCAGAAATGTCTGGATTGGAAGAATAAATATTGTGAAAATGTCTATGCTACCTAAAGCAATCTACACATTTAATGCAATTCCTATCAAAGTACCATCCATCTTTTTCAAAGAAATGGAACAAATAATGCTAAAATTTATATGGAACCAGAAAAGACCTCGAATAGCCAAAGGGATATTGAAAAAGAAAGCCAACGTTGGTAGCATCACAATTCCGGACTTCAAGCTCTATTACAAAGCTGTCATCATCAAGACAGCATGGTACTGGCACAAAAACAGACACATAGATCAATGGAACAGAATAGAGAGCCCAGAAATAGACCCTCAAATCTATGGGCAACTCATCTTCGACAAAGCAGGAAAGAATGTCCAATGGAAAAAAGACAGCCTCTTCAATAAATGGTGCTGGGAAAACTGGACAGCCACATGTAGAAAAATGAAATTGGACCATTTCCTTACACCACACACAAAAATAGACTCAAAATGGATGAAGGACCTCAATGTGCAAAAGGAATCCATCAAAATCCTTGAGGAGAACACAGGCAGCAACCTCTTCGACCTCTGCCGCAGCAACATCTTCCTAGGAACAACGCAAAAGGCAAGGGAAGCAAGGGAAAAAATGAACTATTGGGATTTCATCAAGATCAAAAGCTTTTGCACAGCAAAGGAAACAGCTGCCAGTCATATTTAAAATTGAATCTGCTCTCACCAGGCACTCCCAATCCCTTTATCATGTTCTGATTTTCCACTTTTCCATAGCATTTACGCCTTTGAACATTCTGTATAACTTGCCATTTTGTATTTATTTTTATTTCCTGTCACCTCCTGGAGATAGCAAGTCCGTGAAAGCTGAGATTTTCTGTTTTATTCACTATCTTCCAAGTGCCTAGAACAGTGCCTGGCATATGGGAAACTGTCACTCATTTTTAAAATATGTTAAACTAATACATAAACAAACACATGGGTAATGATCATTCAGAATTAAGAATTCTGAATTGCATTAAAAACATAAGTGAGAATGAATTAAAGAAACCCAAACAGGAAAAGCACACCATATTTTCCATTTTAAAGTCTGTGTTTTTTGAATTAACATGCCCCAAAGACAGGTACAAAAGCATGGCTGCTGATCCACAAAGGATTATTTCACTTCTAAAGCCATCAAAGCAAAGGGGGAGGGGGACTATTTCTAATAGTTTGTTGCCACAGGGGATCTTCAAAACCCAGTTTGGATAAATCAAGTCAAACTTCAACAGCACAAGGCACCAACTATAATTCTCAGGACCCAGGGATGTTTAAGGCACACTAATTTGATACAAAATAAAATCCAAGCCACTGTTTGGAATAATACTCATGAAATAATGTTTCAACACAATTCCCATAGCTCTTCACTTCTTCACAAAGGATTTTTTTTTTTCTGTTGCATATCTCAATTTTCTAAAGGTTTTTCTTTCTATCCCTGCCTCCCTCTGACTTCCCACTGATACATCTGGCCAGATTAGAAAGTGGTAACCCAGGGACTTTAACAATTCAAAGAATAAATCAAAATGTCATGTGCATCTGAATTCATCCTGGTAGCCCCTTCTCTCTTATCAGGCCCAGCAGCCCTGGAAATGGAATAGCAAGAGCTGGCCATGTGGGGACCAGGCAGGTGGACACGTCTCTGATTCACCAGCCTGCCATCACTGTAGCCATTAGGGTGCCGTGAGTAATGGCCAAGGTGCATTTTTGTGATTTGGCCTTTATTAGCTTTTGAAGGGAATTGTGAATTTATTTTATGTCATTTATCACCTTTACATTCTACATTTGAAAGAAGTATATAGAATCATTGTAAATCCATTTCCAGGGCACCTGAACAGTACAGTCTGTTAAGCTACCCGTTCTTGATTTCAGCTCAGGTTGTGATCTCAGAGTCATGAGATCAAGCCCCACACTGGACTCTACACTTGGTGCAGAAACTGAGTTTCTCTCTCTCCCTCTCCCTCTATCCCTCCCGCTTGTGCTCTCTAGCTCTCTCTTTCTCTTTAAAATAAATAAATAAATGAATAAATAAATAAATAAATAAATAAAGGTATGTTTTAAAAATCCACACTTCCAAGAATAGACTTCAAAGACTAGAAATCATGTGTGAGCTGATGTCACTGCTCTGTTAAGTTTCCCCCCAGTCAAAAGAACCATGGAGTTATTTCAAGGGCCATCTCTGCTTTGATGGGGCAATTTGAATGGGTACTTGAGCGCTGTGCTGCACATGAAAAGGCAGCAAAAATGGAATAGGTTTGGGTAAAGGAATCCTGTGGGAATGAAATCATTATTCTGGTTCCATGGAGTATCAACCCATGTACATGGAGAGTGCCAGCACATAACTGGGGATTTTTTATAAATGACTTCCTTCAAAAAGAGGGAATAGGAACATAACCCAGGATGTTAGTACGTGCAAGCTGCTTTTATATAATCTGTTACCAACATAACAAAGAGGCCCCAGGAGCAGGTCTTGTTCATGTTAGACTAAAAGATGAAGGTGAAACAGAACAAGGAGGCTCTTGAAAAGAACTGAGTCATAACACCTGACGAGCCCTTTGTTCACGGCTCTGAGAACCATTTTCCCCCTAGTATATCCCTTTCTCTACTCAGGAAGGAAAGAAGGGAGGGAGAGAGGATAAAAGGGAAGAAGGAAGTAAACAAACTTTAATTGATCCAGGCAACATTAGGGTGTTTTACAAAAATCATTTCATTTACTTTCACAGTTGCCTTGGGACATCAACATTACCGACCCCATTTCTTCGGCAAAAGAAACGAGGCTTGCTGAGATGAGTGACTGGCCCAGGATCACGTAACGAGTTGGTGAGAATGCTCACATTTGAATCCCAATCTGTTTGCATCCAAACCTAGACTTCTTTTTCTGTTGTTATTCTAAGAACCACAAACCAGCATTCTCTCCTCACTGTAAAGGTCAGATGCTTCGGACCAAAAGTTATCTTCAACTGCATTCACTACTTTGACCCCAAGGTTTGCTATTACTGTTTTTTTTTTTCTTATAATTGCTTCTATACCTTATTCCTTTCAAATTAATCTTATTACACTATTTGTGTGAATGAATTTTCACCTATGCATTCAACCATCATGAGGTTCAGAGAACACTGTGAGTTTGTTCTTCCCATTCTTGCCCAAAATCGCCCTGAAATATTGGACAAACATGGAGTATCACAGTTTTATCATGAGACATGGGATGAGTGGACAATATTATCTAGCATGTAGGCAAATTCTGTGTTTGAAAGTAGCATGGGGAGAGTCACAATCCCTGTGTAATCTCAGTCAGGCTCTTGGATTAGCATTCCAAAGCTTGGGTGAATGCATCGTTGACAGGTACATCATAGTTTTGGAGTGTTTTCTGAAGTTCCTCAGCATGGGCGTTCTTTTGCTTTTTCTCAGAACTTAATGGCGGAGCTCAGTGGTATGACTGTATCACTCAAGACAGGTATAGTCTCTGCCATACTACACATCCTTCACAGGTTCACTAGGAGCTCTGTTTCCCATCACTCGACTCTTTAACTCAGGTAACAGAGCAGCCACTACTGGAGACATTGTCCATTATTATGGTGGAGGAGAAGGGAGAGTGTGAAGAACACTGGATCCAAAGCTTTTGCCTGGGTAAAGCACACGCCGCCTTCACTCACAGTCTTTTGGTCAAAGCAAGTCAAAGGATCACCGCTATCTTCAAAGAGTGGAGGAAATATAACCTAGGCTTGAGCTCCCCAAAAAAGAACTTGAAGAACATGGTGGATCTCACTAATGACTTCCTCAATGAGCTTACAGCCTTTGTCCTCATCTTCTTGGCTCATGTCAGCTATTTGGCTTTTTTCCTCTGCTCTTCTTGACTTGGAGCCTTACATTAGCATGCTTGGACTGCCATAACTAAATATCACAGACTGGCTGACTCCACCATCAGACATTTATTTTCTCACAGTTTTGGAGGTTGGAAGTCCAAGATCAAGGTGTTGGTGGTATTGGTGTCTGTAAAGACCTCTCTCCTTGGGCTCCCTTTTCTTTGTGTGTTCACATAGCCTCTCCTTGATACCTCTGCACAGAGAGAGACAGAGAGGAATTGAGAGAGCCTAGAAGTCTAAGATCAAGGATTCAGTCTCTTCTGGGGTCTTTGGCCTTAATTTGCACATGACTGCTTTCTCTCTGTATCTTCATGCGATCTTTCCTCTGTGTACACATGTATCTATTGTTTCTCTCTGTGGGTCCAGACCTCCCTTCTTATAATAGGACACCAGTCATATTGGATGAAGGCTCTCCCTAATGACTCTATCTTACCTTATTCAGCTCTTTAAAGGTCCTATTTCCAAATACACCCATATTCCAAGGTACTGGGGGTTAGAATGTCAATATGAATTTGGGGGAGACAAAATTCAGACCTGAACAGTCCCTCACTCAGCATCATTATTCATCTATCCAGTGGTGATCTGCTTTCTCTTCTCTGGTCCATGTTCTGCACAGGAACTATGAAATCGTTATTGCATAGCATTTGGTAGAACACCTACTGGCACCACTTGGTCTAGGCTGGCACTCACTGCCAATAGGGCCAGCAAATCACATAGGTCTCCATTTTCCTGCCATACTGAGAAGCTGATGGAACTTGGGTGGCTGGACACACTGGCTTCCCCTTTTATGGTGCAAGTATAAGAGCGGACTGACCCCATCCACCTCTCCAGTCTCCTCCCAAATGTCTTGCCCCTTGCTCATTATGTTCCAGGAACACACTGTTCCCCTTCAATTCCCCTGAACACCTTGCATTGTCTTGCCTTGATGCTACCATGCACAGTGGTGCCTGGACCTCAAACGCTCTTCATATCGCCAGTTCTTAGGCTTTACTATCATTTCCCTGTTGATTTTTAAACATTCTACTCATCAGATCCATAGTACTAATCAATATTATAATAGTAATTGTAGTTACACACACACACATACACTTGCATGTTATATGATTTTTCTCTCCAATACTTGATTCTCCGCTACATCCCAGCACACAGTGGAGCAGCTGGCACACATGTTAAACAATAATTAAGATAGAATTTGTGTAATATTTGAGATCTATCGGATCCTTCTTTTAACACCATAAAATGTCATGCAGATATCAGCTGTTGTTATTTCTATTAATCATCTGAGCCATACTTGCTGAAGACCATTTCTAGAATAGGACAAGTCATGAGAAGAGGGGAAAACAGAAAGGTAAGGCCAATGTTACAAATTCTCTGCTGATGCAACTACTTGCTAAGCCCCAACTCTTCCCAGTGGATAGGTCGCTGAGACTGTATTGCCTGACAGCTAAGGCATTATGGCCACACAACTCATGACCCAACTGAAGCCAATGGCTGATCACCAATAGTGACACTTAATAGTGATACTTAATAGAAAATGATGGCTGAAGGGAATCCACAGCTTTAGCAAGGGGCTGGAAGGAGAAGGAAGAAACCAAGATGTGTAGAGTACCTGCTGGGTATCGTTACTTCATCCAGTCCTCAGGTACAGGAGCTATGTATTATGTTGCCCATTTTACTGATGAGGACACCAAGCAATGTTATGCACTACTACCTTAGAACACTCACCCAGAATGTGGTGGAGTTAAGACCTAACCCAGGTCTATGTAATGTGAAAACCCATATTCTCTCCAGTGCTTTTTGATCCCCACAATACCTAGTGACACTTTGGTATAGAAAGCATGTTCACATAACGTTGTCCAATTTCATTCTCAACATGGTCATTTCCCTAAGGGTTAGGGAAGAATCAAATCTCAATGTCTACCCTCACTTCTACCACCTAAGTGTTCAGAGGGTCATGATCCCCCTCCAGCCTGCAGCATGTCAGATGGCCCAGATCCCAGTAATGGAGGCCCCATTTTCCCACCCCCATCACCTTAACCATGATCTGTTTCCATCTGCATCCATTGAAGCCTTTTTCAAATGACTAACTCAGAAGTCTCCAAGATCTTTCTCTAAGAGACTTGCTCGATGCCTCTAAGAGGAGAATGTTTGATGTGGGCTCAGTAGCGTAACATGGAATGGAGCTTCTCTGTGGTGGATTACTAACTGCCCTTAGACTACCACCCAGGTGCCACACCACACATTAGCCTGGTCCTTCAGGCTTTTAGAGAAACAGATGCTTCGGGTACTTCTTGAGATCGGTAAGTTTTCTTCATCTCAGACTCATAGCCAAGTTAGAACCAGAGAGAGAATGGAAAGGAGGGAAGGAGACAACAGTTCATGAGATTTTTTTTTTTAAGATTTTATTTATTATTTGAGAAGGTGTGAAAGAGAAAGAGCATGAGCAGGGGGCAGAGGGAGAAGCAAGCTTCCTGCTGAGCTGGGAGCCTAATGTGGGGATCAATCCCAGGACCCTGGGATCATGACCCAAGCCAAAGGCAGATGCTTAACTGACTGAGTCACCCAAGCACCCGAGGAGATTTCTTTACTAGACTGGAGGAGGGAAATTGCTTAAGGAGCAGAACTGATATCTGCTTGCTGGATATTTGGAGGATGTTCACTCATCTGCAGGGAGCTGCGCCAAGGTTTCCTCCTTTAGGTCAACACTGGCACAGAAATAATCATTATTAAGGTTCATGAGAGTTCAGTGTTATCAAGCTATGGTCACAAAAAAGTTTCTGGCAGTCAACCTGTCTTCTCCTTCCTTTTTTAAAATTACAGTTTATTTTGTTTTCACAATACTCTCCCCTGGTGAAAATCTGCAATTGCACTTGTGGACATAAATCAACTAGATAATTGAGGTTTAACAAAACAGGCTTTGGACCTTGCCAAATCAATCAAAAACTGAGCTTCAAGGTGTACTTTGGAATCACTTGTCTGGGTCATTCTAGCAAAAACAAAATCCAAGCAGATTTCAAGAAAGCTAATAAAGAACTTGAAGTGAGTATATTCATGCACCACAGAGCCAACCCAAACAAAAAAAGGATATGAAATAAAGGAACGAGAATCCAAGTCCTAACAAAAAAGCAATGTCACTGGCTTCTGGTGGGTCGCTCCTCTATCTTTCCCACATCATTGTAATATCTACATTGTTTCAGACCCCCTTGGAATTTGCCTCCCATTCCCTGCCATCAACTTGGTCTTTCTCCTGGAAGACAAAATTTACTGTTCCCACCATCAGCCCATGGAGATCCTCCAATATAGCTTTTACACATCCTCCTGATTTTCCATCCTTTGGTTATCTCCAGGAACCACTCCATCTGGACTACCTCCCTTCAAACCAAAAATCTCTGAGGATCACTTCTTCCATTCATGTGCCCTGATCAGATCACTGTGAAGCCACATTCCAGCTTTTTGGTGTACCACTTACCCATGATACAGAATGAAAATTCTGCTTAAAATATTAAAGACCTTAGATGCTAGAAGCTATGTGAATAACCTATGGAGCATGGTAAGATCATGGTATATTCAAATCTGGTATTTGGATCCTGATTCTCAGTCAAGAAGTACCCTTATTTGTTCCCACCTGAGGCCCACTGTAATTTCTGGACACAGTGGAATGGAAAACTCAGACTTTGCTAGGATATGTGCATAACCTAAAGACCACAGAACATTTTGCCCCAAGCTAACCATGGTTGAATTAACCACATCGCCTCTCAAGAAACCTCTAAGACAACCTCACACAGAACACATTTGAAAGCCTGGCACCAACTATTCCATGCCACCTCTGCCTCAAGCCTGACACAAGGCATTTTGCCAAGTGGTGTTGGAAAAGGCATTCCATAAGCGGGATCGTTCTGTATGGTCAACTCTGAGAAGGAAAATTGGAAACTGTAAGAGCCACTTAGAAAAGCAGATCTAATTGGGAGACCTGAAATGTAGCCAGGTCAACTGGCTTCCTACACCATTCCTAAGGTTCAAGGATTTTGGCTTCACTCTCATCCAACTGGCACCAGCTCATAGAATACAGGCTACTTACCAGCAAATCAAGAAACAGACTTACTCTTCCTGCGCCCTAAAAGGAACAGCTGCACCTGAACAAACTTGCAAGGTTAGGTTCTCATGTGGTTTCTGAAAACCTTCCCTAGCCCCCATGCCTAACAATGGCCAAAGACAAATCTAACCCAAGTTTTCTGGCCTCTGGCCCACTGCCCCATGTGACAGCTCTTTGCACCTCGCTGACTAACCCTCATCAGTTAGGATCCTAACAAGGCCTGCTTCAGGACAGGAAAGAAAAGTTCTCACATATCTCTCATTGCATCTATGCTAGCTCCTTTTGCACCTGGGATCTCCTTGGGGGCCTCTTAATCGAAGTCTGACTAAGCCTGACCTTGCCTTGGTTTACGAGCATAATGAAATCACAGCCCCAGGTGGGACGGCTGCAGGTGCACTTGCTCTACTATTCGGAGCCTTGTTATTTCTGTAATTTGTCACATGCTGTCTCCTGCTTGGGGTTGTACTTTACAACCTAATGAACGTGTTCTCTTATTAAGACAAATCTTGTCCATGCCAATCCAATTAAATCTATCAAATTACCCTGGAAATTTTAGAGTAGAGCGCTGAGATGTAGCTGTTTTTATTTTTCTTTCTTTCTTTCTTTTTCTTTTTTTTCTGTGTGTGTGTGTGTGTGTTTGTGTAAGTTATTGGGTCAAGACTCATTATGATTTGGGAAGAAAACAAGGTGATGGAAAGAAGATAGATGTCAGAAGACCCAAGTTTTATTCCAGTTCTGCTATGTGATCTTGAGCAAGTTTCTTGTCCTTGTGGGTGTTGGTCTCTTGACAATAAAATTAATGGTTTGGGCACATTCATTGGGTAATACCTTTTCATTCATTGAGTTACCCGACTGCATTCCAGACATCTGCATAAAAACTCTGCTGGGTGGATGCAATGTTGTCAATTGTGCAAATACAATCACTAGACTCTGGTGATTCACCCAAGGCCAGACCGTGAAGATTTGGCTCCAAAACCCATCCATATACTACCCAAATCAATAACATATCTCTTTATAGACTAAATCTTAGGGGAAATATCTGGAAGTAGTTGAGTTCATATCACACCACAAGACTGACTTCTATCAGTAGGTCAGTTACTATCTCAGAGGTCCTAGATCAGTTTATCTTCTCATTGCCAACCACTGTCACAGCTAATCTTTCATTCTTACTCAGATCTCAGAGAATTCAGGTTAATTACTCTAAGACACAGACATGAGGAAAACTAAATTAGAGCAAATTTTGTTATGCTTTTATCTAAAAAGTAGAGGTGACAAATAATTCATTTCTCTGGACAAAATAGGTAAATGCTGGTCCCAAACAGAACCTCATACTATTGTTTATAGTATCCACCAAGCACTAGGCTTCACCAATCAAAGCAATTTGTTCAATGAAAAATGTGATCATAAATAAATTAAGGTGGGGATGTGAATGGGTGCAGCCTAGTGGAGGATCCTCAAAAAATTATACATAGAACTACGCAACAACCCCACTTCTGGGAATATATCCAAAGGTAACAAAAACACTAACCTGAAAAGATACTTACACTCCCATGTTCATAAAAGCATTATTTACAATAGCTAACACATGGAAACAACCAAAGTGCCATCAGTGGATGTATGGACAAATGCATCAATCCATAAATCAATAAATATATGGATAAAAAAGTTGTAAGATATAAAGTTATGAGATATGTATCTCATAGCTTCTTTATCCATATACATGTGTGTATATATATATATATATATATATATGTAATATGTATGTATATATACATATGTAATATATTTATATATTATTCAACCATAAAAATTTAGGCCATCCTATTCCTTTTGACAACATGGGTGGACCTTGAATACATTATGCTAAATGAAATAAGACAGAAAAGGACAAATAATGTGTGATTCCACTTACATGGGGAATGTGAAACAAAACAAAACTCATAGAAAAAGAGATCAGGCTAGTGCTTACTGGATACAGTTTGTGGGAGGACAGGGAATTGGAGAAAGAGGGTCAAAAGAAAATAATTTCTAATTATAAGATAAATTGGTACTAGGGCTGCGACATGCTACATGATGACTATAGGTTAGGATATATAGGGAAGTTGAGAGAGAGAATCCTAAGAGTTCTCATCACAAGAATTTTTTTTTCCTTTATTCTTCTTTCTTTCCTTTTTATTGTACCCACATGAGAAGATGGATGTCGGTTAAACCTGTTATGGTAATCATTTCACAATATATATGTAAATCAAGCCACCATGCTGCATATCTTAAATTTATTCAATGATGTGTTAATTATCTCTCAATAAAACTCTCAATAAAACTAGAAAAAAAAACCCAACTGCTGATTAATTGAATCAAGAAGGTATATACTCTGAGCAAAAGACGACCATGATTTTTTAAATGTTTGCAGTTACATAGGAAATTATTCTTTCCTAAAATATATAAAATATAAATTCTATAGACTATAAATAGTGCCACAGATTTATTTCCTTTCAAAAACTATGATCACTTTCTTTTGTAAAACATGGGTGAATAAATCTGATAAAGATAATCTTTCTGTGGGACTTTAGACAATCAATATTTTGTATAAAGTCTGCATATCTGAATTAATAAACTGAAATACCAATAAAATGTCACCAAAGTCTCACAATGTACACAATAAAACCTTGCTAAATTATGATATGCTACTTTGGTCTCTGTGCAAATTAAACAGAGTTGAAAAGGCATTTAGCTTTGTTTTACAGTTTGCTAACCAAAGGGATAATATAAACAAAATTTCAGAGGGAAATGTTTAACCAATGTAAGAGAACTATTTTCAAGTATTATAATAGCCTCCATTTACATAAAATAATTAAGTCCTGATTAAGAAAGAATCTTCTTTATTCATTAAATCAAGGGTGCATTGTTAGAATTTAGGATTATTATTACTGTATTTTTGTAAGTCCTTAAAACTGTATTTCTTTTAAATCTCCTATAATTCTGATTATTCACTAATTTACATAAAGAAACTTCTAGGTCATCCAAAATAGTGATATAAAATAATAGCAGGTGCACTATATTTTGCAAAACTAATTTGACAATGAAAAATGTACTAATTGAAATTATTAGACTATGCCATTTCAGACTATTTCCGTTGAATTTTTCCACCAAGGTAAACATACTTCCTAATTTTGAATAATATATTTGTTTCATTAACAAGGTGACACTCATCATTAATATTTTGATTTTAGGTATGAATTTTCACTCTAGATTTTCTTAAAATAACTCTAATGTGCTTATAAGGTAGGAAGGAGGGGCACCTGGGTGGCTCAGTAGGTTAGGCATCTGCCTCAGCTCAGGTCATGATCCCAGGGTCCTGGGATCAAGCCCCATGTTGGGCTCCCTGCTCAGAGGGAGGTCTGCTTCTCCCTTTTCCTCTGCCAGCCCCCACCCCAACACTTGTGCTCTGTCTCTCAAATAAATAAATTTTTTTTTAAAAGAAGGAAGAAAGGAAAAAAGGGAGGGAAAGAAGAAGGGAGAGATGGAAGGAAGGAGGGAGGGAGAAGAGAAAAAAAATGGAAAAAGAAAGAGCATATGGCAAACTTAGCCTATATTCTTAATGAAAAGTACATTTTCCTGGTGGGTTCCCAATGGCAAATTAAAATTCAATTCAATATCTAATAAAATTATGAAAGTCTTTGATTTTCAGAAAGACAAAAAAATGAATAGTTCAGTAATTATTTGTTCAAGAATTTAATTCCAACAGTAAGTTGTCATTACTTGGAGAAAAAAAAAACTGTTCTTGACAGAGAATTTGTCTTCTCAAATAAAAAATAAATAAATAAAAAGAAAATAATCAAAACTTCTTTATTTACTATGGTAAAAAACTAAAACAGAGAAAAATAAACAAAAAAAATTCAGATCAATGATATATAATGCCAGCACCCAGATGAAGAAATAGAATGCTACCAACACCACAGAAGCCCCCATGTACTGAATCCCTATAAATGCCCAATGTATGTTCCTCAATGGTAACTAATACCTTTATTTTTTTTAAGTAACACTTGTATTTGTTTATAGTTTACCACCCAAAGCATACAGTTGCCTATTTTATGAACTTCATTTTAATGGGCTCATGTAGTAGGCACCTGGGTGGCTCAGTCATTTGAGCAACTGTCTTTGGTTCGGGACATGACCAGGATCCTGGGATCCAGTTCTATGTCAGGCTCCCTGTGGAGCAGATAGTCTGCTTCTCCCACTGTCCCTCCCCCCACTCATTTCCCTCCCTCCCTCTCTCTCTCTTTCTCTTAAATAAATAAAATCTTTTTAAAAATGGGCTCCTATAATATATATATATTTTTGTACCTAACTTCTTTAATAGAAATTCTATTTCTATATATAATTTCTATTACATGAGAATTCCACTTGTGCCATGTCCTTTCTAATACATGGTATTATCTGCCTTTTATGTGTTCACCATTCTAGTGGCTGGATAATGAAATCCTCTGCTTTTAATGAGTGTTTCCCTGAAAACTAATGAAATTGGGAAGCTTTTCATACATTTACTGGCCATTTGGAAGTTTACAATCCACCTGGAATTATTTTTTGTATATGCCCTCAGATAGGGATCACATTTCCTTTCCTTTGATATGGACATTCAATTACTTTGACAGCATTTATGGAAAAGACCATCCTTTCTCTGTTTTTCTGAAGTGTTATTTTTATCAAGAATCATTATCCATATACATATGAGTCTCCTTTTTATACTATTAGTGATGTTGTCTAAACATTGATCTTTGTGCCTATATATTAATCTCCCGATTACCATATATTGCAATAATTCTCTCATTCATTTTTCTTTTTAAAGTGTTTTTAGCCCTTTGGAAGAATTGGCTTGTCAAGTTCCACTGGAAAAAAAAATAAATAAATAAAACCTGGTAAGATGTTGAGTGGGATTGCATTGATCCAGGGTCAGTGATCCGTGCAATTAGACGGTGAGCTATTGAGAAGACCTGGCAAATTCCAGGTCATCACTCTTTAAATCCTCTCCAAAGGTGTCTCATAGTTGTGTGGAAATCCTGAACATCATGTGTTGGGTTTATTACATCGCATTTAATCTTTTAATATTTATAGATTATGTCTTGTAATAATTAGTTTTCATTTTCTGTTTGTTGCTATATTATAGAAATGTAATTTCAGTATTGACCTTTCATTTAGCAAATGCACTAAACTCATTATTGACCTTATTAAATCCTATCACTTATCCCAGCAAGGTTGTCAAACTGCTAAGGAGCCTCCAACTGCAGCTCTGAGAGGAGTCTCAAAAGATGAGCTCAGCCTCTGGGTTTCAGCCTCTGAGGTTCTGACCCTTACTGTCCTGTCAACTCCTTCAAGCAAACATTTTTTTAAGGAATTATGCAGCTTTTTTTCTTGTCCTCAGTAAAATGTTTGTTTCAAATTACCTAATCCTCCATTACTAAAATTAATCTCAAAATTACTTAATTTGACCAACTATAATTCAAATGTACATGCAGAAAGATTCTTCCCATTAAACTACTCTTAGAGTAGATCTCTCCCTTAGGTCTAAAAGCTTTATTAAATTAAGAAATGGAGTGGGGGAAGAATGAAGAATATTGTAGAAAATTCTTTAAAAAGCAATTTCTGTAACATTTGTAATTGGTTAAAAGGTAAAAAAAAAAATCCCTTTATAAAAAGAAAATTATTTTTCCTCCTTTGTGATATAGACATTATTTTAATTAATGAAAACAAAACTATTGTGCTCATGAAAACAGTAAAAGTCAATCAATGAGTGACTATTTGTTTTTTTTTAATTTTTTTAAAATTTTTTTATAAACATATAATATATTTTCATCCCCATGGGTACAGAAATGTTGAAAATAGAACTACCCTATGACCCAGCAATTGCACTACTGCGTATTTACCCTAAAGACTATTTGTTCTTAATTAAAGCACTATTCATATATTTAGGTGTAGGTGCCAGTGGTTCAATAGTTATGTTTTTAGTTTTGTTTTTGATTTTGGTTTGTCTATTTACCACCCTAGGCATGGAATTTGGTCTGATTTTTATTTCTTAAAAATATTTATTTCTATTGCTTGTAGTTAAACCAAATGACACATTGCTATTATATTAACAGCAGAATAGTCCAACAATATGCATAAACACACTCAAGAGATTAAGAGGAATCCTACCATATTTATTTTCCTTCATGGCTTGGGTCATTTAATTCAGATTTTCAATACCAGAAGGTCAATTCAATTTATGTGAATATTTCTGATAAAGACAATAATTAGATAGCCATATTTTACTGGAGAAAATTTGTAGAAAATTCAATATTGCTAGCTTTATCTAGATACATCTTGAAATGCTCAAAACACAGCTGGACTCTTTAGATAAAGCAAGGAGAGTAAATAGCTGTTTTTATGGGACATTTCCTTATAAAGAAAATAACAAATTTTCAAAAATCACATATTTGCCCTGCCTAACTATTCTAGAATGTGCCAAAGCTCTGAAATTAATTTTCGAAAGAGTCATAATATAAACATTATTGACAAAATAGGAGTCCAGGGGGCCTTTCTTTTAAAGCCAAAGAAATGTTAATCAATGGCTTTATGTGAAAGGAGCTGAAGAAATCAATATAAGTTGTATTAGGAATAAATAAAGAGTGAGCAGGGTCAATAATTAGGACAAGGTAGAGGTATAAAAGGACAGGGAGCCCTGATGTGTCTGGAGAATGGCTGTAGCCATTCTCGGAGGTTGAACAAGACACCCAACCAGAGGAAGTCTGGGGCAGATAATGGGCATCACTGAATCACAGTTCACATGATGACCTGTGCCAATATGTGATAAGGGGTAGAGGATAAAACCTGGATACTAAAGAGATCAAAATAATGGGAGATCATTGTGTGACTTATCCACTTGGAAACAAATCACCCAGGATCATGGCAGGGACATGGTGAGAGAGAAATATTTGGAGTCAGGTGCCAAAATCATTGATAAACAAGGGAGGACAACAACAGAGCCAGAAGACAAACAAACAAAAACAGTAAAGCTAGGGAGAGAGTGTAGCCTAAGCCTCAAGAAAGAGGGAGTTAAGGTTTCATTTACATTTTTCCATAAAGGTGAAGAGTGATGGTCTGGAGTGGAAAGATAATTTTCCAATAAAATAAAAAGTATCTCAAATTTAGGCAAGACATCTCAAAACGGGTACTACTCAAAGAAGTGCTATCCGGTCAGAAACAGCTTCTTTGGGTGCCTGGGTGACTCAGTTGGTTAAGCCACTGCCTTCGGCTCTGGTCATGATCCCAGGGTCCTGGGATCAAGTCCTGCATGGGGAAATCTCTGCTCAGTGGGGAGTCTGCTTCTCCCTCTCCACTCTCTGCCTGCCTCTGCCTACTTGTGATCTGTCTGTCAAATAAATAAATAAAATCTTAAAAAAAAAAAGCAGTTTCTTCAACGATATGATAGTAGAAAAGACCTTTATTTAAACCACCTCCTAACTTTTTAAAGAAAGCTACAAACCTCCCCAAAGACCAACAATAGCCAGGTCAATTGTACCAGGCAGGTGACCTCTTATGTTAGCAATAATACAGGAGAACAAATTTGATGTCACCTCACATATTTGCTAAATTAGGTTTTCACATGTCTCTTAGAGTCAGAGATCTATAAGCAGAAGTTTTATCTACGGTAACAAGCTGTCTGTCCAGATGGGCCCTCCCAGGGCAGAACTGCCTTGGCAACATCACCCTTCTTTCAGCAATATTTATTAAATACTCATCACATGCCTGGCACTGGGCTAGGCTTTGGGGATCCAAACGTGTCACCATGGTAGCGGTGTTGGGGGTAGTTCTTTGCTTTGCTGGAAGTCAATATTTCCATTACTTTTTTTGGTCTCTCAGTAGGATATACCTACTTAGCATTTAGTAATTAGAAGAAAGGTTAATGAGCACTGAAGCTGAACAAAAAGAAGTGGGAGTAGTAAGGAGTCTCTCCTCTAAGCCAGCAAGCTACGTCCCACCAGTCTTCGTACGGCCAGCAATAAGATAAATGGATTTGCCTTCCAAGAAGAGTAGCTTGTTTTTGCCTCTTGGCCTGAGAAGCAATAATAATTTAAATTAATTAAGTTAATTTAATAATTAAATTATTAATATTAATTTAATGTTTAATTAATTTAAAAATGTTTACTGTCTGGATCTTATAGAATACCTAAACCTGATGTACACGGGGGAAAAACATGATGAAATAAACATGTTCTGGGGCACTTGGGTGGCTCAGTGGGTTAAGCCTATGCCTTCGACTCAGGTCATGATCTCAGGGTCCTGGAATCGAGCCCCGCATCGGACTCTCTGCTCGATGGAGAGCCTGCTTCCCCCTCTCTCTCTGCCTGCTTGTTATTTCTCTGTGTGTCAAATAAATAAATAAGATCTTAAAAAAAAAAAAAAGAAACATACATGTTCCATCCCTTTTGATTTCAGTCCCCTGAACTTGGACAAGATTGTATAAAGGGTGTCGATAAATTCCAGATTTGGCGATTTCCCTCCCTAGTGCACGAGAAACAAATTTTGCTTCTTATGTGTCACCGAGTTATTCTTCAGCTATCATAATGTCATTAACTGTCATTTTCCTTTGGCAGTTTAGCTTTCATTACATTTCCAGGCCAACTTCATCTGATTTTTTGGACCTATAAATAACACTGTTGTTCGGGAGGACTTCTGTAGATTCTGCTTCTCGTAGATCAAAGGTAGTATAATCTAACTTAGGGATTGATGGGTATTTTGTGTAAAGTGCTGAATAGTAAGCATTTTTGGCTTTTCAGGACTGACAATGTCTTTTTTGAAACCACTCATTGCTGCCGGAACTACTGAACTTTGTCACTGTAATGTGAAAGCAGATACAGAAAATTTGAAAATGAATGGGACAAGTGTGTTTCAATAAAACTTTAATTATAGAAATAGGAGGTGAGCTGAAATGGCCCACGGGCCATAGCATGTCAAACCCTGATCTAATTTGTTCTTTTATATTCCAACTCAAGTTCTATAAATATCTATTTATTTCCATTTGCTATTATATCCACTTTCAAAGGAAAGGAGCTGTCCTACTTCTGAATAAACTATGTATTAGAGAATCCAATCAATCAGCTAATATAATTTGGGGAAGAAAAATAACTCACCGAATTGGCAGATGTAAACGAAACTTCAGAACTGTTTTTCAATTTTGAACTTTTCCAGTGACTGCAGTAGCCTTAAATTTAATCCCCAAGGGTCATGCATGCTCAGGTACAGCTTTCAAGCAAGCAACTCCTCATACCCATATTTCCTGTTGGACTCTGACTGCACCCTTCTTGAAAGGAAGTCTTTGTTTGAGACAGTCCATGTTTTCACTGAGGCTTTTGGCTACTGTCTTTGAGTAGTGAGTCACTTTGAGTAGTGAGTCAGATTTGAGTGCAAATCTGAGGATGCCACCTTCTACCTGGAAAACAGGGCTGGTCAGAATGTCCCTGAATGCTGTTTCTTTCAGGGAACAACTCTAAACGTTTAAACAAATTGGTCATCTGACTAAAATGAGGTCCATAAAATCTTCTGAGGCACGTTCCTTTTTGATGGATGGACTAAAATGAAAGCGATTTCAGAGTCAACTTCAGCAGAATAATGCATTCTGTGTTTCCAATCATTAAAGTTGAAATTAAAACAGGTAGCACTCTGCCTCAGTGTTCTTGAGATTTAACTCTTCAGAGGTCATAATTGATACACCTTATTAAATAATGCAGGCCAGAAAACACTGCCTTAATAGAAGTGAAATGTCACTTTGGGTTTGAATTGATTTTCTTGCTTCAGGACCTGTCAGGTTTGCAAATCAGAATTGCCTTGTATTTGCACGTCTGAAGGAGGTTGGCTTTCCCAGGGTTAGCTTAAAAAATGCAGATTGATGGGAAAGGTTTGTATTGGGTCAGTATGGAATAGCCTTCTATAGGGGGCTTGAATTATTCGTGAGCATCCATGTGTTTTATGTTTCTTGCTTAACACTGTGGAAGGTGGGGGGCAGGAAAAGAACATAGCCAGCTGCACACACAGATTCCTTCTTGAACAAGGTTAGCAGTTAGAGGAGGCTGGGGGTGGGCAAGGGTGGAGCCTGGATCTAATTTTACAGGAATTTGAGCCAATAAACCTTGAAATGGAATAACTGGTCAACAGCTGAGGATATCCAAGTTTTATGTTACCTATGGTTCACTTTTGACAAGCTGTGTGCTCTTCAAACAAAGGCCAAAGGAAAAAAAAAAGCAACAACAACCACCACAAAGCCAACTGTCTTCTGATTGTGCATATAGCTATTATTTGGGACTGTCTCTGACTTTGCAGTGGGCTGGCTGCTATAGATGGACAAGCACACAACTGGCATATGGACCTAAGATTCAAAAGAGCTCCCCTTCCTGTTGGGTCAGTTGTTCTGAGTATGTGAGCTAGCATCTCTGAGGTGCAGGTTCTGCTTCTATAGAATGAAGCACTTCTGGCTTTTTAAGTGGTTTTCAAGTTTGGGGAGATACAGAGAAGAGGCTGAGCTTTCCACTGTCCCAACTTGGTAGAATTGGTCTACCAGTTGGTAGAATAGTTGAATAACAATAGGGAAATTGGTATTTCCTCTGATCCCATTCTCCAAATATCAAGGGTGAGAAGCCAGGAGAAAGGCAGAGCTCACCCTTCTCCTAATCCCCCCCCCAACACTCCTTCTCCCAGCCCCTCCTCCTTCTGCCTGTGGTTCCCCAACTTTGGGTCTTAATACAACTTCTCAGCTCACAACCTGGGAGTTCGTTTGTCTTCAGAGGAGTCCCAGAGTGAACCACAATGAAAAGGCTCTATTTTCAGGGACCACCTCCTGCCTTCAGAGGAATCCTGCGTGTGTACACTACTTTTGAGAGCGGCGAGGGAAGGAGGGAATGAGGAATGGTACAAAGTGAAGAGAAGGAAAGATTCTTGGATAAATGCTATTGTGTTGGACCTGGAGCGCTGCAGCTAAAACTCAGGTCTTAATTTTGAAGCAAAACCAGACACACAGGATTATACCAACATCTGAGGGCCTAAAGAAAAGTTACAGTACCTGTCGTTTCTCACCAAATAAATGCTTTTAAGGAACCAGCTGGCTCCCCTATATCTAATGGTCACCTTATTAACAAAGAAATGTATTTTCATGTCAAGGAGGAGTTGTCCTTTGTCATCTGGGCTTTTATTTTGTCTAGGACCTGGACAATAACACAATATATATACATATATATATATATATATATATATATATATATATATAAGCAATATATATACATATAATATATACCTATAATATATATACATATATGTGAAAATATATATAGTATACATACAATATACATAACATAAATACATATATTTATATAATGTATATATAATTTTTTTTCTGACAAAAAGAAAATATGCCACCTTTTACCACTTCTACAGAAAAGATATCCAAGAAAAATATCCAGGGGAAAACCCTGCTTTAGCCTCAAAAATCTGTGTCCTTAATGCTAAATGCAAAAAGGTGATTTTATGACCAGAAAAGAAATGTCTAGATTTCAATTCATTTTTTTTTTCCTTGCTGTTAATTAAGGAAGGCAATGAGGACAGTGACCTTAAAAGTGTAACACTCCTTGGAGCAGGGAAGAAATAATGACTGCCCTCAAGATAGCCACTGAATGGACAAAGTATGCATTGATTATGCATGCAATTTCCCAAAAGTTTGTTATTTTACAAAATTGAATTCTTTCCTGCTGAAGTCCAATGCTGAGTAATTAAATACAGACTGTACTTAATTTTGTCACAGAACAAATAGCAGAGGTTATGGAAAGTGTTATGGCTCCGCAGTCATTAATATTCCACAGGTGTTGGAATAGATTAGCAAGCGAAGAACACAGCAGGTTAGGATTATAGGAATCTATTCAAACCCCACATAATGAATGTGAGGAGTGATTTGAATGTCTAATATCAGTCACTCTGCAGAAAGAGACAAATTCTCATGCTCATTCCCAAGGCTTTTTAAAGGGCTGTTTATTTCATAAATTTTCACTCACCTATTATAATCAGACCTACTGAAATAAATTGCTAGTGATTGTCAAACTAAATGAACTCAGTTTTTTTTTTTCTCTAGAAAATTTCTAAACTTCCCGCTGTCACAAGAATTCAAATTCTGTAGCTTTTTCAAAGACAAGGATTCTGAGCAGTCCACAGCCCAGGAAGGGGGTCAGGAGAGGAATCATCCATCCTTCTTGAAATCAATAACCAGATGTGGTTACTTGCACTTTTTAGTGGAGATGACTGAAGTGCCCAGCCATTTATGTTTCTCTTTTACTGACTTATTTAGGTAAAGGTGATCAAAGGAGGAGTTACACACCAATTAAGGGATGAAAGAGAAATCTCCCGATTCCAAGATAAAAGTGCAGTATCTATCTGAGAACTTCGATGGTAGGGGGTGGGGAAATCAAACAATAAAAGGTGGGGAAAGAGATCAGCAGAAAAGAGCAAGTTCAATCATGAGCACTGGTGGAGAGGAAGAAAGGAAGATGGAATGTTAGAGAATAGAAGGGCTACGGGAAAAGCCGAAACTATGTGAAAACCCCGTAGCATCTTGCCTGCCATCTCGGGAGACAGTCTTTCCAAGAATACTGGTAGCATTATACCAGGAACTCTATTCCCTACGAAGTCTTCTGTCTGCCAGCAAGGGTCCTAGCAGTTCCGAGGTCAGGTCCATGCCCATCAGCATCCGTGGAACATCACTGCTAAATCCTTAGGGTGCTCACCTATCTGTTGGGACCTGGCTACCATGCTTGAACTCTACCAATGGCAGAGTCTGCTACACTTGACCATGCTGTCACTGCTATGAGCTTTGGCTACTTGTACTAAGAAATCTCTGCCATCTTCCACACATGTTCCTGAATTCCACTGGAAGTACCTGCAACTTCTGTCTCTTCCCTCCCAGTACCACCCCAGGGCATCAGACCCTTATGGTGCCCACACACTGGGTAGAGGTCTAGGGGAAAATCATTACCTTTCCCTTTCATATTCTGATATGACAATATTGGCTTACTCTGACACACATATTTTTGGCAAACTAGCATTGCCAGCTTTTATTTTGAATGTTGTTCTTCTTATGATGAAAATAGGAGTCCTTCCTTGTGTTTGAGTTGGACTTTAACCGATGTGTTATTCATCACTCAGAGCTAATATTACTCCATTCCTCCTCTCCAGCTATATGGTTGTGCCTGACTTCCTCCTTCCTTGAAATAAGTTCTTAACTAGGAGACTCTCATGCAAACAGATTCCTAAGGGACCTGCCTCACTAGCCCAACCCACCTGCCCAGCCTGAATCAGACGTACAGACAATGTAGACCCAACCAGAGATCCAACTACAAATACTAGGAAAACATCCCCACATCCATTTGGCATGTTTACCTTTACAAAAAAATATGTTCTCATTATTCTTTCTTAATCCTGTTCCATTGAAAAATGGCAGAGCTGCAATCATGGGGACATTCTTCCAGAGACCTAGCCTCTCAGAGTGTTTCTGGACACCTGAGCAAATAGAATGGAGAGCCAAAGCAAGAATTAATTGGCAACCTTAGGCTTTCAAAATGCATCTTACAGTCAATTGTTAGATCATCATTCTATTGATACTGAAGGATATTTCTCTTTTTTCTGCAGGGTAATAAAATCCTCATCCAATTGGGCCATGGAAGGACTAACAGCAAGAAGAGAAAAACTCTGATCTCCTGAGACACATGGTTATTACCTTATTACCACATGCATCCCACTCTATTATAATTTCTTTTTTACTCATGTTGGTTCCCCACCAGCTTAAGGCTCATGTTTCTCTTGTTCACAGGGGATCCTCAGCACCTCGCCAAGCCTAACACACAGGATAGTCACAGTAAATATTTTTGAATGAATGACTTTGATATCTTCTGAGTTTGAGTTATAAGAATTTATCTATTTTTATTTTGTCTCTATCCTCTTCCTTTTGTCCAAAACTTAGAAAAAGTTGTGTTAAATAAATAACTGATAATTGAATTTTGTTTTATTTCTCTGGATAGAACACAAGTTAGGAAGGGAAAAAAATGGCTTACTTTTCCATTGGATTGACAATATAAAGGTAGTCATATACCTTACACAGAGAGCTACAGTTCCTCAATAAGATATACTTTCAGAATTTGGGAACAAGATGATTAGTTACCAGAGCTTCAATATTTAATATTACATCTGAAATATAAAATGGATAAGTTTTGCCATAATCAAAAAGATTGACCGTTACTGAGTGTGTTAAGCTAGGACCAGGTTGTTGATCAACACTTCATTGACAAAATCAAAAGTGATACACTATTCTAATCATGGGATGCTTTCAGGAAAATATGACTGATTAGGATAAAGCTATAAAATTCATCTAGAAAAAAAATTTCATCAAGGAGGAAATGTCTTTCGCAAATGAGCAAAATGGCTAACCTACCTGGTAGATGCTCTGATGTGAGTCAGTTGCTGGGATCCAATTCCCCTGAGCAGCCTCTGCAAAGTCTTGAAACCTCTGGGGCTGCAGGTGCTGCTGCCTAAGGGCATTGGGGAACTGACACTCACAGCTGGTGTGCAAATCCCCCAGCCTGCTTGTCCTTCGACTGGGTTAATTTCACACCTTGTGTTCTACACCACTTTCCAGACTTTGTTTTCAGAGTCAAATACTAATTGCCCACTTGGGCAGCTGGCTTATGAGGACACACACCCCCTCCCTGTGTCACTACCC
Organism: Mustela nivalis; assembly: GCF_964662115.1. Classification (NCBI taxonomy): domain Eukaryota; kingdom Metazoa; phylum Chordata; class Mammalia; order Carnivora; family Mustelidae; genus Mustela; species Mustela nivalis. Next base: position 142,133,223 of record NC_139025.1, read on the forward strand.
CACTCTGCACAACCCAGATGGACTACGTGTACTGAAATCCACGCTCAGGATTTCTAGGGAAATCTGAGCTAAAACACACATAGGTATTAAAGTAAATTGAAAGTATTGCTCCACGTATTTGGGTCTCTTTCTTTATGTTTTCTCTTTTTTTTTTAATTTTTTTAAAAGATTTTTATTTATTTATTTGACAGAGGGAGATCACAAGTAGGCAGAGAGGCAGGCAGAGAGAGAGAGGAGGAAGCAGGCTCCCTGCTGAGCAGAGAGCCTGATGTGGGACTTGATCCCAGGACCCTGAGATCATGACCTGAGCCGAAGGCAGCGGCTTAACCCACTGAGACACCCAGGCGCCCTTTCTCTCTTCTTTTAACATCCAGAGAAGAGATGGATGCAGTATCAATATCCCAGCAGGTGTCTGCATGAATTGGATATTATTACTTGGCTGCCTTCCCCACAGAGTAAACAGCTCAATATGACAGTGTATAAAACTTTATAACCCTGTGGCTGTCTCGTAGACCCAGCAAAGTGTTCTGTATATATTCACAGCACAGTGTGCTGCACAGTTCAGGAAGCCCTCAGAAGAGCCATGATTTGTGATTTACACAGCAATGGTAGCCCTTGGAGTTCCCAAATAGTCAGGAAGACATAGAAAGCAAAGAGAAATGTCCAGAAGTTAAAGGTAATGAAAGAAAGCATCCTTTAATTCTGTGAAAAGAACAATTGTGGGACCCTAAATCGTAGTTTCTTTATAATTTATACACAACATATACCTCTAGTCAAGATGGTACAGATCTGCATTGTCCAACAGAGCAGCACCCAAATACTAGCCGCTGTGGAGTTTGAGTCCTTGTACCATAACTGGTACAAGAAATAGATGAACTACTGCTCAGTACACATCTGGTTTTAAAGACTCAGTATGATAGGGATACCTGAATGGCTCAGTTGGCTAAACGTCTGCCTTCAGCTCAGGTCATGATCCCAGGGTCCTGAGATCGAGTCCTTGCTCAGCAGGGAGCCTGCTTCTCCGTTCGCCTGCTGCTCCCCTTGCTTGTGCTCCTGCTCATGCTGTCTCTCTGATACATAAAAAATTAAAACTTATAAAAAATAAAAAATAAAGACTCAGTATGATTTTAAAAAAAGATATCTCTAGAGTTTTTTTTACATTAATGTTCAAAGTATAATATTTTGAAAATGTTGGGGTAGACAAAATAGATCATTGTAATTAATTTCACCTGTTTTACTTTTTAGTGCAGCTATTAAGTAGTTTATAATTATCTATGTGGCTCACATTCTGTTTCTATTACACCATAATAGTCCAAATGGTGCTGAGATAACAGATAAACTCTGAATTCTTGGTAGTGAATAATATAAGGATAGCCACTTTCTTATTCATGGTCCACACCCAAAAATGACACCACTTGGTGCACGTAAAAACCCAAGGAGGAAGGGGGAAGGGGCTCTACTCCTCACAGTCTCTTAGGAGCCCAGGCTGTTGGAGGGACTGTCCTTTAGCTCACAGATATAAAGATAAGATTTTCTCTTTTGCCCAGAAGGGAGAGAGAGTTCTGGGGCATCTTGCCCCAGCATGAAATATTTTGGATCAGAAGTGGCATACGTCACTCCACTCACAGCCCACTGTCAGAACTTGTCACAAGATGCCAACTGTAAAGGAGATCAGAGAAATGTCACCCTCCCATGAGCCAGAAGATGAGTCAGAGTGGATATGAAGGAACTCCCGGACTGTCTCCCATAACACACACAGCTCAGTGATGCCAAGTTTCCGACATCATTCACTCCAGTCTAGAGTATAGAAGCACATAGAGGGCAAGATGGGTGATACCCTCCGTCACCTACACCTTGACAAGAATGGCCTGTCGCACAGTCAGGGGAGGAAAAGAACTCAAGACTGAGAAAACAAACCTGCCTTGCTGCCTAATCTCTCCTAACAGTGGCCTGCACTTCAGTATATATCTCAGGTGAATGAAGTGAAACAAATGCCACCCAAGGAAGGCCAGAGAGCCGCTGAGAAAGAACATGCAACGTGAACTCACCATGGTCCAAAATCTAATGATCAGGGAGGCTTTGTTGGAAGGCCAAGAGTAGTTTTGTCTCATAGGAATGAGGTCATATTTTTTTAATGATTTTATTTACTTATTTATTTATTTGACACACAGACAGACAAGCAGGCGGAGTAGCAGGCAGAGGGAGCAGGAGAAGCAGGCTCCCCTCCAAGTAGAGAGCCCGATGTGTGGCTCCATCCCAGGTGGGACTCAATCCCAGGACCCCAGAATCTTGACCTGAGCTGAAGGCAGCTGCTTCACTGACTGAGCCACCCAAGCACTCCAGGAAGGAGGTCATATTTAAGCAGAATTCCAGGAACACCTGGGTGGCTCAGCAGTCGAGAGTCCAATTCATGATTTGGCTCAGGTTATAATCACAGGATGACCGTGGGTTCGCACCCCATGTTGAGCTCTGTGCTCAACACAGAATCTGCTTGTGCCTCTCCCTCTGCTTTTCCCCCTGCTTGTGCACACTCTCCCTCTCTCTCTAGCTGTAAAATAAATAAATAAAACCTTTAAAAGATACATCTTTAAAATAAGTACAAAAAATAAACAAAATTCCAACGTATTAATTTAAGATGGAAACACTGCATTCTCCGATGATAAGACTCACCAACTCATTCCCTTATTACAAGGAGAAAATAGGAAATGGAAAATCACTGTTAGTCAAAAAATAGGAAACTCAAGTCAAGAACATCAGCTTCTCTCAACAATTGCTTCTCAGGTAAGGAAGATTGTGGGAGCCCCACATTTTATAGGAATAATGCGGCCAAAATGAGTAGGACGCATCAGTCTACTTGGCCAAGAGCAACTATCTATTGGTGTAGACCTATAATGCCGCCCATGACCTGGTACTCTTTCTATTTTATGCTTCTGTGGCTGTGAGCCATCTATTTTCCATGATAAAAATTGTAGAAATACAAACAGAAGAAGCAGAAGTAATGGGATTTCAGATGGCTGAGTTGCATTGGCATCCGTTCCACCCTACCCCTCTGAGATGACTTCCAGAAAGCCTTAATTACAGTCTTAGATGTTCCCACATCCTTTCAGCACGTATTCACTCATAGTATTACACATCTCCTCGCTTAGGGTTGAAGATTTTGCGAGTGTAACTCTCAGAGGGCTCTCTCATTCTCACATTTATTCATCAACCAGAACACCTCTTTGTGGCCCCCATGAAATAAAATGCTGCCTGGTTAGGATTAGCGCAGCAACTTTATTTTCTATGGCAAATTATGTTGCATTGGGCATGAAGTTTTGCTACTCAGACTGGAAAAGGGAAATTGAACATTAGCCTCAATAATTCTAGGTGATAGGAAAGATCTAATCAAGCCAATGATCAGCCTTTTACTTAATAATAATAATAATAATAATAATAATAATAATAAATACAGATGGCTTTGCCTTTCAAGTGTTTACTCAAATGCTAATTCATTTCCATGGACTATCAAACAAATTTATCAAATGTTTCGTCAGAAACATCTGCCATTCATACAACACAAGCACTCAAAAACAAACAAAAAATGTAAACTAAAAAAATTGAAAAACACATATAGAGACAAATCTGCTACTAAGGAGAAACTTTCAACATGATGCTGAGAGGAGGTCAGCATAATCTGCCACTGCATTGGCTCTGGGTATGTTTAAAAAGACAGTTACACCAAGGATAAGTAGGGCCAATAGAATTTATGTTTATAGGTAATACAGATGGTTAATTACACTGCATGTTTCCAAAAATGATAAATAGCTTTCCTAAAAGCCAAATATACCCTTGGCTGAAGTACAACCATACCTGACATTCCATTCTTTTAATATTTGTGGAAGATTACAGTTGAAGGTATCTTAGGGATCTAATTCCACTGTCAGCTTTTTGAGTTCAGCATTTCCCTTTATAGGCCTTCCAATCTAAAAATCCAAATGATACAAGACCAGTAGCAAATCAAGAAAATAGTTTTCCAATGTCAATTAGCGAGCACCTAGGACCAAAAATACCTAAGTTGTATAAAGTTCCTAATGCCTCAGGAAAGACACAGCCAAAGCAATCCAGAAGGGGAAACAAGAACAATGATGAGTCATAAAAAGAAGTTAGATAGGCTTTATAATTTTATTCTGTGTTTGTCCTTAGAAAAAAATATAACTACAGATAATTTTTAAGACCCTGAAGAGAGAAGTTATACTTTTATACTGCTTTATGTTCCCCTTAGCTTCTCATAGTATGCTATAAAAATGGAAGATAAAACATAAAAATAAAGATTTGTTCATTCAAAAATTACCACTTTTTATAGTGCCAACTATATGCTTGTTGCTAAACCAGTTTATAAGTATATTTCATAAACAAGAAAGATTTTCTGCCTTCATAGGGTTTATGGTCTATATGGGGTTTCCAAACAATAAAATATGCCATTAGAATGCACTATAGAGGGGCACCTGGGTGGCTCAGCTGGTTAAGCATCTGCCTTTGGCTTAGGTCGTGATCTGGGAATCCCAGGATCAAACTCCACATCAGGCTCCCTGCTCAGCTGGGAGTCTGCATCTCCCTCTGTCCCTCCCCCTGCTCATGATTACTGTTTCTCTCTCTCTCAAATAAATAAGTGCAATCTTTAAAAAAAAGACTTCATAATAGATATAAGAGCAAAATACAAAAATCAGCTATATTGTATAAACTGGCAATAAATAAAAATAAAGAAAAATTTTGACTCACAATATTATCAAAAACAATAAAATACTTAGGAATAAATTTATCCAAAAAAGCACAGAATTTATACTCTGAACACCATAAAACATTGTTAGAAGACATTGAAGATCTTAAAGAAATGGAAAGATGCCCTGTGTTTATGAGTCAAATGACTTAGATTGACCAAATGACCAAGATGGCAATACTACACAGATTTATCTACAGATTCACCATAATCCCTATCACAGATGTCTTCTTTGCAGAAATTGACAGCTGATACTAAAATTGACTCAGATATATACAGTACACAAAATGGCCAAAAGAATCTTGAAAAAGAAAAACAAAGTTGGAGGACTTACACATCCTAATTTCAGAACTTATTACAAAACCACAGGAATCAAGCAAGTATGGTGCTGGCACAAGGCAGACATAAAAAACAAAGGAACAGGGGGCACCTGGGTGCCTCAGTGGGTTAAAGCCCCTGCCTTCAGCTCAGGTCATGATCTCAGAATCAGGTTCCTGGGATCGAGCCTCACATCAGGCTCTCTGCTCGGCAGGGAGCCTACTTCCTCCTCTCTCTCTGCCTGCCTCTCTGCTTACTTGTGATCTGTCTCTGCCAAAGAAATAAATCAAATCTTTAAAAAAAAATCAAAGGAACAGTATTGAAAGTCCAGAAATAAAACCTCTCATTTATAGTCACTATATTTTTGACAAGTTTGGCAATTTAATGAGATAAAGAACAGCTAGATATCTAAATGCAAAAGAATGGTGTTGAATCCCTGATTCACACCATATAGAAAAATTAATACAAAGTATGTTTTTAGGTATGACATAGATGTAAATGTCATACCTAAAAACATAAGACTCTTAAAAGAAAACACAAGAACAAATCTTCATGATGTTGGCTTAGATAATGAATTCTTAGAAAGGACACCAAAAGGCCAAGCAACCATAATAACTATATATATATAAAATAAACTATAAAATTTAAAACATATAAAATCATATATGTTTATATATATTTATCTATAATTATATATGTTACATACTAATGTAATATATATGAACATATTTTATATGTGAAAATAATGGATTTCATAATTTTTTTAAAAATATACTTTAATGAATACCATCAAGAAAGTAAAAATACAACCTACGAAATGGGAGAATATATGTGAATTTTATATCTGATAAGGAATTTCTAGCTAGAATATAGAAACAACTCCTATAATTCAACAATAGAAAAATGAACATTATACTAAAAATGGGTAAAGACTGGAATAATCATTTCTCCAAACAGGATAACCACGTAGCTAGTAAACATATAAAAAATGCTTAATGTAATTAGCCATTAAAGCAATGCGAAAACAGGGGTACCTAGGTGGCTCATTCAGTTAAAGCTGTGACTTCAGCTCAATGTCATGATCCAGGGTCCTGGGATCCAGACCCAGGTCAGGCTCTGTGCTCAGTAGGGAGTCTGCTTGAGGACTTGCTCTCTCCTTCTCCTTCTGCCCCTCCCCCCACTATCTCTGTCTAATGTAAATAAATAAATCTTTTAAAAAAAGAAGCAGGGGCACCTGGGTGGTTCGGTGGGTTAAGCTTCCGCCTTTGGCTCATGTTATGGTCTCAGGGTCCTGGGATCAAGCCCCACATGGGGCTCTCTGCTCAGCAGGAAACCTGCTTCTGCCTCTCTCTCTGCCCATCTCTCTGCCTACTTGTGATCTCTCTCTGTCAAATTAAAAAAAAAATCTTAAAAAAAATAGAATAAATTAAAAATGAAGCAATCTGAAAGATTTCCGCAAGTGAACTTTCTACTATCCTCAGTGACATGTTACCTTCCCAACATCTATATGCTACAATGTACATGGAGTATTGCCAGTCAGGGAAGCTCACACATGCTTTAGAGCTTCTATTGAGGTTTCATGTGTAGGCATGTATAATTGAACCATGGCCCATGGTTGTAGTCAATTTCCAGGCCTTCTTCCTTGCCCAAAATTTGGGCTGATGATATCAGGTAATTGAAAGCCCCAATCCTCTACTCACTTGGTTGGTCCTTCTGGCATGATGAATTGTCATCTCCTTACCATAACTTAGAATCTCCCTTAGCATAAACTATCAGATGTGATCCAGGTGACCCACCTTGATTAACAAAGACATTCTTACCCTTGGGGAAATCAAAAGATATTGGGAATTACCCGCCAGAATTCCCAGGACAAAATTTAGACCACTCTTTAGAAGAGGACAAATTTCTTACTATAAAGAATTGCATCTCAATAAAGCTTCTGTGAAAGAAAAAAAGAGAGAGAGAGACATCGAATCCCAATCCATGACAAATACCACTGATACAATGAACACAGAAATTTAATTCATATTAAATAAATTAAGCAAGATTCCTAAAAGGATAATATATGTGTATTACTGTTAATAAAATAGCACCCCAATTATGGAAATTTTAAATGACTGGCAATAAAAAGAATTACTGTGGAAGTGCTGTTCTGGAGATAAACAAAAATAACTGTGGAACAAAAGATGCACGTGTTGCAGGAAGAATATCAAGAAAGGCTACTAGCAAAGCACTGGCTTCAGGAAGTCTCCATGGGGTCAAGTGGTGAATTGTCAACAATAATCATGGCTAAGTAGTATAATCCTTAAAGATGCCATAACCAGACTAGAACCCAAAGTCAAGGAATATAGTGGAAAATATGACTTAGTTCTGGGGTCCAGAGTGATGAGCTAAAGCAGTGTAAATGTCCTCACCTTCCAGAGGATTTGTCCTAGAGTCAAGGTAGGACCATCTCTTTAGCTAAAGACCAAGAGGTCCCAGAGAGTCAAAGAAAAGAGAATGCAGAGGGCATAGCTCAGAGTCAACATGAAACATACATTCACAATGAATCCACTTGGAATAATTATCTGGCTCCCAAGGCATTGATTGTTGTTAAAGATTTTATTTATTTATTTGAGAGAGAAAGGGTAAGGGGATGTGGACAAGTACACTCTGCACCTAGCACAGAGCCCAACACAAGGCTCTGTCTCATGACCCTGAGATCATGACCAGAGCCAAAATTAAGAACCACAGGCTTAAATCGACTGAGCCACCCAGGCGTTCCCCAAAGACATTGATTTTAATCTTTATTTCTCCTCAAAAATAAACTATGCAGGGAGAATCCTATGGACTGTGCCTCAGAGTAGACTTGTTAGAACTCTGAAGACAGTTTCCAGTTGGGAAATTGGGAGCCATGTCAACTTCACGCATGGCCAGGAACCAAAAGGAGCTGAGGAACACCTAGGCCCAGTGGCACCGATACCTTTCACCTACTTATGAATAGAATTCACATCTACTAGAGAAGTCTTGTTTGGTTTTATAAGTTAATATCCAGAGCCGAATTAGTTTCTAACAGAACCCTATTTTTAATGGAATGCCAAAGCATGGATTGTAATTAAAAAAAAAAAAACTTATTTGAATAAGCTTGTATAATAAAATTCACTTACTGATTGATCATTTCACTCATCCAAAATATACCTGCGAACAGCTACTGATCCTGTATTTATCCATACAGCAGGTATTTGTATACTTACTAAGATTAAAGATCATCTTAGCATTGGTGATCCAGAAATAAACAAGTCAGATAGATACAGGTTGGCATTCAGAGGATCACAGGTAATACATACACAAAAATACAGACAAAAACATAGATATGTACATAAGAAAAATAATTCATACAGTGGCAAGTGCACAAAAGAAAAAGAAGGAAATAAGCATTAAGAATGCATGCAGAGGGGTACAACTCTAGTTTTGATGTGTGAGATCAGAGAATGTCTTGCTAAGACAGTGACATTTGGATGACATTTTGCATGGAAGACAGCCAGGCAAAATCTGGAGGAAGAGATCCAGGCAGAGAAAACATTAAGTATAACAGGCCAGGAGTAGAAATATGTTGGAGATTCTGAAAAATAGAAAAGGGGATGGCACAGAAAATAGACATCAATCCACAAAGCACAGGGAGGGGGTTGATTGAATCTAAAGGTCGCACCCTAAACCATGTGGATGACCAGGTCACTCTCTCTGTCCCCACCCCCACTCCCCAAGCCTTCCAGCCTAGACCTTGAGGCACAAACACTAAACACATAGTCACAAAGGTAAAGATAGAACTGCAGATTGGGACACACTGCAGAGAAAGACTTTGGCCCACTGTAGGGTTTTATAATCAAAGAACCTGATTTAATGGGGGCCAAGAAAGGCTTTTTGGAGAAAATAACATTTAAGGGGAAATTTGAAGGGGAGTCATATAAATATAACCAGTTATAGTAAATCAATTATTTTAAGAGTATGTGAATAAAGAGATGAAGATAAAAAGAGAGACAGAGATGGAGATTATAGATATATTCATGGGATTCACTCACTTTAATTAAAATTATAAAATAGTGACCCTAATGAGGCTTCTGATGAAAAGAATGGCAAATTTTCAGTCAAACAGAATATATCCCATCAGACATGAAAATTCTATTATCTTTGCAATGACAGATTGATTCACTATACAGGACTTCATAATATTTGAAATTAGGAACGTGGCATTAAAGTTCACGAACTGATTACTCTAATTACAGTTCATTTGATCTTGATTGCTTTTGTAGGGACTCCTGATTAAATGTCTGCCCTTGTAATTCCTAATGTGTGTTTCTTGCAAAGCTAAAAATTTCTGGGGATAATAATTCAGTGTTTCCCTTTCAGCCCTTTCTTCCCACACCATATGGTGACAGTTGTTTCAATCATAAATATACATTTTTAAAAACTCTGACTTGTTATAGTCCTCTTTGGTTTGCAGAGATTTTCACTCACAGGATTTGGAGCTCAAAACAACTTGGGGGAGGCAAGCATTAACTAATTCTTGTTAATGCACCTCATTCACGAAGGTGAAGTGAACTGACCTAGCTCATATAACCCCTTCTGTGTGCTATTCTCTTCAACAAATTGCCAGAGAACTAACTCTAGAATGTGGGATTCTCACAGGGAGGAAGCCATCCATGCATTCTTCTTCACCGACTGGGAGATGCATGCTAGAGCCACTTCACTTCTCTAGCAAAGGGCACCAGAGAGGATATAATGAAGCAGAAAAACTGAAGACAAATTCCCACCGAAATGCACACAGCTTTTGTTCATAAACAGGTGCACACACACACACAAACACACACACACACACTTTCTGAGCTCTCAGCACACATCTTAGACCTAGGATCCTGACAGCAAAACAATAAGCCAATATATACTTCCTGGGGCAAGGGAAGAGGCTGTAGAGTAAGGAGACTTTGTCTTCCATGGACATTAACCTCTGAAGATGAGCTTCTGTAGAACTAGAGCCTCAGCCCTTTATGAAATGATTTGGCCAAGAGCGTCCAGTTGGCTGAGTGGAGTTAACAGAATTTCCAGGAAACCAAGGCCACCAGTGAGGGGGTACAGTATTCTTTTGGAATACTTAGCCATGGGAAGCTAAAGCCTGGGACCCCAGGAGGCTGGCAATTAGGGACAATTCCAGAAAAGGTAGCAGTGAACATTAATTGGGCACCAGAGTACTGTGAAAAGGGTGGGCATCTTGAAGAGAAATTTCCATCCCAACCAAGACCATCGGGTGAAAACTCAGTCCCAGGGAGACTGCTGACCTTGTAGGGCACAGCAATAGGCTGAGAGAAGCACAGCTATTGGCTGAAACTCACAGATAAAGTGAAGGCCAAGGAATTTCCTCCAAGAACCAGCTCTAAGCCTTCTATCAATAGATGCTGGCAATCTCTTCCAAGAGAATTTCCTTCTCTTGAAAGGAAATAAGAGCACCCTTAACATTCATATGTTGAAGTCTTAAGACCAGTCAGAATACGACTGTATTTGGAGGCAAGGCCTCTAGAGAGGCAATTAAATTGAAATTACGTCATGGGGTGGGCCCTTATCCAAAAGGACTGGTGTCTTTATAGGAAGAGGGTATGTGGGGGCGCCTGGGTGGCTCAGTGGTTTGGGCTACTGCCTTCGGCTTGGGTCATGATCTCAGGGTCTTGGGATCGAGCCCCGCGTCGGGCTCCCTGCTCCACAGGAAGTCTGCTTCCCTCTCTCTGCCTGCCTCTCTGCCTACTTGTGATCTCTGTCTGTCAAATAAATAAATAAAATCTTTAAAAAAAAAAAAGAAGAGGGTATGTGGACACAGACAGGAGGGAAGATCATGCAAGGACACATCAGGAAGATGGGCCTCTACAAGTCAAGGGGGAAGAATATAAAAGAAGAAAATCAAGATGTATTGGGTAACTATTTTCAATAGTCTCACTCTTGACATTCTGGTATTTTTTTTTTCTTTTGTATTCAGAATCACAGCCCCTGTGGTTATTCAGTTCTCAACTTGCTTTGGTTATACTTTATTTTTTTTTTAAGATTTTTATCCTTTTTTTTTTTTTTTTTTTTTTGAGAGAGAGGAGAGAGAGAATGAAAAGTAGAGGGAGAGGAACAAGGAGCCTCCACGCTAAGCATGGAGCCTGACACAGGACCCTGAGATCATGACTTGAGCTGAAACCAAGAGTCGAAGGCTCAGCTGACTGAGCCACCCAGGCATCCCTATACTTTACTTTTTAAAAAGACAAAGAAAGCATTCAAGTGAGACATGGTGAGTGCATGGCCCCATACTCGGGTTGTGGTGCATTGCAGCAGCACTAAAGTCAAAAGCACCCCCATGCTCAGTGCTCTACATGCAACAAACATCAGGGTGAGTGGCCAGGTGGGGTCCTTGCCTCCAAGTGTCCCTAAAGACGTCCTTAGCCAAGCAGGCAGGCAGGCAGGCAGGCAGCTACAGAGGGGCCCTTCCCCTCTGAGAAGGTAAGAGTTCTTCTCATGCCCTTGACCAGCTGATTATAATCATTCTGAATCTGAGAAATCAGCAAGTCTATCACCTGGAGATTTAATCATCTTTTCTCTACTCAAATCTGATAATGAATGATTCCAGGAGCTTATTAATTTTTCATTTCAGAATGAGCACATGAAGACTACCTAGTATAGAGTTCTATTGCCTTTGAAAAATTCCATTCATGCCTTGGGTCTGTGCTGTGAATGCACTATACATTCTCCTGATGAACACACTGAATCACAGTGAATCTTACTGACAAGGGTTTAAGGTGAGATCATACTAGCATGCACCTAAATCTGTCCACTGCAGTATTGCCAAAGCTCTCCTCTGGCTTCAACCAGAGGTGAGAGTGTGGGGCACCACAGAGCCTTTCCAGCCAGAACTTGCTGTGAGTCCCTCATATCTAACATCTGTCCCTCTGCATATACTGTGCCATGTCCCCCTGCTTCTGCCTCAATTCAAGTTTGTCATCTTTCACTTGGATGATACCATTGGTCCTCATCTTTCTCTTCCAGCTCATCTATTTGCATTTGACCACAACAAACTACCTGCACTTCCTTGGACATACCCCCCTGGAGCTCTGTGTATTGTTTGCCTTTGGCCAGAAATGCCCTCCTGCATTTGCTCCACTTGGCTGACCTCTACTCTTCTTTCAAGAAGCAGTCCAGGGCCACCTGGGTGACTCAGTCAACTGAGTGACCAACTCTTGATTTTGGCACAGGTCATGATCTGAGTCGTGGGACTAAACCCTATTTCGGGCTCCATGATTGCCGTGGAGTCAACTTGGCCCTCTCCCTCTGCTCCTCCCCCCTACTCTCTCTCTCTCTCTCTCTCTCTCTCTCTCATTCACTCTCTCAAATAAATAACATCTTAAAAAAAAAAAAAAAGAAACAGTCCAAGGGTCATGTCCTTTGAGAAACCATCTTCCCACAGACATCACTGCCTCTTTCCAACTGGACTATTCCTTATACAGAATGATTCAAAAAGAATGGGACACTTCTAAAAACATATTACTCAATAACTAGTTCATATATAAGAATATACCATACACATGGCACCTGGGTGGCTCAGCCAGTTAAGCATCTACCTTTGGGTCAGGTCATGATCCTGAAGCCCCAGGATCAAGTCCCACATTGGGCTTCCTGCTCAGCAGGGACTCTGCTTCTCCCTCTGCCTTTTGTCCTATTCCTTCTCTCTCCCTCTCTCAAATAAATAAACAAAATCTTAAAAAAAAAAAGAATATACAGTATACACCAAATTTTAATTACCCTGATATTTGTCATTTTTCTTATTGATGATAGTACCCAATTGCCTTAGGAGTGGTGCTTGATCAGACAGTACCCTCTGAGATCAGGCAAGAGGGTCTCTGCTCTTTAGAAGAATCCAGATATTACAAACACACCAAAAAATGTATTTATTAAAAAATACATAGGCCCCTCTGTCCCTTTGGATCTGGTGTATAGTATTTGCATAGAAACACTCCTAACCCTATTTAGTTTGTTCATATGCCTGGGCCATATTTGGGCCCAGAAAAATGCTTTTCCACATGCCTTAGGTCCAGATAAGAGAACTGCATTCAAATTCTGTAGAGCTTTTGGGTTACATCACTTCTCAAGTTAGAGATGGACTGCTTTGGAGTGTAGAGAAGATTTGGTAAGTGAAAAGCCTGGTAGGAGGAAAGACAAAACAGCTTGTCTCATCTCTCTCCCCAGTTAGAAATACAATGGAACCTGGGACATCTGGGTGGTTCTGTCAGTTAAACATCTGCTTCTTGATTTTGGTTCAGGTTATGATCTCAGGGCCATGAGGAGCCTTGGGGAGCCTGCTTGATATCCTCTCTCCCTCTGCCTCCCACCACGATCTGTCTATCTCTCTCTCTCTCTCTCAAAAATAAATAAATAAAATATTTAAAGAAAAGAAATACAATGGGTCCTAATGAATGAATTATCACTTCCCAATAGTGCTGAGCATCCAATCTCCTGCTTCTCTTTGGTTTCAATTCTTTGTTTCAGAGATTTTTATGAATTAATGCAATACACATAACAACTAGGTAAGTTTGCCAAGGAACATTTTGCACAATAAAACAATCATTTATTTAAACATCACTGGCTCTTCTAAATAACACTCAAACACATGCAACAATGAAGTTCAGTTGTTTGATACTTTGTTGACTTTGAGTCAACTAAAAACACACCTGTATACATATTTCATCATAGTGTGATATACAACTTTTCCATAAGTTGGTGTATGGATTGTGGGACTTCACTTGTGCTCTGGCCCTAAGTGTTTAGAGAAGACTCTACCTGGATTCACAGATATCCTGCACCACCAACTTCTTATGGAGAAAGATCAGGATTCTCAAGTCAGGACCATTCACTCTTCACCGCCCCGAGGACATGAATGAACTCATGATGCTGTTGATTATGGTATGCTAGAAAAGACCTCTGATATGCTGCAAAAGACAAATTAGCCTTTCATATTAATGTGCATAATTTCATTATGAGCGGGGTGCAATGAGCATTTCTAATACTATACAAATAGGCATGATTGTTTCCTTGGTTGTGACAACATGTTCACATAAAACCCGGTTCCAGAGTGGTAATCGTTGAGAGGGTTCAATTCTCCCTGAGTCTCCTGTCTGCAGCTCTCACTAGTTATTCTTGCAATTATGCATTTGCATAGTTGGCTTCACTCCTAGAAGACAGGAACCAATCATACTCTTCTTGGACATGCAAAAAAGATTGTGCGTGCCTCTTTTTCTTTTTTTTTTTTTAAGATTTTATTTATTTATTTGACAGAGAGAAATCACAAGTAGGCAGAGAGGCAGGCAGAGAGAGAGAGAGAAGAGGAAGCAGGCTCCCTGCTGAGCAGAGAGCCTGATGTGGGACTCGATCCCAGGACCCTGAGATCATGACCTGAGCCGAAGGCAGCAGCTTAACCACTGAGCCACCCCAGGCGCCCTGCGTGCCTCTTTTTAATGGAATGTCTGGCTATTTTCAAACCCACCTGGGGTTGAAATGGAAACATTTGTTGGAAGAAGATTCCTGAAGCTTATCAAGGCCTCTTTGGCAATCCAGATCTTTTCCTTATTTGTTTTCATGTCATGGTTGGTGCTCCATAAATGCACATGAAAATAAGAAAGCATGCCTTAGGAGTAGCTCCCTACTCTTGTAGACACGGCATCGCTACGAGTGATGGGTTTCCCATCTTGGCCTCGGATACTCTTGATCATATCAAGGTTTTCTTTTTTAATAGTATCTTTATCATTTCCATTTCTTTAGTTAACAATCATTGAATTAGCATCCACTGGGTACTTTAAATTATCTTACATATTTACTATGTTTACTTCTTTACTGTTTTTCTTTCTCAGTAGAATCTAAACTCCTCAGAAGTTGACACCTATGGGTCTCACTCGCTACAGAATCCTCAGCAGGTGGAAGACAGTAGGCACTAAATATATGCTGCATGGTTGAGTATGTAAACGTGCATCTATATTATCAACAACTGAGATTCTTATGTGTTTTTTTTTTCTCCCCCTAGTGCTTTCTCCTTTATTCAAACAACAGCAAGGTAGTATCTACCTGTTTTCAAACAACCGAAAATGCTACTTTAGAAGGACTCTCTAAATTAACCGATTCTTGGTGGTGGTGGAAAGACTGATATTTTCGGTTTTTCATCCTTTATTTCTGTCCTGAGTCGTTCTTGATTCTAATGCGCACCATACATTGCTAGGTGCTTCTCCAGCTGTTCCAGCACCTGCTGGAACAATGTAAAGCCTCTTTTTCCAGCAAAACCGCCGCTCTTCAGTAACACATCCATTCTCCACAGCCAAGATTACAAGTTGATTTTTGTTTTTTTTGTTTTTTTTTTATTATTTATTATTATTATTTTTTTTCACTCAGATTTCACTTGCTCGGGATAAATCTTGTAAGCTATTAAATCTGACTTTCTGATCCCAGCGCCCAGAGCATTTGAAGAGCTATCAAAGGGACACTACCAGCATCTTGTATATTACAGTAAGCTCTTGATAGCAGCCATTAATGGGTTGTATGATGGGGAACATCAGTCTGAAAATAAAAATAGGTAGGCTGGAAGGAATAGGCTCAGTCGACTTCATTTCACACATGTACAGCCACTGACGCATCCGCAATGAGATTAGGCAGGGCCCTTGTTGTTGGCAACCTATTTAAAACTTTTCTGAAATAATAAATCTCTAATTCGTTTCTGCTCTGGAGTTTGTGCCACTAAGCTGAAAGAGGAAGAACAAATAGTAGTTAATGGTAAAGGAGCCCCTTGCTTTAAAAAGCTCACCAGTGGAGAAGACAAATACCAGATAGAAGGATTTACAGTTCTTTTGTTTTAAAATAGTTGGAGGTATAAATAAGCAGAAGGGTCTGAAAGCTGTTGTCAGACCCTTTCCCTTTTCTGCCTTCGCAGCTGTCTTACATTTGTTACAGGCTCTCTATTAAACTGTAACGTAGTTTTCCTGCACAGTGGTAGGGCTTTAGCGGATCACTTGGAGCATCTCTTTGAAATGAGTGAGGCCCACATAGGCAGGAGGCACCATAAAAATAGCCTTGTTAGATACCACCTGTGATTCCAATGATACATCAAAGCCAAGACTCAGAGAGACCAAGGTCAAAAACACCCTGCAACCACAAGCAGTATATACTCCTGCTTCTAGGCGGAACACAAGGTCGGGGGATCCCATGGCAGGTGAATGCATCAGATTACTGGGAACTTATGTCTTATCACAAGTTTGGTTGTACAGGAGGTGGGAATGAGATACAGAACCTATGGGGCACATTGAAGATGCATCCCGAATGCAGTTCTCAGAATTTTGTTTAAGGAGAGAATGACTGTATGGAACCAGGGAATGTGGGGGGTGGGGAAAAGCAAGGCTTGAGGCTGAGAACACTCCCTTCTTGTCACAGCTGGGTAGGTGTGCTCATCCAAGAGTTCACAGGCATTTCTTCACTGATACTGTGAAATGTGAGCTTTCCTTTGATATAGAAGAAGAAAAGCTAGGTCTTGAAAAGTAGAATAATTTCAGTGTTTTTGTACTGAAATTCATAAGTAGGATGTATTTGCTAATTTAATCCTAAGTATTTGTTTCATGCCCCCTTCTTAAGTCAAAGGAAATTGCATGCAGATACAGCAGGGGTATAGGGAAAAAGTTCTTCCATTTGTGACAGGCCTGCTTTTACCAAAGCCTGAACTCCGAGCTAGCTGAGATTATCTCTGTGTCTAATGGGAAAGGCACTGTGGATTCTGAATGCGGCATTATCTTGCATTAGAGCTGTGTTGCCTAATAACAGAAGAGGGCTTTGGGCCATAATTAATAGCCATTCTTACAGATTTTTTAACTCTGCCATCTCCAAGGAGCTTACTTTCCATTAACATTTCCAGAAATAGCTTACTTTACATTATTATAGTGCTGCAAGAGATAGTTTCCAAATTATTCCCAAGCTAATTATTTTTAAAAAATGATTACTCAAAAAGCTTTCCCCACTTTAAATTGTACCTTTAAGAGCCTTGCAGTAAATATGAAGATAGAGCCATAACCATCGGAAGAATCTCTGTTTGTGATATAGCCAACTCCATTAACTCAATCTCTAGTGTGCTCTAAAATGTGTTTTCATTACAAGTTATGGTGCTAAATACCAGGGGAAAAGATATGCAAATCAGCAATATTAACTATGCCAGTTAAGACGAGCCAAACTAACCTAATGAAGGGGATATAGCCACTATAAAGCTATGTTTTGCTTCTTTTAAAGGTTAATTAGACTGCCTAATTATCCCAGACAGAGAGCATATTATTCTCTTGGAAAAGCAAGCATAATTAACTTAGAGAGGCTTCCCCTACAAGCAAACACAAGTAAATAGAAAAACTCCAATCCAAAGTGCTTTGCTTCCACTTGGTTTGAAATCTAAAAGATGGCTCAATGTTCACGTGAATAGGAGCAGAGGTACACACACAAACACACTCACACTCACACCCAAGAAGACGAAAAGGAAAGTATCACTAGGGAAGATTGTTATTAGACATTTGCTGCTTTGGGCTGCCTAGCAGTACTTCCCTTTTCTGTTGCTAAGGTTGGATTTTCCTTCTGCAAAAATTATGCACCTACAGTGCAATTCAGCCTCTCTCCTGCCCAATCCTACATCCCTCCCTCCCTGCCAGATAATATTTCTTGGCAAACTATCCAATAAACCATCTGCACACAAATGTCCATTTCAAAGTCTCTGAAAAGACTTTCCCAGGGGAGCTGATAAATGCCATTGTTGCCAGGATGGGTCCTAGGAAGCAGAAACTCAAATGGGATTTGGGGAGTTAGCAGCATTTGTCTGCTGGCTAGTAATGAGGGTAACATCACTGGGGGTTGGGCTGGAACCAGTAGCCCTTGGTACATTGTCACGAGATGACTGTTCATACCTTCACTGGGGGTCAGCCAGGATAGAACGCAGGCAGAAGCAAATGTACGGGTGTGTATGGTAAATGTAAGATTGGTACAATATCACAAGTGTTTGAGGATTTCAGGAGAGACAGCAATTATAAACACAATGAAGTTTGATGCTTGTTGCTGGGACTTTTGACGAATCAGGGAAAGACAAGAAAAGGCTGATTGTGATTACTAATTTAAGGTAAAGAATGGAAGGCAGAAGTCCTCCTTGGCAGCATATTTAAAAAAAATAAAAATAAAAAAGCACCTCTCCTGTAGACAGGTGGCAGAAAAGGCTGAGGACCAGGATCGAGAATTAACTATAATTACAGTGGAGATCCAATGAGGGTCGAAATTCCTTTCATTTATGGTAACTGAAATTGACACATTCTGTATACATATAGTTTTGCCCTTCTGACTGCAGAGCCTAGTAGCTCCAATATATGAGGGTTTAAAAAATGTTTGGTCTACTGATTGAGGATCCTCCTCAACATTTCATGAGACTAAATTTCTCTCTTTACAGCAAAGGGGGTGAGGCAAGGACACCGGGTGCCTCAGTCCGTTAAACATTTCCTTCAGCTCAAGTCATGATCCCAGGGTCCTGAGATCGAGTCCTCCCCTGCTCAGCAGTGAGCCTGCTTCTCCCTCTGCATGTCGCCCTCCCTCTCTCTCTGTCAAATGAATAAATAATTTTTTTTTAAAAGATGAGGCAGTTGACACAAAATCATTGGATCTATCCATCTTATACCACACCACCGAGAAACTGCAGGCATAATAAAGCCATGGGACAACACTTTGAAGACACAGCAGAGGCACTGGATTGAAGATGATACACTCAAAGATGGGTACTACTTAAGGCCTCTTACACACCCTACATTCATGGTGTGGTTCTGTGCTCCAATAGGGAGAACACATCACAAGTCTGAGAACCAAGGATTAAAAGTAGGAGAAAATCTACTTCCTTTCATACTCAGTGAGCCCTTGAGCATTTTTTCTCTCTCATCCACACAAATGGAGCTCTTGAGTCTAGAGGATCTGATTCCCAGAAGGAGGATGCTTCTACCAGGAGATACTGTGAGAGTCCCATTCAACTGTAAGCTTGGGTTGCTGTCCTATCACTTCAGGTTCCTTGTGTCAGGAGACCAGATTACAAGGAAAGTTCATTATGCTCAAGGGATAATTGACCTTCATCTTTAGGAGGATGTTGAACTATTGTTATACAGTGGAAGAAATGCCAGAAACCTATTCGATCCACTGGAGTTTTTAATGATCTCCTGTCCAACTGTAATGCTAAAAGGGCAAGAGAAGCATTCATAGCCTATGGAGAACATGGTGACCATGGATCAGACCCCTCAGGGATGAGTGTCTGGGTCACCTCATCAGGGAGGTCCTGACAGGGGAGGTTCTAGAACAAGAGGGAGTCACCATGAGCCATGCAGGAGGAAGATGAGGAGCATCAGTGTGGCCCCACGCATAATGGTAGCCATTTGGGCTGTAATTTGTCCCATTAATGTTACCCTCAGAAATTTCCCCGCAAATGGAGATCAATGAGAATCCTAGAAAAACTGTTACCAGATGGGCAGAACTTACATACAGCAAGTGGGTCCAAGCCATAGAGGTGGACTGTAGTTCATGCTGGGGTGCAGCATGAGAATCCCATCATTAAGACTGAGTTACACTCTCCCCCAGCTGCCAAAATCTATTTCCTGATGTCAACTGAAGTGTTACTTCTCCAGGAATTACTCTCAGCCAATGAGCTTGCCCATTCAAGATTATGCCCCACCTTAAGTATAGACTTCACTCAACAACTCCTTATTGTTGAGGTATAATATACAACTAGCTATTGTAGGGATCCCTCCAACTTCAGGGTGCCATCAACAATCATAAGACCATGAGAAGCAAGAACAACTTTCTGACATTTATACATTTCAGTCAATGTGGTACTCTCCAGGTGAGGACTCCTTCCAAGGTATATGAGCTATCATAAAGTAACTTGGATTTTCCCATATTTAATGAAAGGATCTGCCACAGGATACATACCTTTAAGTGGGCTTCCATGTTCTATGAAGAAGTATTTATGAGCTAGGCCAATATAAGGCAAGAGCAATCTATTTTCCTGGAAGGGGGTTTTATAGAGGCCTTATCTTTATCTGTTTATATTCATGCAAAGATTTGGCAATTAAAGAAAAAAGAGAAGGAGGAGGGAGAAGAGGGAGAAGTGTGGAAGCAAGGAGGAGAAGAAAGAGAATTTCAAGATCCAAATTTAGCCGTATATAAGACTATTCAAGATGACCTGTTCTCCTTCACAACTAACATATTCCACTCAACAATCTGTCATGTAATCCCCCACACTCACCCTTATAGTCCTTGGCTTCCTAATAAGTTATAAGGAATAAACACTGAAACTAATTCTAATGCCCCAGCTTCTCCATTATCTACCTCTAATCAGGAGAACTCTTGTCCCTGCCTGTTAGGAGCCTGAAATAGTCCTATTGGTTAAAGGTCACCGCTTTCTAATCACAAACATGACATTGCCTTTGGGTCCTAGGATGCTTGCAAAGATACAAATGTTAGCACACAGCTCAACAAGCGTAGAAAAAGGATTTAAGGGGAGTCAATCAGAGCAGTGGGGTGAACTCTGAGTCTTGGTTTCCTCACCTGCCCGAAGAGTTGGTTCTGCTGGGCTTTCTATCTGTTCCTTTCCAGAAGAACTTTGCCAAGGTGACATGGGTCACCCCAGAGAGAGGTGGTCATTCCTCCCAGCCAGGATGTAAGAGCTCTGTTCCTTTCTAGTCTCCACATCAAGCAAGCAAGGCTTTGGCATCTCTGCCACCTCCCACATGGACTTGGAAGTATTAACAATTTTCCAAGGTCAACACTCAGCCCCTCTCCCTTCCTCAGCAGAGTGCCATTTTCAGTCAAGGAAAATTTTCTCCTTCATGTAGAGCCGCTTGCCCTCTGCTTTTTGTCTCCTTCGAGTCCACCTCCTTGGCCCTAATTCTTTGCCTCAGTAAACTAGGAACAACATCAGAAATTGAACAAATTGCAGTGGCCATTTCCACTACCAGAGGTCGGAAGTTGCTCAAGGCCAAATGTTGCAGGGGAATTTGAGGCCAAGAAAAAGCAATTTACTTCTCACAACATTTTAGCAAGAAGACAAGTAGAGTCACCCCATTAAAACAAGTCACCTCTTACATTTCCCCGCATCGAGTAGATCCCCTGAGCAGGGAGAGTCAACAATGCCGTTCACTTCAAATGAAGTGGACACAGCCTTGCTTTATAACGGTGGCTCCCACACAAATCAGGGCATCAGGCTCCTGAGCTTCAGATGCGCTCCCTGGAGTTGGGGCTTAAAGATTTGTGTTTCTAATAAACTCCAGGTGATAGGGCCCCTAGTGGCACAGGGCCCCACTTTGGGGACTGCTATTCCATACCATGGTAGCCCTTACATGGGGGTTGGGACACCGGGTGACCCCAACACATTGGCTCATCAGCAAGTCTGCACGGGATAGAGAATTTGATTCGAATAAACCACAGAGGTGAAAATCAATGAGCCAATTTCAAAAGGAGGCACTGGTGGCAAAGAAAACCTTCAATTAGCACATCTGCAACAGAGATCCTTGTCTGATTTTTTTTTTTCTTTTGGCTTCAATAATCTTATCAGCCAGGCACCAGAAGTCCAGCCAGTGATAGGTTTGTAATTATTTTTAATCACCCTGAAAACTAAATGCTGGTTCAGAGGAGAATTCAATTGATTTGCAGACAGTGTTTACTGCTTTCCCTGTCACCCCACAGACAGCCAATTAATGACATTAAAGATTAATTAACAGAAAAGCCTGTGCCCTACCTGCCAAAGAGATGATTAAACTGGGACTTCTGTGTTTCTTCCCAGAGAGGAAAATAACCCTCAATAATGAAAGGTTCAGAGGCAGCTTTTGTCCTGAGTCCAGAGTCCATCCAAGGCTGGGCCAGAAAGGTTGGGTAAAGAGCAAAGTGGGCAGTGGGTGGGCTCTAGCTGAGGCTTAGCCCTCCCCCAGGGGGCACCGACCCGTGTGCATCCCCATGTGATCCAGCAGACAGGTCCTCCTTGCAGGGGAGTGGGACATGGCACAGCCCCCCGGTGTGCCTTCCCTCAAGATGGTGCAGCCACATCTCCCATCTGGCTCCCCATCCCTGTTCCTGCCCGTCCCTTGCCATCACATCCACTTCCCTAGAAAGTCCTCTGAATCCAAAACCATCTTTTCTCACGTGACCATGCAGAGGCTGTCCATCCTTTTCTCAAAGAAGCAGGTAGCAAAGGTAAAGTGTGATCATTCCAAACACGTGTAATTAAACAGAAAGGACTCTGAGATCAGGAGAAGGACAGGAACTCGCCAGGATACTCTGGACGCTACCAGTAGCCCACACTGGAGAGCATTTCCTTGTTTACAGTTTGTCTTTCATCTACATTTTATCCCGTTAAATACTCCCCACAGCCTTGAAAGGGGGCATTTTGGGTTTTTTTTTCCCAGCTAAGGAAACTGAGCCAACGTGGGTGTGTGGAGTCCAGAGCAAGGTCGGGTGGGTCAAAGCTTCCCTCCTACCAAGGATGCTGAAGTACCCATAGCTGTGGGCATCTCTCACTGACAGTGCTAAACAAGGGGCTTGGCTCTACCACCCAGTGTGGTTAAAGCAGTTAGTCATGAAAATCTGACACTGAGAGAAAATATAAAATGACATAACTTCTAACTCTAAGCAGCCAACCAATTAAACAATAGAGGTATGAAAAGGCTCTTGCATTAGTAATGATATAATATGGCGCAGCTCTGATGCAGGATACTTTTGAGAATGATAGGGGACGAACAGAAACACGGGCAGCTCATGACTAGTAAACTGCTTCAAAAATGAATTCCCATGATTTTCAGCTTTCAGGTAGAAGTCTTAGGAGCACAGCAGCTGTGTCCACCTTTGAGACAAATAATGTGATAGTTAAAATGTATCATGGTTTAGCCAAGATGGATTTCTTATATGTTCTTGCCTAGAAAAGATTCTTCAATGAAAAGCCTTTTTTTTTTTTTTTGTATTGGAAGAGGTATATAATTATAAGGGAAGGAGGCAATAATTCCATTTGAAGCACTGAAGAAAATTTTATGGAGGACGTGATGTTTAAGTTCAACTCTGAAAGACCAGTAGACCATCTATTATAAGATAAAGAACATTTTGAGGCTGAGGGAATTGTTTGCACACATAATAAAGCAAGGCAATATTATGGAAGTAGAAAATGCCATGTTGTGCTTGGAGAACAGTGAGTGATCCTGACTTTGAGGGCAATTTTTATGTTTTTTTTTTAAATTTAATTTTTTTCTCTCCAAGAGGAAATGAGTACAGATTCCACAGTACGTTTATTAACACACGGTGTTATCTCCTTTCCATGGACAATTCTCCCAAGAGATTAAATATTTATGAAGTTGCATTTTCTTTCAGATAAAAGATAAAATTTGCTTTAAGTAACATTCAATATAAGAATGATAATGCTGATTAAAAAGGCTCTCAGTTACAATGCCAGATAACATTTGATGTAATTATCACCAAAGTTCCCGAGTCAGCAGAAGACCCTGCAAATAAGTAAAAGTGTAGAATTGGAAATGTCTCAGACCTGATAACAACAGAAATGCCAACAAATAAAAGAGCAAATGTATCTATTCAAATCAACAGGTCACAATGCCTTTCTTGTGCAGTTAAGTGTTAAAGTTGCCATATTTAATTCCCTGCTCAAATTCACGTGCGGGTAGATAGTGAGTTGCAATGAGATAAACAGCCTGGTTCTCAATGCCTCGGTGACTGCCTGATGTTAAGAAAGCACCCCAAAAGTGTTGACCTCCCAGGTGCAAAGTAGAATTAAGAGAATCTTGTTCACTTAATCCATTTACTTAATGCATATTGAATGAATACAGAAATTAATGAATCAAACACAGGCAGAAGGAGACCGTAGAGCGTGAGGCTGTGTAGCAGAAGAGCAGAGATTATCGCTGTAAAAGTAAGAGTGGAAATAATTCAATTTTGTAATAGCTAGCAGAGCTGTGAAACCATATGCTATTCTTTCATTCTACAAATTTTTCTTGTACACGTTCTGTGCCAAGAGGTTCTCGGGACCTAGCAATAAATAAAGCTCCTGCCCTCTTGGAAAAAAGACAATAAAAATACATACATCAATCAATTTCAGCCGTGATAAGTATTACAAGGAAAAACAGCAGGCTCGGAGTGCAGAGTGGCAGCCGTGCTAGTTTCGATCAGAGAAAGTGTCTCTTTTGTCTCCATCATTTTCCAGTTTACACAGCGTTTCCATTGACTCCGTTATTTCATTTAACTCTGACATCAGACTGTAATTTAGGTACGACTCCCATTTTTGCTGATGAGAGGACCTGGAGAACTTGACTGACTCGCCCCGCAAGGGGTGGTCACTGTTAAGAAAGGTAACATTGGTTCTTCACTTGGGTATCAAACACCTGTCAAGGTGCTCTGCAAATGTCATCTTCTATAATCCTCATGTGATGTTCGGTGTTTCTGCTTCTCTTAAACTTCCCTGTGGTGGGTTTAAAGTTATTGTCCAAGGTGCAAAGTCAGTAAATGGCAAGAAAAGTCAAGTTCAGGATGGTCGATTCCAAATCTTGTTCCAATCCTACTGCCTTATGGTCAGGATGTTTAAAAAGAAAAAATGCAGGTTGCCTATTCCTTCCCCAGAGGAGAAGAAGGATAGTTTAAGCAGATGGTTGGGAAGTCGAATGGAGCAGAGTTATATATTTGTAAATTCTTTACAACATGATAATCACTTTATTTTCATATCTTTCCTTTGTTGAGAACTATTAAATGTTCACTAAGGAAATCAGGGTAGAGTCTAAATTCCCAGGGCTACCGATGTTTACATTCACCCCAGGCTGGTTTCTATAATGTAAATGATAAAGAGATTTGTTTTTCCTGCTAAGTTCTATAATATCCGTGTGTCTTTCCTAATCACCACGGGCTTTTTGTATCTGTCTTCTTCACTGAAATGCACTTCCTACTGAAGTAAATTTGTTGTCCTTCCTCTAAAAAAAAAAAAAAAGATTTTATTTCTTTATTGGTGGGGGGAGGGAGAGAAAGCCTGCCGGGGCAGAAGGGTGAGGAGGGAGAGGGACAAGCAGACTCTGGGCTGAGCGAGGAGCCTGACACTGGGCTTGATCCCAGGACCCTGAAATGATGTCCTGAGCAGAAGCCAAGAATCAGAAGCTCAACCCACCCAGTCGCCCCAGCCCTTCCTTTCTACAGGAAGGGATGATGGCAGTGAGGGGAGAAGACGGCCAGGAGGGGAAGACAACACACAGAAGGAAACCAAGTATCCCTACTACTCAGAAAGAGTTGACACATCCGAATTACAAAATACACCAATGAAAATGAGCACATTCAAAGTGATACCAATGTCATAAAAGCATCTGCTAAAGAGATTAAAAGAAGTTAATTTTAGTTTGCTCTCAGAGACAAATAAAGGGATAATATCCACCTGGCAAACAAATTACTAAACAAACACGGATTTTTTTTTAAAGATATTTATTTATTTATTTATTCATTTATTTGACACACAGAGAGAGAGAGAGATCACAAGTAAGCAGAGAGGCAGGCAGAGAGAGAGGGGGAAGCAGGCTCCCAGCTGAGCAGAGAGCTTGATGCGGGGCTCGATCCCAGGACCCTGAGGTCATGACCTGAGCCAAAGGCAGAGGCTTAACCCAATGAGCCACTCAGGCACCCCCAAACACGGATTTTAAAAGGATCATAAAGAAACCATTAACAAACTTTGAAATGAAAGATACAATAATTAAACTGTAAACCAAAACCAAAAAGAAAACAAAACAGGAAAACTTCCATGACCAAGACAACTACTATAATCCCAGAGAACTCTTATTCTGTTGTCTCTAAAGTGCTTCTGAAAACTGCTAAATGTATCATTAGCAGGAGCCTTTGTTCTTTAAATTCTGCAAACTGAGGAGACAAACAACCTAACAGGAGAGTAAAAACCACAGGCCAGCTGACAATGGAGAGAGAAAACCCAAATTGTTCGTAAATATTTAAAAACTTGCTTAATCTCACTCTTCCAGAAGAAACGCAATTTGAAACAGTAATGGGCCCTTGTTTCCCCACAAATCAGAGCAGAAGAATGAAAACATCTCACGAAAGTAAGTATTGGTGAGGTTGTAACCCTGGGAAGCGCCACTGTCTACACAGACATACAAGCTGGGGGAGCCTCTGTACCAGCATGGAGGAACATAATTTGCTGCCTCTCTTTGGAGAGCAGAATATCTCTGGATATTCTGGAAATATCCAAAAAAATTGAAGGTTCAGACACTTTTCAATCCAACATTTCCATTTCTAGATATCGACCCTAGAGAAAGCTCATGTAAACATAAGGAGATGCATAAGGAGAATTTTCAATATGGCATCAGTTATAATAACAAACGAAAGTTAAAGCACAGCAATTAGTCATTAGAAAGAGAAAAGTGAATGAAAGTTTCAAATAGGAGCATGGGGGGCGCCTGGGTGGCTCAGTGGGTTAAGTCTCTGCCTTCGGTTTAGGTCGTGATCCCAGGGTCCTGAGATCGAGCCCCGCATTGGGCTCTCTGGTCAGCAGGGAGCTTGCTTCCTTCTCTCTCTCTGCCCGCCTCTCTGTCTACTTGTGATCTCTGTCAAATAAATAAATAAAATCTTTAAATAAAAAATAGGAACATGGATGTATCTCAAAATATTATATTGAGATGAGCTAGCAAGTCACAGAAGGATATGCCCCACATGATGCTACTGGTAAAAATTTAAAAGCAGATCAAAAATATGATATGCCTTTATGGATACGTCCATGAGTGGTAAAATCATCAACAACAAATTGAAGGACTTTTGGCATCATGGTACTCGGGAAAGAAATAATAAAAAATAAGTTTAATATGGAAACATGAGATTTTAAGTGTCTCTGTGATATTTTATTTCTTCAAAACAACTGGCGGGAGATTGAATAGTCGAGGAAGATAGAGTACCCCTACTACCAGCATGGTTCTAGATGGTCACCCAAGTTAATACACAGGAGAAGCTTCTGTGCTGGGGGACCAGGGTGGTCTTTTCCCTGCAAGGTACATACTGCAAGGAATTGATAGCCACGTGAGACCAAGTGAATCTTGAACCCCATGTAACACTGAACATCAACTCTAGATATAGATATACTGTGGGCCTAAATGTAAAATAGAAATAAAAGAACTTTAAGGAAAATATGTCTATGACCATATGGTAGGCAAAATTCCTAAATACAATATCCAAAAAAAAATCTAATCATAGAAAAAATGACACACTGGACTAAGAATTTATGTTTATGACATGCTATCTTGAGTGTGAAAAGGCAAACCACAGACACTATTGAAATGCATCTATTTGCATATGCCCAAATGCATGTGTGTATATACAAAGAACTATAATAAAAGTAGTTTTTAAAAGACAGAGGACCTCACAGAAGAAAACAGGGGAGGGTAATAAAACTTAACAGGTGATTCACAAAAGACAATATCCAAGTGGCTAAAAAAAATCAAAATAAAAAGGACTCATGTTTCTTAATCATCAGGGAAACACCAAGGAAAACCACAAGGTAACAGTGATTCATACACACCCAAAGGGCTACAACACAATAGAGACCATACCCAGTGTCAACAATGATGTGAGATGGCAGGAACTTTCATAAGCTGCTGATTAGAATGCAAAGCAGTTCACTTTGGAAACTCTTTAGTAGGACTGATTCAAGCTAACTCCTCTGGGACCTAGAAATTCCATTCCTGGGTATATACTTAACCTTCATTGAAAGATGTATCCAGGAATATTCAAGCCTCCTTTATTCAGGACAGCCCCGGTGGAGGCAACGCAAATGGGTATCCACAGCAGGATATGAGATAAACTTGACCTATCTGTGCAGGTGCGTTCTGTAGAGCAATGAGAAGGCTCCACACATAAGGACACATTGCGACAGAGCTGAATCTCACCACATAATGAGCAAAAGAAGTCACACAGAAGACAGTTCCTGCTGTATGATTCTAATTACACCAAGTTCAAACACTTGGAAAACTAATCTTTTGAGCTAGGAGTCAGTCTGGTCTGGAGCGAGGAAGCTGCTGGGAGAGGAGGGGCCCCAGTGAGTACCACACTGTTTCCCCTAAAATCTCTCTCTCTTGGTCTGGGTGTGGATTACATGGATGGGTTCACTTTGTGAAAATTTATCAAGCTGATTCTACGTCAAAAAGTTTTCAGTCTTCAGAAAAGCAAAGACAAAAGTAAAACTTGTGGAAACAAAGGAAGGAATGCAGGCCAGATCCCTGGAGGACTAAAGCAAAGAGAAGGGGCCAGCAGCAGCCTTGGGAAGAGGGCAGGCAACCTTTCTCCTGGGTGCCTTTTATCCACCGCCATTAGGTTGTTGGCTCTAGCCCTTGGAGCTTCCAGCAGAGAGAAAGAGCTCTCTAAATTCATCATGAGAACGAAAAGATTTTAAGGTGCCTGTTTCTAAAGCACACTCAATCTTTTTATTTGGTACAGGCAATGTCTATACAGTGGAAGCTCCTTTCAGGTTCTGCACTGAAGCCTGTGGCTTTTTCAATTGATATTGAAATGTGGCCTTGGCTCTGTTTAGCTCTTAGAGGAGATGTTTTAAATTGCTCAGAGGCAAAATGGAAAACTCCAGGCTGAGTTGTTAAAACTCTGCTTGGGATGAACCAGGGAAGCTGATCCTCTGTCACATGGTTCCTTCTGTGAATTGGTTTATGCAAAGCCCTACAGCTTAAGTTCTCTCTGCAACTTCTTTGCTCTTTATACAAAGGATTCTGGAACAATCTACTGGACCTCCAGATCCACTGAAAGGGATGTGGAAAGCACTCTCATAGATGAACCTCAGTATTTTACAGATTCACACACTTATTTGCTATTTCAGCAAATAGCTACTGGATGGCTCCTAGGCTGGATCATCTCCTAGGAGCATGGCGGAGGACAGATTTGAGTAGGAAGCCCCATGGCATGCAGGAAAGGGGGCCACAGCACCAATGATGAAGTCCCAGAACCTAAGTCAGGTTCGGTGGGGTGAGGAGGTTCGGAGCCGACGACTAAAGAAAGAATTCTTAAGACGTCGTTGGTGCAAAATGGTGGTTTATTAGAGCACGGGGACAGGACCCGTGGGCAGGAAGAGCTGCTGCCCCGGGTTGTGAGGAGTGGTTGGTTATATACACAGGAGTTGGGTAGGTGAGGACAAAGGGGTGTTCAGAAGGGCTATTGGGGCAAAGAATACTATCAGAATATTGAAGGCTTAGTTACTATCAAGTAAAAACAATTGAGAGTCTCCTGGTGGAATGTTACATTCCTGCTATCAAGCATCCCTGTTAATGAGATTTAGGTTTAGAAGAAATTTAACTTTATTTACTTTTCCTTCTACTTCCACCTCCTTCGGTTTTTTATGGAGGGGAGGGTGACATTAGGCTTGAGGAACTGAGTTCTGTGTCTTTGGAAATTGGGCTATTGATAAGGTAACTTCTTTGTTGTAATCTCAAGGACATTTGCAAACCAAGGGAGACTCCTGTCTTGCAGGATTGTGATCTCAGCAAGTTAACTATTTATCATTTTATGGCAGTCAGGAGTGCCTGAGGAATGCTACACATATGGAGGGGAGCGGATGAAAGGGGGGGTGCAAGGCGCCAGCTTTTGCTTTGTCTTTAGCCAGCCTCCTGATCCCTCATCATCCCCCCCTGAACAATTTTGACCCTTAAATCTTTAAGGTGGTTGAAGGTGGAAGGTCTCATCTTCTGTAACTTCTTCATGCTGAATAGGGGTGTAGAGCTGTCCCTACATGCTCGTGTCAATATTGATCAGGGTAGGAATGTATAGGGGAGTTACGAAAGGTGGAGGCAGCTGAATCCAGTGCTGACAGTGAAGAGGCGTCCTTGCGCGCGACAAGGATCGTCTGTCGTGGTGAAGTCATTGTAGCAATGGAGTCTCGGCACCAAGTAGAGAAACATGGAACAAAGCAACATATTAAGGTTAATAAGGTGATAAGAATGAGAAGCCCGAAAAGGAGATTTGGCCATAGTCCTCCTTCAAACCAGGAACTTAACCATTCACTGAGAGAGAGAGAAGGATCTTGTAGGGCCTTAATTTGGGTATTCATATCTTTTATTAGTCCTGTGACATTTTTGTGATAGTCTGGGATGTACACACAACATTCTGTCTTGATAATTGCGCATGTGCCACCCTGGGCTGCTGTCAGGACATCTAAGGCCATCCTATTTTGTAGGACTGCCTTGCGTATTTATGAGACTTCGGTATTAAGGAGGGAGATGCCATTTAGTGAATCATTGAGTGCCTTTGTAGTATATTTATTAAGGGCTTCTACATGCCACATGACATCCTCTAGTCCCGCAGATGGAACAAAAATGGATGCTAAGTGATCATACCATTTAAAAACAGATCGTGTCCATCTTTGTTTCAAGTTGGGGAGATTAGCTGGAGTTTAATAGTTTTAGTAATGTGCCCATGGATCCAGGCAAATTCTAAAGTACAGCGACCTATCTACCCTGGAGGAAGCCAGGGCCACAGGTTGGTTCCACATATCCAGTGGGTTCCTTTTGGAGCTGGCCATCTGATGCCAGGTCACCTTGCCCAGTCAGTAGCAAACCAGTCAGTAGCCTGGAGTACTATTACTTGGGAACACATTTCTAGTGAGCCATCCTAGACATCGTGTGTTATTTGCCCAAGTACCACTCATATGATTCCTTTGTTCCCAGCATAAAACTGCCTTCTGACTGAGCTGTCCAATCATGGGTGTAAGCCACAGATGTGTATCCCAGATTTGATATATGCCATTCTTAGTATAGCGATGAGGAGGGTTTTGGAACTTAGGCCCATATTGGATTGGGGAGTTATGGCTTGATAGCAATCCCCTTTCCTTCCAAATAGCTCCATGGGCATGTAGTACCAGGAAAGCATATTTGGAGTCAGTATAAATCTTAATTCTTAGGCTTTGGCAATTGCAAAGTGCTAGTGAGCACTATGGCATACCTACCTTATCTTTATTTTTTTTTTCTATGAAAACTATTGTCATCAGAAAACCAACTGTCATTTGTATTTTTAACAGGGGCATCTTAAATCTGGGCAAATAAAGTAAGCAAGATCAATAACCTTTTTTGCTCTATAGAGAAAGAAGTACAGTGGTCAGGTTCAGGCATACAGGTAACTAGGTTTAAAGTTTGACAAGTTTTAAGTATTATTTCTGGCATATCTGTAAGTATGGCCCAATATTTAATTAGTTGGCCACCATTATCCATTGGTGGCCTTTGGCTTCTAAGACAAATCTGGACCTGATGTGAAGTTATTACAGTCAGGGACTGTTCCATAGTGAGCTTTGAGGCTCCTTTTATGAGGGCTGTTCTATGCTTAGCTAAAGCATCTGTTTGCAATTGCACCTCAACAGAGGTGACTTCTAGGATAAATATGACTAAGGAATAAAACCAATAAGAAGACCTTTGAGTGGTCCAGCCTTAAAAATATCCTGATTACAGAGGATCACTGGCAAGTGAGAAAACTTGTCAAGAGATAAGGGGAGTCCCCCATGCATCATCCAATCCACTCATAAAGAAAGTGGGGTCATCCATTATCTCCACAAGTCCATAGTTAATCCTATGGAGTGTGGTATGGTGGATTTTAGGCAATTTCATTATCCCAGCCACACATAAGGTGTTAGTTAAGTTATACAATTGTAGGGGAATCAATCCCATCTTCCAGTTGTTTAATCATGTGCTGTGGGGTCTGCTAATATCCCCACAAAATAAAAAAGCAAGAAGATCATCTAAATGAGCTATTGTGTAACTTCTCTGAAGTTTACCTCAAATTGTTTAGCATAGGTAAACAAACATGTAAAGACAATCAAATCTAGAATTTAACATCCATAAAGGTGTGTTACTAAAACAATTTTTCTCTCTAAAATAACCCTCATTTACAGAGATAGCCAAATCAGGACTAATTCACTTGTGAAACAAGTCCAGCTTTAACAAACTTGGCCCATTATTTACATAATCTCAGCAAGAACAGTTGAGTGTGATCATATAGATCTTTTAGAATCTGCTTTGCTGGAACTTCTTTTTTTTTTTTTTTTTTAGTATATGTGCTGCCGAAGCGAGCACTACTTTGCTGGAACTTCTTATAAGGAATCTCTAGGTTGAACTTTTAGTAGCCTCTCTGGGCCAGAAGCCAAGCCCTGTACTTGCCATCAGGCATGCCTGCAATACCTGTTGATTTGGGCGAGTTCCTTTTCTGAGTCTCCGCACCTACCAAGGAGTGACATTCTTTACTCACCTGGTGAGACTTCTGGGAACTCTGTAAGCAAGGTATCAGGCTAACAGTCCCAAGGGGCTTTATGGCTCCAGGTTTCATAAAGTCAACCTTAGTTCTTTTAAAGCTGTCTGGTCATATCTGAGTCTATGCATGTCTTTCTCAAATATGACATTCCAGCCAAAGCCTTGGTATAATAACCCATGTTTCCAATGGTGTCCTGTTAAAGGAGAACAGATTCTTATTGAACTTATTCAAATGACTGATTGCCATGGAAGAATGAATACTTACTGAGACCTTTTGGTTTCAGAGGGTTCAGATAGAGAGAAAAGCTTGAATGCTTTGAGCACTTTTACATCTCTATATAAGTTACAGATAACTAGGAGGAAGTATCCCTAGTCTGGAAGAGCAAACATTAGAGAGAACCAGCAATGTTTAAAGTAAGATAAAACATTAAGGGACACAACACTATAATCTTTTAGTTCATTTAGTCCCATATTACTAATTCTGGTGAATGCGGCTTTAGTCAGTTTTGGAATTCTTACCCATTTCAGTTTTAGGATTTTCAAGTATATCAAATATCTGTATTTGTCCTGAAAGTCCTTTATAGGAATCTCCTTGAAGATAAAACTCATTTTACAAGAGAATTAAAACAATTATAAATGACAAAAACTCAGAATGGATATGGTTAGAGCTAAAGAGACACAGGAGTTTACAATTTAGCTGCAAGGAAATCAGGTTATTTCTGTGATACATAACATTTCCATAATTACAGTATCAAGCGATGATCTCTCAAAACGTTAAAACTTTAGGAAGTGTGTAGAATCTCTAGAATAGTTATAGTGTTTTCCCAAATGTAATCCAAGGTTTATCATTGGTTCAGTAGTACTTCATGAGCAACTTCACATACCAAGGAAAAGCCTGAGTTAAAGAGATTTACAATTTAAATCTTGTCAACATTTGCTAAAATCTTATGAAGTTTTAAAGCACATGCCTAAATATAATTAGGGATGTTAAACACGTGATAAAACAAAACATAGAAACTGGGTTTTCTGGGCTGGCAAAGAGAAAACCATTTACATTTTCTTAACAGCAGATCAATTGATCTAAGAAAACATTGTCCTTTTGAACAGAGACAATTTCAGTCTTGTACCAATGTACCTTTAAAACCCATTCATTTCAATCTTAGTTCATTCTTGACCATAGCTAAAATTCCTTTTCTGAAGATTTCCCTTCACAAACCTTCTACAACTTTCCTTTGCATTCAGGTTTTGTCCCAAGCCATTTCCTTCCAAACACCATCTCATTTAGGACAAAATTACCTTCCCTTACCTTCAACAAAATGTATTCCCATTCCTTAAATCTTTCTTACATATCTCCTACTTTCCTACATACAGTTTCCCTTTATTTCCATCAGTCTTAGTTACACTAAGCAGGACTTTGTATTCTTAGAAACACCTTTAGTTATTAACCAATTGTGAACTGTTACAACAATTCTTTAGATGACAAATTTATGAAACAGTGCAAATTTATGAAAAGTGCAAAACACGTTTACCAACAGATTTAAATACTCTTAGTTTCTTTGCAGTAAGAAGTCAAAAGCACAAACCTACATCCAATAATTAACGACTTAGCATTTTATCCTGTTTGGTTAAGAGACAGATGCCCACAAT
Source organism: Mustela nivalis (assembly GCF_964662115.1). Classification (NCBI taxonomy): domain Eukaryota; kingdom Metazoa; phylum Chordata; class Mammalia; order Carnivora; family Mustelidae; genus Mustela; species Mustela nivalis. The sequence continues at coordinate 142,167,288 of NC_139025.1, forward strand.
TTAATTCTATTTGTCATCCAAGCAAAACTTTAAAATTTTCAGGTTACCAAAGACTTTGAAAGCTACTTCAGCAATTATCCATTAGAACTTTGAGACAGACAATTAACCATCAGTTTAGTCATTTCTTTCCTAACAAATTTTAATAACACAAGCTTATTTGACCTTCAGTAAACTTTGATAGAATAAAGCTTCACATTTACTGCTGTTAACTTCAAAGATGCATCTATCTTAATTAAACCAACAAACTTAACTTAGTTCCAATACTGATTTATGTTCCACCTGGGCCCACAGCAATTTGAATGTTTACCTGAGACATGCGTGGGAAGATCTGGAGTGGGTGTGTTAGGTCCAGGGGGTGCTCTTCTTGCTCCTTGACAGTGAAGAGAGAAGGATCTGTGGTGCATGATCTAGAGGCTAGTCATGCAGGCTGCACGCACCTTGGTGCAGAAACAGAAGGGGAAAACAGGAAGCAAAGTGCTGCCACGAGGCAGAGAATGGATTCCCGGTTTCAGAGCTCATAAGCCCCAACAGAGGAGCAGACGCCATGCTTTCCCACCAGCAATGGGGGAGGGGTTAGGCAGTCCAAGTCAGGCCAGAGAACACAGGGAAACTTCCCCAAAACAAAGAGAGTTTCGGCAGCTGCTTGGGAATATTCCTTATGGTCTCTGTCTCGAGTTAGACCAAACCCAGTTGGCTCCAGTTATAGCCATTAACACGGGAAGTGAGTGAGGGAGAAGCTCCCACATCTATTAAGAGAAACAGAAATAAGGTCAGAGTCCCCTTTGCTAGGGATGGCCCAGCAGCCTGGGTTTACTAGAAGAAGGCTTATTTACGTAATTATCATTGAATATGTCAGGAGAAAGTTTACTAGCTGACTCATTTGGGCAAACACATTCCACAAAAGCCCCTTAGTCTGGGGTCCTGGTGTAGAGCAATGAAGGCCTAGGTATGAGCAGTGAAGGTATCCTAGGTCCATTTGCCCTGTTTCCTGCAGAGGAGATCTTATAGATCCCACTGAGGCCATGCAGTGTTACAGGAGCTCAGTCCTTTCCTAAGTTTTGCAATCCAAATTATTTCCAGTGGGTTAAAAGGCACCCCAAGGTAGAGTCCTTGGGAACTGAAGAAGCCTACCGAGGCCATGCTTCCAGAAAAGTAATGAAGGTCCATTACCAAATCCCCCGACTCCTGGGTGGCATCCCACACAGGGTATGTCAGAGGTTTTAGGTGTCAAAAGCGACCTGAGGCGTCCCTCAAGATACGCTATTGATCACCATCCTGCCTCCTCCAAAAGGCATTCCTGCCGGCATCCCTCCACTTCCCATTGCATCCTAGGCTACAGATGGGTGCCTGGTGAATGGACTAAAATGCTTGTGCCATGCTATTGTTATGTCCTGAAGACTGCATACTGTTTTGCCATATTAACCCATGGAAATACTAGAAAAGTTTGGCAAGGGGAAATTACCCAATTTCATAGCTTTAGGCAGTTTGTAGAAGACACTGACATGAAACAGTAAAGTCTGAAATCCATCATGGTCTATGTGACATTCCAACACATGTGGTCCTTACAGCCAACTTCCCTAGGAAACGGTCCCCGGTTGCGTTTTAATTCAATCGGGCACTGGTTTCGGCCGGCTCCCAGTGGAGGTCTCGCGGCCAGAAGTGGCTAGGCCAGGGATGTGGAGGGGATCACATTAGATCAATCAGGAGGAAACCTCACACGGGAGTCTTAAGATTGGCAGCCATCCTGGTGACTTAGTTGGCTGTCCCGTGCCCAAGAGAGACAACTTTCTATAAGAACAGGAATAGAGTGAGGCCATCAAGTTTCTGGGTCTTATTGCCATTCCAGCCAGGATACTAGCTTACAGCCAAAAGGCAGACGCTCTCCTCCCCATAGGGTAGCCATGGGCTAGAGGATTACAGCCTGAGCAATTGACATGCAAGTGTTCCAATAAGATCATAGTCCTTGAAAAAGCCCTGGAATGAGAGTAAAGGAAAAGGAGAGAAAGTACTCACCAATTTTGCACTGAAGCTCAGAGTCCAAATGTAAAGACTCCCAAATCTCCTGGCTGGCTCGCCAAAAATGATGAAGTCCCAGAACCTAAGTCAGGTTCAGTGGGGTGAGGAGGTTCGGAGCCGACGACTAAAGAAAGAATTCTTAAGACGTCGTTGGTGCAAAATGGTGGTTTATTAGAGCACGGGGACAGGACCCGTGGGCAGGAAGAGCTGCTGCCCCGGGTTGTGAGGAGTGGTTGGTTATATACACAGGAGTTGGGTAGGTGAGGACAAAGGGGTGTTCAGAAGGGCTATTGGGGCAAAGAATACTATCAGAATATTGAAGGCTTAGTTACTATCAAGTAAAGACAATTGAGAGTCTCCTGGTGGAATGTTACATTCCTGCTATCAAGCATCCCTGTTAATGAGATTTAGGTTTAGAAGAAATTTAACTTTATTTACTTTTCCTTCTACTTCCACCTCCTTCGGTTTTTTATGGAGGGGAGGGTGACATTAGGCTTGAGGAACTGAGTTCTGTGTCTTTGGAAATTGGGCTATTGATAAGGTAACTTCTTTGTTGTAATCTCAAGGACATTTGCAAACCAAGGGAGACTCCTGTCTTGCAGGATTGTGATCTCAGCAAGTTAACTATTTATCATTTTATGGCAGTCAGGGGTGCCTGAGGAATGCTACACATATGGAGGGGAGCGGATGAAAGGGGGGGTGCAAGGCGCCAGCTTTTGCTTTGTCCTCAGCCAGCCTCCTGATCCCTCATCACCAACATTTGGACTCAGGGCTCTGGCCCTCCTGGAAAGCGCTGTTTCTAGTCCCACTGCCTTACCTCTCCTCCATACCTCTGAAATATAGGATACCTTCTTAAGTGATTTTAAAACTATGAAGCCCAAAGGAAATGTCAGGGAAAGAGTCCTTATCTAGTTGTCAAAATGACAAAGAGTTGGACAAGATAGGAGCAAAGTGTGGCAAGGAGATTTTCTTTTGTTTTTTCCTTCTTTTACAGTTGGGAGAAGGTGGGAAAAAAAGGTGGTTTTCTACCATTATTCACTTCCAAAATATAGGTCAGATGTGCATGATCAGTACCAGAAAAGAATCAAAGAGAAATATGGTCCTTTCAAAGGAAAGATAAATAGGAAGGCCATAACACTAAACGTTCCCTCGCATAGACTTTAACTTTCTCCAAACAAGACAAATGCAGTTTTCCAATGAATATCCAAGTTGTGGTAGGCAGTCTCACCTGTTACACGAGATAATTAGAATGTCAGAGATGCTCTGGGCAGAAAGGACATGTCACCCTGGAGGGCCTTCCCATCACAGAACATTCTCTCCATAGTACCCTGGACAAGTGACCATGCCATTGTTGAACAAAATTTCTTTGATAGATGTTCTCTACTAAATTAAGCCAAAATGTCCCTCCCTGTAATTTTTGTCCTCATTCTGAATTTGTTCCTATGGGAGAAGCATATTAGAGGTGTAATTCCTCTTTACTTTGACAGTTCTTTAAGGATTTAAAAACCACAAGGGTATTATCTACCCCTGGCCTTCTCTTGTAAAAATTAGAACCGGATCCCCTAAGATTATGTTTCATTTGCCAGTGAGTATAATTTTTTTTCAAAGACCAGTTAAATGATAAGAATTAACCTTTATCTTTGGATTATAAAATTTGTAAATATTCAGTGCAAAAATAAACTTAAAATCCACATAAACATGAAGATGTAATAAAAATCATCAATAAATCTATTACTCTAAAAAAGCTACTATTTTGTTACATAGTTCTTTGAACAAGTTTCTATGCATATTTGTAAGTAGAACCTGCATATTTTTAAATGGGTCCATATCATACATGTTTGTCTCAAACCTTAAAACTTCACTTATTACATAATGGATATTTTTTCTTATCAAAAGTGGTACATTGGATAGACTTCAGTTCTGGAGAAAGATGACATAAGACTCAATTTTCTTGTTCTTGGTTCAACTTATTACCCTGGAAATTATTCAGCAGACAAGGATAAAAGGACTTTGAAAGCTGGAAGCAAGAAGGTAGACTGGCTTGCCATCCTAAGAATGAGGAACAAAAATGTGATGAGTTCACTGAGTTATAGTCTTGTCTCCCCAATACCCCTGTGTAGGCTCTGGAGAGACCACAACCCAGAACCACACACACAAAGAGAAAAACAAACAAATAAGCAAAGCCTGTGTTGTCTGGTGAAGGGACTGGTAAAGAGAAGTCCTTCTCTATCTCTCTCTAAACCAGCAAGTGGTCTGACCCATGTGAACCAGAGCAGTGAATCCCAGGCAATCCCAGTTCCCACCCACAACCAGGCATTGGTGAGCAGATGACAGCAACATCAGCATGGAAATCTCTGTCTCCCTGATCTCCACCCAGTGGCATAGGCCACTCAGGTCAAATGGTTTCTGACCTGACCCCCCCCCCCACACACACACACACAGAAGGTAGCACAGTGACTCAGGTAATTCAGGTAAATGCCTTTCCCCCATGCATATGTCACCAGCTGGAATTGAGTTAGAATTCCCATCAGTGCCAGGAAAAGAAGGAGGAGGAAGAGGGAGGGGGAGGAGGAATGAAAGGAGGGGGAAGGGAGAAGAGGAACAGGGGAGACATAAGAGGAGAAGGAGACAACATTGCAAGGGTTCTGAACACTAAAAAGTGTCATTGGAAATAAAGCTTATAAAAATAGGCTAGAACTTAGAATAATAAACCTGAACAAAGCCACTGCTGGCTAAAATAGAATATTTAAATAGGATTAAGCATCTCCTAACATAATAACCAAAGTGTCCAGAATAAAATAAAGCATTACTTGTGCAAGAAACCAAGAAAATGACTATGTGATTGAAAAAAGACAATCAAATGATATCAACATTGAGATGAATCAGGTGTTAGGATTACCTAAGGATTTTAAAGCAGCTGTCATAAAAATGTTCTAACAATCAATTATAAATTCTCCTGGGGAAAACAAAAAGGAAAAGATAGCCAAACCCAGCAAAGACATGAAAGTCATAAAAAGGAATTAAATTGGGAAAATGTAACTAAAAAAATAAAATCACCAAAATTTAAAGTGATCTGGATGGACTTAAGAGTAGAGTGAAGATAACAGAGGATAGAATCAGTGAGCTTGCAAACAGATCAATAGAATGTTCTCAATCTGAACAGAGGGAAAAAAATAGACCAAAAAAAAAAAAAAATGAACAGAGTCTCAGGATCTCTGGGACAATAACAAAGAAAAAAAAAAGCAAATATTTGTATCATTGGAGTTCCAGGAGGAGAAGTGTGGGATTTAAAAAAATTATGACTTCAAGGGTCATCTGGGTGGCTCAGTGGGTTAAGCCTCTGCCTTTGGCTCAAGTCATGATCTCAGGGTCCTGGGATTGAGCCCTGCATCCAGCTCTCTGCTCAGCAGGGAGTCTGCTTCCCCCACTCCCCGCCTGCCTGTCTGCCTACTTGTGATCTCTCTCTCTGTCAAGTAAATAAATAAAATCTTTAAAAAAAGAAATCATGACTTCAAATGTTTCAAAATTGCTAAAAGGCATAAATGTACAGATTCAAGAAGCTAAATGAACTTCACATAGAGTAGGTTTATATGAATAAATTCACGTGGAGACACAACATAATTAAATTTCTTAAAACTAAAGACAAAGAAAAAATCTTAAAAATAACCAGACAGAAGAGACACATTATGCATAATGGAACACCAATTCAAATGACAGTGGATTTGTCCCCTGAAACCATGGAAGCCAGATGATGTGGCACCACAATCTTGCAGATGTGGAAAGAAAAGAATGGTCAACCCCAAATTCTATACCTGGCAACACTATCCCTCAGGAATGAAGGGGGAAGACAGACATTCTCAGATGAAGGAAAACAAAGAGAATCTGTTGGTGGTCCATCTACCCTTCAAGAATGGCCATTAGAAGCTCTCCAACAGAAAGTTAACAATAACATAAGCAGTCTGGACCCACCATAAATAAAAGAGGGATAACAGAATGGGTGAAAATAAAAGTAAACCTAAAAGGTTATCCTCATCTCATGGATTCTCTTAATTTTATTTTTATATTATTTACATTATAACAAGATAGTACATATGCTCAATGCATGTAGAGAAAATACTTAAGACAATTTTATTTTAAAAGTAGGGAAGTAAAGGGATCTAAGTGGAATATATGATATATATATATATATATATATATATATATATATATATATATGTACTAGGTATATTCTAGGTACTAGAATAGGTACTATTATAGAATAGAATACTACTATAGAATAGAATATTCTAGGTACTAGGTATATTCTAGGTACTAGGTATATACCTAGTACCTAGAATAATTAGTAAGAACAGTATGGAAAGTGATATATTCACAAATATTGTGAACAGTATGGAAAGTGATATGTTCACAAATATTATAGGTAAGTCAAATCTAAATATTTTTAAGTAGCCCACATGAAAGCATGAAAGAAATACAGAGGCACAGGGATGCCTGGGTCGCTCAATCAGTTAAGTGTCTGACTCTTGATTTCAGCTCTGGTCGTGATCTCATGGGTGGTGGAATTGAGCTACCCATCAGACTACACAGTCAGCCCAGAGTCGGCTTGAGATTCTCTCTCTCTCTCTCTCCCCATCTCCCCACTTGCATGCTTGTCCTTTCCCTAAAATAAATAAATAAATCTTTAAAAAAAATACAGAGGAACAGAAAGCCAAAGGAACAAAAAGAATACAAATAATAACATGGCAGATATGAGCCCTAACATATCTATATTTACTATAAATGGGGGGAAGCTGTCCCGATTTCCCAACTGGATAAAGTGTATTCTGATTAGTTTCATGGTGATACTGGGCAAAAACTGTATAATTACATAAGTGCATGTCAGGTCAACTCAGTGGAGAAAAAGACCAGGGAATTTGTTGGTGTGGAATGACATAACCCATTTTGTGAAAACCTACAGACAAGTAAGAGTCAAGTTAATAAATACTAATAACTATATTTTGGTTATTTAAAAATACATAGTAGTAATTAGCTAGCTATAAAACTCACTAATTCCGAAGTGCTTTACATATTTACCTAATATCTAGATAGGTAAATTAGTAACTAGTGTATAAAAGATTTTTAACAAAAATTTTCACATTTACTCTTTTGAGCCTCACATCAAAACTATAAGTTAGATGTTTATAATCCTCAACTGAAATGTAAAGAAACCTCTAAGTTCAGGCTGCTTGCAAGTTACAGTCCTGAGACCCCAACCAACATCTTCTAACCCAATATACCGTCATTATTCTACCTTATCATGTCTTTATCCCAGAGCCTTCAGGGAATGCAGTAACTCTCAGTATTTCTTGCAAGACTGAAAAGACATGAGATATCCCGGCATATAGAGTTTATGGCATTATAAACAATAACCCCACAGGCGTGATTAAACCACAGCTGGGGAATTAAACCTTCTAGATTTGGAGAAGGACTTTCTGAATATCCTAAGTTCAGTGGAGGGGCTTTCACTGGCTCTTCAAAGGGACTTTTTTCCACTTCTGAGTATTTATCTGAAACAAATGAAAACGCCAATTCAAAAAGATATATTCACTCCTATGTTCATTGCATTATTACTTACAAAAGCCAAGATATTCGAGCAACCCTAGTGTCCATCAACAGATGAAAGGATAAAGAAGATAGGGTATATATACACAGGGGAATATTGATCAGCCATGAAAAAGAACAGATCTTGCCATTTGCAACAAAATGCACAGACCTTCAAGGCATGATGCTAAGTGAGCTAAGTTAGACAGCGAAAGACAAATATCATAGTATTTCAATTATATGGGGAATCTAAAAATCAAAACAAACTGTTGGCACCAAAGTGGGGAAGGGTTGGGGGCAGGAGGGATGGGCCAGTAAATTAGATGAAGGGAATTAAGAGGTACAAACTTCAAGTGATAAAGTAAGTCATGAGAACATCATGTAGAGCAGAGGGAATAAAGTCAATAATATCGTAGTAACCTTGGATGGTGACAGATGGTGACTAGATTTATCATGAGGATCATTCCATGATGTATGCAAATATTGAATCACTAGGATGCATACCTGAAACTAATAAGATATTGTATGTCAGGTACACTTCACTAAAACAATTTTGAAAATTTAACACACGTGTTGAACGTCTGTGTGCTAGGATCTGTGCAGGACATTGTGTGGAAAGACAGAAGAACGGAAAAGATGAATAAATGCCTAGGTCACGGTAATTGTATCAGTCATGAGATTCAGTCAGAGAAGTAGAACCGCTCTGTGTGCTGTAAGGTAAGGATTGGGTACAGGACTTTGACCTTCACAACTGGGGGAGTTGCTGAGGGAAATGAAGATGCAGTAGGGGAGCTGGAAAGTCCAAGGAAAGGTCACCCACCAACCTGTCTGACATACTAGTGTGGGTGGACAAGTCAGAACAGGAATAGGTATTCAGGGGCCAGCAAAGGGGGAGCTTCTGGAGAAGGTCTGGGCAGCCATGACCTCTGCAGACCCACCACTAAGTGTCTGTTGGGAAGACTAACACAGCCAGTGAGCAGCAGCAGCAGTCAGGAGATGAGCTGGAGGCAGAGCAATAGGGAGCAAAGATGGGACCAGTAGATCATCCTGGCCCCCTCAGCAACATTCCAATAGCTCTATGTAACCAGGGGAAGACATTCAGAGAATACGAGCAGCTGCTTTCCTTCCACCTTCCAATACATTACAAGTTCCTCTTTGGGCCAACTTGAATTTGGAACAAAACAGCAAAGGAGATTCTGGTTGGTCCCAGAGTGACTATATTAACAATAAAAATCCAGTACAACCAGTTAGACCAAGGGTGTGTTAGAGCAGGGGTGCAAAGAACATATAATAGGAGGAGGGAGAGGGGAGAGAGACAGGGGCTCAGGAGCCAGGTTTGGGGAAACTCTCGGACTCCACATTTCTTGTCTCCTGTCTTTATTAAAATACTTTGCTTGGGTGCCTGGGTGGCTCAGTGGGTTAAAGCCTCTGCCTTTGGCTCGGGTCATGATCCTGGGGTCCTGGGATCGAGCCCCGCATCAGGCTCTCTGCTCAGCGGGAAGCCTGCTTCCTCCTCTCTCTCTCTCTGCCTGCCTCTCTGCCTACTTGTGATCTCTGTCTGTCAAGTAAATAAATAAAATCTTTTAAAAAACAAATAAATTAATTAAAATTAAAAAAATACTTTGCTCTAGTGAGAATGATGTTAGAACTTTGTTACAGCACTTACTGTGTTATGTTGGGTGACTTAACCTCAACTTAAATACATTACAAGTTCCTCTTTGGGTCGACTTAAAATACACCTCAAGGCATCACAAAAATCATGAGCAATTGTAAGCAGAGGCTCATGGAACACAACAGCTACTCGATAAACACCACCTTCTCCCCCACTTTTTTCTGCTTCAGAGGCTGACAGTCAATCTTTGGCCATGGGTCAACTCTGGTCTCCACCAATGACTCTGGTGGATACATAGAATCTTGTTGAAGGCTCTAATAATTCTGAAATACACCATGCCCTCTGAATTTCCTTTTTATTTTTAAAATTTTTAAAAAAATTTTGTGTTTATTTGAGAGAGAGAGAGAGCAGGGGTAGAGCAGAGGGAGAGGATCTCCAGCAGACCCTGTACTGACTGTGAACCCTGATGTGGAGCTTTATTTCAGGGTCATGAGATCATGACCCGAGCTGAAGCTAAGAGTTGGAGGCTTAACCTACTGAGTCACCCAGGCGCCCCTCTGAATTTCCTTTTTAAATAATGGAAACTATGTTTTAAAACATTCCAAGCTTCCATTTCTAAAATAATATCTAAAATATCTAAGCCCTTAGAGGGTGCCAAGATCTGTAGAATACGTACGATTATAAAATGCAAGACCTTAAATATTCCATTCCAGGTATCTTTGTCAAGCAATGATTTCCCCCAGTTCTTTCCATGTGACCCCTTTGTTCATCAGCGAAGTTTTCATTTTTGCACTGAGTCTTCGGGAACTCCCCTCCACCTAGTCTTGAGCTATTCAAGATGTCTGGCAAAGAGATTTCCAAGTGTAGGTGTACGTAATTAGGATCAGGTGGGCTGTCCTCTTTACTCACCCCTCTTTCCATCTGTTTTGTTCCTTGCTTGTCATCTATCATACCAGATAATTGATTCCAGATTGAACCAGTTTTCTTCTGCATCTCCCCAACCCTAGGCTGAAATTGAGAAACTAGCTCTCACTGACTGCCTTTTTTTTCCTCTCTTTTTCTTGCTCTCTCTCTCTCTAAATATCCCATTTTATATCGTGACCATCATACCCCTTTGGGATAAATCGACTGTAATCAAAAATGGGATTTTTTAAAAATGGCAATGGGGAACTTGGGACCAGGAGAGCTCATGATGGGAAATATTAGCACATATGCAACAGACCAGTTGGAGAATATTGTCTAGTACCACTCAGCCAAGTTGAAGGAAATTGAAGGGATTCCAACTGGAATTCCAGGTTTCTCCTGGAATCCATAAAAATTCAAAATGACATTTTATGCATGAGCAGAGTAATCCACAAGTCAGAGAAAAGATGGATTTGCAAGTGCAGCTTTTTTGTGTGTGGCTGCAGAGTTAATGCTCTCAGAACAATTGTGCAACTCTGGGTTTGTTGTGGTGGAAAAAATAAAATGCACAAAGCACTTGGAAGAAGGGGATGAGCCAGGGGAGCTTCTCAAAACCCTTACCCCACATTTGACATTAAAAATGGAGCACATACTACCGCCCTGGTGCAGCAAAGGTTTCGGAGAATTACATGAAGCCATGAATCTAAGAATATTTTAAATAATAAGACACTCCAGAACTCTAAGGCATTTTTAGCAGCACAAGATTTAAATTATTTACTTATTATTTAAATTATTATTCGATCACTCGTCCTTACTGTCTTTGGAAATGTCAGCATCAAGTAGCATTTATGTAAACATTGCCTTTTGCATCTTTCCGTTATTAAGCTAAAGTCAGGTCGCATATAAGTCTCATTCCTTCTTTCTAAGATAATACAATCTAAACTGAATCCAGTACTGTAGACAAACATATAATTAGGACCGATAACTGCACAAAGAAGTATGGTTGCACAACTAATGAAGTATTTTCAGATGTGTTTCCATTTGAATACTATGTTCCGAATGAAAGCAACCTGCCCAGTGCCTGTCCTCCTCCCTGCCTGCTCCACCTCACCCCCATCCAACCCTCAGCCCGAAACTTGCATGAGGAAATATCATACAGTTGAGTCGGCAATAAGCAACTGAGCTTCCGGGTCATGCTATATTGTGCTAACATTTTTTTAAGCTGCTACTCGGCTAAGGAAAAGGTGAAGATAAGCAAAGTAGAACAAATCTAGGTTTCCACTGAGATTTTATTGGCCTAAATCAGCCAATGCACTATTTCTTATGACTGCTCCTATTATGGCCCTGCACATTTTATAGTTCCTTTGCGAAATATGCGAACAGGTGTATAAGTGCCCTATTGCCTCCAAACTGTGGGCCAATTGCCCATGTTCTGCCTTTTTTTCTAAACTGGGTTTGGCTGGTCTCATCACTGAAGGGCAGTCATTTCTAGAAGCCCCTTGAAAGTCCTCACTGCTGAGGAAAAAGGGGTTCCATATACAGAGTCCAATAGTTCAGTTGGATAAGGAAGCATTTTGTGCTCTGCCCTCTCCATCAGTGTTGTATTAAAAAAAAAATCAAATCATAGCATGACAGCTTTTGCCTTGATAGTCTCTGCTTGTTTTAAGGTTTAAGGTATTTCAGCAGCATGCAAATCATATTTGACTTAAGTCTTGGAATGCTACCTGTGTCATGTCTTCCTATTCTCCACTCTAAACTGTGGCCCGATTAAACCTGGAATTCATTGGTATGACTTGAATCCCCATGGATTTGCTTATGTCTAGGACACTCCCCCTGTACTTGATCACATGGAGATTATCTACCCAACTTTTAAGTCTCTGGACCAGATAGTATGCCTGGGCCCTCAAAAGGATTGGAAAAAGTGTTTGCATTGTGTATTTGGTACCGTCTTATCTCATAACCCTACTTACATTTTATCATCATCTGGTTGTTTCTTCACTAATCTGTCCAATTTACTAGACTAGGCATTCCCAAGACTTTTGTTATTAATTTGATTTTGCTTAATCCTGCTCTTTGCTAGCACATAGTAGATACTTGCTACATATTTATTAAAGGACTGATTTAATGGATGGACAGATAGAGAGATGGATGGTATCAAGCCAGAATATCTATTCCCAAGCCGGTCATCACCTGCCTTTCATAACAAAGTGATGTTGTGATGTGCTGTGGGAAATGGGACTAAAATGATCCATTCTCCCACTTTCTCCAGCCATCATGGAGCCGTGGACACTTTAGTGAAGAGGCATGAAAATTTGAGAATTTTTGAAATAAAAATCTAAATAAACACCAATCAGTGATCTCCTCAACAGGAGAAAAGTTGCTTCCATTGTTTTACTGCATAAGAATCAACAACCACCACTGACAGTTTAAAATTCAAAATATGTTGTACACATATGTTAATGATATTTTGATTTCCTACCTCTGCCCATATATGCTTGTGTGATGAAGATAGAAAGTGACTTCCCTTATCATTGATCTTCTTCCTTGAAGAAGCATGCCAGAGAGCTTGGTACAACTCCCCTTACTCTCTCAGTGACAGATGGACAAATATTTCAAGGTACAATTATGTTAACTTGTAGAAGAAATCAAATATTCCCCCATCATCCAAAGGATGATTTCATTCCAGTTAATATTTTGGCATAGCTAAACCAATGAGAATCTTTATTTTGAAAAGTGGAGTTAAAGAATGTTAAGGCTGGAAGTTACATCCACGGTGTAGTACAGTTTTTAAGAGTGGTCAATTCATGATCTAACTTCTGTAGGTAATCTGAGATCTTTCAGTGCTTGTGTTCTCTTCTAAAGAACTAGAAATAATAATGATAATGAGCTCCTAGGGTGATTTTGGAATTGAATGAGATGATGCATGTATAAACCTAGAGCATTTTAGTCATTCCTGGCACGTAGCAAGCATTGACTTAATTCTAGTAGTTAAGAAAAGGAGGAGGCAGTATTATATCTTCATTATAAAGGCAGGAATATGAGGTCAGAAGAAATAAAGTGAAATTACTCAAGTTTACAGTGGAATTTATCTTAAATTTCCCATGGTTATCTCTATCATAGGCAGTGATTATTCATGAAACTGCAGATTTTTAAAGCAAAACAAATAACAACAAAGAACTATGGTCGTTGTATTAAAACAGAGCTGAATGAATTTGAAGCCTATTTTAGGACCTATCAGAATCAGCATGGCTGCAAAGACCCAACTAAACATGAAAGAGAATATCACACAGAAAAAGCAATATTAGAAAGCCTTTCCAAATGCCCAGTATACACTTTATAATAGTTCTTCTATCTAATTGGAGGAGGTAAGAAAAAAAGAGGCAAATATGAAATTTCAGAGGACAGGTTTGTACACACACCCTTAAATGGGGTTATTGTCATGTTCTGATGTTCTGTTTGCCTCTGACCTCAACTCAGCTACTAATACATTCTCTGGCCTCTTGACAAAAACTTAGTGCAAGAATCTAGACTGTTTCAGTCCAGAGTCCTCCACAGGTCAGCAAAATTGGATCCTTAATAGTTTTCTTATAAGCTTTCCCACACTCTCCGTCTTGGCTCAAACTTCAATCTAGTATCATTTATCATAAGTTCTTGCCCCCAGAAGGAGAGATGTCAGCATTTGGGAGCCTTCCTGAAGAAGGAATGATGGAGGAAACCCAAAAGCAGAATCAGGGGACTACCAGATGGATACAGATGGCAGCAAATCAGGGTTGAGACTGAGAGGAGTTTAGGATGGGAGCACCACAGGGCTTGAATGGAAAGCTAGCCAGAAGAAATGAATTCAGTGATGGTCTTGAGGAAGAAATCATATGATCAGGACTATGCTTTAGAAACACAACTCTGGTCCCATTGTGGGAGAGGGGGGCAAAGGGAGAAATGAAAATCAATAGGGTAAGTATTTTGAAACAGCATTGTATATCACCTGCATTCTCAGGGAGTCTTGTTAATAGATTTTTTAATATAGCATATGTTTTTTTATTATTATTCCATTTATTTAAACTAACAAAAGACACACACACACACACACACACACACACCCCCCTTAAGAACAGTTCACCTATTTCCCCCACCCTCCGACTCCCACTTCAAGTAACCGCCAATCTGTTCCCTCTATTTATGAGCTTGGTTTGGATGTATGGATGGATGGATGGAAGGAAGGAAGGAAGGAAGGAAGGAAGAATGGATTCCACAGATAAGAGAGATCATGTCTTCCTCTATCTGAATTAGTTACCTTAGCATTAAGCCCTCAAGGTCCATCCATGTTGTTGCAAAAGGCAAGATTTCATTTTCTTTAATGATTGAACAACATTTGGATATATATATTTATAGATATAGATTAAATTTTTATATTTATGTATATAAAAGTTACTTCATCCATCCACCCATCAATGGACATTCACGTTGTTTTTGTATCTTGGCTATTGTAAATAATGCTGCATCAAACATAGCAGTGTTCTTTCTTTGGAAAAATGTCTATTCAGATCTGCTTCCCATTTTTAATTGAATTTTGGGTGATATTCTTTTCTTTGCTATTAAGTTGAATGAGTTCTTAATATATTTTGGAAATTAGCCCCTTATCAGATGTGTGATTTACAAACATTTTCTCCCACAAAGGAGGTTGTCTTTTCATTTTATTGATGGCTTCCTTAGGAACTTCTTAGTTTGATGTGGTCCCACTTGTTTATTTTTGACTTTTTTGCTTTTGTGTTGGTGACAGATTCAAAATATTGCCAAGACCTATGTTTACTGATTATGTTTTTTCCTTCTAGGAATTTTATGGTTTCGGGTCCTGTATTAAAGCCTGTAATGCATTTTCAGTTAATTTTTGTGTACGATGTAAGATAGTGATCCAGTTTCATTCTTTTGCATGTGGCCATCCAGTTTTCCCAACAATATTTGTTGAAGAGACTATTTCCCCCATTGTATATTCTTGGCTTCTTGTCATAAGTTAATTGACCATATATGAATGGCTTTATTTCTAGGTCTCTGTCCTGTTCCATTGATCTATGTTGTCTGTTTTTGTGCTGTTTTAATTACTATAGCTTTGTAATACAGTTTGAAATCAAGGAGGGTTGACGGCTCTAGCTCTGTTCTTCTTTCTCAAGATTACTTAGGCTATTTTGGTCTTTTATGGATCCTTACAAATTTTAAGACTGTTCATTCTATTTCTGTGAAAGATGCTGCTGGAAATTTAACAGGAATTGATTTGGGTAGTATGAGCATTTTAACAATAACAGTTTTTCTAACCTATGTATGATTTGCATCACAAATCAGTGGGGGAAAGAAGGAAGTATTTTAAAAATGGTATTAAGACTATTTGGATCACCATATGGGAGAGAGCATTTGAAAGATAGTAAGTAAGTAATCCAACAGAGGTGAAGAATCAACCTGGATTAAAGTCTTAATTATGAAACTTAACTATAAATCTAACAGAAGGATAAAAATGATATATTTTTTTTTGGTCCTCAGAAAGAAAGGATCCTGTAAGGAAGAACTCTAACAGCATATACTATACAAGGAAAACTCTGACTCTACCAAAGTTAAAAATTTCTGCTTAGTTACTAAAAGCCAAAGATGAGAACAGAGATTAGTAACAAATAAAACTAGTATGATAGCAATATTCAATAGATGTAAAAATTTCTTCTGAACCAACAAGAAAATATAAGAAACCCAGTAGGAAAATATGCAAGGAATATGCAATTTACAGAATGAAACTATAGCGGCTGAGAAAGATAAGAAGAGATCTTCATTTATAAATCTCTAATTATTAGTGAGGTTAAGACACCAATGAAATAGTATTTTATATCCATGATATTGACAAAATCACAACCTAGTAAATGACAGGGCAAAGATTGAGAAGCTATTCCATTTCACCCCAAAGTCCTGTATGTCCTCGTTTTACTATGATGTATAAGAAAGAAAACAGAACGTTTTCCAGCTCAATGAGTAGAACTCAATTCTTCACAGTGGGCCCAGCAGTGGGGTGAGGTGTTCACCTCAGGCACAAATTTAAGAAAGTGCCCAAAAGTTAATAATCAAGATGAATATTATTTTAATGAAGTATTTTTTAAAAATGAAATTAATGGGGGAAACATCCATAATGAACAAAGTATCAAAATTTAAAATAAAATGAAGATAGAAACCAACAGTAGCTCATCTATCCATATTGGAGCATGGGGTGATAGACAGGCCGCCCTTCTATACATATGTCTTTATGTATTTTTTAGTGGTTCTTTATCCCTGAACATTAAAATAGTTGAAAAATTATTGAAATGTCCAGAAGCCCATGTATTAAAACTCAGAATTATTTTGTGTTCAAATATTTATTTATCTTAAAAAGAATTTTTTGAAATTTTGTTTTCCTGGCTTTAAGAGAAGCAAACGTCCCCATAACATTTTTATCTGAAAACAAGACAGGCCAAGAAGTGTATAGTAAACACTTGTGGCTTAGGGAAGATACAGCTATACCCTGGGGAGGATTCCCTGCCTTTACATTGGGTTCGAATCTGCACCTATTTGGAATGGGTACTACCTCGTCCTGGCACTTTTGGGTGTCCCATCAGATCATGCTTTGGTTGTGTCTCCTTGTTCCCGAACTTTGCAGTTCCTGCCTACCCACACATCAGCACTTGCTTACAAAACCCTTGTCTGTATTTGACTAGGCAATGACTGGCCAGTGACTAGTTGGCTGGCCAAAAGAGGCCAGACATCTCTTTTGAAACATCTTTGGGAATCATTCACATCATTCATTTAGAAGACCGCATTGACTTAAAGTGGGTTATTGACTCTGCAGATTCTTCTCAGCTAGTTGTAGCGATGTAGTGTTTATGGGAATCTCTGTGGTATCCACCAGAAGCTGTCTCCCTGAGCAGGGAGGATATTGTGATTAAAAATGAAAATCTAGGTGTTGGCCAAGTGTTTAGCAAAAGGATTTTAAAAATTACTGAACCTATAACTTTTGCAATTATCTTTAAGATAATAATGTCACTGAGCTACAATACAAGTCTCTGTCATTCATTCAACTTCTAACCCTTCAAATCCTGCTGCATTGCTTTGTAATGACCAGATGGCCTGCTTGGCCACTGGAGGAGATAGGAATGATGGTAGCAGGTCTCAAAATTTAGAAGCTATCAGAATTATCAGGAAGGCTTGTTGAAACAGATTGTTGGGCTCCAACCCCAGAGTTTCTGATTCAGTAGGTCTGGAGGGGGGTGGGGGGGGTTCTGAGAATTTGAATCTCCAACAGATTCCCAGGGCCTATTGTCGCTGGAGCCCAAGGACTCCTCTTTGAGAAGCATTGTACTAGCATGATATATATAAGTACAGATATCTTGCTAAACGGCAAGATTTACCTAAGATGTAATAAGTATGTGTGTTCCGTATCACAACTAAGTGGACACTTGTAATGAAATAAACCAAAAATACACACAGAGACCACATACTAGTCTGGGTATTTGGAGTAGCATTTCTCGGTCCTTCGTGTGCACTCAAATCACCTAAGGATCTCGTTAAAACACAGATTCTGATCTAGTGCATGTGAGGGAAGGCCCTGATTTTTCATTTTTCACCCATGATGCTGCCATTCCACAGACCACACTTTAAGTAGGAAGAGGCTAAAATAAACCCTATTTGATCCAGCCTTCATTTCATTCCTTACAACGAATTCAAAACAGAAGGTTTCTACTCCTGTGAACAACTTGTGAAAAATACTTTAAATTCAGAAACAGGGTTTGTCACTAATGTTGTGTTTATTAAAAATATAAAGTTTTATTTTATGGCTTCTGTCTTAAGCCACTTTCTTAGAATGGTGAAGGAGGAAAGTGCATATTCTCTTCAAAGGGAAAGATGCAGAGGAATATATAGGACATGGGATAGTACACAATGTGGTCTCCTTTCCAAAACTTAGGCCTCAGTGTCTCCTGTATCTTTATTTTTATTCTGTTCTCACACCAGCTGCTGTCTGGAGCTTCATCTAGCTTATATACTTCCAAGAAGATGGCTTTGATAGGTCAAGGTTGCCACTATGTAGCACAAAGCAACTTTATTGTAAAGAATTTATTCCAAGTCACAGAAGAGGTGCCCTTGCCTTTGGGTGGTACCCCACCTTAGTCAATGAAAAGTAATCAGATTCAATGGCAAAGTCAACATCAATGCAGCATCACCAGCACTTTTACAACTTCCTCGGTCTAGCACAGCCCCAACTATACACATACTAGAGGTAGGGTGACTAGCACTTCTGGTGTCCTGGTGGTTGTCTGGATTCTGGTGCTGAAAGTTTTGCATCCTAGGAAACCTCTGAGTCCCAAGCAAACAGGGGCAGTTGGCATCCTATAGGGAGCAGGGCAGCATTCTTTGCTCTACCGAATTGTGTGTGTGGCACGAATTTACACATGGGGAAGTACAAACTACTGCCGGCTCCATGACTTCTCACAAAACATATGCCATTATGTAACCAGCATTTTGAGTAAGAAACAGAATGTTACCAACACCCCCAGAAGTCTCCCATGTTCCCTTCCAAACACTATGCTCTCCCAAAGATAACAAGTATGTATTTTTTTAAAGCTTAATGAATTATTACAAGGCAAACACCCTTCTAACAATAATCCAGGTCAATAAATAGAGCTTTTCCACTCACCCCGGAAGCCCTTCACCCTCCAAAATTAACCACCATCCTGATCTCACAGTATCTAGTTTCATTTTTTTTCTTAATCTCACAGAAGTTCTCTTGAAATATGATTTTTTGTATCTGTTCTGTTACCTTGCTTTGTTTCTCCCCCTTTGAGAATTTCTATTAACCACAAGTTGGAACTTTTTTGTCTGTCTTCTATATGTATGGCTTTCTCTCAAATTCTATCTCCTTCATTCTCCCCCCCTTTTTTCCCCCAAATTTTCTTTCTTCTATTTTCTACTTCTTTTATGGCATCATTTGTTATGTTTCTTCATTCTTGTATATCTTCTAGCTTAGCCATTAGTTTCAAAATTACTTTTTCATTGATTTCCAATTCCTTCTACAGCTCGTTATCTTCATTTCTGAGGTTTTTTTTTTTAATAAAAAAAAAAAAAACCTATGACTGATGTTGTTTTATGTCGTGCACCATATTCTATTTCTTTTAACTTATTTTCAGTCATTAGAATTTTGTCCCTTTTATGAGTATTACTTTCTAGTGTCCCATTGCCTGTAGGGAAATCTTTCTGCTCTTTGTTCTCTTTTTTTCTTTATATGGGATTAGACCCTCACACTTTTCTGCAGTTCACTTTTATATATTTAAATAAGTTTTTATTCTAAAATGACTTTAGAGTCACAGAAAAGTTGCAAAGATACTACTGTACCTAATTTCATCTATGGCTTAGCCTCTAACATTATTCTGATACATTGGTCACTTTCCAGTTTAAAATGTTCCCAATTTGCCTATTCTCATTCCAGAAAGCACCTGTTGCCTGTTTTTCAGTTGCAGTAACTCAAATCCATCAGATGGCCTCTGTATCACTCTGCTCTTGCCCATACAGGCACGTGGCTCTGGTGGTCATTGGTGGTTTGTTCCCAGTCTTTATTTTGGAGTTTGTTGAGACACTCGTCTCTGTATTTGTCTTTAGGGCTGTCCATGAGATTTCCATATTGCTATCAAGTTGTCCCGTCTGTTTTCACGTAGGGAAGTGGAAGACCTCAAAACTACATTGCTATTAGAGTCTTTCCAAAATCCCTGGAGTTTTCATTAAGCATTATAACTCATTAAAATTTTGTTTTGAGAAAATTATATCACCAAGAGAGAACTTTGTTTATCTTATGAGTTATTCACTCTCAAGAATGTAAGGGAGAATGAGAAGGAAGGAGAACTTCCAGGACTCTCACATAAGATGGTCTTGTCACAGACAAGGAAACAAGGGGAGACCCAAAGAGACTAACAAAGAAACATACCCACCACTTGAACTAAGTGATCAAAATTAGCTTCACTAGTGGTGAAATTAACATTATGTGCCCCATGATAAGAAGCGTGCACCACTTTTGTGGAGTTCTGCCAAAACCTGTTATGTCGATCTAATCTTGAGAAAATACAAAACAAACCTAACTGGAGGGATATTATATAGAATAACTACTCTGTATTCTTCAAAAATTCAAATTATGGAATACAAAGACAGCCTCAGGAACCACGCTAGATTAAAGGAGACTTATAAAAAAGCATAACAACCAAACATAATGTCTGACCCTAGGATGCATCCCGAATCAAAAACTTTCTTCTCTCTCTCATTCTATCTCCCTCCTCCTTTACCTCTGCTTCTACATCTTCCCTTCTTTTGTTTTGCTCAAAAGGTTATTACTAAAGATATGGAAAATGAATAAGGTTTATAGTTTATATAATAGCATCAATATTAATTTCTTGATTTTGACCATTGTACTGTTGTCCTAGAGGATAATGTTCTCAATCATAGGACATACATGGTGAAGTGTTTAAGAGAAAAAAGGGCATAGTATTTGCGACTTACTCTCAAATGGTTTATAAAACAAATAATATGTATACCACAGAACTATAAAAGTCATAGAGGATAATTTTTTTAAAAAAGTCTGGATAACCTTCAATATGGTTATGCCTTCTTAGATGCAATGCCAAAGATAAGATCAACAAAAGAAATAATTGATAAGCTGGACTTCATTAAATTAAAAACTTCCACTCTATGAATGATAATGTCAAGAGAATGAGAAGACAAACCACATACTGGGAGAAAATCTTTACAAAAGATATATCTGATAGACTAGTATCCAAAATATATAAAGAACACTTGAGAGGAGTCAAGATGGCAGAGAAGTAGCAGGCTGAGACTACTTCACCTAGCCGGAGATCAGCTAGATAGCTTATCTAAAGATTGCAAACACCTGAAAATCCATCGGCAGATCGAAGAGAAGAACAGCAATTCTGAAAACAGAAAAACAACCACTTTCTGAAAGGTAGGACTGGCGGAGAAGTGAATCCAAAGCGAAGGGAAGATAGACCCCGGGGGAGGGGCCGGCTCCTGGCAAGCGGCGGAGCAACGGGGCACAAAATCAGGACTTATAAAAGTCTGTTCCGCTGAGGGACATCGCTCCAGAGGCTAAAACAGGGCAAAGCCCACGCAGGGTCAGCATGGCCTCAGGTCGTGCAGGGTCACAGAAGGATCGGGGGTGTCTGAGTGTCGCAGAGCTTGCGGGTATTGAAACAGGAAAGCCGGCTACCGAGCCAGAGCCAACAGTAAGCTCACAGCTCAGTGTTACCTTGAACCGGTCGCTGGCTCGGTGAGCTCGGAGCGCGACCGGAGGTCAGGCAGATAGGAGTAACTGGGCGCTGTACTCTGAGGGCGCACTGAGGAGTGGGGCCCCGGGCTCTCGGCTCCTCCGGGCTGGAGACCAGGAGGCCGCCATTTGTATTCACCGTCCTCCGGAACTCTATGGAAAGCGCTAAGGGAACAAAAGCTCCTGAAAGCAACCCTGAGCAGATTACTCACCCTGGCTCCTGGTAAGGGCTGTGCAATTCCGCCTGGGGCAAAGACACTTGAGAATCACTACAACAGGCCCCTCCCCCAGAAGACCAACAAGAAATCCAGCGGAGACCAAGTTCACCTACCAAGGAGTGCGGTTTCAATACCAAGGAGAGCAGCAGAATTCCAGAGGAGGAGAAAGCAAAGCACGGAACTCATGGCTTTTTCCCTGTGATTTTTTTTAGTCTTGCAGTTAATTTAATTTTTTTCCTTTTCATTTTTTGTTTTTTTTTTTTCTCGCCTTCTGGTTAATTTTTTTTTAACTTTTTTTTTTAATTTTTTTATTTATTTATCAGAGAGAAAAGGGGGCAGAGAGCAAGCACAGGCAGACAGAGAGGCAGGCAGAGGCAGAGGGAGAAGCAGGTTCCCTGCCGAGCAAGGATCCCGATGTGGGACTCGATCCCAGGACGCTGGGATCATGACCTGAGCCGAAGGCAGCTGCTTAACCAACTGAGCCACCCAGGCATCCCAAATTTTTTTTTTAACTTTTACCTTTTTCTTTTGTGACGTTTTTAAACTAGTTTATCTAATATATATATTTTTTCTTTTTTATATTTTTCTTATTTGTTTTCTTTTTTTTAATTCTTTTCTTTTCTTTTCTTTTTTTCTTTCTTCCTTTTTGAACCTCTTTTTATCCCCTTTCTCCCCCCTCACGATTTGGGATCTCTTCTAATTTGGTTAAAGCATATTTTCCTGGGGTTGTTGCCACACTTTCAGTATTTTACTTGCTCCTTCATATACTCTTATCTGGACAAAATGACAAGGAAGAAAAATTCAACACACACAAAAAAAGAACAAGAGGCAGTACCGAAGGCTAGGGACCTAATCAATACAGACATTGGTAATATGTCAGATCTAGAGTTCAGAATGACAATTCTCAAGGTTCTAGCCAGGCTCAAAAAAGGCATGGAAGATATTAGAGAAACCCTCTCGAGAGATATAAAAGCCCTTTCTGGAGAAATAAAAGAACTAAAATCTAACCAAGTTGAAATCAAAAAAGCTATTAATGAGGTGCAATCAAAAATGGAGGCTCTCAATGCTAGGATAAATGAGGCAGAAGAAAGAATTAGTGATATAGAAGACCAAATGAGAGAGAATAAAGAAGCTGAGCAAAAGAGGGACAAACAGCTACTGAACCACGAGGGGAGATTTTGAGAGATAAGTGACACCATAAGACAAAATAACATTAGAATAATTGGGATTCCAGAAGAAGAAGAAAGAGAGACGGGAGCAGAAGGTATACTGGAGAGAATTATTGGGGAGAATTTCCCCAATATGGCAAAGGGAATGAGCATCAAAATTCAGGAGGTTCAGATAACGCCCCTCAAAATCAATAAGAAAAGGCCCACACCCCGTCACCTAATAGTAAAATTTACAAGTCTCACTGACAAAGAGAAAATCCTGAAAGCAGCCCTGGAAAAGAAGTCTGTAACATACAATCATAAAAATATTAGATTGGCAGCTGACTTATCCACAGAGACCTGGATATCATGCCAGAAAGAGCTGGCATGATATTTTCAGAGCACTAAACGAGAAAAACATGCAGCCAAGAATACTATATCCAGCTAGGCTATCATTGAAAATAGAAGGAAAGATTAAAAGCTTCCAGGACAAACAAAAACTGAAAGAATTTGAAAACACCAAACCAGCTCTACAGGAAATCTTGAAAGGGGTCCTCTAAGCAAAGAGAGAGCCTACAAGTGGTAGATCAGAAAGGAACAGAGACCATATACATTAACAGTAACCTTACAGGCAGTACAATAGCACTAAATTCATATCTCTCAATAGTTACCCTGAATGTTAATGGGCTAAATGCCCCTGTCAAAAGACACAGGGTATCAGAATGGATAAAAAAAACAAAACCCATCTATATGTTGCCTCTACGAAACTCATTTTACGCCCGAAGACACCTCCAGATTTAAAGTGAGGGGGTGGAAAAGAATTTACCATGCTAATGGACATCAGAAGAAAGCAGGAGTGGCAATCCTTTTATCAGATGAATTAGATTTTAAGCCAAAGACTATAATAAGAGATGAGGAAGGACACTATATAATACTCAAAGGGTCTGTCCAACAAGAAGATTTAACAATTTTAAATATCTATGCCCCGAACGTGGGAGCAGCCAACTATATAAACCAATTAATAACAAAATCAATGAAACACATCAACACTAATACAATAATAGTAGGGGACTTTAACACTCCCCTCACTGAAATGGACAGATCATCCAAGCAAAAGATCAGCAAGGAAATAAAGGCCTTAAACGACACACTGGACCAGATGGACATCACAGATATATTCAGAACATTTCATCGCAAAGCAACAGAATACACATTCTTCTCTAGTGCACATGGAACATTCTCTAGAATAGATCACATCCTCGGTCCTAAATCAGGACTCAACCAGTATCAAAAGATTGGGATCATTCCCTGCATATTTTCAGACCACAATGCTCTAAAGCTAGAACTCAACCACAACAGGAAGTTTGAAAAGAACCCAAATACATGGAGACTAAACAGCATCCTTCTAAAGAATGAATGGGTCAACCGGAAAATTAAAGAAGAATTGAAAAAAATCATGGAAACAAATGATAATGAAAATACAACGGTTCAAAATCTGTGGGAAACAACAAAGGCAGTCCTGAGAGGAAAATATATAGTGGTACAAGCCTTTCTCAAGAAACAAGAAAGGTCTCAGGTACACAACCTAACCCTATACCTAAAGGAGCTGCAGAAAGAACAAGAAAGAAACCCTAAGCCCAGCAGGAAAAGAGAAATCATAACGATTAGAGCAGAAATCAATGAAATAGAAACCAAAAAAACAATAGAACAAATCAACGAAACTAGGAGCTGGTTCTTTGAAAGAATTAATAAAATTGATAAACCTCTGGCCCGACTTATCAAAAAGAACAGAGAAAGGACCCAAATAAATAAAATCATGAATTAAAGAGAAGAGATCACAACTAACACCAAAGAAATACAAACTATTATAAGAACATACTATGAGCAACTCTACGGCAATAAATTTGACAATCTGGAAGAAATGGATGCATTCCTAGAAACATATAAACTACCACAACTGAACCAGGAAGAAATAGAAAGCCTGAACAGACCCATAAGCAGTAAGGAGATGGAAACAGTCATTAAAAATTTCCAAACAAACAAAAGCCCAGGGCCAGACGGCTTCCCGGGGGAATTCTACCAAACATTTAAAGAAGAACTAATTCCTATTCTCCTGAAACTGTTCCAAAAAATAGAAATGGGAGGAAAACTTCCAAACTCATTTTATGAGGCCAGCATCACCTTGATCCCAAAACCAGACAAGGATCCCATCAAAAAAGAGAGCTATAGACCAATATCCTTGATGAACACAGATGCGAAAATACTCAACAAAATACTAGCTAATAGGATTCAACAGTACATTAAAAGGATTATTCACCACGACCAAGTGGGCTTTATTCCAGGGCTGCAAGGTTGGTTCAACATCCGCAAATCAGTCAATGTGATACAACACATCAATAAAAGAAAGAACAAGAACCATATGATACTCTCAATAGATGCTGAAAAAGCATTTGACAAAGTACAGCATCCCTTCCTGATCAAAACTCTTCAAAGTGTAGGAATAGAGGGCACATACCTCAATATCATCAAAGCCATCTATGAAAAACCGACGACAAATATCATTCTCAATGGAGAAAAACTGAAAGCTTTTCCGCTAAGGTCAGGAACACGGCAGGGATGTCCATTATCACCACTGCTATTCAACATAGTACTAGATGTCCTAGCCTCAGCAATCAGACAACAAAAGGACATTAAAGGCATCCAAATCGGCAAAGAAGAAGTCAAATTATCACTCTTTGCAGATGATATGATACTATATGTGGAAAACCCAAAAGACTCCAATCCAAAACTGCTAGAACTTATACAGGAATTCAGTAAAGTGTCAGGATATAAAATCAATGCACAGAAATCAGTTGCATTTCTCTACACCAACAGCAAGACAGAAGAAAGAGAAATTAAGGAGTCAATCCCATTTACAATTGCACCCAAAACCATAAGATACCTAGGAATAAACCTAACCAAAGAGGCACAGAATCTATACTCAGAAAACTATAAAGTACTCATGAACGAAATTGAGGAATACACAAAGAAATGGAAAAATGTTCTATGCTCCTGGATTAGAAGAATAAATATTGTGAAAATGTCTATGCTACCTAAAGCAATCTACACATTTAATGCAATTCCTATCAAAGTACCATCCATGTTTTTCAAAGAAATGGAACAAATAATTCTAAAATTTATATGGAACCACAAAAGACCTCGAATAGCCAAAGGGATATTGAAAAAGAAAGCCAACGTTGGTGGCATCACAATTCCGGACTGTAAGCTCTATTACAAAGCTGTCATCATCAAGACAGCATGATACTGGCACAAAAACACACACATAGATCAATGGAACAGAATAGAGAGCCCAGAAATAGACCCTCAACTCTACAGTCAACTAATCTTTGACAAAGCTGGAAAGAATGTCCAATGGAAAAAAGACAGCCTCTTCAATAAATGGTGCTGGGAAAATTGGACAGCCACATGCAGAAAAATGAAATTGGACCATTTCCTTACACCACACACAAAAATAGACTCAAAATGGATGAAGGACCTCAATGTGAGAAAAAAATCCATCAAAATCCTTGAGGAGAACACAGGCAGCAACCTCTTTGACCTCAGGCGCAGCAACATCTTCCTAGGAACAACGCCAAAGGCAAGGGAAGCAAGGGCAAAAATGAACTATTGGGATTTCATCAAGATCAAAAGCTTTTGCACAGCAAAGGAAACAATTAACAAAATCAAAAGACAACTGACAGAATGGGAGAAGATATTTGCAAACAACATATCAGATAAAGGACTAGTGTCCAGAATCTATAAAGAACTTAGGAAACTCTACACCCAAAGAACAAATAATCCAATCAAGAAATGGGCAGAGGACATGAACAGACATTTCTGCAAAGAAGGCATCCAGATGGATCAACAGACACATGAAAATGTGCTCCATATCACTCGGCATCAGGGAAATACAAATCAAAACCACAATGAGATATCACCTCACACCAGTCAGGATGGCTAATATTAACAAGTCAGGAAATGACAGATGCTGGAGAGGATGCGGAGAAAGGGGAAACCCTCCTACATTGTTGGTTGGAATGCAAGCTGGTGCAACCACTCTGGAAAACAACATGGGGGTTCCTCAAAATGTTGAAAATAGAACTACCCTATGACCCAGCAATAGCTCTACTGGGTATTTACCCTAAAGATACAAACCTAGTGATCCAAAGGGGCACATGAACCCGAATGTTTATAGCAGCAATGTCCACAATAGCCAAACTATGGAAAGAACCTAGATGTCCATCAACAGATGAATGGATCAAGAAGATGTGGTATATATACACAATGGAATACTATGCAGCCATCAAAAGAAATGAAATCTTGCCATTTGCAACAACATGGATGGAACTAGAGCGTATCATGCTTAGCGAAATAAGTCCAGCAGAGAAAGACAACTATCATATGATCTCCCTGATATGAGGAAGTGGTGATGCCACATGGGGGCTTAAGTGTGTAGGAGAAGAATAAATGAAACCAGATGGGATTGGGAGGGTGACAAACCATAAGTGACTCTTAATCTCACAAAACAAACTGAGGGTTGCTGGGCAGAGGGGGTTTGGGAGAAGGGGGTGGGATTATGGACATTGGGGAGGGTATGTGCTTTGGTGAGTGCTGTGAAGTGTGTAAACCTGGTGATTCACAGACCTGTACCCCTGGGGATAAAAATATACATTTATAAAAAATAAAAAATTAAAAAAAAAAAAAGAATACAGTAACATGGGGCGCCTGGGTGGCTCAGTGGGTTGAGCCGCTGCCTTCGGCTCAGGTCATGATCTCAGAGTCCTGGGATTGAGTCCCGCATCGGGTTCTCTCCTCAGCAGAGAGCCTGCTTCCCTCTCTCTCTCTCTGCCTGCCTCTCCATCTACTTGTGATTTCTCTCTGTCAAATAAATAAACAAAATGTTTAAAAAAAAAAGAATACAGTAACAATTTCATAGTTGCCATTTCTTCGCCATGTCAAAGTCTCTGTTGGTTAATTAAAAAATTAATTATAAATATATATTGTAGGTACAAAGTTTAATAAAAAATAAACCCAACAATCGTCAATACTTAGGGTCAAGAAAACAAGCATTACTACTTTCCAGTGACATCTAACCGGGAATATGGAGGAAAATTTCCCATCTTTGACTGCATTAACGAAAATCCCCTGTAACAGTTCTAATAAATAATAAAATGCACTAAACATTTTTTGCCTGAGGCCTTCCTTTTACTTTATAGTGCCTTAATTTCCAAGACTTGGAAACAGATGTGGGTCCCAATGTCTTTCAGTTACCCATAAGTAAACTGCAGCCAGAGACAACAGGAAGCACACCAATATCCCCAAACTGGGCGGGAATAGAAGTAGGACTGATAAAGGCATCACAACATAATATCTTTTTAAATTAACATAGAATGTATTATTTCTTTCAGGAGTACAGGGCTGTGATTCATCAGTCTTACACAATTCACAGCACTCACCATAGCATATACCCTCCCCAAAGTCCATCATCCAGCCACCCCACAACATAATATTTTAAACATTTACATAAGCAAGGATTTCATTTTCAACAATATTCTCAGAGAGAAGGATAATCCCCCAAAAATATAAACTTTGCATGTTTTCTAGACAACTAGATTTCCAGACAGAAAGATCCACAATCATAAAGAAAATGATTCTTCAAATTCAGTGAAATCTGCCCTGTTTATCTGATAAGGTATTTATACAGACTACCGTTAGAGAGAAATGTATTTTCAGAACAGCCAAGGGTAAGGAATAAAACTTCAAGTGTTACAAAATTTAGTTATATGTGAAAAACAATAAACACGTCAAAGCACAGAGACAATAATAGACACATACAGTCCCATAAAGAATGTTCTAGCTCTATACAGCATCTCACATTATGATTATTTTTTTCTATAGGCAACGAATGTAAAATAATTAGAGAACAAAAATATTTATCCAACATCATTAATAAATCTGTGGCCATTATAAACAGAAGGAAGACTCCTCTGAGTCCAGCCTTTCATTCATAAATAAAATCAAGACAACAATTTATTCTTTTCAGAGAAGAAAGATCATTTTTATAAATGATTAACAAATAAATGCATTCCAAGGAATTGTGTTATATTTCTGTTGTATTTCTATCACTAAAAGATGTGATTCTCTCAATTTCAACTTATTTGACTGCATACCTCCAGAAAATTAAGATGAAGTTTAAACCCAAACACTACTTGAAACAGTATTATGTATTTAAGAAAATTTGCACTTACATTAATTACCAATGAGAGCAAGTCAACTAATCAATACAATGTTTTTTTGTAATTCTCAATTTTACACAAGAAAGGACTTTAGAGTCTAGCTACTAAAGAAAAATTCAAGCCTACAACTTGAGCTATGAATCTTAAATTGCCCCTGGGGTGCCTGGGTGGCTCCATCTGTTAAATGGCTGACCCTTGATTTCCCCTCAAGTCATGATCTCAAGTCCAGTCACACACTCAGCATGGAACCTACTTAAGATTCTCTCTCCCCCTGCTGCACCACTGTCCTCCCCCAACTCAGGTGTATAGACATGCACATGCCCTCTTAAAAAAAGAAAATAAATCATTGCTCATATCCTAACAAAAAGACTCACATAGCTTACACAAGCATAACTTTTCTTAAGCGTATCAAAACCCTGAGGCTATAGGACAAACACATGAATGGAATTCCAAAGGATGACAAAACTCTCTTGGCAAATAGTACACATGAACTGATTCACCTCTGGCAGAACATGAGACAAACAGGATGCTACCACAAAAGCTGCTAAGAAACTAGCTCATATTTTAAAATATTCCTAAAGGCTGACTGGGCTAGTTAGACACTTTAGAATCTCTGGAAAAGGCAGACAAAGGATAATGTTTTCTTTTCCATGGACCTGTTCTACATGCTTATAAGAAAGACTAGAGGGATAATACAAAAGATATGAGAGGGGCCCTCTTGGTGACACACAAACACAAAATATTCTCCACTTTTCAGACATCAAAGTCGTTTACTAGATATAGGACTGTGGGCTACAAACAAGTAGAATTCTCTTACCCTTAGTTTTCAGATCTATAAAATGCGAGTAATATATTTTATACAGGGGTCTATGAGAATTGGTCAAAATAAAGGAACTTCAGCACTTGACACATATCGAGTGTTTAAAAAATTATACTTATCACTCAACTGATTCCAACTCCAAATACTTACTTGATCATAAAATTAATGATAGCAACACAGGCTGGGCGGCCAGCTATAAAACATCTAAAAGGCAAAGGAACCAAAAATGGGGGGGGGGGAGAAGCACACAAAAGATCAATGTCAAATTCTGCTAATTTAATAAGGTATTTAGAAAAATTCGTTAGATATTTTAAATCTATAAGAAATCTGCATTTATAATGACAGAAAGAACTAGCTATTTATGAGGAACCTGTGGTTCTCGTTCATGAAATGAAGAACTGTCTCTTAATTTCCCCTGAAAATTTATTACTTAAATATACTGGATTTTCATCAAGAGTATTTACTCTTTTTAACATGCTTTCTTCATTTTATACTACAGATATCACAAAAATTGGACTCGATTTATTGACAGGATTCTTTATTACTTCTGACTATAGAAAGAGGGGCTTCTGCCTACAGAAAGAAACACTCATTACTCTCTATGCTTTTCTTAGTGTTCATTTTCCTTGATGTATATGTTTAACTAAAAAATAAACATCATTAGATACTTAGGAGACTCTTCATATTTCTTTAGTTTCAACAAAGAAAATAAAAGATGAAGCAAAATAAGCTAGGAAAAATCCAGGGCAAAGAAGTCTATGACTAATAATTGCCTTTTTCAACCCACAGTGTAGGTAAATCACATATTGCTAAGGGACTATGCCACTGGGAAGGACAACTAAATAAATACATTTAGAATGAAATAGTAAAACACAAAAATGACAGAGAAGAGGCAGAAAAGGGACCCAAGTTAAGTAACCATAGAACCAACCTAACTTTGAATTTCTTATTAGACAAGAGGGTAAATTCTGTTTTGGTTAGCCTCTCTGGTAATTGCAAAGAACGCATCCTACATGCACACAAACAGTTTAAGAGTTCATTATAATCTGTTCCCAAAGAACAAATTATAAATCATTTTTTAATGTTTCAGGTAGGTCATTTTCATAATAGGTCATAAATATTCTTTTCTTATCACTTTATAATTTTTACTCTAGACATTAAAAAAGAAAAATGTAAGACCAAAATCTTCTAAGTCAAAATATCAGATGATACAGAAAAGGTCTGTAAATAAACATAGACAATATATATATACAAACTTAAAAATAAAAGTTTCCTATGTAGTTCTAATGAAAGCTATTTCTGATATCCTAAAGGCAGCCTGTACACCAGTCTTTACAAGTAATGATGTGTGAACTAAGCCCTCAATTAAAAATTGCGAAACAAACAAACAAAAAGTCACTGGGACAAATCTTAAGCATTCTCACCATACACACGCACATAATCGGGAGTTAACTGTGTTAATTATTTGAGATGATGCTATGTTAATTGTCTTAATCTTTGTAATTATTCTATAATGTATATGTATATCAAGTTATTTCATTGTAGACTTTAAATAAATACAACTGTATTTCTCAATGATTCCTCAATAAAGTTCACAAACTAAAAAAAAAAAAAAAAATTGCTCAACAAAGCAGTGTTAGATGACAGAACCCAGCATTCAAAAAGGAGCAGTCAATTCTTGTAATATACACAGATCATACTCATATGCAAAATAAAAGGCAAATTAACAAATGACTATAATAAAGATGAAGCAGGAAATAGTAGAACAGTAAGCTTGATGATTTAGCTACTCACTGGTTCTTAAAATTCAAAAGAACCTTTTAAGACTGCTTCAAAATTCTCACACGCAACCAAACTAATCAAACTTTAGTTGTGTTTCAGAAAGGTTCTACTGGCATAGTGAGACAATTTTTTTTCATCACTGTAATAAGAAATCCTACAGCCACAGCTCTCAATAGTGTATCCAATCCACTCACCAAAAAAAAAACCTGAATATAGCATTACTTTATAAGCAAGCATTCAGTACCCAAGACATTCCACATCAAATGATAGCACAAAACTAAAGGTAGCTGATAGGTCAATTTTGGTTGCTTTTGTTTTTCATTTTTAGAATGTGTTAAGTCCTTCTGCAAAGGGCTTACTGAGAGAAAGAAAAAAAGACTACATATTCCAAAGCCAGATCCTGAAGAAGGAGCTGGACTGTTAATACTAAGCTTGTCTTTCACTGATTTTTAACAGGCACTCACAAGTACTGGCAAGGTGAAAGTCTTGAACTCATTCCCATTTATAAAATCTCCACAGACTAAATGGCCTACAAGATCAAAGCCATTATAAGACCTTTCTCCAACTCCCATTTCTAGTCATAGCACAGTACTCTACTTCCAGAAACAGCTACTGCCACCTCTAGCCTAGGCTTTGCAATAGCCTGCTAACTGGTCTCTGCAGACATTCTTACTCCTTTCCAATCCAATTTCCCCATTTTCATTAGAGTGACTTTAAAATGCAAATGTCAGCTGCCACGTTCTTTAAGTCCAAACCCTATAAACATGGCCTAGAGAACCCTGTCTAATCTTGCCCCCACCTTTACCCACCATCCTCACTCTTTGCTACTCTTCCGGTTACCCAGTAAGCTTCTGGGCATAGGCTTTTCTGAACTTAACACAATTCCTAAATCCTCTCTGGTGCATGGACTTCACACATACTACCCACCGGCTCACTATCTCCTGCGAGGTCTCATCCCAAGCATTTCCCCTCACCACAAGTTCCATAGATCCATTACGTCTCAGTATTAGCATTATTTTGTCCAAAATATTCCCTAACTTTACTCAAACTGTATTAGCGCTCCTTCTAATACGCTTTCAAAGGACATTATATTTCTCTTTTATGACACCACAACTGTAATTAACTACTTATGCAATATTTAATCTTTTTTTTTTTTATAAATTTATTTTTTATTTTCAGCATAACAGTATTCATTATTTTTCACCACACCCAGTGCTCCATGCAATTCGTGCCCTTTATAATACCCACCACCTAGTACCCCAACCCCCCACCCCCCACCCCTTCAATATTTAATCTTTTTTCTCCAACCAAATTGTAAGCTCAGTGAGGGAGAAGACCAAGTATGTTATATTTGTCCCATAACTCCAGCAGCTACCAAAGTGCTAGCCCAAAACAGATGCTCAATAAGCAGATGCACAGTTAATGAATGAATGCAATAAATCGACATGTAGAAAAATTTCAGGCCCCAGGCTATGAAAACTCTCATCTTCTGAGGTCAGTCAGCTGTGCACTGAATTGCAGAAGGAAAGGCCACTTACCCACTTCCCTAATATCTACAAGTACGCATAGCTACGTTAGACCTTAACGTATGCTGTATTCATTCAGTAGCCACAATAATTCTGTGGGGCAGCTATCATTTGTTCTATTTCCTAGATGAAGCAACTAGGTGCCAAAATGTCAAGAACTCTTGCGAAGTCACAGGAGGAGAGAGAGTTGAAATTCTGGCTCTAATGTCATGTATGGTACAACAATACAGAATCACCATGGTTACTATTTAGGCAGCCTAAAGAAAGGCTCTCAGTCAAAAATGTCATAGGGACACAGCTGGATGGTCATAATCCCTCATTAAATAAGGTGAATTACAAATCTTTGAGGAACCATGCAACTCCAATGTCATGAGTCTAGGCTACTTTTCAGTAGCAGTGTTAGGGGAATTTCTGAACTGTGCATGGCTGCACGAGAGAAACGAGAGAAGTGAAAGAACCACAGGTTGCACTGTGTCCTTTCCCAGTTCCAACAACAGAGAGCAATTTACTTGCCATTACAATGGGCTGTCAAAATACAAAGGCCATGAGCAGTTCTCAGCTAACTTAGAGAGTTCTGACCCTCTAAAAGGCCTCTCTCTCTCAACCCCTCCCGTCTGTACAGTGATGGTAATACCCTTCCCCTCCTACCAAAGATAGATTTTCAACATTTGCAAAGGAACTGCAGCTTCTATCTACTTCCCACTACTCCTCCCACCTCAAAATGACCTAAATAAACAAATAAGATAATAATAATAACAATATAATATAATAATAAATAATAAGATATCCAAGCATCTCAATGCTTGGGAGAATTAAAAGAATCACAATTTCTGCATTATCAACACACAGGGCTGGCCCAGGAAGAAAGGGGACGGTAGGTGAGTGTAGTTAGAATGAGCTTCTCTGTTGCTACCTCTGCTTACTAGTTGTGCACAAAACAATAATAACTATAGATTTTAATAATGGAGTAATAAAACTCATTGATTTAATGTACCAGTTCTCAATTGAATGAATACTGATTCAACTGGAGAGCTAAAACATATTTTGCATACATGAACTTACCCTAACCCTACAATAAAACTATCAAATCATAATTGAGATTAATGCCCAAGCTAGAATAATTTTTAAAAGCTCCACAGATTATTATGAAACACATCTCTAGTTCAGAGAAGGTGTTTTATTATATTACAACACAAAACTCCTTATTCATTCAAACACTGATTGGCTATGTATGGAGTGAAGTAACAAAATCACATAAAGGAGTAAACTCTTAGTTGTACACACTGCACTTAACACACACATAAATACTCATTTTCATTAAGAAATACCTTCTCTCCCACTTTTTTGAATTACATGGCTTTCTTAATCATTTTCTTTTTCCCCACATTTCCCCACAAAAAGCCGGGAGAACATACATACAGGTTTAACTGGGACAGCTGGCTTTATGTGTATCTTGCAGGTTAGTTAATTATAACTTATGTAATTATAATTTAATTATAATTATTAAGTGATACCCCTCACTCTCAAAAACATCCTGGTTTGATAATAAATTCGATCACAAGTAGGCCACTCTTTTCATTTCTATGTGATTTTTTAAAAATTGAGGTATAATCCACATGTCATAAAACTCACCTTTTAAAGTATACAATTCAGAGTTTATTTGTCTTAATATATTCACAAAGTTGTACAACCATCCCCACTATCTTAATTCTAGGATATCTTTGTCATCCCAAAAAGAAATTCAACACCAATTAACTATCAATCCTCATTCCTCCCTCTCCACAACTCTGAGCATTTACTTTCTGTCTCTATGATTTGCCTATTTGAGATATTTCAAACAAATGGAATCATACAATATGAAGCCTTTTTTGTCTTCTTTCACTCAGCACAATGTTTTCAAAGTTCATCTGTGTTAAGTATTATCAGTACCTTGCTTCTTTCTTGGCTGAATAATATTTTATTTTATGGAAATACCACATTTCATTTACCCATTCAACAGCAGATGGAAATTTGAGTTTTTTCCACTCTTATGAACAATGCTTTGAATGTGTGTGTGTGTGTGTGTGTGTTACATGTTTTCAATTCTCTTGAATATACAGCTCAGAGCAGAACTTATGGGTCGTATGGTAACGCTATGTAATTGAATCTGGGGAGTACTGCAATCTTAATAATATTAAGTCTTCCAATCCATAAACAGAGTAATCTGTCTTTGCATTTATTTAGGTCTTCTTTAATTTCTTTCAATGATATTTTGTGGTTTTGGTGTACAGATGCTGCATTTCTTTTAAGTGCTTTATTCTTTTGATGCTATTATTAATAGAACTGTTTAATTTCATTTACAGATTTCACTGCTAACATTCTACATCATTCTGGATTTCAAGAACTTTCAATGATAGGGGGACTTGGTGGCTCAGGCATTAATTATCTGCCTTCAGCTCAGGTCATGATCCCGGGGTCCTGGGATCGAGCTCCATATCGGGCTCCCTGCTCAGTGGGAAGCCTACTTCTCCCTCTCCCAATACCCCCCGCTTGTGTTCCCTCTCTCAATGTGTCTCTGTCAAATAAATAAATAAAAATCTTTAAAAAAAAAGAACTTTCAATGATAAAAAAAAGATACTAGAAAAGTTAACTGTATTGAAGTATAAATGCCATGGATCCTTGAATTACGATCTAAGACAAAAAGGGGGGAAAAAAAAGCAAGCAAGAAATGCTATTGGCTACCCACTTTGCTAAAAGAGCTTTCTGAAAAATCAGAATCAAGCAATGTCTAATAATTTTAATCCCAATGTCAGTATTGACCAATGCAACTATATTACACACACACACACACACACACAATGCCCTATATATATTCCCTTACAAAATATACAAACAAAAAATCACTCATACTGTACAATACGTTTATCAGACAACCTTGGGGGAAACCACCTTACTGTTAATTTTTAATACAACCAGAGGTTTTTGACTTTATGTAATTATCTCTTTCAGTTACTTTTACTGGAAGAACATTCTCCTTCGTTCCCTTTAAAATAGGATGTTTTCATACAGCTTACAAACAATTAAATCCAGGCAAAAGTTCAAATTCTAAATTAATTTAAGACTATCATTAAACTACTGTTTTATGGAAAATGACTAAAGCATTCCATTTCAGCCAGAATTGTACATGTTGTATCTAATTACACATTTTAAAAATACAATGATATGTTGTATGAACACAGTAATGGCCATTAGTCACTATTTAAAGAAATGACTCAACAAGGAAAACAAACTTTAGTTCAAATATAGAGCTAATACATTCATGGTCATCACTTGAAAATGCAGCTATGTCATAGTATGTAACTTTCATAAAGGCAGAATGTAACCTACAAACATTAACACCTAATTTTATAAAGTTCTGATTTGTATTGTTATAAATTTTAGGTAAAATTCAAAACACTAACATCTCATTGAAGAAATAAGATCACAAAAGTACAGACCACATTGAGAAAATAATCCTTGACCAACTAGAAAAGAAACTGTTTGTTGAACCCTGTGGGTACTAGGACATATTCTGATCTGCAAATTCTAATGCTATAAACCTATCAAAAGAAAGGCAAGAAATCATTATGACTCAAGGCCACTATGAACAATGCAGAGGTTGTACCTTGCACATGAGTGAGTGGCCAAGAGAGAGCAAATGGGGACTGAAATCCAACTTGTTCTCTACTTTCTAAGCACTGAATGCTCACAGAAGGCAGCATCCACCAAAAATTGGGAGATGAGCCTTTTATGAGTTTTGTAAAAACTAGCTGTGGCCTGGCTGTGGCACCTCCAAATAACTCACTACTTGTTAGAAAGTTAAGACAACTAAAATATAGGATATTGGTGTCCCTACCTGAAATCATAACACCACAGTATCACTTCTTACTATGTGTTTATTCAGAATGTTTTAGATAAAATCATCAACAGAAAAAATAATAAATAGGTTGGGGGAGGAGAGAAGTCATGTAAAAATCTTAAGAGTGATTTAAATATGGCATCTATCTTAATTTGGATTTCTTTGATTAATAACAGGTTATATATTTCTATATGCTTTGACCCTATGCTTTTGAATGAGAGATATTTTAAAGCAAAATGCTAAAAAAAATTTGAGAAGCATAGGAATAAAATATTAAAGAGTCTATTCCCAGAAGGCTCTATTCCTATTAGAGAAATACAGACCTTGTTTTACACAACATGTAAGGAAGTGCTAAAAATTGTGTATTAATTACAAATACTGGTCACTTAAGCATCTTAAATTTGCTATGGAAATTAAGTGATGGAAACTGGAAGTAATATTTTTAATTAGTATCACTCTCTTCATTCCATTGTACAGGGCATTAAAGATTTTCTAAATTGTGAGACTGTGCTTCCTTAAAGCAAGAAATACTATTATTTTCAAATTATATAAAATTATCAATCAGGATAAATAATCCAAATACTAACAAAAAAGATACTGTAACCTCAAAAATTTTTATCAGAATGACCAGTATATAAAATTTGTTTTACTTCTAGATATACCAATGAACTGTCATATGATTTTCAATGACTCACTTCCTTACTACCTCACTCAATTCTACAAAGTGGAGCAAGAATATAGCTCAAACTTTTACGAAAAATTATGAGAATACCAGAAGGCATCCTTGGCTCCTTACATTTAGGAACAATATTATTAAAATCATTATTAGAAAGGAGACTTTGTAAACTTCCCTTATTAAGATTAAAGCCCATCCACACATAACCAGTCATTCCCAGATTAATTACACCCACTTAAGAGCAATGTCCTGTCTTCAAACAGGACATGCAAGAGAAATAAAGGACACAGTTAAGGCAAGGTGAGGGAATGAAAATGAAGTTCTAGTCTTTCAATCACCACCAGCTTACTCTCCATATTAGCATTCCCTTCATTTGTAAAATTCAGATATTCCCAGTACTTTTTGGGCTGTCATAATGATTTCTGGAAAAACTGCTTTGCCAATAATTATATGTTGTACAGAGATTAATTATCATTACTAGAAACCATACCAATTCTCTATGCTACTTTTCAAATATGAGCTATAATAAAAACTTTAAATCTTCTATCCCCTAAATCAATCCTGTACATAAATGCTGTTTTATCTTTATTTATAAAGATGAATATGATTATAAAGTATACCGCTATACTCAGAATCAGAAAATTTCTTAATGAATGTGGAAAGAAGTTTAGAAATGTGGACAGGCATGCATTGGAATTAGGAAATGGCATTTTTGGTGTTAACATATAATTGTTCATAAACATAAATATATATATACACTTGCTATATTTTTGTGTGTTTTGATTTTATTTTACAAAAATGGAATCACAAACTATGAATTCTTTGTCCCTTGCTTCTCTTGAGAAATGTATCTGCAAATTTCACCTGGGCAGCATGTAGCTGTACTTCATTCACTTTTATTTTTTAAAAGTATTGTGTTATATGAATAGATCACAATTTTACTTATTCAGTCAGCTGCTGATGAACAATGAAATGAGTTTGAAGCTATTATAAATACCCCTGCCTCCAGGTTATTAACACATCTATTAGTGTACATGCTCATACATTACTCTCAGGGATATACCCCTAGAAAGAAATTACTGGGTCAGAGGGTATGCAAATATTGAAGTGTTTCCTAAACTGTTTGTAATAATATACATTCCCAAGAGCAGTGTTTAATGAGTTTCCATAACTTAACATCCTCTCCAAAACGCGTACTGTCTCTTTTTTAATTTTAGCCACTCCGGTGGTTTATGATGAAGCCCCTTCAGTTTTCATTTATATTTCTCATATTACTAATGAGGTTAAACACATTTTTCCCATGTTTCCTGCATATCTGGATTTCTTTTATGAAGTGTCTTTTCATGACTCTTGTCATTATTCTATTGTCTCTGTCATACTGATTTGTAAAAGTGAATATTCTGATACATGCTTTTTGCCTGTTATATGTATTGCAAGTATGTTCTTCCACTCTGGTTAGCCTCACAATTCTCCTATTGGTAATTTGGCAAGAATAAAATTTCTTAATTGTAAGGTAATAAAACGTATCAATTATTTTATTTATATTAGTAATTTTTACTTCTTTTAAAGAAATCTTTGCCTGTGGCACCTGGGTGGCTCAGTGGTTTAGCGCCTCTGTCTTCAGCTCAGGACATGATCCCAGGATCCTGGGATTGAGCCCCGCATCGTGCTCTCTGCTCAACAGGGAGCCTGCTTCTCCCTCTCTCTCTGCCTACGTCTTCCTACTTGTGATCTCTGTCAAATAAATAAATAAAATCTTTAAAAAAAAAAAAAACTTTGCCTGCCAGAAGATCATGAACATATTCTCCCTATACTAACTTCTAAACTTTTAAAATTTAGTCTTTCACACGGAGATGTACAAATCAATTTTAACTTGATTTTTGCCAGTGGTATGGAACATGGGTAATTGTTTTCTGTATGGATCACCAATTGTTCTAGCATCATCTGTTAAATAGTTCTTTTCCTACTACTCTATAGTGCCAGTGTTGTCAAAAAGCATACATCCATGTACATATACACTAGCCCTCTTCCAGGCTCTTTATTTCTTTTGTTTATCCTTGTGGCATTATTTCATGAAAGTAATTATTACAGATTTATAAGTTATGAGTAAAGAAAATCCTTCCGCTTTGATATTT
Organism: Mustela nivalis; assembly: GCF_964662115.1. NCBI lineage: Eukaryota > Metazoa > Chordata > Mammalia > Carnivora > Mustelidae > Mustela > Mustela nivalis. The sequence goes on from NC_139025.1 coordinate 142,207,179, forward strand.
TCTTGCAAGAATACCAAAGTTATTCCTGAGCCAAAAAAATTTCCTTCAAAACACAAAATGAAAATAGATGAACTAATGAAAATTTTATAATATTGGTTAAGAGTAACATCGAGAATAAGCCTCAAATGGGCATAGATTGTAACACTGAGAAAGATATAACCTTAATGGGCAACTAAATTACCTCTATAAAGAATGTTCTGGACCAATACCAACAAAGCTTTAAAAACAAAAACACCTCAGAGAGATTCAGCTGATACCTAGTAACTTACATGAATACAAAAACAAAGCTCTCCTCTATGTAAAATAATGCAAAAAATTTCTTTGCTCAACAATCTTAACACCACAATGTCCAGCATCCAAAAAAAAAAAAAATTATAGAAAATGAAAAGAAACAGGAAATGGGCCCGATATGGAGAAAAGTCAGTCAGTATAAACTCATGAATGATAAAGTTAAAGGAATTAACTGATGACAGCATTAAAACAATGATTATAAATAAGCTCTAAATGTTAAAACAGGTAAAGGAAAACAATAACATGATCAAAAGAGAAATGGAAGAAATAAAACTTCTACAGATAAACAATAATTATCAGAAATAAAGATACTGAATGAGATTAAGAACAGATAACTTATTGCAGGAAAAAATAGATCAGAACCTCGAAACATGGCAATATCAATGATCCAAAAAGAAAAAAAGAGGAAAAAAAAATACAATTACAAGTGCTGAGACAGTATCAGATGTATGAAATTTTCTCCTCCACTTCTAAAAAACAAACGAAAAACCCAACCCTGAGATGTGATATTTGAAGAAACAGTGCCAATATTTTCCCAAATTGGTGGGGGGGACAAAAACTCAAGAAAACCTAAGAAGGATTTAAGGCATATCATAATCCAATGACTAAAGCACAATCGTTGAAAAAGTCTTAGACCAGTCAACAAAATTGAAAAATTAGAATAAGAAAAACAGCAGTCTTTGTATCAGAAACTATGCAAGTTATTTCAGAAAAGATTTCACAACATATTACCAAAGACATAGTGGGACATCAAGATACAGAATTCATTAAGAATATAGAAAAAAATTAAATATGCATGCAACTAATATTAGAGCTTCAAAATACATGAACCAAGAAGTGAAAGGAAAAACAGACAAGCCCACAATTAAAGTTGAAGATTTCTTACTCCTCTCTCGCAATTACTGAAAGAAAATCAGAGGGATCAATTTTGAAAAAAAACTTTCAACCAATTTGGCCCAATTAACATTTTTAGAAAGTTCTACTCTGCAAGTGCACAATACACATTCTTCTTAAATACACACAAAACATTCACAAACACAGAAAACATTCTGCACTTTATAATTCATAAAATATGTTCTTAGCCACAACATAATTAAATTAAAAACAAAGAAATGGTGCCTGGATGGTTCAGCTGGTCAAGTGTCTATCTGCCCTTGGCTCAAGTCAAGATCCCAGGATCCTGGGATCAAGCCCCAGGACAGGATTTCTGCTCTGTGGAAAGCCTACTTCTCCCTCTCCCCCTGCCTGTGTACACTCTTACTCTCTCTGTCAAATACATAAAATCTTAAGAGAGAAACATATCTAAAAAATTAACCAAATATTTGACAATTAAGTAGATCCAAAAAAAATCACAAAGGAATTTAAGAATTCTTTGAACTCTATGTAAATGAACACAAAACAAACTTTGCAAAATGCAGAAAAAGGAATAATTGCTCCTTTAGAAAAAGAAGGGAAATCTCTAATACCAGAACAAAGGAGTGGATATCACTATAAATCCTTCAAACATTAAAAAGAGTAAGGAATTACAATATGCAACCTTATGCTAATAAATAAGGCAATTCACCTGAAATGGACAAATTCACTTGAAAGACACAAACAACTGAAACTTTAATCAAGAATTACCATAATATGAATAGCCCAAATCAAAGAAATTGAGTTCATAGTTTAAAATCTTGTAAAAGACGCCTGGGTGGCTCAGTCCTTTGGCTCAGGTCATGATCCCAGGGTTCTGGGATCAAGTCCCATATCAGGCACATTGCTCAGACGGAAGCCTGCTTTCCCCCTACCTGCTCCCCCCCCATTCCTTCTTTCTCCCTATGTCAAATAAATAAAATCATTAAAAATAAGGGAGACTAACCATAAGTGACTCTTAATCTCACAAAACAAACTGAGGGTTGCTGGGGGGAGGGGGTTTGGGAGAAGGGGGTGGGATTATGGACATTGGGGAGGGTATGTGCTTTGGTGAGTGCTGTGAAGTGTGTAAACCTGGTGATTCACAGACCTGTACCCCTGGGGATAAAAATATATGTTTATAAAAAATAAAAAGTTAAAAAAAAAAAAAATAAATAAATAAGTAAAACCTTCCCACAAAGAAACTCCAAAACCAGAAGTCTTCATTATTGAATTCTACCAAACAATTAAAGAAGCAGTAACACCAAATGGATGGCAACTTTTCCAGAAGAGGACATCTTTTCAACTCACTCTTATCCAAATACAAGATGCAGACAAAACATTACAAAAAAGAAAAAACTACAAACCAGTATCTACTAAGAGCACAGATGAAAAAAAGTTAACTAAAATTTGGCAGATTAATCCAGCAATATATAAACATAACAAGTGGAGATTAAGCGGAAATGCAAGACTTCTTAGTTTGATATTAAAAAAAATCAATGTAATTAACTACATTAACAGGTAAGAGAGAAAAAAAAAGAGGATCATCTCACCCATGATCATCTCAATAGTGTGGAAAAACTGATAAAATTTCAATACTCATTCACGACAAGAAAAAAAAATTCTCAACAAGCTATGAATAAAAGAGAGCTTAATCTCACACAAAGGGTATCTGTTAAAAATCTGTAATTAACATCATACTTAGTGGTGAAAAACTGAATGTACTTGACCGAACATCAGGAGTAAGGCAAGAATGTCAGCTTACCATTTCCACATTGCACTAGGACTACTAGGCAGTGCAATAAAGCAAGCAAAAAAATAAAGGGATAAAAAATTTAAGGGAGTCTTTATTCACAGACAAGACGAAAGTCTACACAGAACATCTTAAGGACTATAAAAAAATATCCCTAGAACAGGGAGCCTGGATGGTGCAGTTGGTTAAGCATCTAATTCTTGGTTTTGGCTCAGGTCATGATCTCAGGATGAGATGGAGCCCCGTGTCTGGCTCCCTACAGAGTCTCTCCCTTTTTCCCCCCTGCCTCTCCCACTTGTGCCCTCTTTCTGTCTCACTCTCTCTCTAAAATAAACAAATCTTTTTTAAAAAAAATGTTACTACAACCAATAATGAGCTTGGCAGAATCACAAATTACAAAGTCTAATAAAAAATCAATTAAGAGTCCGCATACAAAACCTTATTTTTTTTACATTACCACTTAACATAAAAATTTAAAAGAGAGATCAACATAACAAAATAGATGTAATATGCTTACGTTGAAAACACAACTCCAAGAAAAACTAAACACAACTTAAACAGAGAGAGGTACCAAGAAGATTCAACATTCTTCACAGGTCAATTCTCCCCAGTGTAGCCTCTAGGATAAAAGCAATCACAACTGAAATCTCATTGACTTCTTTGTAAAAACTGACAAGCTGATTCTAAAATACACGGAAAGATATGGAAAGGATGCAGAGTACAAAAACAACTCTGGGAAACAGAAAAACAAGGATGACAAATGGATAAGGAAGATGTGGTCCCTATACACTACGGAGTATGTAGTATCCTCCATCAGAAAGGATGAATACCCAACTTTTGTAGCTACATGGAAGGGACTGGAAGAGATTATGCTGAGTGAAATAAATCAAGCAGAGAGAGTCAATTATCATATGGTTTCACTTATTTGTGGAGCATTAACAAATACCACGGAGGAGAAGGGGAGTTAGAGAGGAGAAGGGAGTGGGGGGAAATTGGAAGGGGAGGTGAACCATGAGAGACTATGGACTCTGAAAAACAATCTGAGGGATTTGAAGCGGTGGGGGGTGGGAGGTTGGGGGAACCAGGTGGTGGGTATTAGGGCAAGGTTTGCATGGAGCAGTGGGTGTGGTACAAAAAACAAGGAATACTGTTAATACTGTTATGCTGGAAAAAAAAAAACACGGGTAGAGGCTGTACACTACCTGATTTTAAGACTTATTACAAATCTACAGTAATCAAAACAGTATAATATTGGGATAAATAGATATACAGATCAATAAAATGAAAAGGTCCTAAAAAAAGACCCCCATATTTAATGGTCAGTTGACTTTGAACAAAGTTACCAAGGAAATTCAACAGGGAAAAATACAATCTTTTCAAAATTGCTTCGGGAAAAACTTGATTTTTATAGCAGAGAAATAAATCTTATCCCTTACTTCATACCATAACAAGAATTAACTCAAAAGTGGATCACAGACCTAAAATATAAGAGCCCAATGCAGTTCCAAGACACAAAGGAAAGGGAAAAAGGTAGAAAAAAAATTTGCCCAATCTCTGTACCAGCCTCCCCAATTTCCACCCTACCCCAAATTAGGACAGAATTATAGGGAAAACTAATCTGAAGCTCTTTAGTCAGCACATGAATCTGTTCAAAAGGAAAGCATTACTCAGAGTAACTCCTAAGCAAGTACTTATTAACTCAAGTACAACTCTCAGAGCCATAGAAGCCTGCCATGAAGAATAAGACACTGTATACATCCATAGATGTAGAGCCTAGTGGAAGAACCATCATAAAGGATTTCATTAAGTTTAAACAGATCCCAAACTATAACAGCTGAAGTTATGCCCACAGCTATCCCTGAGGTTCACAGAAGGTGCAGAGTTCAGAATTATGGACATCAAGATGGCTAAAATTCCTATAGTGCATTTAGAACTCAAATCTAGTTTCAAACAGTTAATGGACAAAAGAAATGTAAATAAGATATAAAGAAAAAACAAATATTCAAAGATTTACACAACACTCATCAAGGTTTATATTTAAAAATGGGAATTAAAGGGGCACCTGGGTGGCTCAGTGGGTTAAAGCCTCTGCCTTTGGCCCAGGTCATGATGGGGTCTTGGGATAGAGCCCTGCATCAGGCTTTCTGCTCAGTGGGGAGCCCGCATCCCCGATCTCTGCCTGCCTCTCTGCCTACTTGTGATCTCTGCCTGTCAAATAAATAAATAAAATACTTAAAAAATTAAAAAATAAAAATTGGAATTAGACTCTATTTTTCCCATCCTGCCTGTGTGTATACAAGTTCTGGCCTGTAGGATACTTTGCTTCAATTGAAAAAATTATGCCTTTTCTCCTACTTCCCCAAACTGAAAGATATCATAAAATGGACGCTTCCTCTGTCAAAGTTTTAAAAGAAAAATATATAAACATAAGAAACTGGTATCATGGGGCGCCTGACTGGCTCAGTCTGTTAAGCGTATGACTCTTATTCAGCTCAGATCATGATCTCCAGGTTGTGAGATAGTGCCCCACATTGGGCTCTGCACTGGGCATGGAACCTACTTAAGATTCTCTCTCTCCCTCTACCTCTGGCCTTCCCCCTCCCTCCCTCCCTTCCTCTCTACCTCTCCCCATCCCTCTCTCTCTCAAAAAAAATGAAATAAAAATTTAAAATTAAAAAATTTTTAAAAAGAAACTGGTATCACAGTAAAGTACTTTAACAAAGAATTCATTTTATAAGTCATAAGGTTTTAATACCACCTAATACCCTCAAAATTTTACATTTTATGTTAAATAAAACTGTTCTTAAAACAAGTACAAAAAATAAATGTCAAGTTCCACTCCATTTTCTTACTGAGATAATCATCAGGCACATCAATGAGTTCTAATATTTATTTAAAATGTTAATGTTAAAACACATCAAAAACTATCCCCTACTAACATTTTTCAAAATTTTATTATTTCAAAATGTTCTGGTATTAATGTAACTAACTTCTTTTCCATTTTGAATACAGGAGGAATTCAGATAAAGTTTCAGTCACGAAAACTTTTTTTTTTTTTTTTTTGATAGACAGAGATCACAAGTAGGCAGAGAGGCAGGTAGAGAGAGGGGGGGAGGAGGGGAAGCAGGCTCCCTGCTGAGCAGAGAGCCCCATGTGGGGCTCGATCCCAGGATCCTGAGATCATGACCTGAGCCAAAGGCAGAGGCTTTAACCCACTGATCCATGTGGGTGCCCCCATGAAAACTTTTGAAGAGCACCATACATCTTACAATCTGGAACCATGAACCTAGACCACTGTAAATTTGTAAGTCAAACACCCTACTCAAAAGCTTTGCAAATATGAACCTATGATTTAAGGAGGCAAATTCAAGTTACAAATGTTAAGTTGACATTTTTTAAAAATCTCTTAACTCTGCTTAACTTTTTTCTTTGACCCTTCCTAAGATATTTTCAGGAAATGTTTGTACACTTCATCTTTCATTTGAACATCTTTCTCAGCTTATATCTAACTCATGTCCTCAAATCCACACTTTCTTCTATTTATTGTCACAGAAAATATGGACTACTTCAGGTTTTTTTCTTTTTTTAAATAAGGGTAAATGATATGGAAGATGAAATGAGAACAATGAAAAAGTTAGGATTATCTCAGCGGTATCAGATAAAATATATGAAAAACTGTCAGTGTACAGAAGAATGTGCTTCAAATGGACATTATAAATTCCCTTAATTAATCTACATTAAGCCACAAAATGAACTCCAAAAAGACTACTATTCAAGCTCACAAGACCATCTGATTTTAATAAAGGAAATAATTTCCATTGTGTTTATTTCCTTCATAACATAATGAAAAATATCTTACTAGAAATGATATATCAGCAAGAAAGTGCACTTCATATGATCCTCGCAGAAAATTATTCTTTGCTCCTTTTTCACAAAATGCAATTCCTAAAGGAAAAAAAAAATGAGATGGGTAAGTGTTCTTAACTCCAAAATTGAACTAAATATGTTTTGTCATTATACATTCCAACTCTCAACACTATGCCCAGCAGATAGCTCCACAAATACTTGCTGAAAAATAGGAAAATAAATTTTTAAGTCATTTGTGGTATTTGCCTAATAAAAACATAATGTTAGCCAATGGAGAATTTCTAATGTCACTAACCTATTTTTTCAGTTAAGTATTACTTAGATGTTCAGTAATATTCTGTAACTCCCTAGATTCACAAATTGGGGTTCCTAGGTCCCATTTTCCTACACTCTAGATCCCATGATATGCTTTCTATTTACCTTGTACACACAGCCTACTGAATGTGCGCTTTGCTAAAATATTGGAAGTATTCACTGTATTATGTTCTCATTTATAAAAGAAAATTGTCAGAGGGTCAGTGATCTGCATTGCCGTAAAATATGTTTGTATTCAAATACATGTATGCTTGTAGCTTTCACTGTCTTTTAAAGGTAATAATGAAATGAAAATAATGAACATAAGATTGTCAAAGTGCACATAAAACTGATGTCAATAATTCATATTTAAAAAAGGAACACTGGTGAATACTAAGCAAGGATCAGTACATAAAGAATAATCCAGTTTGCTTTGAATAACAGTAAGGCATTTAGGTATAAAGGAAAGATGGTAAAAGCCCCTTCCCTCAGTCCCCACCTTGCTCACCCAGATTGGCCAGGACCAATTATGATGTTGTTCATCCAATAATTTAGAAATGCATGACTGGATGACTCTACCAACTCCCAAGTAAATCTGCTACATCAAATAAAAATGGTAATTTCTCCATGGAAAGAATTACCAGTCTTTAGAATCTGATTCAGCAATATTAATTACTGTGATACTATAATTTTATTTCCATTTCAAATCAACCCCTTCTCTAGAGGGGAAAAATACAAATTGCCAAATATTCTTTTTGTATTAATAAATTAAATATTAAAAGCCTGAACTTTTAAGACATACACACACACAAATAAGCTTTTTTTGGCAAGGTTAAAAAGAGCTTGCTTTAAAAAGCCAATTTTAGCTTTTAATCTAATTACACTGAAATGAAAAAAAACTCCTTAAAGTTTCATCACCAATTTCTAAAATCAAGTAATTCAAAGTGGAGCGCTTTTTTTATGGGTTCTCAAATTAAAGTTTAGCAATTTGACCCATATTAAATTACCAATTAAACACAAATCTGAGCGGCACCTGATTGGTTCAGTCGGTTTAAGCATCTGCCTTGGGCTCAGATCATGATTCTAGGATCCTAGGATTGAATCCCATACCCAGCTCCTTGCTCAGCAGGGAGCCAGCCTACTTTTCCCTATGCGGGCTACTTCCCCAGCTTATGTGCACACTCTTGTAGTCTCTCTCTCTCTCACTCTTTCTCTGACAAGTAAACAAAATCTTTAAAAATAAATCAATAAATAATCAATTGTTATCGGGAATTAGTGTTTTGTACATAGTTCTCAATTTCTAAAAGGAAATATTTTAAAAAATCAAATTCTTTTATAATATTCTATAATGAAACATACTCTTACCTTCAAAATAAAACCTGAACTAAAATGTTAGTGCTACATCCAGTTATCATTAAATTTCATATATTAAATCTCCAAATCTCATTGCTTCTGTCCAGGCAAGGGCTAGACAACCTGCATCTCCAATTGCTATTACTCCCAAATCTGATTCCGAGATCCCCACCAACTTCCTAGCTAGACCTTCTACCTTTTTTTTTTTTTTTTGAGAGGGAGCAGCTTGCATTCGAATAAGCAAGCAAGTTGGGGAGAGGGGATTTAGCAAAGGGAAAGAGAGACAGAGACTCCTAAGCAGGCTCCATACCAAGCATGGAACCAAACCTGGGCCAACTGCAGAACCCTGAGATCATGACCTGAGCCAAATCCAGTCAGACACCCAACTGAGTCACCCAGTCCCTCCGTTTCTAATCAGCCTACATTGTTGTTAACCTGGACTTCAAGCTCTGTAATTCCGCTCAAATTTTCACCTCTGCTAGAAAACAGGGTGCCCCCATCTCTTAAACAATCTTCCTCAGTTTAACCGCACCTTCTGTGACAGCAACCTCAGGAATACTCTTACCATCACAATCACTTCTGGGAGGTGGGGGGGAGTAAAATCATACTGAGTTTTGTTTAAGTATGAGCCTCTTCTATTCTATACTTTATGTTTTTTTTAGAGAAAGAACTTCATGCATTTTTATATCCCCAATATCTAGTTACTATTTGGAATAGAATTCAATAGAGTTCATTCAGAAAATGTTTACTGAGTATCCAATATACTCCAGACACCTTTCTAGGTTCTAGTGAAAAATCTCTACATCTCTACGACTGATCTCACGGAGCTTGCATTCTAGTTGGGGAAGCCTACATCACACAAAGAATGAGGAATATGTAATATACAGCAGTTATATGAAGTCCTTAATAAAAAAAAAAAAGAGAGTGAGAGAGAGAGAGAAAGCAAGGAAGTAAGTACTATCATATGGGATTAAGATTTGAGAAAGACTTAATGAGATGATGACAATAACAGCAACTGCAACAGCAGTATTTATCATATGCTAACCAATATCCTAACTGCTTTAGATGCAGTTAGGAACAGCAACAAAGGCAAGCCAACAATAATCTCATTATTATCCTCAAAAGGAAACTGAAAGACTAAGAAGGTACCTACCAAGGTCACATAGCAAAGTCAGTCAAGTTGTCTAACCGAGGCATGCTTTTAACAGTTACGCACAACCACAGTTCAGCTCACTTATTTTTTTAAGGTTTTATATATTTATTTGTGAGAGAGAGAGCGAGTACGAGCAGGGGGAGAGGAAGAAGGAGAGGATGAAGCAGACTCCTTGCTGAGCAGGGAGCCCAACTCTGCTGGAGCTCAATCCCAGGACTCTGAGAACATGACCTGAGCCCTGAACCAAAGGCAGATGGCAAACCAACCGAGCCACTCATGTCATGAGATACCATGACAACAGGTGAGTGCTTGCTGTGAACAAAAATGATAAACACTGACAACTTCTCAATCTTATTCTTAAAATAAGTTTTAAGTTTCTATATGATAATTACCGGAGCAGAAATTACACAAGACAATATCACAAAATCACATGGATACATCTTGTAAAGAAGTAATCTGAAACAAATTAAAACAGTGTAGACACTATCATTCCAATAATACTTGAATGTCAAATATCGCAGTTTGTATTGTGAAACAAGTTACTACAACTTCCAATTTTCCATATTAACAAGAAGGGTTAAATGAAATGACTGATTCAAACTCCTCTTTTCAAATATCTCAACTACATTTTACAAAGCAAATAGATAACACTTAATACAATTGCTGATGATAACTGAAGACCTGAATGACCCAAGAAAAACCACTCCCTAATGCCTTCTCCTGCTATACTAGCTTGTTAATTATGTGCTTAATCAGTGAATGCCAACAAATTAGAAAGCAAAATGAAACAAAGTGCTCCTGACATGGTATTAACATTCCCCGTATCAAGTCTTAAGGGCCTAAAATTCTAAGCATCTCCTCAAGTCTTGATAAAAAAAACCTCAACCTAATTACGAAGAAAATTTCTGCTTTATGTTTGAACTTACCAAATTTCACTGGATACCTCTGCCCTGAGTATAATGCAGTATGAAAGAAAAGAGGTTTGTATATGCAAACAGCTTTTAAAATCAATCCCGATTAAGGAGAAAATTAAACAGGCAATAACCAAAAATAAGTCTATAAACACAATAAATGGTGCATATTTGCTCAAATATTAATTTCATTTTGTAATGACTGAACGTTAACAGTCTTCAGGACCCCCAGCATGGCCTGGTACAACCTGTTTTGCTGGTAAACCTGTTTGGATTACAAACTGGGGAAGTGTTTTGAGATTCCAGGAGGACGGGGCTCCTGGGTGGTTCAATCAATTAAGTGTCTGTCTTAGGCTCAAGTCATGATCACAAGGTCCTGGGATGGAGCCCCACATAGGACTCCTTGCTCAGTAGGAAGGCTGTTTCTTCCTCTTTCTCTGCCTGTTGTTCCTTTGTTCCTCCTGCTTGCTGCTTTCTCTGTTAAAAAAAAAAAGAGGGGAGTGATATGACTGGGTTTAATCACCAGCTACATTTGAGATAGGAAGACCTACCTGAGAAATGTTCTCTAGGTAGAATCATCGTTCTCTTTAAAAAGATTTTATTTATTTATTTATTTATTTATTTATTTATTTATTTGAGAGAGAGAGAGAGAGCATGCACGTGGGGGAGGAGGAGTGCGAGGGACAAGCTCAGATGCAGGGCTCAATCCCAGACCCTGAGATCATGACCTGAACCCAAAGCAAGAACTGGATTCCTCAGGCACTGAACCACTCAGGTGCCTTTAGAATAATCTCTATCTTGAGGTTATATCTAGGATATTCTCCAGAGGTATATAATCAGGGCACCCAAACATCATAGAGTAATAGGAAAATAAGACACCAGCTTCCTCCTTATTGCTAACTCCCAAACTTCTGATTTGATTCTGGCGGGATAGGAAGGACACATATGTTCTCACGCGAGTTTGAGTTTGCTGTTTTGTATTACTAACTAAATTCACATAATTGTGCAAGGATTGCTAGAAATTTTAATCTTGCAAATCTGAAACTCTATGCCCAGGGAAGAACAACCCCGTTCTTCCACCCCTCAGCCCTGGGAACCATGGGTCCAATTTCTGTTTGTAGAAATTTGACTGCTTTATTTTTTATTTTATTTTTATTATTATTTTAAGATTTTATTCATTTATTTGACAGACAGAGATCACAAGTAGGCAGAGAGGAGGAAGCAGGCTCCCCGCCGAGCAGAAAGACCAGAGTGGGGCTCGATCCCAGGACCCTGGGATCATGACCTGAGCCGAAGGCAGAGGCTTTAACCTACTGAGACACCCAGGTGTCCCTATTTTATATTATTTTCAACCCCTTTAGAGATCTCATATAAGGGGACTCAGAAAATCTGGTGTGTGTGTGTGTGTGTTTGTGTGTGTGTGTGTGTGTGAGAGAGACTGGCTTATTTTGTGTAACGCAATAACCTTAAGTTTCATTCATATTGTAATGTGTGACAGAATTTCCTTCTTTTTAAAGAATAATATTACATTTTCTTTACTCATTCACACCACATTCTCTCAGCCCATCCATCCAACCATGGGCTCCTGGGAATAATGCCCTACGAACCTAGAAATGCAGAAACCCCCTTCAGATCCTGATTTCAGTTTTCCGCAATACAGAAGTGGGATTACTGGATCATAGAGTATTTTTTAATTTTTGGAGGAAACTTCGCACCATGTTCCACAGCAGTTGCACTGTTTCACATTCCCAACCATCTGCGCTCCAATTTGTTCACGTCCCTCCACAGCCCTGCCCGCTACCAGAAGTCTTCATGACAGGAAGGGTAGGCTGATGCGGCAACCTTGGTAGTCGTCGGCTTTGAAGAAATTGTCACAGTTTTCTATCAACCACCACCCTGATCAACGTGCATCAATACTGAAACGAGACCCTCCTCCCAGCTAAAAGATTAAAGCTTGCTAAATGCACAGATGACGGTTAGCAGTTTTCAGCAAGAAAATATTTTTTAATTTGGGTGCCTGGGGGACTCCGTTGGCAAAGCAACGGCCTTCAGCTCGGGTCATGATCCCAGAGTCCTGGGATCGAGTCCCACATGGGGCTCCCCGATCCACGAGCAGTCCGCCTCTCCCTCTGTTCTTCTCCCCTCTCATGCTCTCTCTCACTCTCACTCTCTCTCTCAAATAAATAAAAAAAATAATAACAAAAAATATTTTTTAAACAAGGCTTTTTTTATTTGATTTCCATAAAAAATATTAATTAATGAATTATGTGCTTTATGGTGACATTTGCATTATTGCGGTGGCCTGGAACTAAATCTGCCTTCCCTAGGGACCTGATGGCACCACTTTCCCCCTCCTCCCTCCAGGCAGGCCCAAGAGTGGGAACAGCTCCCCCTAGAAACAGAGGGCAATCATCTATCTGATACATTGGGCAATTCTCCTTTTGTGTATATACGAGCTAGGTATATTTTGCATATTATACAAATTGTGTGAACATCATTTCTTTCTCTCTTTAAAATTGTTTTAAAAATTGGCAGCTTTCTTTACTATTCTATTACTCTCTGTTATCGCCAAACTGACTAAAAGTGCCTTGTAAACTGCATGGGGGAGGTCTGTTTGCTTGCCATCTCTGAAAAACTTTTATTTTTGCTACATAAATTGAGAAATGTCTAAATATATAGCAAACAATAACTTAAAGAAAAGGGAAAAAGTTTTGAATGTTAACAAAGGGAGAAAAAATTGTAACTAAACTCTGCTAAGATAATCAAAATTTTATGAAGTTGGAATAGGAAATTGTTGTTTTAGGGTTTTCTTTTCCCCAGTTTTTCAAATCAAAATTTATTCAAATACATATTGACTTGTGCAGATGTCTAATACAAGCTTATGTGTATGAAAACAGCACACAAAAATGTTCATGCCATAGAAAAACGTTCTTAAAAAAAATGTTGATTATTTTAAATGTTTGTATCCATGCCAAATTTTGATAATTGTTAAAGTAACTGGAGATCTTTAACTTAAATCTTTAATTTAATATTTTCTAGTTCTAGAGGGTCTGGTGAAAATAATACATCTGTAAGAATTATAGGAAATGACACTTTAATGGAAAAATACTATCTGAAATCTATAATGCTAAATCTACTTGAATAAAAGCAATTGTACTATAAATTAAATAACTATCTAACTATCTATCTAAATAATACCTAAACTAAAAAGAGATAAGTCAAAATAACTTTAAAGACAGAAAACACATGCAGATGTTATGCTGTGGTTGTGGGAATTCAGGAACGGCCTGCGGTGAGCTCAGTCAAATCCCCAGGGGGCTCTGGTGGTGTGACCCAGCTGCCTGGGCCCTCAAGTCCTGGCTCTTCTCCTTCCTGGGGGTGCTGATGATCCAGGGGTTCTCTGACACTTCTGGGCCTCTGTGGGCAGCTGGTGGAGGAGCAGGAGTAAAAGGGCCACTTGGGAAAAGCTGGAAGTTGGACTTTGCTTTGGCCAACATTTGCCTGTTGTAATCACTTTCTTTCTTTAGCTCCTTGAGGCTTCTCTCGGTCAGCACAGCTGCCATCCAGCTTTCCTGAGCTCTCTTTGCATGGAAGAGGATCCCCTTTTGATAGTGTATGGCATTTTCCTCCAATTGTCTCCTGGTGTCTTCAGTGATCTCCTTGTAGAAGTCTCGAGTCTGAGACATGGCCTTGATGTTTCTACGTGTGCAGGAAAGATTCCACTTAATGTCTGCACACTGCTCTTCTGCCTCAGACCATTTTCTCTCAATGGGGCTGATGCATTCTTGATATAATTGAGGCAGAGTTTGAAGCTTCTGTTTCAGCTGCTGAATCTCCTCTTCAAGCTGTGAATTTTCACGCTGCAAAGAGGCCTCCTTGGCTTGAAGATCTGTTATTTGTGCCATAAGCTCCTCATTCATTTGCTTTCCTTCCTGCAATTGTCTGGCTATTTCCTGCTTTTTCACTTCAGCACTTTGAAGGGACACATTGGAATCAGCATCATCAGTGACACCCTTCAGATCACCCTCTGACCGTGGATGGGGCCATCGTCATTTTCTGATTCCCTCTTTTCCTGGACCTCACAGTTGACATGATCTTCAAGCTGTGTGGGCCCAGGGAAGTTCTTCAGCAGGTTTTCACCCATGGGTACTAACTACTTACTTTCTCGTTCAGGGCCTGTTGGAATCCTGCGTTTGACTGTTCAAGCCTTTCTTTCTCCTGCTCCATTTCTTGGAGTCTCGGCTTCCATCTCGCAATTTCTTGGGCAAGCCGTTCTGGACTCTGGAGATCAGGAGGGTTTTTAGTCACATCACCCAGTGTTTTCTCCCCAAGGTCTTCTCCCTTCTCTTCTGAGGCTTTGAAGATGGGTCTGTGACCAGTCTCTTGAGATGATTTAGGAGGCTGGCCCTTCAGTAACTTTTTCAGAAAGTCAAGAGTATTCTGAAGAGACAGCCTACAGTGGTTTGTATTTATTGCTGATAAGCACGAGGATGTTAAGTTGGGAAGACTGGCCTCCGCCCCGGGCAGACCTCGGGCATCATCAGCTTGTGTCAGCGGTTCCATATTCTCACTGCCTTTTCCACAGACTTCAGCGTGGGCAAAACACCTTTTGCCTGACACCTTCACACTTCTCTAAAATGTGTTGTTTCTTCACTGTTAAAACCAGTATCACAGTTTATACCAGGATCTCCCAGGGAAATCCACGGAGACCTGAAACGTGTCTCCAGCTTTCAGAAATCACCAGCAGAGGACCGCACAGGTGGTCTAGGACCAAGTGGAAAGTGGATCTATGGTAGGCAGGAGGCCATCCAGGGCTATGGAGAGCTCCCCAGCTCTGCCTCCAAAGGCCAGTGTTCTCTGGGTCTCAACTGAAGGCTCAGAACCTTGGGGGGCTCTCTACCTCTAAGGTAAACAGTTGCCTGACAACCAGAGCACAGCAGTTGCATTGGGGGATGGGGAGGCCAGCCAGCTTCTAGGAGACAGTTGCTCTAACTTTACCCTGAAATCAAAAGTGATCTCACTTCTACAGGCATGGGGGGAGGTGGAAAGACTGATTGTAGCCAGGTGTCCAGCCACTGAAGGCCCACATGACCCGACAGGAAACCTACGGGTCAAAGCAGGGCCAGACCTTGACCATTCTCTCAGGACCCCTACCTGTAAGTGAGGCTCATTCTCCTGATTTAAAGCTTCCTTCTGCTTCAGAGAAGCCTGGCCCTGTCCTCCAAGGTCTCAGGGATCTGTCTCTTTTGAGGTCCCCTCAACCACTCTGGGCAGGCAGCTTCCCAGGAGTGAAAGGGTCTCCCCAAAGGTATTAATTAAGACAATGGATTCTAGTTCTAGCAAGTCAGAAGAAATCAGCTGGAGCTGGCAGAGTCTCATGAATTCATGAATTTTCTGTGGAGCCAGCATGTCCAAGAATATTTGGAAGGGATTAACTCTGTTCTAGGGGTGACTGCAGTGGTCCATGTGGTTCTCCATCTTTAGCCCATCACCCCCAAGATGGCCCCCAGGAGGGTCCCTGGTCCACAAATGTCATTTCCAGAAGCAGACCTGTGGGGAGAGGGCAGGTCCTTTTTTGGGCTCACCTTTTATTTCATTAAACCCTGTCTCACTCCCCAGGCATCTCTCTGGCAGACACAGCTCAGAACCCGTGAGCTAAAATGTTCATTCTTAGAAAGGGTTAATAATTATGGTGACTAACATAACACAATAGAAAAAGAAGAAAAGAAAGGTTAATAAAACTGACATAATCTCAGTGATCAAGGGAAAGAAAGACACGAAGTAACAATATAAGGAATGGAAGACAAAATATAAAAGAGAATATGAGCAATATGAAGAAAATTAGAGCATATGCACGTTGAATATCCATAATATTAACAATTTAAATAAAATAGAGAATTTCTTGAAAAACCCAACTTACCCAACTGGCAGAAAAAGTAGAAGAGTAGGAATCAGTCTATCTCTTACAGAAATTAAATATTTACTTTAAAAAACTCTCACACAGTAAACTCCAAGGACAAATAGATTTACTGGTAAACTTTTCCAAGTATTCAAAGAAGAAATATATTACTATTACACAAACTTCTCCAGAGAACAAGAAACAAGACTTCCCAACTCATTTTCTAAGGCCAGCATAACTTGTCATAACCTAAGAATGACATTACAAGAAAAAAAATTTCAGACTAAACTCACACACACACACACACACACACATACTTGCAAAATAAAAAATGGGGTAAGAACAATCAAATCAAGTGATATATATAAAGGTGTATTTCAAGAAATACATTTTTAAAGCATTCAAATGCTTTAACATTGGAAAATCAACCAACATAGGATACTACATTAAAGAAAAAAGGGGAGAAAAATACCATAGAATCGTCTACATAAACTCAGAAAAAGCTTTTGATAAAATTCTATACTGATTCAGGATAAAAACAGTGGCATTAGAAATAGCAGAAAACTTTTCTATTCTGATAAAAGGGATCTTTTAGAAAAACTCTCAGTAAATACCATAATCAATGATCACATATTGAATGTTTTTTCCTAAAGTTGAGAATGAGACAAAGGATGCCCACTACCTTCACATTTATTCATTATTCTAGAGGTCCTAGCTAGTGCAATGAAACAAGATAATGTAATAAAGGATTTCAAAAAGTGTAATTCACTGTTCACAGACAACACAACTGTTTACATAGGAAATCCAAAATAATGTACAACTTATACTATTAGAAATAAGTAAATTTTGAAAGTGAATTTTGCAAGATTGCTAGACACAAAGTCAACATTAAAAAAATGAACTAAGCTTTTATAGGCTTACCAACAAGCATCGAGAATAATGAAATCTGGGGAAAAACATAATGACACTAAAAAAATTCCAATACCTAAAAATAAACAAAATAAAAAATGTTTAGACCTGTACATTAATGAAAAACAAATGTAAGATAACCATATCTATTTATGGATTACAAGACTTAATACTGTAAAGATTTCAGTTCTCCTAAATCAATCCATACATCTGAATTCCAGTAAGTTTATTTTGTTGATTCTCTTAAGTGAATATTTTTTTTAAAGATTTTATTTATTTATTTGATAGAGAGAGATCACAAGTAGGCAGAGAGGCAGGCAGAGAGAGAGAGAGAAGGAAGCAGGCTTCCTGCTGAGCAGAGAGCCCAATGTGGGACTCGATCCCAGGACCCTGAGATCATGACCTGAGCCGAAGGCAACAGCCTAACCCACTGAGCCACCCCGGCGCCCATCTCTTAAGTGAATATTGACACTTGGTTTCACTTGGAAAGAAAAATGACAAGAACAACCACTCAGTCATGCAGAATACCATGGTAGAGAATTTCTACTACCAAATATTAAACTACAGTAATTAAAATAGTACAGAATTGAGCAAGGATATGAAATACACAAATGGAACAAAACGGAGTTCAGAAACAGCCCCACATGTGTATGATTCCTTGATTCACAGCAAAGGCAACCCCTGTCATGCAATGGAGGAAGGATGGTTCTTAAAACAAACTGTACTGGGTGAACTGAGTATTTATCAGGAAAACAAATCTTAACCCAACACCTCAAACCATACACAAAACTAAATTAAAAATGGATAACAGATCTAAAACATGAAAGGTAAAAGGCAGAAGAAAGCATAAAAACAATCTTTATGGACTTATGATAGGTAAGTATTTCTCCAACACAACACAGAGCATTAGCTATAAAGGAAAAAAATAGAAGAGAAACTGGACAACATTAAAAAAAAAAAGGATTGAAAAAGTGAAAAGGCAAGCCATGATATGAGGGAAGTTATTTGAAATGCACACAATGAACAAAACACTCAGAATATATTATATACAGAATGTATACTAATAATTACAAAGAAAAAAGCAGTCAAGGTGACTGCCTAAGAAAAGGTAGTGAGGTACGACTTAACAGGTAAGTCATAAAAGAAGGTATCTAAAGGGCCAGGAAAGATATGAAAAGGTTATCAACTTCATCAAACATCACAGAAACTTAAAATTAAAATGTTACTTTTGCTCACCCACCAGAACAGCTAAAATGAAAGGGATAAAAACTAGTAATGGTGAATATTTAGAGCAGCTGAGCAGCTAGAACTTTCACACCCTGTTAGCAGAGCAAATATTATAAATCAGTACAACCACTTTAGAAAACTATTGTTATTAAAGCTATCACAGGTATATTCTCTGACTTAGCAACTGTACCCCTCGACATATACCCAAGCATTCATAGGTACCAAAGACACACGGGAGTATTCAAAATAGCACTCTTTATAATAGTCTTAGTAGAAAACAACCCAAAATTCTATTTACAGTAGAAAAAATAAGTGTGCACATTGTGTTCTATCCACTCAATGGGATATCATACATCAATGAAAACATATATGAATATGTAGATTTATAAAATACATCTACATATATACCCACATGCAACACTAACATTAATTTCACAAACATAATGTTGCCTAAACGAACATATGCTGTTCACATAAATTCAAAACCAGGGGTAATTAACCTATGTGTTAGAAAGTTCAGTGAATGATTTTCCTTCCCTGGGGCAGGGAGATAATGCCTGGGAGACAAGACAGAGAGTTTCTGGGGTGGTGCACTTGGATATGCTGGTTACGTGGCCATGTACTTTTGCAATAATTCTCTTAGCCACACTTAGGATTTGTGTGCTTTTCTTTTATGTTATACTTTAATACAAAATTTACTTTCTAAAGAGAAACACATTATGCCAAGAAGGACCAACACAAGGTTTCACTAGAAGCTCCCAAATGGAAGTCAAGTGAAAGCTTCCAAGTAGAATTGAAGTGAGGTGAAGCAGCTCTTAAGTGCATGGTAGTGTCAACCCCAAGAGTTTTAACTCACTCTTCTAATGACTTGAAGTGTGATTTTATCTTAGTAGCTCCAAAAATCCATCATTAAAAACTCTATTCGCTGTTACCTCCTTCAGTACTGCTCTCTAAACAACCCCAGAGTTTGGTAGTTCCTTCCATAAACCCTCCCAGCACCTAAGCTTAGCATCTATCTGCCACATAGTTAAATTTCTTCTGTAGGCTATATGTTTTGAATGAGTCTCCAGTGCTTAACAGTCTCTCTCTGATATGGTAAATGTTCAAATTTGGATGAATAAGTGACACATATTCTCTTCAGCACAGAAACCTTTTTTTCCCCATTTTAATTCAAGAATAATGAAACTTTTAACTCAAAATCCACAAGTTAAAAATGACCAATTACATCTGTGCCTAATCAAACCTAAAAACCAAATTGTCTAACTACCTCCACAGTATGGTTTCTGCATTCTTTGCCAAAATCTCCTGAGAAGAAATTCAGACACCCTTACCCTTGCCCCATCTGGCAGCTTAGTAAGAAAATGACTTAGGTAAACTCAACATATTAATTATTAATTCAGGCTAATTCTAGTTGCTGAGTATAGTGGCAAGCTTCATCTTTTAATAATATCATTTCCTTATCTTAAAAAGCTCCATTACACAGTCACTTACATATGCCTATCCCCTTTTTCTCTCTAAAGATGGGACGTCTTTTCCACTGGTAGATCCAGTGTATCTATGCTGAATTTAATCATGACTCTCTATGGGATAATTAGAGTTCAGGAAATGTTACGTCCTTTGCCAGTTCTCTGCTTTTATGTTATTCCCCGAATAAACCCTATTTTACATTAATATTGCATGTGTTCATGAAGCAGGTCCCCCATGTTCCCTCTATGTGACATAGTCCTCAGATTTATGAAGGGACATTTACTTGCAAGCTTGCTTAGAATCATGATGGAATAGTTATTTTATCACTCTCCCCTGTTTTATCAACCTTCATAAAGGATCATACTGTGTGAGCCTTACATTTTATCAGAAGAATTTTCACGAGATGAAACAGGAGTTCTCTTCATTTAGGTCCAGTGACAACTCTAATCACTTCCACTAACTTCTCTATCAGCTATTCAGCTGAGTTTTGTCTCCAATTATATCCATATTACCAGATGAATTACTACTCAGACTCGGCAGATTTTATCTTTAGTGCTGTTCTGTTCCTGGTAAGCTTCCAGAAACCAGCTTTTCTGGAAACTTCTCCTGAGAGGTAAACTTTCCAGAGCAGAATCTACCTCTCCTGCATATGCTGTGACTACTAGATTATTTACAATATTCTATGAAACTATTTTTCCTTCTTTCCTGTAAGCCAAGAGCATGGCAAACGTCTTCTTAAAAGGCCAGGAGTAAAGATTTTAGGCCTATGGGCAACTACTCAATTATGCTGTTACAACGTGAAATCAGGCACAGACAATATGTAAACAAATGCACATGGCAGTTTTCTAACAATGATTTGTTTGTCAAAAAAGCCAGCGTGCCCATGAACCACAGTTTGCCAATCCCTGCTCTAAACTCTTACAATTTCTAGTCTTCATATATCAGTATTATAATTATCTTAAACTTACAAGGGTTTATTGACACTGGTGCTAAAAATTAAGTTCAATATATTTTATCAATTAAAACTGAGATCAATATAATAACTGTTCTGGGAATATTTGTGATAATATGAGTTATAAAAAAATTCTCTTTATTTGTTGGTTAACCAGAAAATTTAAGTGACTAAAGCTCATTCACTGATAACCATAGTTAACTTAGGTATTCCCTAATTATGAAAATAGAGGTGATAATTTATAATAATAATTAACCTATTAAAAACAAACATAATCAAATGAACAAAAGACTAAGTATATTACAATAAATCTACACAATGGACAGTAACGGTGGGACTACAGTGATCTCTTCTTTTCCCCTATATTTTCTAGAACCAACATCTATGATTTTTGTAGTAAGAAAAAGTTTCTTTAAAGCACATGATGACAAGCTAAAAGTGTTTAAATTTTTTATTTAGTTTAAAAACAAAAATAGTCCTGGAATAAAATTTAAGAAAAATTCAACCATTCTATCCTATGCTCCTCTTTATAAAAAAAATATTTACATCAAGAATAAATAAGTCAAAATTTTCATTTACCTGTCGATTCCTCTCATCCATTATGCGTGTGATTTGAATTTTCTTCCGCCCCATTTTCAATCACCTTTCCTTCCTTATATTCCAAACATTTAATTCAAAATGTATTTTCTTCAATACCCTAATGCATCGTACACAGCTTCTATTATTTCACCTTCTGGTGCAAGGGCTACAGCTGAAATTTTGTAGAAGATCTAAAAGAAAACACAAATTGGAAAATTTAAGTTCTCTAAGTTTGTAAATCATGGAAATGTTATACAAATTTCAAACTTACCTCTACGCTGCACATAGGCATATATTAGTTGAAATTCCTGGTTACATTTTGGTAGTTAAGTAGAAGCTTTGTTAACTTCACCCCTAAGAAATCCCTGGAATCTTTTTGTGCCTCTAGCTCTGGCTGAAAATAAGCTTTGAGTTTTTCTCAATGCATATAGTAAAAGCAACAAGAGCAACAAATTATTGGGATTTTTCTATGTGCCAAGAATTTTTCCATGTACCTGATATATCTTAACTCATTCGATCCAAACAGCATCTTTTTGGTTTAATTATCGTCACCATTTTATAAATAAGGATACTGAGGCAGAGAGATCCTAAATAAATATGTCCAAGGTAACACACACAGTAAAGGGCAGGGCTTGGAATATGAACTCAGGGACTCTGGCTCCAGAATTTCTCTGCTTGGAAAATATCCTTGGAAATATCCTTGGAAAGTTTCTGATGTCCTCCATGTCAAAGGATGAACTAATAATCTGGGTAGCCCCAATCTGCCCTTACAAATGATTCTTGCAAACTGCCCTAGCTACCACCCAAATTACTGTCAATCCATAAAGGCACCCTATGATTTCATAATAATGTCCACTTATTAAATGAAATATTGTTCCTTTTAGCCATTTAATAAAATTCTCCTAATTTATCAAGATTCAGTTCCCCCGGATAGAGTAAACTATAGCACCTTATGCTCTGTGGCTATTTGTATAATAAATTCTAAGTCCGTATTCCTGAGACCATGAATCCTTCAAGAACAGGATTTTTTTTTATTATTATTCCATTTATCTCTGTAATTCAATGACTGGCAATGATATCATCTGTCATGTTCCAAATGACAGTTGTGTCAAAGACCTAGTGTTTTCAAAACTTACATAATAAAATATTTACAAGGGAATAAAACACAAATACTATATACAATAATAAATTCTCAGGGGAATTTTATTCAAGTATTTCTAATATTGTGCATATACAGCCATAAAATTTTAAAAGTACTGTGCAAATCCATGCTTGATTAAATCTGGCTTTTGCTCAAAAGCAGTGAATTTTTCATTTCTTAACACTACCATCATAACTATAAGCATAGCATGTCTTACGTATCTTCCCTTGTATTCTTTCATTTCTTCATTCATACAAACATTAACTGAACATCTATTAACAATTGATAACCTATTAACTGATCACCAACTTGCAAAAGTATTCTACTTCCAAACACTGAAGTAGGCACATAGAGTAAAATATTTAAAAAGAAAAAAGGCATGATTTCTGATCTCACTGAGTTCATAGTTTAGAGGGGAAAACAGACATTAATCAAACTACCATATAAATGAGTCCAGAAATTAAAATTAGGATGTTAGTTTATTTGACCTAAATTCACAAGTTAGGTAAGGCTTCCTTTGGAATGTGCCTCAAACCTGAGTATGAAGGTATACATTCTAAGCAGAGAGAATACCATGTGCACGGAAGCAGGAAACATTAGAAAAACTGAAGGATGGCTAGTCAACTGGTGGGAACCAAACAAACAACTGTGCTGTAGAATGTTTTTGCTTCCTCATGAGACTGCACTATAAACCAATAAAAGTCAGTTTATTCAAATCATGTTCCTTAACAGATCACACTGTATTCAATTCCCATTATAAAAATTTGAACTGTAGTAGACAAGATAAATATTCGTGCATTTCAATTCTAATGCCTCTAATGCCTCTAAGGTGTATGCACTCTGCTCTCTTTTAGAATCTGAAAAATTCTGAATTCTATTAGACCATATCTAAGCATTTTGCTTTTGACAATAGTTGAATAGGTTACTTCAACCTTCTCTCTTAAGATTTATTTATTTCAGAGGGAGGGTGAGAGAACATAAGCAAGCACAAATGGTGGGGGGTCAAGGAGATTCCGACCTGAGCGCGAAGCCTGACAGAGTGCTCAATCCCACAAACAATGAGATCACAACCTGAGCCAAAAGTAAGTCAGATGCTTAACTGACTAAGTCACCCAGGAGCCCCAAACCAACCTTCTAATAATGAGAAAACAACAAGAAAAGTAATCTGTTCAAAACCACTGGAGAACTTCCAAGACAGAATTGAAGGGCTGAGATCTGGAAGAAACGGATGAGAACGCACTTCAGAATAATTCTCCCCCTAGTCATTAGTAGATTCTTAAAATATTGCCTGAGCCCCATGTCAGGTTCTCTGCTCAGCAGGGAATCTGCTTCTCCCTCTTCCTCTCCATGTAACCCCCACCCACTCGTGCTCTCTCTCTCACTTTTTCTCAAATAATTAAGAGTGTGTGTGTGTGTGTGTGTGTGTGTGTGTGTCTGTTTATTTTTAGACCCAAAAACGTTGGCTGAGAGGCTGAGAAGCTAAACAGAGCTTTCAACAGATCTTCAGTAGGACACAAAAGTAGATGCAAGGTCTGCCAAGGAATAGCCCAGCTCCAGTAAACACAACGGGAGTAGGGAGGGAATCCAAAAGACTATACCCTAGGTATATACGTAAATTAGAAATAGACCAGACCAACAAGGAGGAAAGTATAGCTTCATATCATCTCAATCCCTGATTAGGTTAAGGAATCTGGGCTACCTAGTGTCATTAGCCTAGCTGCAGGCCAATAAAAACTCCTGTAAAGATTTTAGAAAAAGTATATCTTACCAGCAAAACTTAACATCATCTAGAAATTTAAATGATCTTATCATTATTATACAAAATGTCTAAAAATGAAAAATTACCAGTCAAGACCTGACTTGAAAACTCTGATTTTAAAATGGCAAGAAATCAGACCTATAGTAGATCCAAGTCATGGTGTTATCAGAAAAGAACTTTAAAATATGTGAATGTGTTCAAAGAATTAATAACGACTATTAGCAGATAATGCTAAAAGTATGGAAAACAACTGAAAAATACAATTCTGAAAACAGAAAATAAAAAAATAAATCATAATAGGTTAGAATACAGCTGAACAATCAATGATCCAGAAGCTAAGAATGAGGAAAATACTCATACTGATGCCCAAAAAGACATAAATTGGGAAATACAAACAGAGTGTGAAAAACTTATGACACATGGATCCAAAATACATGTAACTGCAGTCCTTGAAAGAAAAGAGAGAAATGTTTAAAGACATATAGTTGAAAACTTTTTAAAAACTTACCAGTGACATCATGCCACAGAACCCAGATCTACAAACTCCCAAGCAAAACAAATCCAAAGAAAACCACTACAAAAAACATATCAAAGTAAAAAGGGTGGATGGAGGGAAAGAGAGAGACTCACGCAAAGAGACACAGCCACAGACAGAGAGATCTTAAAAGTAGTCAAAAAAGGAAAGATTTACAGTGGACTTTTTCACAGTAGTAATGGAAGTCAGAAGACATGGAATGATATTCTCAAAGTGCCAAGAGTGGGAGAAATGCCAAACTAGAATAGTCTATCTGGCAAGTAATACTCCTGAAGGGGGTGGGGGGGGCAAAACACAGACATCTGTAATCAAATAGAAACAAAGAATTTAACACCAAAAACAATGAAGGGGCTTCTTCAAGTAGAAAGAAAAAAGGATGTTTTCTTTGCAGAAATGTCTGTTCATGTCTTCTGCCCATTTCTTGATTGGATTATTTGTTCTTAGGGTGTTGAGTTTGCTAAGTTCTTTATAGATTTTGGACACTAGCCTTTTATCTCATATGCCATTTGCAAATATCTTCTCCCATTCTGTCAGTTGTCTTTTGGTTTTGTTAACTGTTTCCTTTGCTGTATAAAAGCTTTGGATCTTGATAAATATTCCAATAGTTCATTTTTGCCCTTGCTTCCCTTGCCTATGGCAATGGAAGATGTTGCTGTGGCTGAGGTCCAAGAGGTTGCTGCCTGTGTTCTCCTCAAGGATTTTGATGGATTCCTTTCTCACATTGAGGTCCTTCATCTATTTGGAGTCTATTTTCGTGTGTGGTGTAAGGAAATGGTCCAATTTCATTTTTATGCATGTGGCTGTCCAATTTTCCCAACACCATTTATTGAAGAGGCTGTCTTTTTTCCATTGGACATTCTTTCCTGCTCTGTCAAAGATTAGTTGACCATAGAGTTGAGGGTCTATTTCTGGGCTTTCTATTCTATCCCATTGATCTATGTGTGTGTTTTTGTGCCACTACCATGCTGTCTTGATGATGACAGCGTTGTAATAGAGTTTGAAGTCCGGAATTGTGATGCCACCAACTCTAGCTTTCTTTTTCAATATTCCTTTGTGTATTGGAGGTCTTTTCTTGTTCCATGTAAATTATAGGATTCTTTGTTCCATTTCTTTGAAAAAGATGGATGGTACTTTGATAGGAATTGCATTAAATGTGTAGATTGCTTTAGGTAGCATAGACATTTTCACAATATTTATTCTTGCAATCCAGGAGCATGGAACATTTCTGCAAAGAAGACATCCAGATGGCCAACAGACACATGAAAAAGTGCTCCATATCACTCGGCATCAGGGAAATACAAATCAAAACCACAATGAGATATCACCTCACACCAGTCAGGATGGCTAATATTAACAAGTCAGGAAATGACAGATGCTGGAGAGGATGCGGAGAAAGGGGAAACCCTCCTACACTGTTGGTTGGAATGCAAGCTGGTGCAACCACTCTGGAAAACAACATGGGGGTTCCTCAAAATGTTGAAAATAGAACTACCCTATGACCCAGCAATAGCTCTACTGGGTATTTACCCTAAAGATACAAACCTAGTGATCCAAAGGGGCACATGAACCCGAATGTTTATAGCAGCAATGTCTATAATAGCCAAACTATGGAAAGAACCTAAATGTCCATCAATAGATGAATGGATAAAGAAGATGTGGTATATATACACAATGGAATACTATGCAGCCATCAAAAGAAATGAAATCTTGCCACTTGCAACGACGTGGATGGAACTAGAGGGTATCATGCTTAGCAAAATAAGTCAAGCGGAGAAAGACAACTATAATACGGTCTCCCTGATATGAGGAAGTGGAGATGCAACATGGGGGGTATAGGGGGTAGGAGAAGAATAAATGAAACTAGATGGGACTGGGAGGGAGACAAACCATAAGTGAATCTTAATCTCACAAAACAAACTGAGGGTTGCTAGGGAGGGGGGGGTGGGAGAAGGAAGGTGAGGTTATAGACATTGGGGAGGGTATGTGCTTTGATGAGTGCTGTGAAGTGTGTAAACCTGGCGATTCACAGACCTGTACCCCTGGGGATAAAAATATATTCTATGTTCATTAAAAAAATAAAAAATTTAAATAAAAAGAAAGAAAGAAAGAAAAAAGGATACCAGACACAGCTTGGATATTTCACCAAAAAGTACGTACGTAAACAAAAAAATAAGTATAAGGAAGAGGGTAAATATGTAACTCTAAGTAAATATAGACTAAGAATATAATAATACACTGTAGAATTTAAAATATTAATAATACACAACAACAGTACAGTACAGGAGTAAATAAAGTTAAGGTGTTCTAAAACCCTTTCATTTAATGGGAAATTAAAAAAGTACTTTTTTACTTTTTAGACTTGAGTCAAAGATGCATGTAAGAACAGTAAAAGTACAGAAAGCTAACAAGCTAATGGAAGGGGAAAATGAATTAATAACTGAATTGTATTAAAAAAAGATCTGATGACTACAAAAGTACATCTTAAATATGAGATAGAATGGAAGTAAAAGCATGGAGAACATACTGTGTAGAACACAAATCAAAAAAAAAATCTGTAGCTATACTTTATCACAGTACATTTTTTTATTTTATTGAGGATTTTATTTATTTATTTGACAGAGAGAGAGAGACACCGTGAGATAGGAACACAAGCAGGGGGAGTGGGAGGGAGAGAAGCATGCTTCCCACGAAGCAGGGAGCCCGATGTAGGACTCAATCCCAGGACACAGTAAAAGCTCAATTCACTGGAAAGAGCTAGCAATTCTAAATCTGAATATACCTAATAACACTTAAAGTCAGGAATCTGTTCCTTAAAATCAGATATCCTGTACAAAATCCTAACTAGGACTTTATTTTCCATTTTTTTAAATAGGAAAAATTATATTACATATAAACTCATAATCCCCAATCGTTTCTCTTTTAATACTTAACTGAAATACAGAAAATGTCCATTTATAATAGAAAATTATCATGGTTAGGATGTAAAATACTACATGACTTCAGACGCAATAGCTTTCTCACTGGCTTTATTTCCTTTTCCATGATTTAACACTTTCTGTGTTAAACACTTTTTGTGCTTTCTACAAAACTAAGCAAAATTAAGGGACAAATACAACAGCAAATAGAAATTTATGCAAGACAAACACATACAGCAGATAACAGCTCAAAGGCTTATAATATGGAAACCTCTTTCTTTTTGCCAGTAGCAACAGAGATGCACATTCCCTCTGTTGACAGAACATGACTCAAAAATGTCTACCTGTGATTCTAATGTTCTACAAATTGATTTGAAATTTAATTTGTGACTTTGCCCACATATCAGTTTGTTAAAATATTGTACTGAACTGTGCAGATGGAAAAACACTTTTGTTTTCAAAATTTATTTGAGAGAGAAAGCAGGGTTGGGAGAAGGCAGAGGCAGAAGGAATCTCAACCAGACCCTGCTGAGCACAGAGCCTGATGTCGGGCTCAATCTCACCACCCTGAGATCATGACCTGAGCAAAAATCAAGAGTCAGACACTTAACGACTGAGCCACCAAGGCATCCCAAAAACATACTTTCTCCAAATAAACTTCAGTCAGTACCAAGGGAACTAGTAAGTAAGACGACAAATCTAGCAAGTTGATTTTAACAAAGCTTTCTCAGAAACTAATGGAACAAGCACACCAAAACAAGGAATAGATTAGAAGAAACAAAGAGATTTGAATTTTACAATTACCAGCCTGACATACAGAACGGTATACCTAACAAGAGCAGAAGACACATTCCTTGTAAGTGAATAAAAACATTTGCCAAAAGTGACCACATGCTGGATCATAAACTGCTAACAAATTCCAAAGGACAGACAAGTTTCTCTGACCTCCAATGAATTAAGCTATGAAGTAACAACAATATGATTAGAAATGCTTATAGAGTGAAATTAAGCAATAAACTTCTAATCAACTCATGGGTCAAAGAAGAAATCACAGCCACAATCAGAAAAGAATTGAACACTATAAAATTCACATAACATCAAAAGTTATGGGATGCAGGTAACACCATGCTTAAGAGGGAAATTTATAGCTTTAGAACACATATATGGAGGAAATGCCAAAAACCAATGTTCTAAGCAACTATCTGAAAGAGTTATAAAAAGAACAAATTAAACCCAAGACACTACAGATGAAGAAATAAAAGAGCATACCATAATGAAATAAAAAATATACAACAGAGATCAACAAAACTAAAAGTTAGTTCTTTGGAGGGAATAATAAAACTGGCAAGTTCCTGGAAAAAATAATAGAGGAGCTGAAAATAAAACAAATATCTGTCCCCAAAGGTTTTAGATTAAAAAATATGAACTTGTTTTTTATAACATGTGCTGCATTTACCACATGAAGATTAATACGAATAACCAACAAAAATCTGAAAGCAAATTATATCAAACTAAACTCATAAGTATAACTCTTTAACTACTACGTCCCATATTTCTGGCTCAAATGCTGTAGTAACATAATTTTAACACTCTTTAGATCCCATTAGGTGCTATAATTTAACTATACCTACCACCTTTTCACTGTTCCTCAGCCAATTTATGTCTCTTTATCTAATTAAATTCTCATGCACCCTCACTCCCTCGGCTCTTGCTCTCCCTCTTCTCTCCTCCCTCCAGTCATTTCCTGGGAAAGAACCCGCTCTTGACTACCTGCTTACTTCCATGTAGCTGAATAGGCTGAGAATAAACAACCATACTAACCAGGCTAATTAATCTTTCCTTAAGTTTAGTAATTTTCCATTTCCCAGTTATGTGCATGATTATTTGATGCCCTATTCTAACACTCTAATACTCATCACTCATCCTCACTTTCAGTTGATGACTTTGCTACCTATTCTACTTATGGAAAAAAAAACAGTAATCAGAAGAGAATCTCCTCAAGTTCCTGCCACCATATCTATCAATCCATCAACATCTGTCCGACTATACATGCCTTCTTTCCTATTTAGGTCTTGGCTACAGCAATTCCTCCTTTCTTTCCTTCAAAGTCAAAATTTTCTTCTATACTGAAGCAAGCACTCCCACGGGCAAAAAATTAAATGAAAGATGCTATTATCTCAGTTATCCAAAACAAAACACAGAAAACAAAAATGCCTTGATCCTGAAATTTAAAATATACTAAAAGAAAAATCCATCTTTGCAGATTCTGAGATGTTTCAATTTCATAAAGATGTCAATTCTCCCCCAAATTAATCTAGAGATTTAATGCAATCCTAATCAAAATACCAGATTTCCTTTTATTACATGCAGAAACTAACAAGATTATTTTAAAATCCATTTGTGAATATAAAGAATAGTCAAAACTACCTTGAAGAAAAGACTCATACAGTTATTTAATAGACTTATTATAAAATGAATAGTAATTGAGATGGTGTGATGTTGCCTGTTGTGTGTTTTGCATGTTGAAAGGACTGTACACCATGACAAAGTGGGACTTATTCCTGGAAATGTAAGGATGATTTAACACACTAATAAAATTAATCAATGTGATAAACCACATTAAGAGAATGAAGGAAAAAAACACATGACCCTCTAAATTGATGCAAAAGCAGCATGTGACAAAGTACAATATTCTTTTATGATAAACAAAATCAACTAGAAATAGAAGGAAACTACCTCAACAAAATAAAAATCATATAGGAAAACCCCACAGCTCACACCATGTTCAAGTGGTGAAAGACTAAAAGCTTTTCCTCTAAGATCAGGAATAAGACAGAAATGACTGATTTCGCCCCATAAATTCAACAGGGGAAGTTCTAGTCAAAGCAATTAAGCAAGAAAAATGAATAAAAGGTATCCAAACTGGAAAGGAAAAAGTGTAAGTACCTCTGTTTGCAGATGATGTCATCTTATACATAGAATCCACTAAAAAGATTCCACAAAAACCTGTTGAACTAATAAGTTCATCAAAGTAGTAGGATACAAATGAACACAATAAAATCAGTTGCATTTCTACACTAACAATAAACAGTTTGAAAGAAGAAAATAATTCCATTTGCCATAGCATCAAAAATTTTTAAAAAATATTTTAGAGAGCGTGTGTGCGTGCAAGAGTGGGGAGAAACAGAGGGAAAGGAAGAGAATCCTCAAGCATGCTCCCCGCACAGCACAGAGCCCAATGTGGGGCTCAATCTCAGGATCATAATCTGAGCCAAAATCAGGATGCAAGAGCCAAAGCCAAAATTTGGCTTAACTGACTTGAGCCACCTTAGGTGCCTCTACAATAGCATCAAATTTTTTTAAATACTCAGGAATTACCTTAGTCAATGTGAAAAACTTGCACACTGAAAACTCAACAACACTGATAAAAAAAAACTAAAGAATACAGAATAAATAAAAAGACACCCTATGTTCACAGACTGTAAGACTTATTGTTGTTAACATACAGATATTACCCAAAGTGAACCACAAATTCAATGCAATCCCTATCAAGATCCCAAATTTTTAAAAGCCACCCTAAATTAATATTGAATCTCAAAGGTCTCCAAATATCCAAAACAATTTTGAAAAAGAACAAATTTGGAGGACACACACTCCCTAATGTTGAAATTTTCTATAAAACTATAGTAATCAATACAATATGGCATTGGCATAAAGACAGACGCATAGATCAATGGAACAGAAGAAAGAGCACAGACAAATCCAGGAATACATGGCCAAATGTCAAAAAGTGTCCATGGACACTATCAACAGAGTAAATGAGCAACCCACCAAATAGAAGAAAATAATTCTATGTCATATTATCTGAGATTAATATCCACAATATATAAAGAATCCCTAAAACTCAAAACCAAAAATAGGCAGAGGACTTGAATAGACATTTCTCCAAAGATGGTATACAAATGGTCAATAAGCACGTGAAATGATACTCAACATCACTAATCATTAGGCAAATGCAAATCAAAACCACAATGACATACCACTTCACACAATTTGGACAACTATCATTAAAACCAACAAAAACCAAAAAAAAAGTCATATTGTGAATGGGGGTAAATGTGAAACCTTGTGCGTTGCTTGGGGGAATGTAAAATGGTACTGTTGCTGTGAAAACCAGTATGCTGGTTACTCAAAAGATTAAACAGCAAATAATCATTTGATCCAAAAATTCCACTTCTAGGTCTATATACAAGAGAACCGTAAGCAGGGACTTGAATAATATTTTTGTACATCTATGTTCATAGGAGCATTATCCACACTTAAAAGGTAGAAAAATCCCAATGTCGTTGGCAGATGAACAGAAAAACAAAACGTGTTATCTACATACAATGGAGTATTTTTCAGCTTTACAGAAAATCCTATCACTTAGGGTACCTGAGTAACTCTGCCAGTTAAGCATCTCCCTTCAGCTCAGGGTGTGATCTCAGTGTCCTGTCAGGCCTCCTGCTCAGTGGACAGCCTGCTTCCCCCTCCCTCTGCCCACTGCACCACTCATGAGTGCATGCACACATGTGCTCTTCTCAATCAACAAATAAAATCTTTTTTTTAAAGATTTTATTTATTTATTTGACACAGAGAGATCACAAGTAGGCAGAGAGGCAGGCAGAGAGAGAGGAGGAAGCAGGCTCCCCACCGAGCAGAGAGCCCGACGCAGGGCTCCATCCCAGGACCCTAGGATCATGACCTGAGCTGAAAACAGAGGCTTTAACCCACTGAGCCACCCCAGGCGCCCCTACATCTATTTATTTTAAAAACAAAATGGGCAGGGTGACCTCTTTCAGAGCCATTACATGGATTGAGTTTCTCATCTGTAGCTTCTCTGGAATTTAAATAAAGAGCTAAAAGGAAGCAGACAATTACCTTGGATTGAGAACCCATGGAAAAGAGAATCCATGAGTTCTCTTTAGCCAGTGCAATTGCCTTGGAAAGTCAAGCAGGGCATCTGAAAGTCATCAAGTGCCTTGGGCTCTCTAAATCATGTCCATTTATTCCAGACAGTTCCAAGAGGCAAGTGATTTCAAAAGGATAACTCTATTCTCTACACAGTACATGCAAATTTGAAATAGAAATTAAGCTTTCAGTTTCTTCCCAATACAACCTCATTCCAGAAGGGTTTAAAATCAAAAACTGAAACTTGATTCATAGCATAATAGGTAAGTTGTTTTTCTGAGAACAAGAAAATTTGCTCTAACTCGTTTGTTCACGAGACTGATTTTTCAAATACAAATAGTGAAGGAGTTTGGAAAAGAACAAAACGTGATCATTCATTAAAAAAACAAAAACAAAAAAACAGATAACAGAACAAAACAAAACTCTGTGAGTTTCGGGTGCCTGGGTGGCTCAGTGGGTTAAGCCGCTGCCTTCGGCTCAGGTCATGATCTCAGGGTCCTGGGATCGAGTCCCGCATCGGGCTCTCTGCTCAGAGGAGAGCCTGCTTCCCTTCCTCTCTCTCTGCCTGCCTCTCTGCCCACTTGTGATCTCTCTCTGTCAAATAAATAAATTAAAAAAATCTAAAAAAAAAACCTCTGTGAGTTTCTCCTTATGGCTTGTTGCAAACTATGCCCTCCAAAACAGATTGAATAAAATTTCTTTGAGAGTAAGATCATAAGCTAACAGCAAGAACAAAAATCCCTCTACAGACACAAGGATTTAGCATCATATTTTGAAAAGGCACAGAGACAATACAAGCAAGCAGCTCACAAGACACAGGCAAAGTGAATTGTCTCTACTTTATGGAGCCTGAGAATTTCATCTTTTTTGAACACTTCACATTAGGCATTTTTATTTATTGGATGCTTATCTTTTTTTTTTTTTTTAGTATGCTTATTCTATTACAGGCAACCTGCAGCTGTTATGCACATTTCTGAATAAACGTTAATTTATAATAAGGTATTGTTTGTCACAGAAGACAAGGGGGAAATTGAACTCTTTCTGTCCATCTGGAGATGGTGAGCAGCTGGTTGAAATCAGGGATCTGATATATTTCATTTTCTAGGTATCTCACCACCCTAACACACTAGCCCAGCCATAGCTGGTTCCCTGGAATACATGTTGGTCTCTATCATCTAAACTTCCCCATTATTCTGTGGCCATCTGGCTGGGGGTTTGTTCTAAATCTTGGAGGTTTTGCCTTCTGTGAAATAAGTGTCTGAGAATTCATGAGAAGAGACTCTGTGCCACACTGGGGCAGAGGTTTCTCCATAGTCAGAGTCTGAAATTAACCATAACCAGACTGCATGCATGCCTGAAGTCAAATTATTCATATTATAGGGGAAACACAACAGCAATTTTGTGGCTGAAAAAGATTTTCTCAATCACGCCTGTGGCAAAACCATTAAAACACATAAGAGACAAACAAACAGAAAAGGCAAACACAAATGTGCTTTATATCCCTCTGAGTAGTCAGCTGGTGGAGGGTCACATCCAGATTATATGCCACGGAGAAACTCTGAAGTGGATCTTCACCAAAAGCTCTCTGTGAGGGCCAAGAAGTGAACCACTAACTTTAGAAATGTGCAAATATGTGTCAAGTGAGAGCATTCTAAATCTTGCCAGAGGAAAACCATTAAACTGAACATCTATCTTCTCTTAAAGCTTTTTGACGTGTGCCTGGGTGGGTCAGTGGGTTAAGCCTCTGCCTTTGTCTCGGGTCATGATCTCGATCCTGGGATCGAGCCCGGCATCAGGCTCTCTGCTCAGCAGGGAGCCTGCTTTCCCCTCCCCCACCACCTCTGCTTGCCTCTCTGCCTAATTGTGACCTCTGTCTGTCAAATACACAAATAAAATCTTTTTTTAAAAGAAAAAGCTTTTTGATACATAGTTCATTTATTTTAAATTACTGTTACACTAATATATGTAATTTACATTTTCCCTAGACCCACTAGCCGAGGCAACATAAAATTAGTGAATCTGGACATAAGGAGTAGTCACGGGTTGTTTCCTCAACATCAAAATTATTACATTGTTAGTCCATAAATTCCAAGTATTCAGAATTTAAAGTCATTTCTTCATGGTCGTTATGGGCTTCCTGATTTTTTTTTTCTTTTCATATTAGGTTTGTGGTCCATGAAGTTATGAGACGCTATAAAATGACTAAGAATCGTAGCCTCAGAGACCACAATCATACAAATATGACCAGACTTTGTAATTCTGGGGAGAATTACTAGACTATCATTCTAAGACTAGCTTACCAACTTCTGGCAAGTCTTAGAGTGAAAATAAAATCTCAGGGCATCATCCAGAATTAAGGTCAAACCAAAAATGGACTAGGCCTAGGTCATAATAGACCATAATTGGATCATGATAATTGTCCAATGTCCTAACTGACCAACAGAAAGCTTAAATTCTGTAAGAAGTTTACATCATCCAAGGCCTACAAAATAGTTCATAAGCAATTCCTAGCATTTAATCAAAAATTACTAAGCATGACAGGAACAACTGACCAAAACAGACAATAAAAACAGACTTACAAATGATAGGGTGATTATACTCATCAGACAACATGATTAAAAAAAGAAGGAGAAGAAAAGAAAAGAAAAAAGAAACTATAATGAATATATTAAGAAAATGAAGAAACAGATGC
Organism: Mustela nivalis; assembly: GCF_964662115.1. Lineage (NCBI taxonomy): Eukaryota > Metazoa > Chordata > Mammalia > Carnivora > Mustelidae > Mustela > Mustela nivalis. The sequence continues at coordinate 142,242,717 of NC_139025.1, forward strand.
AGAATTTTATCAGGCAACTGAAATCTATTAAAAAGAATCCAAAAGAAATTTCAGAACTGAGAAAATGATTTCTTGAAATTAAGAGCTCAGAAGGTGAGTTTAACAGCAGAACAGAAAACTAGTGAATTGGAAAACAAATCAGTAGATAAATTAGATTGAAGAACAGAGGACGTGAAAGTGGGATATTTAAAAAATAGTATTAAAAAAATGTATGGGACATAGTAAAAAATTCTAATGTACATGTAATTAGAGAAACCAAGAAAACGGAGGATAATGAAGTAGGATTTAAATAGATAACAGCTAAGAAAATTCTAAAATAGACATAAGAGATCAAGTCATAGATTCAAGAAACTTCATAAAACAAAGGGGGATGAATTCAAAGACAACCAAACCTAGGAACTTTATTGTAAGAGCTCTCAAACCAAAGACAAAGGGAAAATCTCAAAAGCAGCCTGATTACATGTTTCTATCAAGAAAACAAAACAAAAACAAAAACAAAAAACAAAACTACAGATATCATCAAACAGAAAGATCAGACTTCAGAATTTTCTTTAATAACATGAAAAACAAAATTAGACAACCCCATGTTTTCAGGTGTTTGGTAATTCCAAATTATTTCTTTAGGCCTATTATGGCTTTTGAGTTTGTATTTGTGTGTGTCTGTGCTCGCATGTTTTCACATTTGGGATATGGTCCAAGGAGAAGTTAGAATATCTAAAAGTCTCACCTCAGAATCCATAATGAATACAAACACAAACAGATATTGTTACCAGCCATAAAAGTACAATAAGACAAAGAAATAAATTTGAAAAATTTGAAAAAAGTTAAAAGATTGAGATTTACTCTCCTTATTTAGAGGTTTTTGATTATATATATATATACTCTTTTATATATATATCTTGTTTTGATTATATGTATATTTTTATATATAAATCTCTTATGTGTATAAATCTTATATTTGGAAAATCATGCATATATAAATAATAAATATTATCTATAAATCTAATACCAAATTATTAGACAATCTACTGGCAAAATATTAGAACAATTATAGTGGGTAAGATCAGTATGCAATTGATATAGAATATACAAACCGATATATAAACTGATCAAATAACAACAAAATTTTTGTGAGGCTTGACAAACTGATACTTAAATTGATATGAAAAAACAAAGGCCAAATATCACTAATATAATTTTACAGAAGAAATACAATGTGTAGGAACCGATAGCCCAATCTTAATTGACACCACAAAATATGATGATTAAAGTATGTGCCATCAATGAATTAAATATGGAAAAAATAGACAGTATTAAAACAAATCCATACTCACATTAAAATTTGATATGTGATTGAAATTAAAGTAAGAAGGCAGAATGATAGCCTCCAGTTTCTAGAAAAAACCACTGTGAGAGGATCAGTTGGCCAGGAGACAGACTCTTGATTTCAGCACAGGTCATGATATCAGGGTCTTGAGATGAAGCCCTGTGTTGGGTTCCTCACTCAGTGGGGCACCTGTTTGAGAGTCACTCTCTTCCTCTCCCTCTAACCCTCCCCCAACCTGTGCACCCTCTCTCTAAAATAAATAAATCTTTGTATCAAAAATTTAAAAAAAAATAAAAGTTTAAAACTTTTTACAAATGTGGTGGGAAAATAACCAAAAAATATGGAGACATGCATGTGTATATAACACACATATGCACCAGCATACACTCATATTTAAACAAATCACTTTATTCACAAGAAGGCAAACAAAACAAAACAAAATAAACAAGCAAACAACAAAAATAACAAAACAATTCTTCAAAACCAAACATGTAGGAAAGGCAGAAATCCAAAAAGGCAAATAACTTCTGAATTTAGTTCTTCTGATGCAAGGTTGATGAATCATAGCTGTCATCTCCACACCTATATGCATGGACAACAGGAGAATAAGCCCAGATTTTCCCAAATATTGGCCATCAATTACAAAATGTCTGCATAAATGTGGGATTCCTGAGACCTATCCCTTTAGTTTTTGGGTGAACAAGGGGAAAAAGTCATAAAGCAAAGAGGAGAGCAAGAAATGGGAGGAAAATAAAGCTTCTATAATTATTCTAAGTCTTTTAGGGAATATGCACGTTTTATTTCTCCTAGGTAAATACCTAGTAGTGGAGGGGCACCTGGGTGGTTCAGCGGGTTAAAGCCTCTGCCTTCAGCTTGGGTCATGATCCCAGGCTCCTGGGATCGAGCCTTGCATCAGTCTGTCTGCTCAGCAGGAAGCCTGCTTCCCCCTCTCTCTGTCTCTGCCTGCCTCTCTGCCCACTTGAGATCTCTGTCTATCAAATAAATACATAAAATCTTAAAAAAAATACCTAATAGTGGAGTCATTAGGTAAGGGCATGTTTAAGTTTGAACTACCAAAACTTTTTTTCCCCTTCGTTTTTAGCTTTATTTTTTAATTAAAAAAAATTATTGTGTTATGTTAATCACCATAACGATACCGTTAGTGTTTTTTTATTTAAGATTTTATTTATTTATTTGACAGAGAGAGATCACAAGTAGACGGAGAGGCAGGCAGAGAGAGAGATAAAGGGAAGCAGGCTCCCTGCTGAGCAGAGAGTCCGATGCGGGACTCGAGCCCAGGACCCTGAGATCATGACTTGAGCCAAAGGCGGCCGCTTAACCCAGGCACCCCGAGATATCGTTAGTTTTTGATGTAGTGTTCCATGTTTCATTGTTTGCATATTACGCCCAGTGCTCCACGCAATCCATGCCCTCCTTAATATCCATCACTGGGTTCACCATTCCCCCATTACTATCAAAACTTTTTTAAAGTAGTAGTGTTTTCTATTCTCAACAGAACTTCATGAAAGTTACAGTTCTGTGAAATCTTATCAATAGTTTGAGTTTAAGTCTTTCATCATTCCAGGGGTTGAATTAAGAGTATCTTGTGGTTAGTTTGTATCTCCCTGATTCCTAAAGATATTAAGCCCATTTTCACATGCCTTTCAGTCTTTGTCTTCTTCTTAAGCCTTTTGGCCATTTTTAATTGGGTTATTTGTCTTTATTATTGAGTTGTAAGTGTTATTTATCTATTCCAGATACAAATCCTTTGTCAAATGTGCAGTGGTGAATAATTTCTCCTGGCCAATTCATGTTCTTAGTAATGCCTTTTGATAAGGAAAAATGTTCTAAGGTTGATAAAGTCCAATTTACCAATTAAAATAAATTATTGTGAGTGCCTAAGGGTGTCTTAAGAAAGTTTTGTTCACATTGAAGTGGTAAAGATATTGTCCTGTGTTTTCATCTAGAAACTTTGTAGTCCTAAGTTTTACCTTTCAGTGTCTGACCCATCCCAAATTAACATATACCAATGCTATAAGAAATGAGTTGAGGTTGATTTCTTTTTTATATAAATATCTAGTTGTTATAGCAACACATGTTCAAAGGTTTTACTTTGCTGATCTTCATCAGCCACATTATCATTGTTGCAAAAATATTTTGCTCATATCAGTGTGGTTCTATCTCTGAACTGTGGAATCTGTTCCACTGATCTATTTGTCTATCTTAATGCCAATACTAACCTGCTTCAATTAATATAGTTTTAGGTAAGTCTTGAAAATCAGTATTGTAAGTCCTGAACATTCTTCTTTTTGGGGGTTATTTGGACTATTATTGTTTCTTGTATATTAACATAATTTTTTTTTCATTTTTTAAAGGTTAATTTATTTGAGGGAGAGAATGAGAGGGGGGAGGGGGCAAAGGAAGAGGGAGAGAATCTGAAGTGGGGTCCCCACTGAGTGCAGAGCCCCACATGGGGCTAGATCTCACGACCCTAAGATCATGACCGGAACTAAAATCGAGTCAGATGCTTAGCCAACTGAGCCACCCAAGCACCTCTCCATATTTATCAATTTCTACAGAAAAGTTTGCTGAAATTTTGATTAGGAGCATATTGAATCTCTAGATCCATTATAGGGAAAAGATTGTTAAAATGGCCATTCAAAATTATGGATTTGTCTGTTCTTCCCTTCAGCTCTGTCCCTTAAGTTCTTTGCATTTTGAATCTTTAAAATTGAATGTTTATGTACAATTCCATTTCACTTCTTCTACTGGTTTCTACCTATATCAATGTGGGTTTCTTTTTTTTTTTTATTTGTTTATTTGCTTCCTTTTTTTGCAGTTACTCAGGGGATTACAGTTGTATCATTAACTTATCTTATTCCACACAGGATTAATGTTACATCCCTTCATATATAATATGAGACTCTCCTAACATACTTTCATTTACCACCTTCTGTCTTTTGTGCTATTTTTGTTCCATAATTTTTCTTTACATAGGTTACAAACACCATAATACTCGATAATCATTTTCACTTGAAATAGCAAAATGCCTCTTAAATAAATTAACAAAAAGAGTTTTTTAATATCTTTACCCACATATTAACAATTTCTCACACTCTTCATTTTTCATGTAGATATGAACTTATACTTGACATTATTTGGAACTTCCTTCAGCATTCTTTATAGCGCAAGCCTACTGGTGATAAAGTCTCAGTTTTTATGTCTCAAAATATCTTTCCTTCATATTTTTGTATTATAGGTTGACCATTCCCACTCACTCCCGCAACATTAAGGAATCATTACTTTAGAGACTCCATTATGTTTTAAATGAAGTCTTTAGAATTTTTATTGACTTTCCCATATATTAATCTCTTCCATACCCCCTTACTCCCCACTCCCAGACTGCTTTTAAAATTTTCTCTTTATTTGTAGTTAAGGCAACTTGACTATATTTTAGCTACAAATTGTTTCTTGGAGTCTGTACTTCTTGGTGTTTGTTGATTTTCTTGGATTTGTAGGTGGACATTCTCTTTTAAATCAAGTTTGGTGGGAAAATATGCTCCTATCTCTTCAAATATTATTTCTGACCCAATTTACCTTCTCTTCCTCCAAGTCACCAGTATATCCTCTGATATATTTTCAGCATTTGTTTCTCTCTTTACTATACTTTGTATGGTTTTTGCTGTTCTTTATTCAAATTAATTGGTTTTTGATCTATAGTAGCCAATCTCTCTGTTGATTCCATCTAAAAATGGATATTGTATATATCAGTTATATTTCTGTTTGGTTCTTTTTTATGGATTCATTTTTTCTGACATTACTCCCCATATGCTCATTCATTGTATTTTCCCTTAAATTTCAAGCATATTGTAATTGTCCTAAAGCCTTTGCCTACTAATGCCAACCTATGTCTTGTATTTGAGCCTATTTCCACTCACCTGACTTTTCTTTTGGTTTTGGGTCACATTTTCTTGTTTCTTCTCATGTCTAGTAATTTTTCTTTGTATACTGGACATTGTGTATGTGAAGACATTGAGATTCTGGATTTGACATCTTCTAAAAGAATATTGAGTTTAATTCTGGCAGAGAGGCAGTTTTCTTCAAAGATAAGCTTGATCCAGTCATGGTTTCTTTTTAGGCCTTCTTGGTAGGATCCAGAGAAACCGTTTTCCTAGGCAACGTGTAACCATACTCAAAGGCAGGTTTTGTGGTGGTGACATCTCAGCTAATGACCTGGCTGAGATGTCCAGCTATTCAGAAACTTAACATCTCTCAATACTGTGGGGTGATCTCTAAAATCTTGGCTCAGCTTTTCTCCACCAGGGTTCAAGAAATAGCAGCTCAGTATTTGGACAAAACTTGAAGGAGTCCTCATGAAGATTTATGAAATCCCTTCTCTGAGAATATCTCTGCTCTGGTACCACACTCTTTACATTCCAGCCTTGTAGCAGCCCTCAACTCTGATCTTGGTTAATTCTACCCAGAAAAAACTTCTAACTCTGTTTCAGTTCCAATTCCCTGTGTGGTAGTTTGGAACATGCCCCAGGCAGAAATCCAGAGTCAATGTGGTGTTTCCTTGAGTGATTTCATTCTTTCAAGGAGTCAAGTCCTGCATTGCTGCTTGTTCAGTATCTGAACAATTTGCTTTATATATTTCATCTAGTTCTATAACGGCTTATGGTGGAAGCATAAGTCTTTTAACTGTCCCTCCATCAAAGCCAGAATAAGAAGTTTAATGTTTTTGCCTTTTCTACATTTACAGTTTATATTCATCTCTCACTGTTGTCCTTCCCATTATATCTGCTTTTCCTTGAACACCTTTTAATTTACTCTTTAAATCTGAGATGGATGTTATATTTTTCTTTTGTTTCTTTTCTGAGTTCTATCAACTCCTATTTCATAGCTTCCCGTTTTTCATCTTTTCTATTCTGTGCCTCATACCCCTTCATATGTGCAGTGGCTCTTTTAATGATATTTAACTCACAATAGAGTGTTTTGTTGCAAAGTTCCTCATTTCATGACTTTTTTTCAGTATCTTCATCTGCCAAGGTTTTTGGTATTAATTTATGTTTTCTTCTTATAACAATATTGCACAGGTATTGACTTCTTATTTGTTATTGTAATTAATAGTATTGAATTTCCCCCCGATTCACAATAGCAAGAAATTCCATGTGGAGAGACACTTTTCTCTCTTCCAGGGAAAGGAAGCATAAGTATTGTCATTATTTAGAAGTCAAAATTTCCATATTCTGAGGCTATAGTAAATAACAGGGCTTTTCCCCCCTCTTTTGTTTTTCTTATTCTGTTTTTAAAAGATTTTACTTATTTATTTGAGAGAGTATGCGAGAGCATGATCTAGGTGACAGGCAGAGGGAGAAGCAGACTCTCCATTGAGCAGGGACCCCAACATAGGGCTTTATCCCAGGACTCCAGGATCATGACCTGAGCCAAAGGCAGTTGCCCAACCAACTCAGCCACCCAGAGGCCCCTGTTTTTCTTATTGTTAAAGGCTATTTTGTTTCAGTAAGTTCTTTATTTTGGACTAGTACCTTCATTATCCAATAAAGGTAAAACCCTAAAGAGACACCACTTATACACTATGTCTCCTTTTCCATGAAAAGGGACCTTACCAGAAGCTCCTTTTCCCTTTGACTTTCCATGGCTCTGATTCACTTGATCTAAAACCTTTTCACAACATTTGCCCAATCATGATGAGACCATCCAAAAGGAAATTTTTAATTTTTGTAGTGAAGTACTCACATCAAAGATTTTTAAATATTGGCAATTTTTATATGACATTCCCAACCAAATCCATTAGCTTAGTGTTCAGTAAAGTTTTGATTGTTCGAAGTAGTATCAAATCTTAGACATTTTTTTCTGTAGAAGAATATGAGCACATTGCACTGAACAGTATTAAGATACTTCCAGACTTCCTTCAAGTGAAGAACAGTGAGTAGAAATAAGAAAATGACATGGAGTGTTATATAGCACAAGTACGTGGAGAGATTTTTCTAACAATGTGTTCTTGCTCCCTATCTCCACTACCATGAAGGAAATATAATTTGAGGTGATTGAAGAAGTTGACATGTATGTTTTGAGATAAATAAAGCAGGGGTGGGGTAGCAAGGAAGGAATGAAGGAAGAATAAGAGGGAAGAAGGGAGGAAGGAAGGAAAGGGAGGAGAGAGGTGGAAGGAAAGGAGAGGGGAGGGAACAGAAAAAGGAGGAAGGAAGGAAAATACTCCTGGATATTTCTGGAAAATTCTCAACCACTGGCATTATCATGAAAACAAACACCAAAATAGAAAGAATGGCAATTTAAATTTTTTTTTTTTTAAATTCAACTTAACAGATAGTGTATTACTAGTTTCAGGGGTAGAATTTGGTGACTCATCAGTTGTATAAACATCTAGTGCTCATTACATCAAGTTCCCTCCTTAATGTCCATCACCCAGTTACTCCATCCTCCTACTCACCTCCCTTCCAGGAACCCTCAGTTTGTTTCCTAGAGTTAAGAGTTTCTTATGGTTTGCCTCTGTTTAAGTAACCCCAGAAACACACGGGGGGAGTTGGACATACATCAGTAGTTAGGGACCAGTCAGAGTCAGAGGAGAAACTGGATGATACTAGAGAGCAGGAGAGGTCTTGTGGGGCAGGGCAGTGGGTGGGGGCAGCTGATACACCAGAGGAGACAGAAAGGGAACCTGGAAATGCAGACAATACTCACCTGACATAAAACTACATGTTCTTTTCCTTTTCCAGAAAACCAATGCCTGACCTCCCTTAGCTCAACTTGTCTTTGAACTAAAGGGAGTTACGTGCTCTAATGAGGGAGGCATGCTTAGCTTTTGGAAGAGTTCACAACCAACTGCTAGGGAAGTGGTGTTAATGCTTGATTATGAGGCACACAAGCAAACTGAGGGGGTCCAATGCAGAAGTGCAGCTTTGTAAAGACATTCAGATATACACAGACTAGATGCACTAACTGGAGATCAATTAGGGTTAAAAAAAAAAAGTCTCAGAGGTTTTGAAGTCCATGCCCAGGAAGAAAAGTTAGATGATCCTCCATGATCCACGAGGGCAGAACTAGCATTTCCAAAGGCGGCAGGCTTGGCTTTGACATAAGGATGGCCCTTCCAACAGGTGAAGGTGAACCAGCATAAATAAAACAGATATTCACAGGTAAAATGGCCATCTGGTGGGAATGTTGGAGAAGAAATTGAAACATGGAAGAAAAGTTAGATTCCAAGGCATATCTCACTCCTCCTGGGATCCCACGACTTCATGTTGGAGGCAAAAACACCACGGTGAGTGAAACGGGCTTGTTCCAGCTTCTCCCACTCAACCTGGGACCTGGAGAAATGTCCTTAAGTACTTTCAGCCTAGTTTCCTCCACTGTGGATGGAACAATGATAGCCCTATCTCATAGGTTGTGAGCTTCTTTAACGAGATGATAAATGTCCCATGTTTATCCGGAGCACAGTCAGACCCTAATGGCATTTGCTGCTGCTATTATTGAGAATGAATGTGACACTGGGACACAGCACAGTTCATCTACTTTGCGGATTCAGACAAGGGAAGATTCAGCAGATATTCCAACAGGCCCTTGGGTGTGTGGACACAGCAAGGTCAAGGACAGAGAACAGAAAATCGTCAACAATGATACCACATGGCATGTGGTCTAGAAGAGGGGAAAATGTGTTGGTCAATGATCAGTTGATCATTGAGAGGAACAACTGCCAAGCCTGCCCCCCTAAGAGGTAACTATTTGCAAGAGGAATTAAATAGAAAAAGTGCCATCTTAAAAATAAGTATACAAAATATGATCCAGGAAGAAAACTTTCCTCATTGGCAGTCTTATGAAGAGAAGTCATGTGTTGGAATTCATGGAGAAGGAAAGAAGCAGAATGATGAACTTTTCCCTGGTATCATGACATGTCAGAAATGCAAAATACACTGAAACTTGGAACTAGAGGCAGTGAGGACGTGATTTGGACCAGCACAAATGTATTTTAGACTTCTTTCTGCCACTGGGTATCATTATTTCTCAAGAAAATTACCAGGAAGACACAGACTGTCTTAGATAACCCCTTGGAGTGTTCATTCATCTACTACAATGTAAAACGGTGCAACTGGACGGCCTCCTTGATCACTTAAACCTATAAACCACAGCATATCACCCTTAAGTTTCCGATTCTGCAGGAATCTCATTTTGCATGGAACAGCTTCTAAAATCCCAGCAAAGAAAGTATGTTTCTTTCTGTCTCTGACATGAACGGTTGGCACTATCCTGGATACAGCAGGGGCAAAATATGTGTGAAATTGAATCATTCCAGTATAGGGAGTTAGATTATAGGAATATACCAAGAGGATTAAAAAGGAGTTGGATGCTGAGTAAAGAGCCTTCAATACTTCTCCCGAAATCTTGTCAATTGCCTGTAATTAAACATAAAATAATTTTTGTTTTATTTACATTTTCTCTTTTCAAATGCATAATAGATTCTATAACTTTGGCTGAACTGTCAAACCTGCTTCAAATTTAATTATACTATAAATAAAAATGCCAGAAAGAGGAGCTTTTACTTAAAAAAAAAATCTAGTATGACTTCATTCCTGGCTTCTGTTGTCATTTGTGACGTTCAAAGCTGTGACTGTTGAAGAAACGTGCTGTGTCATGATCCTCTCTGGCCTCTTTAATTACTGGGATCACACCAATAATGAGGGCTGGTGGACCCCAAAATGAGACTCACCAGAGAGGGAAAGGAAATCATTGATTTAATTCTGCTGGAAGCATTAGGTGAGGCATTTTTGGTATTAGAAGTGTCTTTACCGCTTGGGCTGTGGTGGGTGCTATCCTGGGAGTGACGGGATTTGTATGTGAATGCCTGTTCCACCCTTTAGCAGCTCTGTGTTAATGTGAAAGCCAGTTAACCTCAGTGAACCTATAATAATTAAACTGCAAAATCAGAATAATAATTCAGACTTCACAAAGTTGTTATGAATATTAAATGGGGATTTATACCAAAATGCTTGAATAATTATAAATCAGCTTATAAAATTAAAGTAACAGTATTATTTTGCATAAATTAATTTTGTTACTTTGCATAATAAACAACGCAAAGAAGCACAGCGCCCTGCCTTCATTTCAAACTTTGGTTAGGAAGTTTATTTTATTCTTGATTCCAGAGATGCCGCATACACCTCATTTGAACTTTCTGGAAGGGACTTCTGTTGATTTCATTTGAGTCTCAACTTTAGGGATATGCTATTGAGAGGGTCACTTGTGGGGGTGGGACTAGGTAATCCATAAGGCCCTTTCCAGCACTGATTCCTGTGATCCAAAACCAAAAATGACCTTAACTATAAAATGTCATTTCTCCCTTTGCTTTTTTTCAGTCCTGCCCTTAGATCACCCCTGGCTTGATTTTCCTGCAAGCCCAGAGGAAGGGAAGGTCATGGGAAGAGAAACAAGCCTGGCAGAAGCAGGACACCAACTGGATCCAAGAACCTTGCTCCTTGTCGCTACCCTCAGTCCATTCCCTGGGTCTCTCCATGTGTTCTGCATGTAAGAGCGCCAAAAACTTTAGTCGATGCAAATATACAGTATTGAGCTAGCAGGACTGTTCAGAAGGAGGGGCATCTGTGGAAAAGGGGGGGGCAGTATGCGTCAAGGTACGTTCATAGAAATAAAATGTAGACAAAGGTACCAGCTAAAAGAAACACAACGCTGCAGAATTATGATATGCTTTATTTCAAGTGCAGGAGAGGAGAGTGCTGAGAACCCAGTGGGATCATGATTAGGTAGCCTTAAGTTTGCTCTGTGGTCAGATGCTATTAGCCTCGCCATCTCACAATAGAAAAGGGGGGAACTATGGGGTTACTGGGTGGCTCAGTCAGTGAAGCATCTGCCTTCAGCTCAAGTCATGATCCCAGGGTCCTGGGATCGAGCCCTGCAAAGGACTCCCTGCTCTGTGGGGAGCCTGCTTCTCCAGTTCCCTCTGCTGCTCCTCTGCCCCACCCAACCCCAGCTTGTGCTCTCTGGCTCTCTCTTTCTCTGTCAAATAAATAAATAAAATAATTTTTTTAAAAAGAGAGGATAACCTACATGAAATTAAAGCAGCAGCACAGAACAGCATAAAGCTGGTCTTTCCTAGTACATAGAGTTTTTCCTGGTTTGAAATTTTCACATCAATAAAGAACAGATATTGTATCTATTCCTACATGGGCAGGTATTCCTATAGGATTAATTATTAGAAGCAAATTGCCAGATCCAAGGTCAAGTACATTTAGAATCTGAATAGAGTGTTATTCTGTCCCAGTCAATGGGCCAAATCAGATTTCCATAGGCCACAGGAGACTGCCCATTCTCCACATCCTCACCAGCCCTATACCTTGTTTTAAAATATTTTGCTGGTATAACAAGCAGTATCACTTAAGTTGCATTTGTGCGATTGATAGCAGAGGTGAATATATATATATATATTTTGCACGTTTCTTGGCCATTCTTATTTTCTCAGCTTGCCCATGGTATTTGCTCCTTTTCTCATGCAGCTGTTTGTCTTTTTCTCGTTAATATATAGGAATTCTTTACTCTGAATGTGAATCTTTGTTTGTAATTTTTGGTGCTGATAAAAATATCTCAGCCATCAGTTTATCTCTCATCAATGAGGTTTTTTTCATCATATAAATGTTTTTGAGTTTTCGTGGTGGTAAAATCTTTTTATCTTTTTCTCTATACAATTTCATTTTTATTTTTTTCTTAGGAAAGCTTTTCCTACTCGAAACTGTTTCAAGAAAAATCATTTTTTTTCCTCCTTCTAGGATTGCTACTGCTGTTTGCTTGTTTATTTTTTTTTTTAAAGATTGTATTTGAAAATGAGCTAGATTATGTTTTCATATGGCGTGGGGTATTTTTTGTCAGATGGATAACGAATTGTCCCCAAAATATTTATATCAATTCAGGATTTTTCCTCCTAAGGCACAAATGCACAAATTCTTCTTGTACATCGAATTCCCAAAGACATATGGGTTTATCAGCCCTCTTGCGAGCCCTGGATAAATTTGAAAGGGCACAGAAATTCGGTGGAATAAAAACGGCATGTAGCAATTACTTTATTCTACCATATTATTAAAACAACAATAATATCTACTTCATCTCCTGGAATTTTCTGTTTCCTCTAAGTCAATGAAATGTCCTTTAAATAACTTCGACCAGCCATAGAGAAGGCAGATTTCCTGGAGACAATTCAGCTGTGGCGTCCCAACCACCTAAGCCCCCCGATGGAGTCAGCATAGGAGAAACAGGTCCACAGGTAACTGAAAGGCTGTTGAGATATTTGTGTGGGGTTCAGTAAGGTCAGAAAGCTGCTTCTCACTCAAGCAGCCCGGAGCCAGGCAACTCATCTGAAGGTGCACGCCCCCCTTTTCCTTCTGGGTCTGCAGGTGCTGGCTGAAGCGGGCTCTTACAAGAGCGTGCTGAGGCTCTCCTGATAATACAGTTTTTCCAAGTGGGAACATTCCCAGCCAAAACTTTCAGATTCAGCTCTTCTAAACAGAGAACTGAGCCAACCGGGTTGCAGCCTCCTATATGATCCGAGGTACTGGGCTCTTTGACAGACACAGAACAATGTGCCCTGAGAAAAAGACCCCTTGGGAAAGCAAAGCCCAGCCTCCAGCCCGGGCTTGTGCAGCCAATGGGTTGCGGGAAAGGAGAGGGTGAATATTCTTCTTGACTTACCACCTACTGAATTAGGCTCAGAGAGGGGCCAGGATTAGCAAGTACTGTATGGCCAACACAGGTCTTTTTATGCTGCAAGATAAACACACACTCTTTCAGGTTATAGCACGTTAGGATCTCCTCCCTGTGTAGGGAACTCACCCGGTGAGGATCTGCCACTTCCTGGTGACTCAGGGGACCACAACAGCATACTTGGACTGAGGACAGTCTCCTTGAGCCAGAGGTGAGCGGGACCCTGTGCAGGGAGGAAACGGAGCTGAGGCTGAGCTTTCCCTGTTCAGCTGCAATAGGCATCACCTTGTGTCAGAGAAGACAGCAGAGCCCATTTGACAGGCGACAACCATCCTCCTCCTGCATTCAGACTAGTTCGGCTGGAAGACACCAACGTTGTGTGGATGCGTGTCAATCAGTGTATATCTTGAGTATGAAAAATGCAAAAATATCCCCTTTGATGGCTTTGACTTTCCTTTGCTTCCACACCCAAGCACTCACCTCCCACATCCACTCCGTGACGGTGGTGTTCCATCCATACCCCTCTAACTGAGTTCCCAGGCCACACTGTCCAGCACAAAAGCCACATGAGGCTATTGAAACTTACATTCAAAGGAATTAAAATTAAATAGAATTAAAAACTCTATTCCTCTGGCCACATTTCAAATACTCAACAGTTTGTGTCCACCATAACAGAGAGCACAGATTTAGAACATTTCCACGATTACAGAAGTTCTATGAATCTCACATAGTCCTTGCATACCCTCACAAGTCCTTGCATACCCGTCTTTCTATGTTTTCTTCTATGCTCTGCCTTCAAAGAGGATGGGACCCACTAAGGAAACAGACAAAAGCCAGTATTCTTGCAAATGAATCAGCGGTCCCAGTTGGTGATAGGATATGAGGGAAGGTGCTGGGGGCTTGGAGAGAGGGCAGTGTGTGGTCCAAGACCTTCCGGGAGCGCCACAGACTTCACTTCAAGCCATCACTTTGAGAAGTGAAGTTTCAGTGGAGAAATGAAGAATCCATGGACGTGAGTGTGTACATATGGCATAGAGGTGTAAAGGTGTTCACCCTACAGAGACAGACAAGGGGAGAGAGCCAGAGGAGGAACAGATCCCAGAACGTCTCTGGTTTCCCTGCATTTGTTTTGTTTCCAAGCCCATAGAGATGCTGCGCTCTGATTTATTCTGTTTCCTGCTCTATCACCAGGCTCCCAATCAAAATTAGGTGCTACCCAAGGTACCTCAGCCTAAAAACAAGATAAGAACTTTCAATTCCTAAAATGCATATTAAAATTCCCATCCTTTGCACATCTGGTGGAAAAAGTCAGGCCCAGTTTGCACTGCCCCCCATCCAAGCTGAGCAAGAAAGGCCAAGTTTGCGCCACTGTGCTGGTGGCTCTTGGCAAACGTATATAGGGAATCGCTGAGTCAGCAGTGACTTAGAGCCCCTTGGAGGGAGGAAGGGGAGCATTCGGAAAACTCAGATTCCCTCAAAAAGAGGAAAGTTACATGAGGCCAAGATGCAAGTGAAAATCATTAAGCAGAATATTTGTAACGTGGCTCTAAAATTAGGCTGAGCTGGCAGTTTTCATCTGAATATTATTTATGGAATTCTTTTATGACTTACATGCTTCCTCCTTAAACAGATGCTTCAAGAACAAAATTGTAAGGGAAAGCCAGCATTTAAAACAAAATTTCCAAATACTATGCTAGGTTGCCTAATTGAAGGAATAAAGACAAGTGTGGAATCACATGTCTGTTTTAATAAGCAAATAGCTCAAGTTGGAAAAGAGCTACTACTCAATGTCCCTTTCCAATGTAGCAGAATTAAAATGAACTTTAAGCTAGCTATTTTAATGATGGAAACAAAAGGACTGATTAAAAGGGGATTCCTAAAATAATCCAAACTTTGAATTATTGATTTAGGGAAGATTTACACATGGAATTATTGAGCAAGAAAACGAAGAAGGGAAACATGTATAATGTGAATTTTTGAAAAGCAAATATTGAGAAAACTCTTATATAAATATGGACAAAAATTTCAAAAGTTAGGTACCACTTCATGATAATATGTTAAATACAGATCCAGTGTCAGTAAAATCAGACAAATAGAAGGCGTGTGTGTGTGTGTGTGTGTGTGTGTGTGTGTGTGTGTAACTTGCTTATAAGACTTTCAGTTCTCTTTTTTTTGCAAGTCCCACATGGTGGTGGTTTTACCATGTTTAGTTAACCTCTTTCTTGAGACCAGGTTTCTGCTCTCAGCTGTGCATTCCTGGTGCCCTAGGACAGTCTCTGGTATGCATTAGGCATGAGATGAACTATTGTTGCATAAATGACACCAGATAGATCAAACAGCATAGTTGGTAGAGGATGCTTGGAAACAAGTAGAAAAGCACAAGAGTTGAGGTCAGAGAACTGTAGCCAAGGTATTTCCTGGGAGAGGCAGGCACATGAAACTTGAAGACTCTATGGACTTGGATTCTGCACCAAAGACATAACCTACTGATGTAGTTTGTGGAGCCCAGTGCAAAATAAAATTTCAGGGCCTCTCGCTTAAATAATTATTAAAGGGGGTCCTGGGTGGCTCAGTCAGTTAAGTGTCTGACTCTTGATTTTGGCTCAGGTCATGATTTCAGGATCATGAGATGGAGTCCCACCCAGGGCTCCTCGCCCAGCAGAGAGCCTACTAGTTCCTCTCTCTTACCCACCGCTTTCTCCCTTTTTCCCCCACCCCTAACTCATGTACACATGTATGCACTTGCTCTCTCTCTCTCTCGAATAAATCAATATAAATAAATAAATAATTAGAAGAAGAAAATAAAGATTTGTAAGAAGTTCAAGATTGTGACCACAGAGCATTAAACCCATCAGGGGGCTCTGTGCCCATGCACGGTCACAGACCTGTGACACCAACCCCAATAAAGGTGATCAAGGGTCCTTGAGAGACGCATTTAAGAAAGATCTTTAAGCAGGATCACTACAGATGTAGTGGAGGCAACTGTTGGCAGAAGGTCTGGGGAAATCACTTGGAAGAAAGGTGCACCAGCAGTGCAAGAGGAAGAGGAGGGCCTGAACAAAACAACCAGTGGCCGCAGGGTTGGAGAGGTGTGGACACTGTCCAAGAGGAAATGAAGGAACGGGGCACCACTATCCTGATTGCACTGGGGGTGCAGACTCCAGGTAAATGGAGCTGCAGCAGGTCCAGCCCGCCAGGACTCCAACATGCTTCTGAAAGTAATAGTAAACCAGGGAATGTGATAACCGTGATAGAGCTATGAAATAGTAGAAATAACCCACTAATAATCTCAGAGGAGACTGACATCATTTCCTTTATAGGACCTGGGAGAACAGGACCTGCTCCATATTAACACTGGCATGGGTGCTGCATCTCAAAATATTGTTCAGATGCCGGGGGAGCGGGGAACAGTCAGTTGACAGACTGCCTCCTGGTTTCAGCTCAGGTCATGATCTCAGGGTCATGAGATTGAGCCCCATGCTGGGCCCCACACTCAGCGCAGAGTCTTCTTCGGAATTCTGTCTCTCCCTCTCCACCAACCTCCCTCCCCAAAATAAATAAATAAGTTTTAAAATGTACATATTGTTAATTTTTGAATAAAAAGCAGCAGGGAGGAGAGTCCAAGAGTCCAGGAGTCCAGTCAAGTGAGTGAGGAGGATATATACAAGCAGCGTATAGACAAGGACCCCGTGATGTTTGGGATCACAGCACTTTTCTGAGCAAGTTGAGTCCTATTTACAGGTGATAAAAGGAGGTCACCTGGAAGCAAGGTGATACTTTCAAGGTTACAGCGAGAGCTAGAAAATTATGTCACCAGACTCCTTTTCCAGGGTTTTCTCCAACAGACCACACTTTCTTCCCCAAAACTCTTCTATGGTATAGACTGTTAGTCACTGATTGGATTAGCAACATGGCAAATTCAGTGGAAGGCAGGATAGATGCCAGATGTTGCAACCACTAAGGATTTGAAGGGTAAATAATCAAAGGGTTGGAAATGAGCTGGGCACCAGGGTTAACCCATTCAGGGTAACAACATGTTCCTGGCAAAGACTAGCTTCCTGATCTTTAGGATCAAGGCAAACTACTCAGCCAAATTCAGTGCACAAGTGCTCATGAAATGGCAGATTTGGTTTTTTTGCTTTTGTTTTTTGCTTTTCTTCAAGTTATGCTTGAATGCCCAGTATTGTCATGAGAAAGTGCTGGTTGGAACGTTTGCTTCTCTCTTATTGATGGGCAGCTGTGGTTGACAGAAATATAAGACTCAGAAGTTTCGGTCCCTTGGCCCCATCCGTCCATTCTGGCTTAAGATGATTACACAGCTATTTTGTATAACAAGAGCCAGACAAAAGAGAGACAAATGGTTGTATTTCTCAAACCAGCTCCATCAAGGATTACTCAGAGCATGGTCTCCTTCGTCTTTGCAGACTTATACTCCCATTATGGCTTGGAAATGGTAAGTCATTTTTCACAAGGCTGATCTTTAACTAGTTAGCAGTGGAACTGTTAACATTGGTGCATCCTGCAATACTGGACCTTTGTTTTCTGACCCTTCTGGCTTCAGGTGTCCTGTACATTCCCATCCATCACAGCAACCTCTTGGATAGCCTGATTCTGCTCTTCCAGGGCCCTTCACGATGGGAGCCCAGAACCTGAAGAAGGGGAAATGGCCAAGGAAACGGCTTCCCAGAACCTTTCAGAAGGAGCCACAAAACCACTGTTCCTGAGAGAAGACCATGTAATATATCATCTCCTGGAATACTTTAGAAATTAAGAAATGTTTTATTATAAATTACATCAAGTCCACAGATATAAATCAATTGTAAGTGAGAAAAACTAAAACATATGTCACTCTTATCCTTATCAATGTAAATTACTAAGTAATTTAGTGAAGTAACTAAAGAGACCATTTCCATGATGGGCTATGGCTATGGGATTCCACAACCCAACCCTCTTCCTTTCCTATTAGGGATAACTCCAACAGTCACAGATCACCCAAAGGAAAACCCCGCATTACAGAAGACATAAGGGAATTACAGTTTTAGAAGGAGGAGAAAAATCAGGCAGAAATTACATGCATACATACACAAAACAAAAAACAATGTTCTCATTATTTTAGGGTCTTAGAAAACCTATGTGTCTCAATATGCCTGGTTGTCTTCATCAAAGAGCATTTATCAAGGGGGAATTCTCACATGCTCTGCTGTGTCATTCACAAAAGGAACTATACATCCCTTGCTCTGTCCCTAGAGGGTGGCATCCCTTGTGCACTGGGTCCATGAGGGGGAAATCATTTCCACAACTCACAAAATGTCCTAATTGAATGGTGAGAGGAGAGGCCATTTGAGGAGAACTAAAAGTAAAATGGTCTCAAGAGTGTCCCTGTGGATTTCTACAAAATCTTTTAATAAAAGCAGCTGGAATTTCATCCTGGCTCACTCGCTTTCATTATGTGTCCCAAGTACTTCAATCTAATTTTTTTTCTTTTTTCTTTTACTACTTGTGCCAAATATCAGAGTCTTGAAAATACTGGAAAGATTGTTTGCTTTTCATTTTGTTCCTTTCTCAGGTTCCTTTTGAAAATGGGTTTCGGGCTCAACATTCCTTGGACACATTTCTTTGCAGTGAGTTATTGAAATGAGTGTTTCCTTGTGGCAAAGTTTAGCTATGAGTGCCACTAGGCCATTAAGCTATAAGGCGTAGTGCAGCCCCCCTGAGCATCCCTGCATTTCCTTACATACTGCAGATTCAGGGGAGGGAGAGAGGGGAATAGCCACATCCAAGGTGGCTGATACTTTGGACTCACTCAAGGCTTGCTCTCATCATATCTCCTAGAAAAACCCAGGCAGCCCCTAAAGCCCATCCCAATGTCCCCACAGTGTCCATATGCCAGGATTCTCTCAGCACCACTATTTGCCCGGTGAAGCCTATTGAGCACTATCCGTGAACATCAGCTGGCCTAAAGCTGACGTCTTTCTACAGACCATGAAGCAAATGGGAAAATAATGGGACTTGGCACCCACAACCTTGACTCTCAGTTCCAGTTCTATCTTTGGTAGTAATTAGTATCATAATTAGCTGGGAAGGTTGTTTAGATTCACCGAGTCTCTGGGGAGTTTTGTCTGTTTGTTTTCTAAAATGGGCTATTCATATAAAACTATAGGAAAAACTAACCAAAAGAGGACATTACTTTGCATTAAAAAAATAAAAAATAAAACTAGATTTAAAAAAAATACCTAAACTGCAGGTTTGGGTGGCTGGCAGAATGACTCTCTGGGGGACTTAGAAAAATGCTCAGTCTGGTCTTGATCAATCATTTGGGATTGATAAAGATGATAACTGAGTAGACCAAGACTTGGGAAAATCCAGATTTCTAGGCCCAACAATGTATGAGGCACACTAGCAGTCCCCACTAACCCTGCACCAGGGAAAGAGGTTTCAGAAATGGAGAGAAAAGAGGGAGGGACCATAAACTAATATCCGCCTTGTAAAATTTCCAGGAAAAGAATTATATATTTCCAAGAAAGTTATTAATAAATTAAGTATAATTAGCATCTGTATGGCTCCTCACAATTAGTTTTCATATCCTTTTTAATCTTACTTAATCGTAGTTGATTCTACCTACCTAATCTCATTCAATTCTTACCACAACCCCAGTGGTATCAGAATTGTTGTTAGGGAGACTCAAACCCAGGCCCCCACATACAGTTTCATTATACTGCAAGTAAGGTGGTATATTTTGGCAGATTTGCCTACTCTTGATATACCCATTAACCTCTCCAACCTCATGGGAAAACTGGAATGATGGCACAAAATTAAAAGGAAAAACCCACAATAAGTAAGAGTCTGTGGACTTGAACTTTGTCCATTTGCTTTCCCAAACCCACATGTAGTCTGCTTACCCTCTCCTTTTATTTCCATCTCTGTTGG
This sequence comes from Mustela nivalis, assembly GCF_964662115.1. NCBI lineage: Eukaryota > Metazoa > Chordata > Mammalia > Carnivora > Mustelidae > Mustela > Mustela nivalis. The sequence continues at coordinate 142,262,719 of NC_139025.1, forward strand.
CCTATGTATCTAGCCAGGCTGGGGCAGTTATCTCTGATCCTCATGTGAAATAGTGAGACCATGATTCAGAAAAAAATGCTTCTCTTTGGAAACACCCTCTGAAAATAAATCAGACATTTCTTCTTTTTTCAGTGAATGGCTTCATTTCCCACCCTTTTCTGTCTTCTAGAAGTATGAGTTCCATTTGGGGTGTGAAATCCACCATGGTTCCTTGGGCAATGCTCAGATGAGACTTAAGCTCCCTATTGTAAAATCTGCAAGAAACAAGAGGGCCTTCTGCATTCCCAAAGAGCTTCAGATCTGGATGGCACAGGAAGGCAAGCACCTAAACCTGTCATAATTGTGCCCAAATTGAAGACCTCTTGTCGATGACAGGAGGGATGCCACAGGTTTTTTAACGTCATCTAATTTGGCTGAGCTGCTAAAGAGAAGTTACAAAAATGTACGTGCCTTCTGTCATCCAAAGGGACAGCATGAATGCCTTTGAACCAATAGACTTTTCAGCTAAGAGAAAATTAAAAGCAAATAGCAAGGCTCTGTGTGCACCTGTGTCCTTGTCTAGCACATGGATGGTGAGTTCCAGCATGTTTGGGCCTGGCTTTGCCTTCTTATCGACAAGAGAAGGGGAAGGGGTTCAAGGACAAAGCTGACGGGCAGACTGCAGGACACTACTTGCTATAGTCCTTGCATTCGCCACCTTAACAGTCAAAGAAATTAATCTTATCTCAATGGATTTCAAGATTCCAGCATGGCTGGCTGGCCTGGTTGTGAGAGAAGCTGGATAAATACAAAAGTATCCCCCAAGTCAATTTTTCTCAAGAAACTCATTCTTTATCTGAGGTAATCAAAAAGCAGATAAATGGTAACTTGAGCAATAGGCTCCATTTTAGGCAAAGCAAATGATGTATACGAAAAATAAAAATAATTCCTCTGCAAAGAATAGTCAGGGAAGGAGGGAGAGAGGGAGGGAGAAGCAAAGACAGGAAAAGAGAGAGACAGATTAGGTGTAATAACCACACAGAGATAAAGTTTTTCCCTTAACTCTGTCCCCCTGTTGACTGCATGACCATTAGTATGTGTGGACGACTATGACTATGGGGGCATCTGAATGTATCTGTATGTCTGTGTGGACATGTGTGGACATGGTGGGAGGGAGAATGTGTATGGGCCTGAGGTATGTGCAGGGGGCAGGTGAGAGGGATGGGTACAGGCAAGCAGGTGTGTATCTTGAGATGTGGGTGGGGTACCTGGGGGGCTGCGAGCTTAGACATATTAGAGAACATGTATATGAGAGTATGTAGGTGATATGTGTAAGCTATAAGGGGGATTGTGTTTGGTAGGTGGTAAGTGGTGGGTTTGTGGACATCAGGTGGGAACTGTGTGCACAGAGCTGCGTGTATGTATGTAGGGTACGTGTGAGGGTTGAGGGCGTGTGCATAGGGAGTGTGTGTGGATACGGTGTATTAGAGGAGGATGTGCATCTGTGCAATTAAAGTGAAGTATGGGACCCGATGAAAAACAAACTGAGCTTTCCTTTTGCCTCAGCTGCCCCACCCATGGATCCTGGTGCGACACCTAGAGTGTCTTGTCCCAGAGATGTCTCCACATGCTTCTTCAGTCCCCTGGAACTGCTTCAGAATCCAAACCACACTTGGAAGCCCACACCCATGTCTCCTTTGCTGCAACTCAGAAGACTGCCTTGCCATGATTTATGTGACAACAGAGCCTTTATTCCCCCACTGGACTGATTTGGGAAGAATACTTCTGGGCCACAATTCCTGCTAATAAATTGTCTTCCTCATCGTGACTGCCATGACCATCGCCATCGCCATCGCCATCATCCCCATGTGTGGCGAGGTGCTCAGTGGTGATGATGCATCATCACCTCCTTGCTCTGTTTCCTAAGTCAGCTAATGACACATTATCCTTTGTGAAACTTAATTCTGTGGTATGAAATACAGCTGGATTTGCTCATGACTCCATGTTACTAGAGGGGAAAAAAAAATCTTTGAAACCCTAAGACTGGGGAAGCTTAGAGATCTTCAAATCAATATACAATCTCCATTTCTTGGCCAAAGCCTTAATCCCTCCAGACCCCTTCTTGTTTCTACCCTAACATGCAAATTCTCTCACTACAGCTCCAACTTCTGTACCCCTTCTACCACCTTCTAAAATACAAAATTAATAATCCATACTATTCCCATGGATGGTTGCATGGAGAAATATTCCTTTTGTGGCTATTGTCTGTACATGAATAGATGTGTCACAATACCGCTAGTGACAATGATGAAAGCGCTATTCCTCCATTTTCCTGCATGGAACTTCATGGAGAGTAGTTAGTTACAGCATTTGTCCTGGGGTAAGAGCATTTTCACAAGCCTCCATATTTCCATTTCACAAACACCCATTCCCAGAATAGTTGCTGAAGAATTTCTCAGGGACAGCACAACAGGTGCAGTGGCAGAGATATTGCAAGTGTGCCAAACTGTTGAAATTGAAGGCAGAGCTCAGTCTAGTTAGGAGAAAATAGCACCTGGTATTTTCTCCAAGGAAGGGAGAGAAGGAAAGAAATGCCAGGGGCGGATGCACCCTACCTCTATCCAGGCAATGAGATTTTCTCTGATTGCACTGGAGGGAACAGTGGAGAGGTTATTCAAACATGCAGAGAATTCAGTTCTCATTTTTCTGGCCCAGTGAGTTCTGTATCCTTCTGCATTAGGAAAAGAAGTGACAGTGTCCTCAGAACTTTTATCTGGATCCAGGCAGAAGGGAGAGTGTGTCCCATGCCTGGAGGCAAAGATCTGCAGCACCCCATGTGGCTGCTGGTCTAAGTTCTTCCGAAAGCCAGATGGTTGTTAGGTCTTCCAGAGACCCAGATGGCAGATCATGCCCTCGCTCTCCTCTGGCATCGACCTCAGGCCACAACCAGGGAAAGCACAGATGTCCCAGCATCACCAAAATTGGGCTCCTCCCCGCCGTGGGACTGGGGCCGAGAATATTAGGACTTAATGGAGAATGTACATTCACTCAATTATAATGTCAGGCAACCTGCTGATGTATACTATTTTTCCCTGATGGAATTGTTTTGAAGACTGATTTAGACTTCAGAGAGTAATGATATTAGTTTCAAGTGTACAACATAGTGGTTCACCAATTCTATACATAGCTCAGTGCTCATCACGGCAGGTGCACTCCTTAATCCCCTTCACCAATGTCATCTACCTCCCAACCATCTCCTCTCTGCTAACCACCAGTTTGTTTTCTACCATTAAGAATCTGGGTCTTTTTGTTTAGTTTTGGTTTGGTTTTGCGTTTGGTTTGTCTCTTTTTCTCTTTGCTCATTGGTTTTTTTTCTTAAATTCCACATGTGAGCAAAATCATAAGGTATTTGTTTTTCTCTGACCGGCTTATTTCACTTAACATTATACCCTGTAGCTCCATCCACGTTGTTGCAAATGGTGATATTTCATTCTTCATTATGGCTGAACAGTATTCCATTGTGTATAGATATACCACATCCACTTTACCCATTCACATAGACTAACAATAATCAGCTCATCCATGAACATGGTTACAAACATAATGTGGACACAAAATGTATCAGAGCCCATGTTTTAACAGCATCCATCCATTCATCTAGCCACTCACAAGCCTCTGTGGGAAGACTGCAGTGGCCAAGCATAGGGCTTAGAGCTGAGCACACAGGGACAACTATCACAGACCCCACACACTCAAGAAATTCAAAGTATGCAGACAATTCAACCAACAAAGAACAGACAGAGAGGTCAGTGCTTCAAACGCAGCTAAAGAACAGGGTGAAGGGACCCTGGTCAGAGTCTGGGTCGGGGTGAGGATTTCTTTTGAAGTCATGACACTTGAGCTGAATCATGAAAGATAAGCAGGAGCTGTCTTGGGAGATGGGAGCAATACTCCATTTGCAGAGTAAGTGGTCCCAGATGATCCCCTTACGTGATCAGTAGAGGGAGCAGGAACTAGGAAATGTTAGGCCAAATGCTTCACCCAAGAATCAGTGAGACCTCAGAAGAAATCTGACTTCCCCATATTGTTCTATATAACTCATAGTAAACACCTTCTCTCTCTCTCTCTCTCTCTCTCTCTCTCTCTCTTTCTCTTTCTCTCACACATACACACACACACACACACACACACACACACACACACACACACACCAGTCGTGTGTTTTACTCCCTCTTCCTAGAAAGCAGAGAGAGAATACTGTGGGAAACTTGAGGCAAGATTACAGTTTGTGCAGTTTGTTCTTTGGGCAGGAACTGGTAGATGGAACTTTTGGAGGGGAGGGGGATTGGTGTGTTAATGCCAATCTGAGGGCATATAGCTGCATAATTTATGTTGGGCTTCCCTGGGAAATAAAATCACCTAAAGACTGTAAAATCTTGCCTTGTATTACTTTCCAAGGGATTAAGTACCATCCTGTTTACAGGGGCCTAAATCCCTCCCAGTCTCACACTTTGCATCTGTCCTTAAGCTAGCTACCCGGTGCCAGCTACAGTCCCGAGACACAGACCCACTTCAGATGTAATGTAGATGGAAGTACATACAACACCAAAATAGGCACAAAGTACGGAAAGGCAGAACTATATGGGGATCCCACACCTGCCCTTCAGCAGGATAGTTATCAAGTCTTCCACGCATGCTGACTATGTCATATAGATACGTACTGATTTTACAAGATAGCGACAATGTCAGCCTTCCCAGCTCTTGCTCCCAGCTAAAACCTCCCATCCATCAAGGCCAAGGCAACTTTTCAATGTTTCTAAAAAGTCATTAATTCTCTTTTCCCCCTAAATTCTACAGCAAACGAGGTGTGTCACACCAATTTAGCCCTGAATTATATTCTCTGCATTACCTTGACCTCTCAAGTAGATTTTAAGCTCTCTCAGGAACCAAAAAATAACAAGACCTTATAAGGCACCTGGACCCTCATACTATGACCACGGGTTGTCCCTTCCCCAGAAACCCTGGGTCTAATACCTGGTTTCTGCCTATTGGATTTCCCCAGGAGGATGGTCTATAAGAACCAGAACCTCAATACATGTGAAGGTAAAATCATCTTTCTGCCACAATAAAGTCAGCTTGTTGACTGTCCTCTATCTCTTTAAGCTCTGACTTTTCCTTGGGTTAACCTTCCACCAGCCATCTTTGGTATTACGACTCTCCTATATTCTTCTGCCTTTCTGTTACAAATCCAGTCTCCCATACAACTCAGTCAGATTAATTTTCCCACAGCATCACATGAATGGTCCCTCCTATGCTTCTCACTGTCTGCTTCATAAAAAAAACAAAGACTTCTTGATGTAGTGTTCAAAACCCTCTAGATCCTGGCACCCATTTTGTCAGCTGCATATTTTACTACATCTTAGTCCATACCTTTTATTCTAACAAGGCCATGATTGCTACCTGAACCTCCCTTGTGCCTCTCTAGCTCCACACCTTCACTCAAGTCACTAATTCACATTAAATGCTTTTTCCAGCTAGCATAATCTGGCTCTGTCTTTAAGGAATACTCAATGTGTATGAGTTCTTTGTAAGTGAACCCATCAAGATTCAGGCATTGTGTTCTTTGCTGAGGGAATTTTCAAATTAAGTGACTTTACAATGCATCTGATACACTAAAGGCACTATGCTCAATGCTGGAGGATCAATCTAGATAGTCCTACTTCCATTTAGTAAGAGTTTTAAAACATAAAGACATGAAAAGAAGAGACTCATTAATCAATTAATAGCAGGAAAAAAAGTCCTTGATATGAAGAAAAACATGCCTCTTCATACTGCAAAAGCACACTGAATAACAAGTTTATGAATTTATAGATGACTCACATAAAATATATCTTAGTAAAATGTTGGAATTCCATTCCATGGATAGCAACAAAAGCATAACATTTTTTTCTTAAAGATTTTATTTATTTATTTGACAGACAGAGATCACAAGTAGGCAGAGAGGCAGGCAGAGAGAGGAGGAAGCAGGCTCCCCGCTGAGCAGAGAGCCCAATCCGGGGCTCGATCCCAGGACCCAGGACCCTGGGATGATGACCTGAGTCGAAGGCAGAAGCTTTAACCCACTGAGCCACCCAAGTGCCCCAAAAGCATAACATTTTTAAAGAAATGTACAGAGACCCCCTAGAAAAATCTACATTTTGCTTTTCATCAGCACCACTAGGCAATCACCACAAATCAGAAGCAATTATCTTTGAAGTTTCGAGGGTAAATTTTTGGACCCTAGTATTCTATACACTGTCTAATTAACACATCCATGCAAGGGTCAAAAGTATATATGTATTTTAAAAAGCATACACATATATATACACACACAAATAAAAGGCCAATAAATGAGGGAAACAAAAAAAGAACAGCGCATATAGAAAAAACACAGGGGCACCTCAGTGACACAGTCAGTTAAGCAGCTGCCTTTGGCTCAGGTCTGATCCCAGAGTCCTGGGATCAAGCTTTGCTTCAGACTCCTTACTCAGTAGGGAACCTGTTTCTCCATCTCCCTTGGCCTGTTGCTACACCTGCTTGTGTTCTCTCTCTGTCAAATGAATAAATAAAATCTTAAAAAAAAAGAAAGAGAAAACAAAATATGAAACATGCGATATTAAATGTAAATTGCTTAAACTTTCTCATTAAGAAGTGATTATCAAAATAAATTTTTAAAATAAACAAAAATCTAGCATTATGGTACTAATGACAAGTCTAAAATAGGATGACATATAAACCTTAAAAATTTATAAAAATAGGAAGGGATGACCATATAAAATAGGAAAACAAAATAGACACAGAGAAACTCTAAGTGAGACAAAAGAAATACAAATCAAAACCACAATGAGATATCACCTCACACCAGTCAGAATGGCTAAAATCAACAAGTCAGGAAATGACAGATGCTGGCGAGGATGCGGAGAAAGGGGAACCCTCCTACACTGTTGGTGGGAATGCAAGCTGGTGCAGCCACTCTGGAAAACAGCATGGAGGTTCCTCAAAATGTTGAAAATAGAACTGCCCTATGACCCAGCAATTGCACTATTGGGTATTTACCCTAAAGATACAAACGTACTGATCCAAAGGGGCACATGCACCCGAATGTTTATAGCAGCAATGACCACAATAGCCAAACTATGGAAAGAACCTAGATGTCCATCAACAGATGAATGGATCAAGAAGATGTGGTATATATACACAATGGAATACTATGCAGCCATCAAAAGAAATGAAATCTTGCCATTTGCGACAACATGGATGGAACTAGAGCGTATCATGCTTAGCGAAATAAGTCAAGCAGAGAAAGACAACTATCATATGATCTCCCTGATATGAGGAAGTGGTGATGCAACATGGGGGCTTAAGTGGGTAGGAGAAGAATCAATGAAACAAGATGGGATTGGGAGGGAGACAAACCATAAGTGACTCTTAATCTCACAAAACAAACTGAGGGTTGCTGGGCGAAGGGGTTTGGGAGAAGGGAGTGGGATTATAGACATTGGGGAGGGTATGTGCTTTGGTGAGTGCTGTGAAGTGTGCAAACCTGGTGATTCACAGACCTGTAGCCCTGGGGATAAAAATATATGTTTATAAAAAAAAAAGTGGTACAAAGTCAAAAGCAAGAACTGAGGCAAAAAGAGAGATTCTATGACAATAAAATGTAAAATCAAAATGATGTTATAATATTCATGAACTTTATTTAACTAAAAATATAGAATCAAAATACCTAGGGCAAAAATTTGGAATGAAAGTGGAATTGGCAAATTCGGTTTCAGAAATTCTTCCCTTGGTAAAAATAGATTAAAATGAAAAAAAAATGAATAGACTTACAGGAAAATTTAATAACTGAGTAGACCTATGTCATCTGAAATTGTGTGTGTGTGTGTGCACATGTGTGATGAGAGACAATAGTTTGTAAAACTTTGTACTTAACAAAATATGCTTATTTTATAATACATATGAACATTCCAAAATCTTACGTATTAAGCCACGAAGAATTTTAAAAGTTCCAAAAGACTGCATTTACTGAATATAAAGCTAATAATAAAAAGGGATAACCAAAAATGTATCCAGTCTTCTAGAAATCAGAAAAATGAAAGAAACTTCCAATATGTTATTTGATAAAACAGGAAGACAGGACTAAAATAATATATTTTGAAGTGAACAACAGTGAAAGCATCACATTTACAAACTTGTCAGATGTGCTTACTCAAAATAATAAGTGTAATCTTGAACATCTTATAAAACAAGTAATATTAAAGTAAGATTTACATATTATACACCAGAAACTAGGAAATAAGCTGCAAATTGAACCCAAGGGAGGTATCAGAAATAAATAAATAAATATTAAAAATTTAACTTGATATAGGTTACAAAACAAACACCTGATTAATAAAACCAAGAGTTGGGACTCTTGGGTGGCTCAGTTGGTTAGACGACTGCCTTTGGCTCAGGTCATGATCCCAGAGTCCCGGGATCGAGTCCCACATCGGGCTCCCAGCTCCACAGGGAGTCTGCTTCTCTCTCTGACCTTCTCCTCACTCATGCTCTCTCATACTGTCTCTCTCCCAAATAAATAAATGAAATCTTTAAAAAAAAATAAAACCAAGAGTTCATTCTTTGAAAAGACCCCTTCCTCCCCAAAAATGAATCAATCTTTGACATATACACTAAGTAAAAATGAGAGAAGATCAAATTAAAAGCATGAAACATGAGAAAAATACCATAAATAAATAAAACCTGAAGATATTTAAATTATAAGAAAATGGTAGGTACAATACTCCAACAATACACATAAAATATAAATTAAGTCAGCTATTTCCTAGGGAATATATGTTATATAATACTGATCTGCCTTATTAGAAAACATGAGTGAACTTACACTCATATATCTTAGAGTACCATTATCATAGAAATTTCTTCAGAAAAATAAAACTAAGACCAGAGTTTCAATACAAATTTGATAAAACCCGGAAGAAAGGAATAGTTCCAATATCACATAAGCAGATTTAGTCTACTTTTTAGAAAAAAAAAAAAGTCCTCAACTCTTTGAGTCCAGAAAAGCCCCTAATTTAAGAAAACCCCCAGAACAAATATACACAATAGTGGTCTTAAGTTAGGGAACAATCATCATAAGAACAAAAATAAAATGTATAATCTTCAAACTAGTAAAAGGAAATAAAATCTAGCCAATAGAAAAGAGAAAAGTACATATATAGAGAGAGACAGGGAGGGAGGGTAGGGGTGCAATAAATGGAGAATATGAAATAAAATGGCAGAAATAAACACTAACAAGGTTATTTATGAGAAGTATAAATAGGATAAACTTATCAACTAAAGACAGAGACTAATAAATTGGCTAATAAAAAAGGTCAAAATATTGTCTACAAGAGACACACTAGAAGCAAAAAACACATAGGTTCAAAAATACAAGGTCTCAGTTAATTCCAAAGAATAGATATCATACATACTATGTCACTGATCTTATTCAGTAAAATTAAAAATAAGCAACAAACCAAAAGATAAAAGATCCTATACATTTAGTAACATAGTCACAATAACAAAATAATTCAAAAAGTTAACTAAGAAATATTTAGAAAAGAGTGTGAATACAAATGCCCAAAGAGCTAAATTACAGAGGGATTTATAGTTATAGATATCAGAAATTCACCTCCATACCTAAATGAGTACTGGAAACACAGAAACCACCTGTTTCTGAAGACTCAATTTAAAAAATCAATCCTCTATAAATTAATTTATCTATTCAAGGCAATCTCAATCATAATTCTCCCAAGGATTATTATTATGTAACTTCAGAAAAATTATTTCAATTTTTACCAATATGTGAATATCTCCTCAACATTTTCAAGTGATGAAAAGGGCTTTCCTCCATCAAGGGCCAAAGAATACTGAAAAGCCCTGGTAATTGAAACAATGTTGGGTAGGTTTCAGAAAAGACAAACCTACTTACCGTTATAACTTGGATTATTACTATTACATAAACTAGACCAGACAGAGAGAAAGTGGTCTTTACAGTTGTCTTTTCACCTTTATATTCTCTTATAGCACTTTATATTTCAAAGAAATGTATTTAGATTTCCTTCTAATATTAGAAAAAAGGGGCACATAGGTAGATCCGTCTGTTAAGCATCTGCCTTGGGTTCAGGTCATGATACCGGGGTCCTGGGACTGATCCTGCACTGGGCTCCCTGTTCATCAGGTACCCTGCTTCTTCCTCGCCCTCTGGCACTACCCCAGTTTGTTCTCTCTCTCTCTCTCTATCTCTATCTCACTCACTCAAATAAATAAATAAAATCTTAAACAAACAAACAAAAAAAGACAATTGTCCTGTGTTTGACTCCCTGCTCAGTGGGGAGCGTGTTTCTCCATCTCCATCTGTCCATCCCCCCCACTTGTGTGAGCTTTCTCATGCTCTGCTCTTTCACTCAAATAAATATTTAAAATCTTTTTTTTTATTTATTTTTTTTTACAAAGATCACAAGTAGGCCGAGAGGCAGGCAGAGAGAGAGGAGGAAGCGGGCTCCCCGCTGAGCAGAGAGCCCAATGCGGGACTCAATGCCAGGACCCTGAGACCATAACCTGAGCCGAAAGCAGAGGCTTTAACCCACTGAGGCACCCAGGTGCCCCTAAAATCTTTTTTAAAAAATTAAATTAAATCAAATTTAAAAAAAAAGAATTGTTACCAAAAGCTAATTAAAAACAATAAAAAGAAGATACTTAAGAAGAGGCTATTCATATATTACTATAATTCATTCTTTTGAGTTGAACTTCTCCCAATGTGCTTGACAGAAATTTAGGGACTTTTAGTAATTGGAAAGATTGAAAGAATCTCTTATCCCAAAATAAAATAAGCAATAATCCTATTTCCCACCCAAACTTCTTAAGATGGGGGGATTTTAATAGATACCAGCTGACCAGCAGTGGGGAAGAAACATAACACACAGAATGGCTATTTCATCTATGTTGTTTCAGATAAGCAATGGGAATAATTATGAGCAGCATCTTCTTTGCTAAGCTGTCACTTTCAGAGAAGAAGTTAAAGACAGTGGGTTGACAATAATAGCCAATTTTCTTTGGAATCCCCCCCCCCCAAAATGGCCCATGATGGACCTAATCGGTGACCATCACTGAAACTTTGTTTAGAAGAATTCTGAACATTACCAGAAGTCAGGAATTTTTGTTTTCAGTATTCATATCATTGTGAAACTGAACAAATTATGGCCCACAAGTTGCATAGTGCATGCAGTTATCTTAGAACTAAATCTTTCTTTGTATAGTCTCCCATTTGGTTATTCTTTGGCTTATCAATATTAATATCTCAAAGCCACCAGTCGCCAACCCATCTGTTTAAAACCCAGCTAGACGTTCATTGTAATATAAGTGAACCAGCCACAATGCATGGATATGGAATTTTATGATGTGCAAATATTACTACAATGCATACAATACAATATATACAATCAACTGAAGGTAAATTCCGTTGAGCAAAGAAATCCAATGTACCTGCTCGTGACCTGTTTAGGTAAAATAACAAAAATGCTAAAAAAGTCTAGCTCTTAGCACATACCATAAGAAGTGGAAGGAAGCTGGACATATCTAATCTAACTGGATCTAATCCAGTTAGATCCTGACTCAAGTATTTTGTGGGTTCTTCATTAGTACACAGATTTAGTGGTTATTCCTGTCATTGTACAGAAATCATCTGAACTCTCAGTCAGGAGAAATAGAAAACTAGGCTTGATATTTCCTAGGCACGATTCTCTGGAGATTCTCCAAACAAGACTGTGAGACCATACGCAGGACCCTTCCAGAAAATTCTGTTCCATCTATTTATTCATCTGAGTTGATTCTAAAGCTGACATCATTTCTCTTTGTTTGGTCACGCTGGTTCCTTCACAGGTAATTAAGATAAGTTACCACGAAAGCCTGGAGAGCAGCAAAAGTGCTCATGGTAGAGACACGAAATAAGATTAGAAAAATGAACGTTCGAAATGGCCATTTAATCTTGAAGTTACACTACAGGGGAAATGTCTTTGATTCCCAAATGATATTTCACAGATGTCTATGTGGGATAATGGATGGGGTAAAGAAGGCAGAAATGACTAAAATTAATGGAGTTGTTATCACAGAGAGCCAGCTCTTTGCGGATCTGATTTTTCTTTCCCTGTGGCATATGAGGCGAAGGCAACCGCACAGAGGGGAAGGAATGGAATTCGCAGTCAGAAGTTTGAGTTGTTGAGACTCTGAGCAGGACAGTTGTGCACTTCTTGTGCACTGGTCCTCTCCTGTGAAGCACAGACAGTGACACGACCTCAAAGGCAGTTGCCTTGGTGGTGCAGTTGGGTAAGTATCTGACTCTTGGTTTTGGAGTAGGTCCGCCCTCAGGGTCCTGGGATGGAGCCCCACATTGGACTCTACACTCAGTGCAGGGTCTGCTGGAGATTGTTTCTCTCTCTCTCAAGTAAATAAATACTTTTTTTTTTTTTAAGCAGCTGTACAGATTGAACAAGGCAACAGGCAAAATCCTTCATCAATGGTGAAGTGTACCCCATTCACAACAAGGATCTGGTGAATCTAGGAAGATTTCTAATGCCACGAGCTGTTCCACGCTTGAGGCAATGATAAGTTAGACAGATGTTCATGCAGAAAGAACAGATGAGTGAGAAAAAGACCAACTTTGAGTCCCCTGCAAGCAGATGCAGTCTCTCTGGCAACGCAAGAAACAAGCCAGGCAGTCTTAGCACATTCTGCCTTTGGAAGTCAGAGGACAAAACAAGTGGTAAAAGACAGCAGAGACCTGTCTTCCTTCAACACACCCGGCCTTGGCCGGCAGTGTTCAACCTCGCTGGTTCTTATTGATCCTTCCTTGGCCCAAATTCATTTCTCCCTTGTTTTCCCATTTCACATCTTACTGCTTTTCTGAATGATTTGATTGGTAAATTATTCAGTAAAGCAACCATCAATTATTCTATTTCATCAATTTCACAACCGCTGAAGGAAGCTGTTCAAAGCTTCTACATCTCGGTGGATGCTTGCTGTGTACCTCTACCAGAGCTCAACTTCACTCGGGGGTCAGCCATGCAGGAAGCCTCTGTTCGGCTCCAGCCAGTTATCAATATGATATGAACATCTAATCAGAAACCACATTTACTGTCTGCCTTGGCTAACAAACACGTCCTAGCTGTGTGACCTCGGCAAAGTTATGTAATCTTTCTTTGCCTCCATTTCCTTGTCTATAATACGAGGCTAATAATAGCACTTGTCTCCTAGAACTATTAAGGATTAAATCAATGTATACAATGAATAAAACACTGAAAATAGTGCCTGCACACGGTAAGCACTGTATATATACTTATAAAGTAAAGAAATACATTATTTGTGGGAAAAATTATATATGAATCCAGAATAGCCATTTCCAGGTGAACATATAGCCACTTCCAGGTGAAGATGAACATATAATAATTTTTATGGTGAAACAATATTCCCTAGAAAGAAGATGCATTTGACAAAACACATAGAACTTTATAGCACAGGGAAACCTTAATGCATGTAAATTTTTAAAAAATCATTTAGGAGGTCAGGGGATCCCAAGATGGAAGGCAGACTGTGGCAAGTGACTCTAAGTATATGATGAATGTATGAGATGACCTCAGCAAAGGGGACGAAAGATAGAGGTGAGCCAAGTAACTTTGGAAATGAATGAAATCAGAAGACTAAAGGCTAAAGAAACTATACATGGCCCCACATCTAGTAGATAAAGCCATTTTCCAAGAGAGAAGGTCTTGATCATGCTCATACCGTTAGAAAGGGACAATTCAATAAGCACGCAGGAGGGTGGGAACCAGGTTTCTCACTATTGAGAGAGATGTTGTAGACAAGCACAGAGAGGAGGTTCCAATGACCCATGTGCTAACAGACTGTAGCTGGAGATACAAGTATGAATGCAAATGTAACTTAACATCAATACAGATGATTACGTGCTGCCCTGTGTTTATACACACAAGTATTTCCTTGCTCTGTCCATGGAGAGGGCAGCCCAGTAACAATAAGGACACCGAGTGCCAAGATCAATATTTTTAATAATATTCTTGGTTAAAGAACCAGGGATCCTTGAGAAATGGCTGATTCTAGGACTGAGGCAGAAAATGCTCAAGATGAACCTGGGCCATTTTGTAGTGCCAGAAAAGCAGGACATGGTTAAAGAGAAAAGAGCAAGAGAGGACAAAACAAGTGGTAAAAGACAGAGGAAGAGAGAGAGAGAGAAGTTGCATATCAAAAGGACATCGAAACCAACTGAAAGCATTCTCAGAAACCAGTTAAAACAATTTGATTTGAGCAATAAAATAAAGTAGTATCAGGTGTGATCAGAGCAGGGGACATACCATGAGAGACTGTGGACTCTGAGAAACAAACTGAGGGCTTTTTTGGGGGGGGTTGTGTGAACCCAGTGGTGAGTATTAAGGAAGGCATGTATTGCATGGAGCACTGGGTGTGGTGCATAAACAAGGAATTTGGGATCACTGAAAAAAATTTAATTTAACTTAATTTAATTTAATTTATTTTAAAAATAATAATAAATAAAATAGCATTGGATTATAACCTGAAGTATAAAATAAATATTCATGAGCTAATATAAATAAATGATTAAATAAATAAACAGAGGTGAGGAGAAGAGATAAATCTCCTGAAATGAACTCCAAATAGTCTATGTAGATGCTGTATGTCAAAGGGGTAGAATAAGGCCTCCTAGTCCTTACTAGTGGGCTCTACATCAGGACATCTTTCCAAAGCAGACAGCATGGAAAGGGAGGAAAAACAATAATCTTACAGTGAGAAATCAGAAAAACAAGACCTAGGCCAGTTCATCAAAGCCAACATCAACAGTGACGAGCCATGTTGACAGTACATACCTTTGATATCATGGGATGAAAATGACTTTACCTCTGTGGTCTTCCTCCCTAAAACCCAGGACCTCAACACTGTCAAAGTCATCAAACACAAGGAAAGTCTGAGAAACTACCACAGCCAGGAGGATCCCAAGGAGACATGATGACCAAATGTAGGTAGGATCCTGGAACAGAAGGGGAACATTAGGTTAAAACTAAGGAAAAGGGCAGGAAAGGGTAATGAGGGGAGGCAGGAGTGACCATTAGCCATGATCATGGTGTGCTGTGGGTTGAGAAGAATGTTAACTCATCCCCCTGCCCCCGAGGCAACAAATCCAACAAACCAACTAACAACTAATGCTTGTAAAACTGAAAGGAAGTAACTGAAGAAGTTAGTTATGCTGAGAAGAGAAGCAAGAAGAAGGGGCAGTTATATCTAAGGTGACTGGCCGCCCTTGAAGGCAGCTTCCCTGGGGTCACCATGGGGCCACCAAGCAAGGAGCGAAGGCCGTGGGTGAGACCTCATTACATGCAGTCAGTCCTGGAGGGAGTGGCAGACGGGATTTACGTCATGGGTGGTGGGCCCACGCATCAGCATGTTTGAGGGGACCTCCAGGTGACAGTAAAATTCAGCCGTGGTTGAAAGCACACCATCGGACTGTTTCAAGACACTCAAGGGGGAATTTGTGAAGTTCTGTAGCTTTCAGCATTTGGAGTTTATGAGGTCTTGTGGCCACCAATCCCATCCATCTTGTCAGGCAAGAGGCCAACAACCCGGAAATAGATAAAAGAGAAGATGAAGAATAAAACACAAGGGCTGGGGGTTGAGGGGAGTAGAAAGAGAGAGAAGACGAACAGCCGGACTGTTTAATTATTTGTTATACTTGCAGCAAATCCCTCCAGAAGATGCCACGGATCCCAGTTTGGAAAATCATGGAACAGATCATACAGGTAACTGTTTACAGAAAAGCTGAGGAACCACCAAAGCCTCTCTGTTCTCTGGGTTAATTTCCTCCAAGAGTAGAGGAAAAAACAGCAGTAATGTTGGCCACCCTCCGGCGCCCACACTGAACAACTTAAAACCACTATCACAAAAGCAAGCCTTGGAAAATAATGAATTGTTCCTCGAATGGCTCAGACATCCAAAGTGGACCCTTGGTCCACGGGCTTCTCAAAAGGAGTCCCTTACTCTGGTTACAGTTGAAAACTACAAATTTGCTTTCAAGATGGCAGTCCAGATTAAAACTGGTCCCAGGCACGCACACCCTGGGACTAGGGACACTTTTATTTCAAGGGTGACCTGGTATGAGAAAATCTTTTACTAAGATTCTCCAAGGTTTTTTTTTTTTCTTTTCAGAGAGAAGTATTATAAATAAATAAGGACATCTATTAATATAACACTTGACACAAGTAGATTAAAAAAGAAAAATATGATCTAAATATACATAATATCTGGCATAAGTGGATTAATGTTCCTAGTACAAGTAGGAAAAATGTTAAAAATTGGTGACATTCTTTTGATAAAATACTAAAATACAGGAATAGAGGAAAACTACTTTACTATAATAAAGTCCATATTTCAATCTAAGAGCTATATCTATGGTAAAATAAATGTGTCCGGTTTCACTGTTATTAATATTATAGATATACTGTTCACTGAAAGCAAAAGTGAGATAGCATGAAAGGTTAGATTATTGAAAAAGAAGTGATAAAACATGTGGGACAGTATGATTTTATTGTCAGACACCCCAAGAGAATAAGCTGAGAAACTGTTTTAATTAATAACATTTGATAGGTAACCTGGAAGAAGATACACACACACACACTACTTCCCATTGTGCAGCTGAAGTTGTAATGGGAAAGAAATCTCATTCACCTGAGAACTATGTGTGGTCTACATGAATAACTCTGCAATATTTTAATAAAAGATACAAAGACTTGACAGTGAAAAAGAGCAGCTGGGAGACAATATATTTTAAAAGGACCAATTTTCCCAAATCATTTACATCTCATACAAATTGAATCTGAATCCCAACATGCCTTTTTTCTTGAAAAATTGCTTTAAATGTCACCAGGAAGGAAAGCTTACAGAGTATATATAATTTTGAAAATGTATAATGAAGAAGGAACAATCTTTTCAGAAAGCAATGCATATTACAGAAAAACAGTACTAAAAATTGATACTGATACAAACTGGATGAAAGAGTCACTTTGTAGCAAAGAGAAATGGTTAACAATTCACACACACACACATTTTGTCCATAAGAGGTTTTCAGACTGATAACAATGTGGAGAAATAGACTTTCAAGTCATGCTTAGACCAAATTAAATATAACACTATACTCAACACATAGTCAACACTCAATATTTAATAATTGTAAGACCTACAGACAAAATTGAAAATGGCATTAAATAAAAGGATTTTATATACAGTTATCTATCAGATCTCTGGAAAGGGATAATTCTCTACCCTAGAAGAAAAGAAGAGATGGACGGATCTCCTAGGAACAGAAGCAACATAGTGATAGGGTTTAGGTCATACCTATTTCTGGCTTTCTCTCTGTCCTCAGTAAATGTTTGTTAAACTGAATCAGCCTTGGATAGCATGACAGCAGTGAAAATAGCAAAGGGCCACAGAAGGTGAAGCAGGCATCATAGGGAAATCATGAACATGAACTTCTTCTAGGTTAAGCCTTATGCCAACTGCGGCTGGTCTGGCTAAGCAGGGCATGCCTGGGCCTTGAAGATGTGACTGCTAGGGCACAGGACCACTGCTGTGGAGTCTCAGCTTGGCTACTGGTTGCAAAAGAACTCGGGCCACCAGCTAGTCACATTCCTCTTGCCGATGACTGGCCAGAGGCCCTTCCTTAGCCATTTACTTCTGTTCACATTTACTTCTGTTCACAGCAAGGTTTCCACCACTAATAATAAAAGTCATGATGCTAGTTCTTTAGAACAAGACAATATTTTGCAGTTTATAAAGTGCTTTGATATGAAACAGCTCATTTAATATTCACTCTAACCTTGCCAAGTATTGTCACTATCATTCATCCTTAATAAGCCTGAGGGGACTGACTACTGTCTCCTGAAAACCCTTTTTTTTTTTTTTAAAGATTTTATTTATTTATTTGTCAGAGAGAAAGAAAGAAAGAGCACACAAGCAGGGGGAGCAGCGGCAGGCAGGAGGAGAAGCAGGCTCCCCGCTGAGCAAGGAGAATGATGCAGGCAGGTCTTGATTATTGGACCCTGGGATCCTGACCAGAGTCAAAGCAGACACTTAACCAAATGAGCCACCCAGGCATCCCTCATTCATTGCTTTCAAAAGAGTCATGGGAAACAGTGTAGTCAACTGAACCAAATGTGTCATTCAAAGAACTAATGCATGGTGGCCCAAGAAAGAGCACAGGCAGATGCCCTAAGACATAATTCTACCTCTCCTCATTCAAGAGAGTTAACATATATATTTAAAAATTGCAGTGCTGGCAATGCACAAAAAGCAGTCTCCACTGCTGTGAATGGGATCTACCTCTTAGATTTCAATTACCAGTGGATAAAACAGGCATTGCATCACAGAAAAGGGACATGTCTGTAAGAGCACATGAACATATGTGTTTCCTGAAATGAGGCTGCCCCACTGTCTCTAACAAATGAGCTTTCATTGATTCCCACTCTCATCCTTTGGCAAGTATCTATTGGGACAATGGCAGTGTGGCACACACTGGGCAGCCTCTCCATTGTGCCCATAGCTCCACAAAGTTCACAGACTCCAGTTTAAGAACCTTTACCTAGAAGGTGCAAGTATCTTGTCCTCACTGAAGTGATAGAAGAGAGGATTAACTAAGCCCTGACGTTAGGTAACAGCCTCAGACATTAACACATGGGCTTCTCGGTAGACAGTCTAAACATCTGGCATCAGTTGATTTACATAAGTGATTCTGAACTGAATTAGCTAAGGAGCCCCCTTGCAGGGTTATGATGGAACTGATTCCAGGTCAGGTACAGTATGTAGAAGGAAGGAATTAGTTCAATTGCTATTCCTATGACTCAGTGCTGATGCATAACCACCAAATTGGATCCTTAACATACCTGCCTCTCCCACAGGAGAACATCAGTTCTCTTTGGTTAAGGTATCCCAAGTACCACCATCTGAAATCACAACCTGACACTCTAGCGATCCGGGTTCAAAATTGCTTACTGACAAATGTTTGGTCTCCCATCGCTAATCATCAGCAGACGCAAAATAATGGCTCTTACCAAGTGGGATTGTCTGTCCTTGTATTTCACCTTCAGGACTTGTCATTGCTAACATTGAAAAGCAAACACTGCATTGCAGACTTCCTCCAAAAGTGTCCTTGAGACCATTGCCACCTGACCCCTGCCCTATGAACTTTTCCCAAAATTGATGGGCCTGGGGGGGCAAATTTGGAAGGAGTGAGCCTGGGGGGTTGCTGACTAGAAGTCAAGCAAGGAAGAAAAATAAACCCAAGGGAACCTAGGAGTCAGGATGCAGGTGGGAGCAGAGCAATTCCCAGGATTCACCTGAGTACAAGGGGACAGACCAGAGTCCCTACAAGGGTGGATTAGGGGAGCAACTGGTAGAGAAGCTCTAGTCCCATGAGCCTGATGGAGAAGTGGTAACGGAAGTCTGGGGCTCACCATTGGCGACCAACCTGTTCTGAGTGTGGCTCAGCCTGAACCAGGAAGAGGTGGGGGGAAGTGACAGAGATATGGAAATGAAGGTCAGTCCATCCCAAGATGAGGGCAGAATGTAGATAAAATTAAGACTGCCTTCCACTGAGATTAATTAGAGAGAGAGAAAGAGAGAGAGGAGATGTGTTGGAAAAGACTGGATTTAGAAGGTAAACCAGAGGCTCTGGCATGAAAGAATCACTTTTTAAGATCTAGCCGAGTGGACGCAATTGCCCTTTGAATCTAGTTGGTTATGATTTATGATCTGACAAATATTAAGCTGGAATGAATGGGCTTTGTTCATTCAAGACAAATGCACAGAGAGAATGGCTCCCGTTGCTTCATGCAAAGTCTCAGATTTGGTACAAAAATATACCAAGCGTTCATTAAATATTTATTAATTAATTTTTATATTTGTTAGAAAGGACCTGTCTGTCCAAATGATTTTTACCTTATGGTGATCTGACTCTCTCCTATTTAGATATCAGATAGGAAGGGAATAAAAATTAAATCTATGTCTCTTTTATATTTTGACCTATCTAGTTTATATTTCATTTCGTCTTTCTTCTTCTAATTTTTTCATTGATAATGTGGCATGTCACCTCATTTCAGACATATCCAAATTATCCTTTTTTAGAAATTATAGATCAAAATATTCACATCCCCAACATCCCTTGCCGGTCAGGGTGATCATGTCCCTCAGGTAAATGCAGGGGAAATTTCTGGGGGTGGTGAAAGGCTATACCATTCTTGAGCCCTGGACTGCCACCTAGTTCTGGCTTTCTGACAGCATGAGAAACATTGACCCATTTGCTAATGTGCCTCATTGTCAGGGTGTCTATACTTCTCAGCTCGGGGTATCCCCAACTGTTACAGATAGCGTCTTAATCAGCTCAGGCTGCCCTAGCAAAACATCACAAAGTAGGTGGCTTAAACAACAGAGATGTAGTGTCTTGCACTTTTGGAGGCCAGAAGGCCAAGATCAGAGAGTGCCAGCATGGTACAGCTCTGGTGAGGGGCCTCCTCCTGGTTTGCAGATGGCTACCTTCTCACTGTGTATTTATGTGTCCTATAGAGAGAAAGAGAGTCTTGGTATCTTCTCTTATAAGTACAATAATTCCATCATGGCGGTCCTACCCTCATGACCCTATCTAAACCTAAAAACTTCCCAAAGACCCCATCCCCAATACCACCCCACTGGGGATTAGGACTTCAACAAGTAATTTTGAGGAAAACAAATATTCAGCCTATAACATTCACTTCTTATGGCTAATTATGTGTGTCAAACTGGACTGGGCCATGAGGTACCTAGACCTTTACAAAACATTATTCTGGGTGTGTCTGTAAGGGTGTTTCTGGATGAGAATAATACTATGGACTGAGTAAAGCATTTTAGCAGAGTCCCCTCATTAGTAACAAGCTAAACAGAATCTCTAATACTTGTTCATTTTATATCCATATAGTAGCCATGATGTTACCATTCTTTTAAAAAAATATCCTTTAATAAGGATATGTATGCTATTTCATTCATCTTTGCATTCCCTATGCCTATCCTAAAATAAGATGTGTAGTCAACGTTCATCAAATAGGGGTGCCTGGGTAGCTCAGTTGGTTAAACATTGTACTCTTGATTTCAGCTCAGATCATGATCTCAGGGTCCTGGGATCGAGCCCCCCCCATCGGGCTCTCTGCTCAGCGGTGAGCCTGCTTCCCCCTCTCCCTCTGCCTGCCTCTCTGTCTACTTGTGATGTCTCTCTCTGTCAAATAAGTAAATAAAATCTTTTAAAAAATATTCGCCAAGTAGAACTGACACTGGATTTAAAATATGTGGGGAGTTCGAGAGAAGGGATCTTGCAATCTGAGATGAAATTAGAACTTGATCTACCTATTGAAGATCTTAATAGAGCAATAAAGAAGCTAAGAGTCCCAGTGTAAAGTCAGCAGTATTTTGTCTGCGGGAGGCACCTGCGGCCTTATGCATTAATACCCAGACCCCAGCTGATTTTTGCTTAGGAGGAAATGCAACTACTTTGTGGCTACGAAGCCAGGAGCAATTTTCACCATTTACAGGATGCTCAGGAGGCTTTCATTTCAGGTGGTTTATTATTAGCGTTAGTAATCCTTAATGCACGTCTACTAGCTCCCCCAGATAGTCGGAGAGCTCATGTGCTCTCCAAAGGCCAATGTGAAATGCTTCAGACCACTTTTTAGATTCAGACCAATCTAGGTTGAAATTTCAGTATGTACTGGCCACATGACCTTGGGACTGGGGAGGGTTATTTGCATGGAAAGCTGGGACTAGTGCACAGCAGGACTCAAAAAAGAGTAACACTTCCATTGCAATCACTGGACAAATGAGACAAAGTTCTTTTTTTTTTTAAAGGAATATTTTATTTATTTGACAGAGAGCGAGAGTACACAAGCAGGTGGAATGGGAGAGGGAGAAGCAGGCTCCCTGCTGAGAAGGGAGCCCCATGTGGGCCTCAACCCCAGCACCCTGAGATCGTGGCCTGAGCCAAAGACAGATGCTTAACCGATGAGCACCCAATCTCCCCCAAAGTTCTCAATTTCTGATGACTCAGAAATCCCAAGGAAATTCGAAAAAGAAGACAAGATAGAGTGTAACTGGTTTATTTGAATGCATATTCTAAAACTGGTTTCATTCATTGCTGTAGTAGTTTAATGTTCATTCGGGCCCCTGCCTCCCATTCCCTACTGGAAAGCTGATGCCATGAGGGGTCAGGGAGGGGCTTTTCCAGCATGGCATAGTGAGTGAATGGCAGCGGAGACATCAGAACTTAGTCCCCCAGCCTCTGCTCTAGATCTCCTTCTGAAATATGGCATTGGCTTCCAAGTCCCAGATGGAGGGCAGCAGAGCAGCTCTCTGCTTTAAACACCCATCAGAACACACAACACTCCTCTTAAAAAAATAAATAAATAAATAAAAATAAAAACACAATGCAAGCAGATAGGAAGATGTAGGTGTCACTATAGTGTACCTGAGACCAGCATTCTGGATCTGCAGTTCCTAAAATTCTGTACAAGGCCACTGTCTGTGATGGCCTCAAGAAGCTGACCTCTTGTCTCTTTGTCAATTACAGCAACTATTTTTTTTATAAATTTATTAATGGAACAATGATTCTACACCATCATGTTCAGTAAAATGAGGGAATCAAGCTCACCCAGTTCATTCCAGGATTCAGGCTGCACTTTTTTTTTAAGGTTTTTTTTTTTAAGTTTTTAATTTTTTTTTTAAAGATTTTATTTATTTATTTGACAGAGAGAGATCACAAGCAGGCAGAGAGGCAGGCAGAGAGAGAGGAGAAAGCAGGCTCCCCGCTGAGCAGAGAGCCCAATGCGGGGCTCGATCCCAGGACCCTGGGATCATGACCCGAGCCGAAGGCAGCAGCCCAACCCACTGAGCCACCCAGGCGCCCCAAGTTTTTAATTTTTTAATTAAAATATAATGTATTATTAGCCCCAGGGGTACAGGTCTGTGAATTGCCAGGTTTACACACTTCATAGCACTCACCATAACACATACCTTCCCCAATGTCCATAACCCCACCACCGTCTCCCTACCCCCCTGACCCCTGCAACCCTCAGTTTGTTTGGTGAGATTAAGAGTCTCTTATGGTTTGTCTCCCTCCTGATCCCATCTTGTTTCATTTATTCTTTTCCTACCCTCCAAACCCCCCACATCACCTCTCAACTTCCTCATATCAGGGATCTCAAATGATAATTGTTTTTCTCTGATTGACTTATTTCACTAAGCATAATACCCTCCAGTTCCATCCACATAGTTGCAAATGGCAAGATTTCATTTTTTTTGAAGGCTGCATAGTATTCCATTGTGTGTGTGTGTGTGTATATATATATATATATATATATATATATATCTTCCATCCATTCGTCTGTTGACAGGCATCTAGGTTCTTTCCATAGTTTGGCTATTGTGGACATTTGCTGCTGGACATTTGGGTGCGTGTGTCCCTTTGGATCACTGCATTTGTATCTTAGGGTAAATATCCATTAGTGTGATTGCTGGGTCATAGGGTAGCTCTATTTTCAACTTTTTGAGGAATCTCCATGCTGTTTCAGGCTGCACTTTTAATGCCATTTCTACTAGGGGTGTGTGTGTGTGTGTGTGTGTGTCTGCACACACATGTGCATTTCAAGCTTCTCTTTTCAACATTACAGTAGGTATTTGGGGAATAAAACAGAAGGGAAAGACTTCCAACCCCTATGAACTAAAGACCTAATAAAGAAACACCTTTGTCCACAAAAAGGTCTGTTCAAACAGGTTTATAGCAACTTTATTGATAACAGCCTCAAACTGGAAATTGTCAGGTGTCTGTCAACAGACTGGATAAACATATCAGTTTATATCAGTCATATAACGGAATATAACTCAGCAACAAAAGGACAAATGACTGACACAGAGGAGAATGGATGAAACCCAAAAGAACCCTTCACACAACAGAGTGTAAATATATTATCCAATTTATTTGGAGTTCTAGAATAAACAGAACTAATTTGTGATGGACAAACTGCTGGAACTGAGTAACCTGTGCGTGTATGTGTGTGTGTGTGTGTGTCTAAGACAGGGAAGCATCAACTGGAGAGAGACAGGAATTATGGAGGGTGAAGATAATGTCTTATATCATGGTTGCCCAGATGTACTTATTTATCAAAACTCAGTGAATTTACACTTAAGATTTGTATATTTGAATATATATAAGATTTATATTGAAAGAAAAAAATCTAGCTAAACTAAAAGAAACTCTAATTAGAAGTATGCATGGGGGGGGTATAAGAATGTCTGCAGTTTACTTTGAAATGTGTCCCAACTTAGATTGGTGGAAGAGAGAGATACAGAGTTGTATAGATATGTAACAAAATGTCTGATGGAATCTAGCTGGTAGATATACAGGTTTTCATGGTTTTACAGGTTTGTTGTATGTTTGAAATTTATCATAATAAAAATATTGAAAAAAAAACCCCAGTGAATTTAAGGAACTTAGAGGGAATGAGCCTTATCACCATCATCACTATCATCACTACTATATCCAAATACTCAATTTGTTAGGAATCCACTTTGGTTCAGATACCTTCAAAATATTTATTAACCAAAAATGAATCTTGGGCTGTAGATAGTATTTCCAACTCACATAGAAGGGAAATTAATTTTCTTTAAGTCACCGACAACCAATGGCTGACCTTGAGCTTATAATCTATACCAGGTTTGTTTTATTTGCCTATTAGCTTATTGTTGCTTTTGCTCTACTTAGGGCCATCCTACTTCCCAAGTGTGGGTCCAAAAACAACTCAAATATAAGCTTCTACAGACTCAAGTTTGAAGTTTCGTTGTTCAGATTATAGGATACATTGGATAAACAGAAAAAGGAATTATTAACTTGTATACTAATGGGTAGTATACAAGTTAATAGATGGATAAATTAGCAAAGAGAGCTAATTTGAAGTGGAAGTTCACATGACTGATGTTATTTGTTCTGCAAATGGCTCTCGAAGTGTGAAGTCAACCAGAGGACAGGAGCTGCTAAGCTGGATTTGGGAGGCACGGGAAGACTGTTAGTCAAAGATAACTTCGATATATTGCAATTACCCACCGGAGTATAATATAGAGAGCCTGTCATTTTTAGAGAAAACTTTTGATAATACATTTGCAGCTTTGTCAGGCTGATAGATGAAAGATGCATAAGGGTGTTTTGGATCGTGAGTCATATCTTTGCTAGCTTGCCAGTTACCTTGGAAGGCAAATTTGCTCAGTGACTTCATGCTTGATGACTTCACTTCCCAGTTGCTTTAGGTTCTATGAATCTAGAATGCAATGAGTTCTTGTCCAAGTGCCTTGAGGAAGAAATCAGCATGTACTTGGTATAGTTCAAAGAGAATGAGGAGCAGTGTCCTGACCTAGAAATTTTGCTAAGTGTCATTGATACCTGGGAATTTGCTGGGTTGATATTCAGAGTTGTAAGCCCTGTGTGAAGTTTTTTTTTTTAAGATTTTTTTTTATATATTTGACACAGTGAGAGAGATCACAAGTAGGCAGTCAGAGAGAGAGGGGGAAGCTCAGCAGAGAGCCTCATGTGGGGCTCAATCCCAGGACCCTGACATCATGACCTAAGGTAAAGGCAGAGGCTTAACCCACTGAGCCACTCAGGTGCCCCGAGCACCTGTGTGAAGTTTTAAATATCATCTCTACTTATGCAAAGGTACTATTTAGTACTGAGGCAAAGACTGATTAAGATTCAAGCACTGGGCTCATAAAGGCTTATACTTAATGCAAGTAGACTGTTCCTCAGAATAACATGTCACAGGTGGTCTAAGTCGCTGCCTCTTTGCAGTCACTAGAATTGATCAACTCAGAGAATCAATACTGATGATGTCATGGCTATGAGCCCTCTGACTGCATGCTAATGAAGTTTTTGTAAGAGGGCTGGACCAGCTTATCAGAGCTGCCAACAAGATATTTATTGTAAACAAATCAAAAACAGTAGTTATGCAGTGAACTTTTTGGGTGAAAATACTAAGAACCTTTGTTCTGGTTCAATCAGTCTTCAGAAAATTGACTGCCTGAAAAATGACACTATAATCTGATGAATGAAGAACTATGTTATGAACTCAGATATCCTGAGTCCTTGTATAGTTTACTATAATTAAAATATTTTTAGTATGTTTCTTTTCTCATAGAGAATATATGCTATGCAAGTCACTGAGAGGCTATATGTTTGAGATCCAAATATTTACGGCATGTGAACTCAGCTTCTGGCCATGATGAAATAAAATAAACTAGTTTTACCCTCCCACAGCTAAAAGAGAAAAAATACAACCAATATATATGTGCCAATGGTTTTCAGGCATTAGAAAACCGATAGCACAGTACTGCGATCCCAGAGAAAAGGGACAAAAATGAGGTAAGGTCGGTGATTGCCCTAACTTACTCTCTGGAGAATTTCCAGTCCACAGCCTGGGGATGGGGAGACCAAGCAGAGCCCGGTGGCTTTTCTTAGTTGAGGAAAGAGTAGGGAGACCAAAGTAGCCATAATTTGTGTGCTTTGAGGGAGCAGTATACAGAGGAAAGATCTACATACAGAGAGACAGGAAGAGAGGAGAGATACAGAAATCTACAAAGGATTCCCCTCAGGTGTTGAGCTGAATGCTAATTAGCTCACGTGTACAAGGAAACCACCAAGATCAGGAAAGAATCACTGGAAGATGCAGGTGAAACAGTCCCTCAAGTTCATGCCGGGCCATAAATAGTTCAAGTTTCCATAAGACAGTAAGGCAAGATTTCCTAATACAAGGGTTAAGATCCTTAGAGAGTTTAACCCCAGATGAGAGATTGTTCCATATCTACCCAACAAAGCTTAAAAACAACCCTCAAGAGAAGCAAACTATTTCCAAGCAAACTTAATCTGCATTTCAGAAAAAAAGATCCCAAAAGTTTAAAGGAATAATCATTTAAAAAATTCAGCACCCAGCAACATAAAGTTTATATTGCATAGCATTTTATCAAGGTTGACAAGGCAGGCAGGGAAGCAGGAAAAATGACCCATGGCAAGTAGGGAATAATGAGTGAATAGAAAAAAAAAAAACCTAGAAGCAAAACAAATGACAAGAATTAGTAGAGAAGGAAGATAAGCAGTATATCAATAAATTCCCTACATTTAACAAAGTGGAAGAGAGGATGAGCAGAAAGGAAAACTAAAAGATACACAAAGAACCAAAATCAAAATTTTCAAATTGGAAAATTAAATGTCTGTTGAAAAAAACCATTCAATAGGATTAATAGCAGGTAAGATATTGGAGGGAGAAATTAATTAACTTGACCACATAGAATGAAAAACACGGAAAATAGAAGCCTAAAGAAGGGGAAAAAATGAGCAGAGCATTTGTGAACTCCGGGGACAACTTTAAGTGGCCTCACATATATATGTGTGTGTATTACTATATATGTGTATTATACATGATTATATTAATTGTATATACATATAGTTCTCAAACTGAAAAAAACAGGGTCATAAAATATATGAAGAAAGTATGTTTGAAAATTTTAATCAAATTTTAATCAAATTCAATGTAAACCACAAACTCACAGGTTCAAGAACCCTCAACGTTTTCTTCATCACACACTTACTGTGTGTGGTAATTAGGCATGCTAGGAGGTCTCTAGATTTATAACCCTGGCCTCCTGGTGTTCATGTTCTTGTGTAATCCTCTCTCCCTGAATATGTGATGAATTTATTGGTTTGCATCTAATAAGTAGAATATGGCAGAAGTGGTAAGATCTCATTTCTAAGATGAAGTTACAAAAACAATGGTGGCTCTATCTGGGTCTCTTCCACTCTCTCTTTGATCACCGTGACCATAACATGGGAGTGCATGGGCCACCTATGGAGGAGCTCATATGGTGAGGAATTATGGTCTCCCAACAACCATTTGAGTGAGTTTTGAAGCAGATTCTCCAGCCCCATTGGAACCTTGAGATGACTGAGACCTCAGGTGAGATGCTGAGCCAGATACATCCATCCTAGC
The DNA here is from genome assembly GCF_964662115.1 of Mustela nivalis. Lineage (NCBI taxonomy): Eukaryota > Metazoa > Chordata > Mammalia > Carnivora > Mustelidae > Mustela > Mustela nivalis. Next base: position 142,290,891 of record NC_139025.1, read on the forward strand.
CACACCAGGACTCCTGCTCCACAGAAATTCTGACATTAGAGCACCTGGGTGGCTCAGTGGGTTAAAGCCTCTGCCTTTGGCTCAGGTCATGATCCCAGGGTCCTGGGATGGAGCCCCTCATTGGGCTCTCTGCTCAGCAGGGAGCCTCCTTCCTCCTCTCTCTCTGCCTGCCTCTCTGCCTACTTGTGATCTCTGTCTGTCAAATAAATAAATAAAATCTTAAAAAAAAAAAAAAAGAAAAGAAACTCTGACAACATAAATGCTTGCTGCTTTGAGCCATTCAGTTTTTAAGTAATTTGTTACGTATCAAGAGTAAGTAAATAACTCATTGGGTATATGCATGAATTTCAAACAAAAAATCTTATATTCTAGTTTATGCTTGAATCAAGGTTTTCCAGAAACATTTGCGAAACAAATGAATGCATGAAAGACAAGACAGGTACCCCAAAAATGGTTTCATAAAGGCGAAAGCAATTGTTCTTGATTAAATCTTTATAAGATTGGCAAGGATATTGATATGAGAGTTCTTGGGAGGAGGGATTTCTCCTGTTTGAGAAAAGAGGGGATTCTTTTAGGAGGAGACAGTATTTGGGACCTTGAGGGAATAGAATTTGACTACATTTTGCTGACAATGAATCTAGGCACTTGGAGTGAAAGAATCAGTCAGGACTGATGGGAAACCAAGAGGTACATAGAGGAAACCATGAGCAGGATGTAACATGAGAAAACAAGAGAAAAGATACCGAGGGAAAAAATGCTACTCTTACAGACAGATCTTTGTAACTTTTGTTTTGAACTCATGTTATGGAGATATTGCATATTAACATAAAGCATTGATTTTTGCAAATAACTCTCTTATCATTATACTTTCCTTAGTCACATTGAACATATGGTATCTTCCTGAGTTGAAGTTCTAGGCAAGACCTAATGAGCTTTCTTATTTTTAGAGAATAATAGATAAGGCACAATATTAGGCTAGTAATCTCTTCATTAGAGTGTGTCTGCATTTCAAAAAGTTGTAGTGACAGGTATACCTCAAGATAAATGTGATCACAAGGAAGAAAAATCCATTTTCTTGTCTGACTAACATTACTCCTATACCTAGTATGAACTTTGATTTTACGGAGCACCTTTTACTTATTGTCTATATTATTTATCTTCACACTTTGATTTTCTTGCCCTGATGGTTCATAGTAGTTTTCCCTTGCCAATTTAAATTTCAGCTTGCTTCTTTATATTGTTCATTGATCACTCAATTTCTCATTTTTAATTTCTGCCCTTTAGAGTCCAGTCACACTTCATATGGTGCTGCTAATGCTGTCCTTTATTCTCCAATCATGTTTCATCATTAAGTGACCATGGAAGTTTCCAGCTTGTTGGGGACACAAGCTTCCTCGAGCACACCTTGCTAAAATGTATACTTCAGAGCTGTATAAAACATGAGCAGGAAACAGCACAATGATCTTATATGCATTTTAAATATTTTATTTATTTATTTGAGAGAGAGAGAAAAAGAGAGAGAGCACATAAGCAGGGGGAGGGGCAGAGGGAGAGAGAGAATCTCAAGCAGATTGTGTTGAGCAGGGATCCTGACTTGGGGCTCTCTGAATCCTGAGATCATGACCTGAGCCAAAACCAAGAGTCAGATGCTTAACTACGCCACTCCCACATCCCCTACTGCCTGACACGCATTTGAAATACAAGGCACCTGGGTGGCTAAAGGTAGTGTCTGCCTTTAGCTCAGGTCATGATCCCAGGGACCTGGGATCCAGCCACAAGTCAGGCTCCCTACTTGGCGGGAAGCCTGCTTCTCCCTCTCCCACTTCCCCTGCTTGTGTCCCCTCTCTCACTGTGTCTCTCTCCATCAAATAAATAAATGAAATCTTAAAACAAACAAACAAACAAAACAACGCTCCTTCTCTGAGGCCACTCCTTCTGACTCGATTTGCAGCTCTCTTTAATTTAACAAAATTGACATTTATGGTATATACCAAAATACGGTTTGTTCAGGTGAAATAACATGTTAGGATTTGCTTAGAGAATCAGAAAAGTGATTAGTTTTTATTCCTGGGGAAGAAATATAGAGCCTGTAAGAAATAAAGCAAATGTAAGACTGTAAGAAATGACACAACACTTAACAAAGGCCCATGGTGTTTTAATCACTTCTATGGTCATAGAGCTTGAACTCCTGCCTTAGGTTTAGGAATTCCTAATCATGTTTTACCACTGAGTGTGTGTGGTAAACCATACTCAGTTTGATATACAAGGCTTGGGTTTTTGAATGAGAGTTACTGAAGTGGAACTCCATTTTACAAATTCATCAAGTAGGGACTAGTTTCACAAAACCCATCAGGAATGAGGAGAAAAGTCACAAACTCATTTCGAGGGTGGGTGCAAAGATCATTTAAAAGGTTCAAACCATAACCAAATTTGTCTGTCATTGAATCAGCTGAGAAATTCTCTTTTCTTTATAATCTAAAGTATATTTTACATTTCACTGAAAAGATTTTTATCCCTCCCATTCTTCATTTTCAAATCAGCCTAGCAGGAAGTTCCAACTACCAAGCCAAGCTATTTTTCTTATTAAAGAATAATCTCTTAGCAGAATGTAAAAATTTTGAGAATATAGTTCAATATAAGGAGTTCCCTAATAAGAAAAAATGGTTGAGCACATATATACGGGGAATTAAGAAATTCATTTAGCATTAAGGTCGTACTTCTTACTATTTTATTCTCTATTTTGGGCCCAGATTTTCTCAGGAAGATACAATAGTCATTATAAATATAAACCTAAAAAAATCAGTAAAGCTGGTGTTTACCAAGTCAGCTTGAAAATATTACTATGCACTTAATAAAGCCCCATGTATTTCCTGACTACTTTTCAATCCATTAATTAGTGATTCTGTATTTTCTTTGTAGGGTATCATTACTGCCAGTAATTGGAGGCTCAATGAGTGAAAACGTATTCAAATTATATGTCCCAGCACTCAGAAATATAGGCTGGAGACTACCTGTCCCAAATTTGTTGATGCCCTCAACTAAAAGTGTTATTATTTCTTTCCATGTATCTATATTTTAATTTTCTGATTACTCTAGTAATAATACTTGAGTAATAATACTCGAGTAACTGGAAATATTGCCAGATGGGTCTGGCTTCATTTCCTGACTTGATCTCTTGCTGGTTGAGCCCGTGTTCCTTGCAGTGACTCAGTCATGAGGATCTCTTCTCTCAGCCCTTGGGGCTGTGCAGAGTCACTGTGTTTGCTATTTCCCTTCTATATTTCCTGCCTGGGCTCCAGCACCTGACTCTGTACTTAACTTTCTGGACCCTGCAGGTGCTGCAACTAGTCTCATCCTTCTGACATGCTGTTGTGCTTATTTGTTTCCATGGTTTGCCCCTTCAACAAACTGTGAGCCCCTGGGGGGCAGAAGCAATCTTATTTATGTATACCCACCGTGTTTACTCAGAGCTTGACACATTGTTGGTCAGGGAACCGGAACAGCCACCTGATGTCTAGCCACCTGCCTTGTCTGGCCAGAACAGAGTTAATAAATGAATTCGAATGCCTTTAGGTGGCCAGTGTGTGGGAGTCTCTATTTTTTTTGTTGTTGTTGTTGACAGTCACATATACATTTCATCAGCCTGGCCCCTGATCATCCTAGTCTGTGGTCCTCCTTGAGCTACTCAATATATGTTATTGTTTTGTGAGCGAATGTGTCAACAAATGTACATCTAATTGCACAGAAAATTATTATTCCAATAGTTTGGTTCTGGAAATTCCTTTAGTTTCATCTCAGACTTAAAACAGTAAAGGTAGAAAAATAAAAATGTGTTAAACAATGTACCAAAAAGCACTGTTGAGGCGGGCCTCTCTGAGCATTCTAGTAATCAAATCAGAAAGGAAAACCAATTCAGTTGTGCTGTTTGCAGAATTCAGGGGATGCAAACAAACCCATTGTGTAGAAGAGCCTAGGTTTGCATTCTGGAGAGGACCAACAATTTCTACATTGGATCATCTTAAAACAAGCACCAGGATTTTAAGAACAATAACCCTGGCCAATATTCCAGGTGCAGATTCAACAATCCATTTCTCAAGACCAATTCCAAGATGCTTTAAACTAGGGCAACGACAGCACACAAGAGAACAACCCTACAAAGTGATTCTGTGTGGGGCCACAGTGATGTTGTACTGTTTGAAATGCTCTCTTGCTCTGGTTTAATCTGGGGGAAAAGCTTAAGCATGAGCTCACCAGATGGAATTCAAAACCAGACATAAAATATTGATGATGATGAAGTATTCTTGAGAAAGGTTAAGCTTTACCTAAAAAAGTAAGTTTGGGTCTGCTTTAATTATCTGATAAGTGGGGGACCAAGGTTCTAAGATTTACCCTACCACATCTTCAATAATTTTAACTTTTTTTAAAAGGCAAAAGATTTATGCAATCTGAAGAGAAACCAGAGTATAATTTTAACTTTCTAAAAGCAACTATTACCAAATGTTCATCTTGGGCATAAAAATTTTCACCCTTGAAAACTATAATGTCTATGAAAATGTAACTTTGAGCAACTTACTACGTGCGAACACTTCCAATTAATTAGCTAGTGTTAAATACATGACTGGATATTTGAAATAACTTGTTACATAGGCTTATTATTAATAACACAACTAACTGTTGGTGTTGGTTTCCAAAGAAAGATTTTATAACAATTCTTACTTCTGAGCAATTAGAAAGGAAGACTCCTTTTCTGTTAGGGCCACTCCCTTTGTTCAAGAAACTGAAACCCTACCAACCACTGCTTTTTAAATTTTTTTTTCTGACCAACTGCAGGAAAGCATGTAGTTAGTTAAATGACAGAATTAGGAGTGAGTCACTAAGTGTGGTCTCTCTACACCAACAAAAGGGGATATGATTTCTATAAACTCTCAGGACAATTAAATGGTAGGAAGAAACCAAACTGAGCAAATATAATAACAAAGATGGATCGTGTGAACAATACAAAGAATACCGTTTTCTCAAGGCCACGTAGCAAAGTCCATATGCTTCCTTATGGCACACACTAAACATTGGCCACTTGGATAGTGGATTAAATTTTGCCTTAACCACGACATGGATTTCACCTCCTGAAAGGTCTAGATCTCTGTATTTATATCTCAATTGTTTTCCTACTTCAGCTTTTTTTGCCCCAGTAATAACAAGAAGCACCGATGAAGGCAAATGTGAGTGATGCTAGGTATCAAGCTTTTATGTCCCTGTTATCAGAGCTCACAAACTTTTTTCTGGGGCACCCAAGGGGTTCGTCCTCCCAAGATGATCTCTGAGTCCTCTGATCAGAGCTGGACTGGATTGATTCTCTGCACTTATAGACAGGAAAACCTCCTTTAACTCCACGGGCAGAGAGCCTAGGTGACTACAGCTGCCGAACTTGTCCTATTTAAATTACTCTTGCAATTCAGACAGGCACTGCGACATTGCTAACATACCTCCACGCGGCACTTCTGATACATGACAGGCGACATCAGCTGCGGTGGCAAAGGAGCACGTGGGATCTGTAGAAGACACATCCGCCATTCCAAATGGAAAAGAACAGGTGAAATTATTACGTCGCCATGCAACCCAGCATATGTTGTCTAGCATCGAAGAGCAATTGTATCTGGCAAGAGTCTAATCTAAATGTGGACAGTGAGAAATCCCTGCCTCAAAGGTTATATTCTCAATAGAGTTCTTTCTTCAAAGGCTACATATCTTGATGTTCATGTGAATTACAAAGGCAAGACTGAGTAGAAAAGAGATTCTATTTTATTTTTTCAGAAAAGTCACCATTATGGCATCATGGACAGTGCCTATAAAACTTGGTTCAGACTTGCTTATGTCAAGAAATTCAATGTCACAACAGTGTATTTTGAATTTATCTGCCACATATGTGAGTCTAGCAGCTGTTCTAAGTGCTTCTTGTGTTTACAGAATGAAGTCAAGTTGGTTAAAGCAATGATATAATTTCCTGGATGGAACATACTAGAAAGAGGCAGGCTATATATTTGAACAAGTGAAAAAAAAAAAAAAGAAAGAAAAAGCAACAACAACAAAAAAAACTTCAAGGAAGCTTGACAGAAGAGTATATTGTGGTGAGATGAGGAGGTATGACCTTAGATTTCTGTCTCTTCAGATGTTTCACTTTCTGCAGCATTTAATGATTGAAAAATGCTGTTAGTCATTTTCAGCCTGTGGTTGAGCTACAGGAACCACAGAACAGGAACCCCATTGTGGCAGGGGTTGGAAGCAAAAAGCTTTTATGTGTGGGTTCACTTACTATTTTAATTCTGTTGTATTATTAGTGGCCTTCAATGCTATGGTTACTTTCCCTATTTACTGTTCTTTCCCTTCTTCCAGTGTCCTTTATGTCCCCCTTTTCCCCCATTACCTTCCCTCCCCGAGGAAGGGGATACAGCCTGCAGGGCCACCATGGGAAAAGCCAGATTCCCCTAGGCTCAGGTGACTCTGCTCTGCCTGCTACGAACGTGTTTCATACCTTCAAGGCCGATGATTTCATGGCTCTGAGGCTAATTTTCCTCATCTTCAACGAGGGAAATTATGAACGGTTTCAAAGGTTTGTGAAAATTAAATAGGATCGGGTATTGTAGGCAGAGCCCCCAAATCGGAGAGTGGTGAGCCCTTCTGTTCATTCACTGGTAGCCACTACTGAATGCCTTCTTTGCATGAAGACTACACCTCTGTTTCCAAGTTCTCTTGTGTTCTAAATGTTCTCTCTCCTGGCCCACAACAGTTCTTACCATGCTGTTATTCTAATTAGCCAATGCTTCATAAGTGTGGATCCGTGGGCCAGGACACTGCGGTTAAGTACTTTACCTAAAACACTTAAGTATTTCTCAGAATCTATATAATAGCTGTTATTTGAATCCCCATTTATTAAAGACAAAGTGGGAATTCAGAGGCATTAAGTGAACTCTTGGGTTTATACCATCAGTTGCCAAGGCAGGACTTGGTGAGGTCTTTCTGACTCGGAGCCCAGGCTCTTAACCACCAATTATAACAATTAAATTCTCCAGTTGACAGGCCACCCACTCCCATCACCTATAGAACGCCAGGTCTGTCCCACACTCTTTTATATCTAATTCCTGCTCTTCCAAGGGGGTGGCCGGGTGTGAAGTTCTGACCTCCTGGAGGCAGGGATCTGGCCCTTTTCCTCCCTAACCACCGAGTGTCTTGCAAGGTCGACTCAGAACACAGAAGACACGGGCTCCTTGGTGGAGGGGAAAAGAAACCGCCAGGCGGAGATCAAGAGGAAATAAAAGTGCAAGAAGAGCACAGCAGGAAAAGGAGAGGAAGGAGGAAGAAAGTTCATGGGAAGGAACCAAGGGCAAATATTTGCTGAACGCTTTAGGGCCAGTCATGGGACCCAAGGATCTCTAAGGGTCTCTGAGTAGGAGTACTCAGCGCACTGGGCACGGAAATCGGCCTAATCTCTCCAGACCAGGAGCCAAGGCTCAGCAAATAAAGAGCTTAGCGCATCTGGGTGGCCGAACTTGGAGCCGCCGTCTTGCAAACATGGCAGGGGCTTAATGGGGTGCCTGGTCCTGGTACCTCCTGCCCCGGTCAGGGTGGTAAAAACGCAGCTTGCTCTCCCCACTGATCCCTTCAGGAGCGATGGCCCCAAGCACTCCTCTGAGTATCCGCGGAGACACGTTACTCAGCCATTACAAGTTTGCAAGTCACACTTGTTCTCTTTCCTCACTTTGAACACAGACTGCTGGGGCGCATTTCCTTTTTTGGCGAGCGAAGCCAGACCAGTGCGTAAGAGCGATCTCTTCCTCTTCGCTCCGCCGGCGGCCCGCCGGGGCCCAGGGGCAGCCGGCGGCGGAGGCCCCCGGCCGCCTCGCGACCGCGCTTGGGGGGGGGGGGCGGTCGCTCCAAGGTGAGGCGCGGCCGCTTCCGCCCCCTGGAGGCGGGGCTGGCGGGCGGGGGTCTAGGAAGTCGGACTGCGCGAGACGTGCCCCCGCCCCCGGCGCGTCCCGGCGGTTTCTGCGCGTGCGACCGACGGCCGCAGCAGGTCCCGGCAGGTGAGGGGCGCGCCGGCTCCTGGGCAGCCCCCGGGACGCGGCCTCGGACAGGTGAGGGCGGGGTCGGGCTTACCTGGCAGCGCGCCCGGCGGGGACGCGGGGGCAGCCGCCGGCTCTCTTCCGGGGCGGGCGCCTGCTCGCCACCGAGGTGAGGCGTTGGGGACCCTGAGGGTTCGGGCTGGGAATTCAGCGGAGCTCCTTCCCGGGAGCCGCGGCTTCCGGAATAAGGTGTGCGAAGGAGGGAGGCAGAAATCCGAGGGGGGCAGTCCCGGAGAGCGCAGGAAGGGCAGGCGGCTTGCCCCAGGAATTCGTGGCTTTTTAAAGGACACACCGTTGGTCCCCTCGGGGCGCAGTGGAGTTAGTCACCGCCACCGCCTGGGCTCTTTCTGCGGAGCCCCTCGTTTGTGTGGGATTTCCTGCGCTCCCTTCGTGGAGACCCGGAGGTTCAACTCTGGTTGCCAGCGCAGGCATTGGCGCAGCTGCCCAGGAGAAGAAAGCCTTAGGATAATTGTGTGGGGGTTCGAGTCTTGCACATTAAAAACAAAAATACCAGAAAACCAAAAAACCCAATACGGTGATGGTGGTGGTGAACTTGAGAGGCGATTGCTTCCGCAGTGAGTTCCTCAGCGCGCGGTCCATCTGTCAAGCAAATGGGGCGCCGAAGGCTTTTAGTCATGGTTGGGTTTCCATAAACGGGTTAGAACGTCTGAAGGAAATTCTGTGCGGTGTCTGAAGGTTTCAGCGGCGTGTAGGTAGGTACTTACCAAGTGCGGACTGGAAGTGACATTGACAGGAGTGACTTAAGAGTTACCAAGCAGCTTCCAGGTGAACCTTGGAACTTTAAAAAAACCTGCTTCCCAACGCACTGAGTGGCAAACAGGTCTACGGGTTATGATTCCTATTAGCATCCATTTTCGCTTGGGTCAGCAGCATTTAATTCAGCACGTATTTGTTGTATGTCTTTTAAGGAGGAACCTTTGTGAGAGCCAGGTTGGCGTGCCCTTTGGTAGCACAGGTGTTGATACACAGGGGCCATTTAGGGCCTTCATCTGCGCAGCTGGGTGCTCAGAAAGAGCAGGGCCTTGGGCCTGCATTTCTTAAATCTCTGGTACTAAGCGTTTAAATGCAGGGAGAATGCAAATCTTTGAAGAAGTCTGACATCCCAGCTGACAAGGATTATGAAAAACCATCCTCAAAATAAGGTTATTGGGCACTTTATCTTGTTGTGTAAAATACACAAGGTAGATATTATTCCCCCTTTTCAGGTGAGAAACCCAGGCAAGGAGGAATCTAGCAGTTTGTTGAAAGTAATTAGTGGACCTGAGAGCCAAGGGGGATATTTCTGAATGCAAAACCCATGCTTTTTCACTATTCCATGGTTCTCGGATATTTAGTGTAAGTCTGACAGATTTAATGGAAAATAATTCAAATTTATTTTCCTAAAACAATCCGTCAGTTGCAGTGACCGTTATGAATACATGAGTATTGCTTTCAGTCTCTTTGTGTGGTTAAACTATAACCAGTCTGGGCCAAGAAGATGAACGGCAGTTTTTAAAATACAAAGTTTATTATGCGTCTTTGTTAACATATTTTTAAGGACCAAATATGTCCAAGAGGGACAAATATGGTAAAACTTTGTAGGTATTCCTTGTGGATTACACATTGAAGTAACAGTTAATTTTCTTATTAGTCATATCCTTTAACACAGGTCAGCTTGATTCCATATCTTTTAGAAGAATAGAAATCACTGTTTTCACCTAGAGAGGACTTTGTGTGTGTGTGTGTGTGTGTGTTTAAATCTATAATCATATATGAATATATGTAACATTTATTTTAAAAGGTGTATCTGTTTTTCCTTAAATTTATCTCTAGAAGTGTAGAGAGTACTGCCGTGCACTTATGTGGGAAGGAATCCTAATATTTCCAGTTTAGCCTTTGAGTGAATGATCCATTACAACTTGTAATTTCTTCAAATTCCTGTCAACCACGAAAGTGATTTTCAAACTGCAATTATTAGGCTGTAGATGAGAATGAAAATAATGTAATAATTTTAATATGTTATAATAAATAAAATTTAATACATTTACATTTAATAATGTAAATGTAAACCATGAAAGTGATTTTCAAACTGCAGTTACTAGGCTGTAGATGAGAATGAAAATAGTCCTTAGACTTTTAAAAAAAATTTTTAGAAGTTTTTATTTATTTGTTTGTCAGAGAGAGAGAGAGCACAGCAGGCAGAGTGGCAGGCAGAGAGAGAAGCAGGTGCCCTGCCGAGCAAGGAGCCTGATGTCAGACTCGATCCCATGACCCTGGGATCACGATCTGAGCTGAAGGCAGCCGCTTAACCGACTGAGCCACCCAGTTATCCCTAGTCCTTAGAATTTTAAATAATATTCCCGACACGGAGAGCACTTGCTTTCTTAAACTCTTCCTTATCATTGTTAGTAATTATACAGAGATATTGAGGGGTTTTGTAATTAAATTATCTTAAGGTGTTGAAAATAAGTGTCTTTTTGGGGGGTGAGGTGGGGAAGAGAGTCTTTGCCTGTGTTGGGAGGATCACATAGGCTATATTCTGCCCAAGTTGTGCTTGGCACAATTTTTATTTTTGTTTTCATTTGACAGTGAAATCAACAACGCACCTTGAACTCCTCTCTAGGAATATTTGAAATCCTGACTAGAATGTGTTTGTAGATGTGTGCTTGGCTTGGTTAAGATTCTCTAATGGAGGGGCCAAGAGTGATGAATTAGAGAACTTTCCAGAAGACCAAAAGGGCCAAGGAGCAGAGTATGCATGAGATGTGAAGTGGGCAGATCTAGATTTTGTGACACCTGAAAGGCAAATGACTTGGGGATCTTTAAAAAAATAATGTAAAATTAGTTATGAAAGTGAATGCTTATTTAGAATGGAAAAAGATATGATCACCATTTGCTGGAAGTTTCTTTCTCTTTCAGCTGAGAACTTTGGGCAATTTACCAGAAATGCTTACATAAAAATGCTTCCTGATTGCAGCCCTCTCTCCCTGAGAACACTGAGCATCTCCTAGCAGCCTGTAGCCCTCATAGGGACCTCTGCCAGCGAGAGGCCGGAAGCTGAAGCGCCATTACCATCAAAAAGTAAGAGGGCCAACTGTGGTTGTAGGCAAAGGACTCATGGTTCACTGAGCAGGATGAAGGCTGGTCGCTGGGGTGGGAGGGATACTCAGCTTATTGGGGACTCAGGGCATTTCATATCTAGTAAACAGCCTGGAGGTAAGGCTCAGAGCTGACTTTTAGGACCTACTTTTTGCTTGGCTCTCCAGGGAGGCCTTTGGCTATTGGCTCTCTCAGTGCTCATTCTACCACTCATCGTTAATGGAGGCTTCTCTATGTCCCAGGCACGGACTATGGCAAGGTCCTATTTACCAGGGAGCTCCTACCCTCATGGAGCTGATTTCACTCTGACAGCACAGGGTCCTAGGGGCTGGCCTGGAGCCTGGGGGGCTCCTGATGGCTTGAGCTGAATTTGGAATTGTTGGTGGAGTTACCAAGATGGAAGAGTCCAGGGAGGGCATTCTAGGTGGGTGGAGGGCTGGAGACAGCCAGAGGTTCGGACCCCCGTACTCTCCTCCATGGATGCAGTGAGGCCCCTTTGGTCAGGGGTTCTCCGCATGTCCTTTCAGACCAGCTGCACCCATACAACTGGTTTTAACTTACTAGAGATGCATGTTCTCAGCCCCCATCCCAGACCCTCTGCATTGGAAACTCTGTGTCTGGGGCATAGTGATCTGCATTTTGAGAAGCCCTCCTGATGACTGCGGTGCGTGCTAAAGTTTGAGACCCGGTGCTCTTGGTATTTCACGGAACTGGTTGGGCATAGACTCCCCTGTGGAGATGGTAAGAGGGGAGTGGGATTCATGCCAATGCTAATATGCTGTGACTGTGATATGAGTATCATTTATGTTACGGTCACTGTCATTTTTGGAGTACCTGGACTGTACTCGGGCGTTGTGCTAAGAAATAGGAACTCTTTTAATCATGAACATAACCCCACAAAGCAGGGCTGTTGTCACTTACATTGAATGTGAGAAAACTGCAGCCCAAGGAGACAAGGGGAGTGTCCCCCGGCACACAGCTGGAAAGCATTTCAGCCAGGATTCCGGCACTTTCCCTCTCTTCTGCCTGGGATAGTTTTCATCTGTGTCTTTGTTGCGTGTGGGTCTTGTAGGGGAGGCTGGAAGGGAGACTTGAGACTACGTGGACTGGCCCTTTTTAACAATCATTGTCATTTGCTGACCATGTGGGTTTAACAGCTTTTCCTTTAGGGACAAATCGCCAGATGAGATAGGTACCATTTTGTCATTCCGTCCTTGGGGAAATTTCTAAAGTTTCGAAAGCAAATGGACACAAGTGCATATACGTAATTGAGCAACATGGATGTTTCCTCCTTCCCTGGTATGGTGATGGGCTCATGTGCATTCCCTCCATGGGTAGAAGGTAGCCTTGTTTTGTAATGTGGGTTTCTTCTGGGTATGGGCATGGGGACTTTCTTCTAAAGCCCAGCTCCCTGTCCAGGACACAGATATCTTGAAGATGATGGTGTGTTTGTCTATGAGGTCCTGGAAGGTACCTAGAAGAGCTATGCTTTGTATTTTCACATTTTTTTTCTTTCTGAAAACGATTGTTCTCCACAACTCTCTATATTTTGTCATGGAATACCTCCATCATTTCAGGAGGCATGAAATAGAACACAGGTGGGGTACCTGGGTAGCTCAGTGGGTTAAAGCCCTGCCTTCAGCTCAGGTCACCATCCCAGGGTCCTGGGATGGAGCCCCACATCGGGCTTTCTGCTCAACTGGGAGCCTGCTTCCTCCTCTCTCTGTCTGCTTCTCTGCCTACTTGTGATCTTTGTCTGTCAAATAAATAAATAAGATCTTTAAAAAAAAAAAGACACAGGTATAGATGTGAGGACATGTGTGAGTGTGCCAAATGGTGGTTTGCCTTTGGGTGTGGACCTCAGGTTACTGAGCCTTCGCTTCTCTGCACGCAGATATTGAGACAAACGTTAATTTGAGTGCAGGGCAGGCAGCAGAACTTAATTCTGGGAGTGCTGGCTGTCTCAGCCATGCCTTCATGCATTCACATAGTCATTTGTCGCCTGCCTGGTTGTGCTGAGTCTTAATGTCAGGCACCGGAAGAAGATACAGTGGTGGCTGGACAGATGTGATTTTTACAGAGTCCTGAGGACAAACTTACCCGCTGTGCTATGGCTGAATGGAGCCAGATGCCCTACTTCCCACAATGAGTCATCTGGAAAGGAGTTAAGAACTTATCTTAGTTCAGGAGAGAGGCTGTAGGGCTTGGCTTAAGGCAACTGGGAAGCAGAGGTGTGTGAGGGTTTAAGAGATGATCTGGGAGATTGCGTAGGTGATAGGGGGTTGTAGGAGGTTGTGGGTCAGGGTTTGTGCCTTGGGCCCCTGTGTTGGTGCTAGGACCACAAGTCAGGATGGAGTTGTTTTGAACAAATAAAAATGAGTTTTGTGGACATTGTGAGTTTGAAATGTCCGCATGACTCCAAGGTAGAGGTTTGGGTACATTGAATAATGCAGCAGAGAACCCAACTGAATAATTCAGCAGGTTGAGTAATATCAACAAATGAATGATGCCATCTCCCAAGGAGAGGGTGGAAGCGAGAAGCAGTTCACAAAGGAAACACGGGCATTTCCCCTGGCATTGGCAGGGTAGGCACAGATTCGAAGTCCTTTGATGGAAAAGGTGAAAAGAGTCTACTTCCACTTTTTCTTGAGAGGGTGGAGATAAATTCTCTGGCCCTTTTGCATGATTGATAGCCTGCTATCTGGCCCATGGGAGGAGGGTGGCAATGTGGAACAGCAAACAAGGGCTGGCCGGAGCAGAGGGGCAAGGGGCTCATTGAAAGCTCATTTGCAGCGTTTCAGCTCATATAATTGTCTTAAGGTAAAATGCTTGCCATCTGTCCTCTTTTTTTTTTTTTAAAGATTTTATTTATTTATTTGACAGAGAGAGATCACAAGTAGATGGAGAGGCAGGCAGAGAGAGAGGTAAGCAGGCTGCCTGCTGAGCAGAGAGCCCGATGCAGGACTCGATCCCAGGACCCTGAGATCATGACCTGAGCTGAAGGCAGCGGTTTAACCCACTGAGCCACTCAGGCGCCCGCCATCTGTCCTCTTAATGGGTTATTTTCTCTTGTTAAAGGTACTCACTATACAGGTGCCTGGCTCAGTGGCTTGAGGCTTCTGCCTTCGGCTCTTGTCATGATCCCAGGGTCCTGGGATGGAGCCCCATATTGGGCTCTCTGCTCGGCAGGGGGCCTGCTTCCACAACCACCCTCCCCGCTGCCTGCCTCTCTGCCTCCTTGTGATCTGTGTCTGTCAAATAAATAAATAAAAATCTTAAAAAAAATACTCACTATAAATATCTATCATAAATAGTTGTATTTATTGTATATCATATTTATTATAAATTAACTATCTGGATCATTTTGTAGCTCATACAGATCAGCCAGTGCTGTTTTGTAGGCACTGCAGATACGAATACTACAAAATTAATTTTTGTGTAGAATGTTAGGTTTCCGTAGGTGCTCAGAGTTGAGTCGAAAGCTTGTTTAAAAATTGTGTTAGAAAGTGGCTGAATAAATGAAACAAGATGGGATTGGGAGGGAGACAAACCATAAGGGACACTTAATCTTACAAAACAAACTGAGGGTTGCTGGGGGGAGGGGGATTGGGAGAGGGGGGTGGGGTTATGGACATAAGGGAGGGTATGTGCTATGGTGAGTGCTGTGAAGTGTGTAAACCTGGCAATTCACAGACCTGTAGTCCTGGGGATAAAAATATATTTTTATTTAAAAAAAAACGAAAAAAAAAGAAAGTGGCTGAAATAAATAAATACATGTTCCTTTGTCCAAAAAACTATTAATTGAGCATGCATTATATGGAGTTTTAGTTGTGAATCATCTCCCTGTCCCCTGAGAGCTTACAGCCAAGATGGGAAGTCGGACAGTTTTACAGATACCTGCAAGAAAGTGTGCTGTTTGCTAAGGATAAGGGGCAAGGTGCCATGGGAGCCAAGCGGTGAGGGGCTGGGCTGCTTGCACTTAGTAGGACTGGGCAGCTGGAGTGAGCCAGCGGTGGGCAGGGATCACTCTGTAGCATGAAGCAACATTTGGAAAGAACAAACAGGTTTTCAGAATTTGCTGGATGGATGCTTTTGAGGAACTGAAAGTTTATGATCAACTTTGTCCATTAAAAGTCAGACATGGGGGGGCGCCTGCGTGGTTCAGTGGGTTAAGCCACTGCCTTCAGCTCAGGTCATGATCTCAGGGTCTGGAATTGAGTCCTGCATCCAGCTCCTTGCTCAGCAGGGGGCCTACTTCTTTCTCTGCACCTGCCTACCATTCTGCCTCCTTGTGCTCTGTCTCTCCCCGACAAATAAATAAATACATACATACATACATACATACATACAAAAGACATATTCACGAGAGGTTGTGATCTGGTCAGGAAACCTAGAAAAGAAAGTACTAAACTTATCTGCATGACTGTCCCCACGTTCAGAGCCAAGAGGTGACTGAGGGGATGGTACAAAAATGAAGCAAACCCCACTCAAACCAGAAACAAGTAAAAATAATGATTGTGATGATTGTATGATAATTTGTGTTTTGGGTGGTAGTGGGGAGGGGGCTATTGGGAAAGATGTTGGTGTTTAGTTTGAGAACTTCTTAGAAAAGGATACTATATTATTATGTAATGTCATATAATATATATATACATTATAATGAATATATATAATATATATAATGTGTATAATGTATATAGTGTAATTGTATATAACCAATATCATTATGATTAACAGTCTTACGAAGTGTAAAACATCACATAATTATTACATATATAGGTTTCTAGTCTGAAAATGGCCTTGGGGGTCAGTGCTTCCACCTCCTGTTGCTCTTTCCTGAATGAGGTGGGGTCCAGTGGTGCCGCAGGCTTGCTTACCTTCCCCTGGTCAGTCTGTCTGGTGAATGAGTCTGTCGCCGTTTGTCCTCTGGCAATGTGTCTCACTTGAGTGAGAATTCTTGTCTGTTAATGAACTGTCTCCATCTTCTCCCAGTCTTTGTGTCACCCTCTTTTAAAGATTTTATTTATTGATTTGACAGTGTGAGAGACAGAGAAGGAACCCAGGCATGAGCAGGGGAAAGAGCAGAGAGAAAGGGAGAAGCAGATGCCTTGCTGAGCAGGGAGCCTGACACGGGGCTCGATCCTGGGACCCTGGGATCATGACCTGAGACGAAGGCAGACGCTGAACCGACTGAGCCACCCAGGCGCCCCTGGTGTCACCCTTCTAACTTAACTTCCTCTCTGCTGTGGTTGTCACGCACTTTGTTACATAGTCGAGTGTTTTGGATATTATAAGAATCTTTGGCGGAAGTCGCTTTCAGTGTTTTAGACCTGCCTAAACAGGCAGAATTTCTCTGATGTTTCTTTCTTTCTCTTAAATCTATTTGATTTGTGCTGGCACAGAAACGTTTGGCTTCAGCAAGGGATGAGAAAGAAGGTTCTCAGGAAGTTTCAAACTCTGTTAATATTTGAACCAGAAGACATGGCAGACCTGAGAAGGTACATGATACATTGTTTCTAAACATCATAAACTCTTTATGTGATTAAAAAGAAAAAGTTTGAACAGGTTGGTGCCGCCCTGCTCATTAATAACCAATTGGCATTTACTTGCTTTGTTAACAACTTCCTTTTCAACTTCCGGCTTTGTGTCCACTTCTGCCTTTGTCACCGTGAGCTCAAGATTATAAATCAATAATTGAGTGCTTAGTTTTTGTGTTCCTTGCCAATATGTGCCTTTTCATGGATGTTTTTCTCTTTTGGTGGAAGAAGCTTTTTGTTTTCCCTGGTTTATAGGGCATGTGGATTCAGCTGGCATATATTTCATGTCACGTGCCCACTACTGGGATTATGGAGGTTCTGCTAGGTAGCAGCATCCTCTTATTCTCAGGAACCGTGCTGGATAGGAGTCATACCCATTTTATAGAAGAGAGCACTGAGACCCAGAGAAGCCATGTGAGTTGTACAGGGTCAGCCCATTGGATGGAATTTTACTTCCAACCCCCACCCCCCACTATTCCATCCTAAGCCTGGGCTATTTTAACAACTCCGTTCTGACTTATTTTCTGGTGGTGTGGTTTAGCCCCCAAACTAGGGAGTCTCCAAGACTCATGACAGCTAAAATGCCGGGTATTTCTTTGGTTCATGGATTTGGAAGCAGCTGTTCTGTGCTTTCCCAGGCTGAATGCAGAGTTGAAACCCTTCACCGCAGAGGCTACTTTAAAAGCCATATCGATAAAGCTTTGGATTCCTGCTAACCCCTATTCTGGAGATGGATTTGGCAGGATCTTGATAAACACATCACGTTAGAACAATTTTCTGCCAGAAGCTTGTGAATACATGAAACTAGATGCTCTGAGAAGGTCTCTCTTTCCTATCTGACCCAAGTGAGAATTTAAAACACGAAATTGTTATAATAAATTTGTGTAGCAAAGCAAGCAGTCAGTAATTGTAAAACTCATGGCTCGTTCCACATGAGTACAACCCCAAGAGAACAACTTAACTGTGTGTTTTTTTTGTTTTTGTTTTTTAAACTGATGTCAGCTTTTAAAGAGATACAGATGTTGACATTTTAAAATCCAGATGAAATTCTTGTGGTGCTGTTGATTGTATCTGAGTGCTCTCTTGCTGTTCATTCATTTACAAATATCAAGAACAAATGAGATCTTTTAAGGGTCCACAGTGTACAGATGGGGTTGGTATTCTGGTTGATGTGATCTTGGAGAAGCTAAGAGTTAACTTCTGCTGAATGTTCTGCTTATCCCCATGGGGACTTCTGAGGTACCTCTTGGGAACCTTTCTTTAATCTAGATAGTCTGTTCACTGAGAACACAGAAGGAAATTGAGAATACATATTTCAAGCTCTATTCATTACACTTCCTTTAGGACTGCATTTTACCTTTCTGTTGAGGCTGATGTGGTGTCTATGGGAAGCAGCAGGATATGTCCAAAATGGCCCAGCATCTGTCCTCATGTCCTACCCATCATAACTTCATGGGCCTTTGAATAAAGCCCTCATCAGTGTTGTCTCTATCCATTCCAATTAGAAGTCAGTTTCTTTCAGGGGCGCCTGGATAGCTCAGTCAGTTAAGTGTCTGACTTGTGGTTTCAGCTCAGGTCATGATCTTAGCGTCATGAGATCGAGCCCCATGTTGGGGCTCCCCACTCAGAGGGAAGTTGGTTTGAGATTCTCCCCTTTTGCCCCACACCCCATTCACACCCCCCCCAAATAAATACATCTTTTAAAAAAAAAAGGAAGTCGTTTCTTTCATGGTATGCAATGAATGATGAGTTTGTTGTTGTTAAACTATTTTTAATGTAAATTTTGCTGAGCAGTTCTGGCTGTCTTGTTGGTATAATTTTGGTAGTGTCTCTGGTTTGTAGTTTGTAGCCTCGGTCTAGCCGGATTGAAAACCAGCCCTTGCTATGAGATTTTTTTTGTTGTTTTATTGTTATTTTTTCTCTAGTGGCTCTGGTTGAGAGCTGTCTTAGTGCTTAAAAATCATTGATTTTACAGCTGCTTTTTTTTTTTAAGATTTTATTTATTTATTTGACAGAGAGAGAGATTGAGCAAGCACAGACAGGCAGAGACAGAGGGAGAAGCAGGCTCCCCCCTAAGCAAGGAGCCTGATGGGACTCGATCCTAGGACACTGGGATCATGACCTGAGCCGAAGGCAGCTGCTTAACTGACTGAGCCACTCACCCTTACAGCTGCTTTTAAGATTACATAGAAAGCACGAATGGAATAGTGTAGAGCAGGACCTCTTTACACACACACATATATTCACACTATGTGCTTCTGCATCAGTACATTTGTTTTCTGTTAATAAGCACTAGAAATATACTAGTGGTTCCCTTATGGAGACCTCTAGTCTGGGCTGAGTCACTTCTCACTGCGTGCCTCTCTGCACAATTACAATTTCCTAAAGGCATACCTTGACAAAACATTGCCAGGGCCAATTTGATGCTGGGATAACAGGCCTTTTTCTGTAGTCTTTAAATGTCACTTAAACAAACTCCTCCTCAGACATGAGACTCTTATCCTTCGCCGTATCCACACTTTGGAGAACTGAGTGCCAACCATGTTAAGGCAGCTTTTCTCCAGGGATCAGACGCCTCTTCACTGTTGGTGTTTGGCTTTATGTTGCCTTTTAACCAGAAGAATGAGAAGAGAGAGGGCAGAAAGCAGGAGTAGGACCTGGTACTAAATTGCATAATTTCAGTTCAAAAATTAACTGGAGACAGATTTTTTTCTTTTTTGAGACACATTTGAGGGAGCAATAAAAATTATCTAAATTCAGTCCATTTTACCCCAGTGGAGGTTCTTATCTTTCGAGTTGAGACACTATCTCTTCCTTTTTTTCCTTTAGTTTTTTTCCTTTCACGTTTAAGGTATTTTTTCCCTTTTGCATTTTTAAGTAAGTCTTGACATTAGAAAGCTGATACTGGACATGCACACATTGATCGTGTGCTGAATTTAGCATTTTCTTGGTGATTATAGTATAATTTGATGAAAGCCCAGCCACTCCTCAGGGAAACCAGACAGTGTTTCCTAATTATATGTGGATGAATTAATACCTTGGAAGTTTGACTTTGGAAGGTGACACCAAATGGTTTCATTGGGTTCACAGCCTACATTTCTGATGGCTGAAAAAGAGAAGGGAAAAAAAAAAGTATTGATTAGCTAAGGATTTCATGTTTAAATGGAACAACAGGGAAAACAGAAGCAGTTTCTGATTTCAAAATGCACATCTCCTTGGAGAGTCAAGATAGATCTTCCTAAAAAGGTGATTAGAGGAACCCTCTTGGGAGCAGAGAGGATTGTAAAGATAGGCAAGTTCTGTTTGGACCGAGAAGTGGAGGGAAAATGTGACTTGAATCTGGAAGGCTGGTGAGTAAGTGACCCTCAAAGTCTTGTAGAGGTCGCCGGGAGTCATTGGGATTTTTTTTTTCCAAAGTTTTCATTTTTTAGAGAAAGCTTGCAAACTAGAGTAAGTGGAAGGAGCTCAGCAGACTCTACCCTCAGTGCAGAGCCCCATGGGGGACTCCATCCCATGACCCGGGACCATGACCTGAGCTGAAACAGAGTTGGACGCTTAACCCACTGAGCCACCCAGGTGCCCAAGATTGGCGCTCTATGTTCCTCTCCTACTGCATGACCTTGTGCAGTTTTTGTGATAGTTTCTTCACAGTGCTGGCCCTTTCAGGAATGTTGACGCTGAGCAGGAGTTAGGTGAAAAAGACAGAGGGACAAAGTGTCACAAAGAACAAGGACATACAGCTGGGACGCTAGGCTCACAGGTGGCTCTGCAGCATTTTCAGTGTGTGACGTTGGGCAAGTAACTTAAGCCTTCTGTGCCTCTGTTTTTCCATCAGTAAAATGAGGCTTTGATGGTGAGAGGCTCGTATTAGCTTTGAAGAACTACCATGTGTCACGTTCACTGGTCCTAACAGAACCTAGCGATTCCATCCTATTTAAAACCTCATTTGCAGCATTTTAGCTCAGTGGGGAGATTTGTTTTGGAGGTTTTGGGATCGCTCCCAGCCTTTTTGTAGCTGACAGTCTATGACATGAGTTGCAGAGTGCATGCCCTGCGAGACTGTAGAACATTGGGGAATTTCATTTGGGAATTACCAACTGAAGCTGTCATAGGATCGTGTCCACTTCACCGAGCTGGCACTGGCATTGATGGAATCTGAGAAGCGGGGGGGGGGGGATCGATATAACCTTTTTAAAAGATAGATGGTTTTAATATTGATAATAGTGTTCTTTACCTTTCCATTTGATTTCATTTGTAACGGAACGCCACATAAATGCTAGGGCGTGCTGACTGCCTTGCGATAGTGAGTCACCCCTTCAGGTATAGACACAGAAAGTTCAATGATCTGGACAGATGTCACTCTAATGCATCACTAACAGGCTGAGAGGTACAGTCTTCAAATAAACCGTCCTTCACATGACTGTAGGAAATACCCTTTCATCTGCATTTTAAAAATCTTCCTTCAATCATAGATGAGGAAAGTCTTGGCTGTGCATGTCTCTGACTCGTTTTGGTTCACCTGTGGCAGTTTTCCACGTTTGCTTCAGATGTTTGGATTCTTTTGGAGGTGACTGAGCACGTGTCCTTCCGTTCCTCAGGTGTGCGCCTTGGAGACCTCATCTGTTGCCTTTTCTCCTGTTGGGACACCTGCTGTCTCAAGACTGGAAAAGGATCTCAGCTTATTGAAATCCAAATGTTGATGGGAGGAGGGAAGCGTGGCTGGCCTCATAGGCTTGCAGTCATGCCCGGGTCGAGGACCCCTCGGCCCTTGGTGGATAGTTTCTGAGACCCCCCAGTTTGGTGGCCTTCTTCTATGCTGGAGTGCAAGGACTTCTCTGGCAACTTGTTGACCGTGATTTTATAAAGGTGATAAGAAAAGTAGATCATTCTACTGATGAAATGTTTTGGGGAAATCCAGATGGGAGGCGTGGGCAGAGAAATGAGTTCTGTCCACAGCAGGTTACACTCAGACCTCTAGGAAGGCTGTGTCATCATTATTGATGTGATGCGCTGGACCCAGTGCACGAAGCTGCTCCCACACCTTATCAGAGAGCAATCCGTAGATTGCCCATCAATAGTTATTCAATGATGAAGCATTTATGGGAAAGCTCACCAATTGTGAAACTTTTTAGGTTGTTGGGAGGTGCTGGTCTCTATGCAGGCTCAGAGTTCTGATGAGCCAGGATTGTAGGATTGTAGTAGACTGAATTGCCCTCTGAATGAGTTCATTCATTCATTCAATCCAAACTCAACCACTGTGTGCCAGGTACTGTTCTGGGTGCTGAAGTGCAGGGGTGAACTGGGCAAATACCATCTCCTCTCCTTAGAGGACTTAATTATTGTGGGGGGATGGGAGTGGATAGGAGAGTCCAAATAAACCAACTCATGGGACAGTTTTGATCATGAAGGCCATGCTGAATGTCAGGTGTGACAGATTATGGTGCAAACATGTGCTTTCATACTAAAGGGTCAAGGTCAGGGTGAGGGTTAAGGTTAAGGCTCTTGGGGTGCCTGGGTGGCTCAGTCAGTTAAGCATCCAGCTGTTGATTTTGGCTCAGGTCATGATCACAGGGTCTTGAGATCAAGCCCCATGTTGGGCTCTGTGCTGGGTGTGGAGCCTTCTTAAGATTCTCCATCTCCCTTTAATTCTGTGCCTGCCCAGCCCCGCATTCAGGCTCGCCTCTCCCTCAAGAAGAAAAAAGAAAAGAAAAGAAAAGAAAAGAAAAGAAAAAAAAAAGGTAAGGCTCCCTAAGGAGGTGATGCTTGGTCTAAACCTGAGGTGAGAGAGCTAGGTATTTGATCTGTATGGAGAACAGATTCTATTGTTAACAGCCTGAACCAACAAAACAAAATCCCTAGGTCTTCCCTCCAAAAGTTTGCTGCACCCACTTTTCCCCTTGGTGGGGGAGGGGGTGCTCCTTTCTCCTTCATGCAGAATTTACTGTCCGACCTGGTAGCACTGAACATCAAGGAAAGGAGGGCCGCTTCAGGCTGAGGTCTTCGCTGTGGGTTCAGTGAGCCTTCCCCCTTGTACACAACCCAAGTTGACCGAACTTTGCATCTGGCAATAGCTTCTCTTTTCACTTGTTGATGATACTGGCTGGTCAGATGAGCCCAGAGTTGTGGCTAGGCTTGCTTTAACTTCCCTTTCATGGTTAAAACATATGTAAACTTGTGTGATGCTTTTAGCTTTCTGCAAAGGACACACTGTCCTCTTCTCACTTTGTCAAGATTCTGTTCATTTGTGTCAAGACACCTGCTGGAACTAAGAGCTTCCTCTTCCTTTAAGTCTGACTCTTTTCAACTATGGATTATTTTTAGCCTTTTTCTGTCAATTATGAAGCTTGAATTGTATTGAGTATTTATAGAAAATGAATTAAAGCAGCCAGTGAGGCTTTGCAAAGGTGCAAGTTTCTGACTCAAAACTGCTTTATGCTCCGTCACTGGAAACTCACTCCGCAGTGTGACTCATCATGGGTTGACTTGGTTTTTTGGATTTGTTGCCTAAGTATAGAATAGTATAATTTGGTCCTTAGAATAGAAAATAATTGTATTACATCACTACTACTTTATAGGAAAGCAGAAAATTTACTAAATGATGTTATTAAACCCAAACCTAGATGCTCTTTGAACATTTGTGTAGATATTTATACAGGTTGTTTTCTCTCCGGAAGTTTCTGTTCTGTATGGAGACAGTAAGTGTGAAAACCTTTCACTGCAAATAAATAAGAATTCTACCAACCGAATAACAGATCCGATTAAATAAATGGCTGTTGTAATCCTCTGACACTTTTGCTCCAGGCGAATGAAGTGACTGCATTGAGTTTTAAGAATTTATTTCTGGAATATTAATTAATTAATTAATAAAAAACCCCATACCTGGACTTTTCCCCTTTGGCTGTCAGATCAGAACAAAATTAGTTATGTCGTGTTTTTTGAATTGTAGAGGCCTCTTGAGTTGATTATTCTACGGAAAATCATAGAATACATTAGGTCCTCAGACAGGATCTGTGTTTCTGATATTAGGAGCTGAACAGAGATAGCCTCTGACTTTTCTGGAGCCACTGTTCCCTTTTCTGAAGCCTGGGGCAGATTTTCAGGCTGATAACATCAGGTTTCCCACTGAGCCTCAGAATCATTTGCAGTAATCTCTCTCCAGGCATCTACCTTCCCTTTATCACACCAGATCCTCAGAAATGTACTTGTCATCCAAGATGATTTTGGATTGAACTTTTCCTTTCTGTTGGAGGAAAGCACACAAAGACATACATATATAAAATACCAATGCACAGGGACACCTGGGTGGCTCAGTTGGTTAAGCAGCTGCCTTTGGCTCAGGTCATGATCCCAGCTTCCTGGGATCGAGTCCCATATCGGGCCCCTTGCTCAGCAGGGAGCCTGCTTCTTCCTCTGCCTCTGCCTGCCACTCTCTCTACCTGTGTTCGCTCTCTCTCCCTCTCTCTCTCTCTCTCTCTCTAACAAACAAATAAATAAATAAATACCAACACACACACATCAACTTTTGTTTTCATATGTATTCTTTGGACAAAGTGCCATGTCAATACTAAAGGGCATAACATTTTTAGAATTAGAAAGAAAGCCAATAGTCTCTGCTTTGAAAAAACCAGTCGTTCCCATCAGTTCATACTTATACATCATTATGCAGTGCCGTAAGCATAGTTTAGGTACTATTTTTATAATTTGCGTGTCTTGCATTTAAAATTATAAATCATTTTCCAGGCAGCTACTGGCATCAGAGAAACAAATTTTCATGGCTGAGGTAATGAAGATTTGTGGTTCATTCTGTCCACAATGTGTGTATCTCTACAAATATATCTCTGGGATAGTATACATTCTGTGCTAGATATTCTGGGCTTGTAGTATGTTTACATTTTACATTAACCCAATTGTCATCTTGTACAACTGTGCAGAAACTGCCTGTTCTCCAGCTGTGATCACGGACTAATTTAAAATTTCACATGATGGGGTTGTACTGGGAGTTAGTATAGAAGTCTATGAATCATGTGTTTTGGTGTGGATTTTCTTTAATATATTCAAAGTCTAAAAACATATTAAGGTAAATCACTGGGCTCTCCAAGGAACTAACACCATAGAATAACCTTGAAAACAACTTTATCTAAGCACCTAAGTGAATTTATACCTCGCAATGGGGGAGCGGTGAGTTGTATATTTTTCCTTTTATTAACTCAGTAAGGGTCTTTGTATCTCGGTTGTTTAATTGCCGTGACATCCACAGGGGGAAATCACTCAGAGAACAGCCCTAAAGTTAAGGGAAAAATGGCCTCAAATAATACATTTTGACTTTTATGCTTATTTATTGAATTCAGTGCAGAGGGACGAAGAGAGCACAACCGACAGCAGATCCCGACAACGCTGGTACAAAAATGATCCATTCTGGGGAAAAAAGCTGTCTCTGTTGTGTTATTAAATGTGAATTGCTCTTGAGTGTTTATGGAGTGAGAAGCAGCAGAAAAATGTTTTCATAGTCAAGTTTTAGCAAACATTTTATCCAAATGAAAAGCCATATGTTGATATTTATGTAATGACATAGAAGAATGCCTATGGAAAATGATTTGAAAGTAGTGATACTCCGACTGCCAGGGTATAAAACGGTGGAAATTTCACATACGTGTTTAAGCTGGATGTATCTCTTGAAAAACCAGCACAGCTCCAGCCCTGTGCCTTCTCCCTCGTGCCTCAGCCCCCACCACAGCTCAGCCTGCCTAGGTCTTCTTGTTCCTTTCCTGTCACATGTGATCACCTGAGGTTTTGACCCAGCTATAGTAACATATATCTTATTATTTTACCTAATAAATAAATTAAAAAAGAGGGTGTATTAGGTAAAATTGTTTAAAAACAGGCTTCTTTTTAAACAATTTTACCTAATACAACCTCTTTTTTTTTTTTGGAAGAGTTATTTATTTTATTGGGGGAGGGGTTCGTGACAGAGGGAGAGAGAATCTTAAGCAGGCTCCACACTGAGCACGGAGCCTGATGTGGGGCTCGATCTCATGACCTTGAGATCATGACCTGAGCCAGAACCAAAAGCCGGACTGTTAACTGCCTGAGTCACCCAGGTACCAGGTACTTCTCATATGACCTCTTCAAGGTACCACTTTATAAATCTATCTATTCACTCCAGCTTGGCTTAAAAATTGGTTTTCTAACTTATGTACATTTTATTTTAAACATTGGTAAAATACACCTAGAATTTACCATCTTAACCGTTTTCTGAGAGTGAAGTTCAATGGTGGTGAAGTCCATTCACGTTGTTGTGCAAGTATCACCACCAACCATCTCCAGAGCTGTTCTCATCTTGCAGAACTGAAACTCTGTACCCAAAACAACCATTTCTCCTCTTTCCCTACCCCCAGTCCCTAGAGACCACCATTCTATTCTCTGTCCCCATGAATTTGACTACTCTCATGTAGTAAAGTCATATAGCGTTGGTCCTTTTGTGACAGCCTTATTTCACTTACCGTGATATTATCAAGGTCCATCCATGCTCTAGCATGTGTCAGTTTCCTTATAAGGTAGAGTAATATTCTTTTATATGTATGTACCACATTTGGCTTATCCATTCATCCAGTGATGGACACCAGTATGGCTTTCATCTTTGGCTGAATGTGAATAATGCTACTATGAATATGGGTGTATAAATAGCTCTTCAAGTCTCTTCTTTCACTTCTTTTGGGTATATACCCAGAAGAAGAATTACTGCAATATAGCATGATCCTATGTTTAATTTTTTGAGGTGCCGTTATCCTGTTTTCCCAGAGGCTGCACCTTACATTCCCACTAACAGTGCATAAGAATTCCAGTTTCTCTAGATCCTCACCAACACTTTCTATTTTCTGATTTTCTTAAGATTTTATTTATTATTTGAGAAAGAATGCATGGGGGGAGGCTCAGAGGGAGAGAGAGTATCTCAAAGAGACTCTTCACTGAGCATGGAGCCCAACGTGGGACTAGATCTCATGACGCTGAGTTCATGACCTGAGTCGAAATCAAGAGTTGGATGATTAACCCAACTGAGCCACCCAGGACCCCCCTGTTTTTCTTAATGTTAGCCACCCCAATGGGTATAAGGTGGTATTTTATTGTGGTTTTGATCTACATTTCCCTAATGATTAATGATATTGCATATGCCTTCTTTATAAAAAGTTTACTGGAAGTGTAAGGACATAACATTTTGCCTTGTCATTGAAAGAAAATTACCTGGCAAGTCAAAAGATCTGGGTTTTAGCCATAGCTCTATCCTAATTAGACATTTGAACTTCAGTTCTATTTAAGAAATGTTATTTAGACTTCTGCCATCCACATAAGACATGAAAATTGTAACTTAGAGGGAAAAGTCAATTGTGAATTTTTTGAAGGGGGTATCTATGATTAAAACCTGAGTTTTGCCTATTTACAGTGTGTACTTAGTTTGCTTTTACATGTCTTCCTTTAGGACTTTAATTTTTAAAACTTAGCCTATCTTAATGAAGTGACACTGTTCATTTATTGTATCTTCACTGGTGTACGCGTAGAGAGTATCTCTTTCCTCCTCACAGCAGAGCCTCCTGAAAGGGTGTCTCTTGTCATATCTTTGCTTCTTGCCTTCCCAATTTTCTGCCTTCCAGATCCTGTATCTCCAAAGTCTCTGCAGCCTTCCCAGTAGCCTAAAGCTGTGGATGCACCTCTGCTTTCCTCAGCCCACTTCTTTGAAGTGTTGAGGTGGTTGCTCACTCTCTCATTGAAACTTCTGCTTTCAGCTTCCTTGATCCTCGTTCCTTTTCCTCCCTGAGGAAATGGAGGTCCCCCTGGCGAGTCCTTAGTTTTCATGAAGACTTCCCTTTTGGGGCTCCTGGATGGCTCAGTGGGTTAAAGCTTCTGCCTTCGGTTCAGGTCATGATCCCAGGGTCCTGGGATCGAGCCCCACATCAGGCTCTCTGCTCAGCAGGGAACCTGCTTCTCCTCTCTCTCTCTCTCTCTCTGCCTGCCTCTCTGCCTACTTGTGATCTCTCTTCCTGTCAAATAAATAAATAAAATCTTCAAAAAAAGAAAAAAGACTTTCCTTTTCTCTGTGCTTCCACTAAGTCTGTGATCCCTATTGTTCTGTCCTTATCTTATTTTCTTTTCACTTTACCCCCTTGCTTGGGGAGGGGGTGGTGGTTCTGTCTTCTTCAATTCTATCCCACACCTTGTTCCTAAACTTTAAACCTGAATATCCAGTTGGGCTACAGTTAGCCTTGACTTTGTTAATTTATCAGTTTTTGAGCTGAACACATTCAACAGGGAGCTTATCTTGCCTTTTGTAAATAACTCTTGCTCTTATTTCCCTGTGTTAATTGCTAGTTCCATTGGATTCCTTGCTGCCCAAGAAGCCTTAGACATTTGCCTTGGCCTCACCCCTACCCTCCCAACACATATGATAACGGATTACATAATTCACTTCTCCACCAGTCCCCTAAACTTCATCGTAATTACTCTTTCCTTGGTCCAAGTTCTTGCTGTGCTAGTTGGATGCATCTCCCGTGTGTTCCATTAGCTTCTCATTCTTAACACCTCATAGGCCATACCAGCTTGTATTGGGGTTGTTTTGTTATCTGCCTCTCCTACTGAACTCCGAGTGCCTTGGGAGAATGAATAGTGTGCATTTTGCTCCTTGAGCCTAGGAGGAGAAAACACATCCCTTCATTCCCATTGCACTCCATCTTTTTTTTTTTTTTTAACTCATAAAAAATAGGAGCAGTTTATAGTCCCTTGCCTTTTCATGTTACAGTTCTTATCCTATTGTACTATTCATGTAATTATAACCAGTAAAGTCCAAAGATGGAAAAAGAATGTTTTCTCACCAGCTTAAAAAAAATTTGGTAGTATTCTAATTCAGTGGTGGACTGAAACCAACATCTGCTTTTAACTCTTTTTTATGCTCTGGAGCACACCATTTACTTTCCCCTTCAGTGACTCGGATTTTAAACTGTATGAATCAAGGTTGCACGTGCGTGGACAGGAGGTTGGAGCTGGGTGACATGTAGAAAACTTTGAATACTTCGATGATGGATTAGTGTCTTCTTCTTCTTCTTTTTACTTGGATTAGTGTTTTCTTCATAGGGTTTGGGTCTTCTTTTAATGCTTTTTTAAATTGCTTCCATTTATTATAGCTACTTATTTCATAGGATAGTTAAATCCTATCCTTTTTTAACTAGCCTTTGTAATTTTCTGTACTGTTTCCCACTGTAATGCACCAATAAGTATAATATCCATGGTATCTCTTTGGGTTTTTTAATTCTTAATTTAAAATTATGACTGACTTACCCAGAGAAGAGATTTGATGAGCCCCATTTAGGGATGACAATGCAGTCTATAGGACTAAGCACAGATTTTGTGATTTTAGAGAGAAACTGTTCAAATCTTCACACTGCCACATATTAGCAGACAAGATGCTTAATATTTATAATCTTTGATTTCTTCTCATGTTCATTTGTTTTTTTGGGGGGGCAATGGGGGGGATGGGAAGACAGAAAATTCATAGACAAATAGTTCAATGCAGTGCTTACCCATAGTCACTACACAACAAAGGGTCACAAGCCAAATTACCAAATTACCCACTTGATTTGGGAAATGTAACAAATGTGTCCTGTGTGATTTCCTTCTCTCTCTCTCTCTCTCTTTAAAGTTTTTATTTATTTATTTATTTGACACTGAGAGTGAGAGCACAAGCAGGGTGCACAGTGGGGAGAGAGAGAGAGAAGTGGACTGCCTGCTGAGCAGGGAACCCGATGCGGGGCTTGATCTCAGGACCCTGGGATCATAGCCTTAGCCGAAGGCAGATGCCCAACCATCTAAGCCACCCAGGCACTCCCCATGTGTGATTTCTTAATGATTTTGTATGCGGGTAAAATTGAGGTTAACACAACTCAACTATATACATTTTTTTTTTAATTTATTAATTTAACAGAAAGACACAGTGAGAGAGGGAACACAAGCAGGGGGAGTGGGAGAGGGAAAAGCAGGCTTCCCGCTGAGCATGGAGCCCAGTGCGGGGCTAAATCCCAGGACCCTGGGATCATGACCTGAGCCGAAGGCAGACGCTGAATGACTGAGCCACCCAGGTGCCCCTCAACTATATAAATATTAAGAAAACACAGATTTTATATTCTGATAAATACTAAGTTACAGATATATTTATTGGATGAACAAATGAATTTAAACTGTCATGCTTGCCCTTATGAGAGTAAGCTTTATTTTGCCATTAATCACAGCCTTAAATGATTGATGATTCTTTATTTAGAAATGAATGACTCTGCCAGAGAGAATTTCCAACTCTGTTGCATTGCTTGTAACTTCAATAATGTCACTGAATTATTTCTCTAAGGCTTGTAGTTTTCAGAAGAGCTTAATTTGACATTTTTATTAAAAAAAAATGTGTTATGGGGGCACCTGGGTGGCTCAGTGGGTTAAAGCCTCTGCCTTCAGCTCAGGTCATGGTCCCGGGGTCCTGGGATCGAGCACCACATTGGGCTCTCTGCTCAGCGGGGAGCCTGCTTCCCTCTCTCTCTGCCTGCCTCTCTGCCTACTTGTGGTTTCTCTCTGTCAAATAAAAAATTAAAAATCTTTAAAAAATTCCCAACCATCTGGGAATGGCCAGTGAATATGGTGCCAGGCTTGGCCAAACAGGGATTTATGGACATACAACTTTTTAGAAGTCTCTCTTTGGGACATCAGACACATGGTTCCTTTTTTTCCCTAAAGACAATATTCAGTAGATTATATTGATCAGGACTTTCACAACTAGTTCCTAACGCTTTGATCTTGCAGCTACGCACTCATTTTCTTGGTGAGATAATCTAGTCAGGACTGTTGACAGAAATTAATCAAATATATCTTTAGGGAAGATGGCTAAGTATGAAGTTTGGTCAGGCCTGTGCTTTAGAGACCTAGGAGTAAAAAAAGGAAGATCTCTTTAGAATTGTTACTGTATTTAGTAGAGAGCTGGCATTCATCTCTACAACAGAGATCTTTGGTATCAGCATCCTTTTAGTTTAGTTTAGTTTAGGTGAAGAGGGCTAAAAAGTTAAATTTTTTTTAGCAATTTTGTTTTTGCCAAGGCACATCTCATCATCTGAGACAGTAAATATTTTAATAATTGATTATTTTATTTGTACCTGTTTTTGCCAAATAGTGAGAAATCCCATTTGGACAAACACCCTTAAGAATGGAAAGTGCTCCCCATGGGGAATCCTGGAGTACATTGGGAGGAAGGAGTAGAGAAGGGCTCTGGGCTAATGGAGGATAGTATTTTTTTTTTTTTTAAGATTTTATATATTTGAGAGAGAGAGAGAGACAGACAGACTGAGCAAGCACGAACAGGGAGGAGGGGCAGAGGGGGAGGGAGAAACAGACTCCTTGCTGAGCAAGGAGCTTAATGGAGGGCTCGATCCCAGGACCCTGTAATCTCGATCTGAGCTGAAGGCAAATGCTTAACCCACTGAGCCACCCAGGCACTCCTTGCAGGATAGGTTTAAGTAAGGCCAGGCAAAGCTGGGACCACCTCTGTACTGGGTGCTGTTCTGAAGCACCTGTTGTGTATCACAGTCATCTGTGTTCAGGAGGCAGAAAGAATACAGTGGTTTTGGGAAGAACTGGTCTGAAAGAAATCATTGCTCAAAAGTAGTTGTTGGGAAGCCCCAACATGATTTTGGGGGAAAATGCTTTCTGCTGACGTGCAACTAGGCTTCACTGTGTATGTTAGTGGTCCCACTATTTTTGGTCAGGATGACTTTTATTTTCTCAGATGTCCCGAGAAGTCTTTACTTTCTTTCTCCCGAGCTACACTGCTGTGTCCAAAACATTTACGGACATATGGTAGGAATAAAATAAACACTGTCCTCCCCTACCACCCTATGTCTGTGGAATGAGTAACGGCTCCTACTGACGACACACAGGACTGCCCTGAAGCTGTTCCTCTACACAATATGGGGTTCCTTTGAGACAGAAATGGAAATCCCAGTAAATACATGCAGAAGTTTGCATGGTGTTGTTTAGGTTGGGAGGCTGTGATGATGTCACTGGTGAGTGTTAGGAAGGCAGCCTGTCTCAGGGATGAATGACTTTTCTGAGAGTGTGATTCGCAGTGAAGTAAAGGCTCTCTTGGAAAGGAAGCATAACCTTCAGTTTTCTTCTTTCCTGAATGAATGCAACAGGCAGTGTGACGTAAAATGTGATATAGAACTGGCCTTTCCAGCAGTGTTGCGGATCCACTATTAATGACATCTGGATAGCCAGAAAGCTAAAAAGAGAAAAAGCAAATAGCAAATGAAAGACCCTTTGATCCTTTACTTCTACGTGGTCTCCTTCAGCTGTTGTTCTAATTGGGACAGGTTCTCCACAGCAGCCGTTGTGATCCCTTAGAAGCATACAACAAGTCAGATCCTTCCTGTGACCAAGCCTCACCTCTCCAAGACCTCCCTACCCTAGGTCTTGGGGTGCCTGGGTGGCTCAGGTGGTTAAACACCTGACTCTTGATTGCGGCTCAGGTCATTATCTCAGAGTCCTGGGATGGAGTCCTGCATCAGGTTCTGTGCTCAGTGGGGAATATGCTTCTTTCCCTCTCTGTCTGCCCCTCCCCACCTCCCTTTCAAAATAAACAGATCTTAAAAAAAAAAAAAATCTAAAGTCTTTGCTGGTCCCAGGTCCCTCTCTGATGTCATCTCTTCTTACTGCCTGCTAGATCATGTAGTCTGGGTATACGGACCCTTGCTATTCCTAGGACACAGGGATCATGCTCCTGGCTGTGGGGCTTGCATGGACTCTTCCCTCTGTCTAGGATCCTCTTCCCTAAGTAGCCAGGTTTTTCCTTGTCACTTAGGCATCCGCTCCTGTGTTACCGCTTCCTCTGTGAAATGACTTTATTTGCCTTTCCAGACATACATACCCCAACAGGAACATGAGCTTCAAGGGAGCGGGTGTTCTGTCCGATCTGGCCACTGAACTGAGCTGTAAATAAGTGGTCAAGTCACACATGGAAAGCTGAGCCTGGGCGTTAATTCAAAAGAGGAACTTTCAGAATTTGTGATAGATCAGACCAAATTCAACCTCATCTCCCATACATTTTGCTTCTGTAACAGCAGTGTATATTAACTACAATGACCTGGAAACATTCCAAATGAAGGTGATTTTGTTTTTGAGAACAGCACCATGGAAAGGATACTTACAGTCTTCTCTGCATATTGGCCTTTCCTTGTGCTCCAGGGCCATGAGGGTTTCCCTGTGTGTAAATCACAGTTAAAGCAAAGCTTCCAGTGACCAGATTTCTCTAAGCTTGCACTATGGTTAATGGATTTATTTTAATGTTGTGACTTTAATTTTCTGCTCTAATTATGAGTGACTTCTCTCTCAGAGGAGATGCAAATCTTTTTTTCCTACCTCTGCCCCATCACCTGGGTCCACAGAAAGGCACCTGCGTCTACTTCTGAAATTGCAAATGATATGAATGCTTTGGAGGAAGCAAAAGGAAACAGTGCATAATGTAGTTTGTAATGTTAGAGTAAACTTGAGACAAATGAGATCATTTGTTGAAATTAGTGCTCGGTTGATTTCCCTAGAGAAACTCCGTTAACAGAGGTGACAGCAGCATTTACCTATTTTCTGAAAACCCTATTTGTATCACACTTACTTTTTTTTTTTTTTTTTTAAACAAGCATCTTGTGTATTTAACCTTGTCTGGTTTGTTTTATGTTGGTTACCTGATCTTTTTTTCACAAAGAAGAAACACAGTTCCAAAAATAGTTTTTGCCTGAAGGGGAAAAGCAAATTCTTTTCTTAGTATGGTACGGTTTTGTTTTTGTTTTTGTTTTTTGTTTTTCAGCAGATTAAAGGATTTAATTGTTCAGGTGCTCTAAAAATGTTGTGTTCTTTTGATCATAAGCCTATGAGGAGATATTTTTTGAGTAGCCACACCCAATCTAAGTTTATATATTTGCTTATAAATTATGTACATGTACATGTACTGTGTACTGATATTAGATGTATTATTAAACACTCAGCAAAATAGAAATTAAATGGACACATTAGACCCGTCTGAATGACAGTTCCAGTATTTTATTTGCCTGTGCCAGGGTTGTCCAGGACACTCCCTATGGCATGCTTCTGGCAGCCTGCCCTCCCCACCCCCACAGCCTAGAGCACTTCACGGGGTTTGCCGGATCTCAGTAGAAATGCAGCGTGAAAAGATGTCCAAAATCTGCATAGAGAGCCTGGAAGGAGTATAATTTGCTGAAGGTTCTGAAATAAGCTCACTGAACTCTTAATTCTCCATCTTCAGAGAGAACTCAGGAGGGCAGTGGGGTTGGGAAGCAGAAGCTGATGTAGAAACACTTCGGAAGCTATTTTGTCTATCCCCTTCCGAGCGAGCCTTGGTATGTTTCGTTATGGGGGTGTGACGCCAGCACTCGTTAGGTGGTTATGTAACATACAATGCGTGCTCTCCAAAATCTCCAATTCAGAATTCCAACAAAGAAAGCTGGCCCAAGATTTTCACAGAAGGGATGGCATCATTGTGCTCTAACTTTTCCTTCAAAGCCTGGATTGCTCTGTGGTTGAAACTCTTGCTGGAAGATGATTTTGTAAAGGGTGTGGCTTCTGGAAGGTCGTGATGATTTATAAGGGCTTACTCGGGTCTCTGCTCTACAAAAGTCTATCTGGCCTGATTTGGTCCCTTGTACCAGTATTTCCATTTTATACTTTGTGATTGGGTGGAACCATGGATGATTCTAGTCTAACCCGCATGCGCCATAATGCCCTCCTCACTGCTACATAATTGCTCTTTCCACATTCCGTGTATTTGATGAGTTGCTGTCTAATCTCCCTGTTCTTTTTCTTACTAAAACCCCTGCTCTTCCCCCTTTGGCCAGTCACCAGCTAGGTCATTTGCTTTAAACCCAAGACTATTATGAAAAGATTCTACCTCCACTTCCAACTTTGTTCTTCTGAGAGTCCAGCTTCCATACCAATCATCTCTGTTTGTTCTACTCACAGAACATTGACATCTTCCTCCTGGGGATTCTGGCCCCTGAGCATCTCCATGGAGAGATTAAATCTGTGCAAAATTCCTCTCCAGCCCCAAATCGAACAAGACCTCCTCCAGTGTGGTGTATTCAATTCCAGAATGCTTTCCTGTCTCTTTGCCATATCTCCCTTGTCCACCCCCTGAGACCAGGCCCACGCAGCATGCCTGCTGTTCAGCAGTGGGCACCATCTCTTGATCAGAGGGCACCTCCTTCAAGGACAAGCTGGCTTGCTGTCCAGAGTGACAGCTCCAAGCCTCCTTTTCCTCCTGACCTCCCACCTCTCATCACAGATGGAATGGCGGGACCTGTAGGTGGTGGCCAGATAGTCAGTGGGGTTTCAAATGCATAAAGGACTTTCAGTCCTTTCCTGCAGACAGTACAGGAACCATTCGAGGGGATCGCATCCCTGCCTTGTCAATGCCCTTGCTCTGGTGGGGTGGAAGGGAGATTGCCAGGGGAGAAGGTTGAGAGGAGATTCAAGAGGCTTCAAGGAGTCAGCTCTCAGCTGCCCTTGG
Organism: Mustela nivalis; assembly: GCF_964662115.1. Lineage (NCBI taxonomy): Eukaryota > Metazoa > Chordata > Mammalia > Carnivora > Mustelidae > Mustela > Mustela nivalis. Next base: position 142,326,236 of record NC_139025.1, read on the forward strand.
AATTAATATCTCATTCCAGTTTCTAAACGGTAATTTGATTGACGATGTTGCCATTTGCATAGTGGAGCAGCGAGTCTGGCAGAGTGGAAAGCTCAAAGGTCCTGAGCTAGACAACTGTGACTTTTCATGACAGCCCTGCTACCAAAACCAAGCTGGTGACCTAAGGCTAAGTTCACTTTAGTTCCTTCATCTGTAAAGATTTTTTTTTTTTAATGTCATCATCCCTGCAGGACTTTAAGAGTATTATATAAATCAAATTTGTGACCTGTAACTCAGTATGAGGGACATAGTACATGCTCAGTGAATTTTATTCACTGTTTTCTATCACCCCTGCCATGAGATATTTGTGCTGAGGTCCGGCTTTGTGACACCCAAGGTGTATGAAGGCGATTCTGACAGTATTGCAAATAGTGCCTCTGTTAAGTAAGGGAGGTAGATCATTTTGGGTGGATTGTGTTAATAAAAGAAAAGGTTTTCCTGACAGTATTCGAGGCTAAAATCCCTGTGTGACTAGTGTTTCTGTCCTTCCAGAATGAATTCGTGCCATGGTGTAAAACTAGTGTTAAGTTTGTTTCCCATTATATGCAACTTTGGATGGAACATTCTAGTTAAATCAGTGTGGTCAATGTGAGGTTGTGTTTATTAGAGACTATTTTTATTTCAGGACTTTCGAAAAACATTATAATGATGTTATGTTATATACATTTCCTGTATATACCAGTGAATCTAATAAGGCAGCTACTTAATTACTTTTGGGACACTTCTAAGTCAGTGCTTTGTTTCCTTCCCCTCTAATTATTGTCATTATGCATTTTATTCCAATAATATAATCCACTGTATTCTTTTATTCAGATAATGTTGCTTATTTTAAAAGTTAAAAAATAAACTATGCTTAAAAGGTTTTTAGTTGCCATCACCTAAATAATTATAGGACCAGGAAAGGAAATGAAATTGTAACATTTGTATTGTACAATTATCATTAAATATGTTACTGCAGTGTACCTTTTCATATATATATATTAAGTGAGGTTCATTTGAAAAGAATTATTGGAATGTTGTAGTTTTAATTAGCGTGACTTTTGTGTGTGTGTGCATGTGTGTGCGTTTCCTAATCTGTCTTTCCACTCCTAGTAACATGAACTGTTCTTTTGCGTGATCTTTAGGAAACTGATGGAAACATATTGGCCTAGCGTCACTTATTAAGATCAATGGCCTCTAAACTTACTCTTTATTTGGACTTTACTTGTGAATGCGAATGACTGCAAGATTTATGGGAGTCATAGCTGCAGTGTTTATGTGCTCAGTTTAGCATGCATTTAAAATATTTATTGTTCTTCAAAGCACATTACTATTTTATTTATTTTTAAAGATTTTATTTATTTATTTGAGAGAGAGTGTGCATACACACAAGCGGGAGGTGGGTAGGGAGGGGGAGAGGGATAGGGATTCTCAAGCAGACTCCCCATCGAGCGTGGAGTCCAGTGGGGAGCTGGATCTCAGCACCCTGAGATCTTGACCTGAGCCAAAATCCGGAGTCAGATGCTTAACCAACTGAACCACCCAGGCGTCCCACATATTATAATTTTAGTTGTAAAATGAATTGGGCATAAATTTACATTATGAAAAAAAATTTCTAGGTTGTTATTTCATCTTTATAGTGCAAAATAGACTCTTGACATAAATCTTTGTGACCACTGTTTTTTTTTTAATCATTTTATTATTTTTTAATTTTTAAAAAATTTTTATAAACATATAATGTATTATTAGCCCCAGGGGTACAGGTTTGTGAATTGCCAGGTTTACACACTTCACAGCACTCACCGTAGCACATACCCTCCCCAATGTCCATAACCCCACCACCCTCTTCCTTCCCCCCTCCCCCCAGCAACCCTCAGTTTGTTCTGTGAGATTAAGTCTGTTATGGTTTGTCTCCCTCCCGATCCCATCTTATTCCATTTATTCTTTTCCTACCCCCAAAACCCCCCACATTGCATCTCCACTTCTTCATATCAGGGAGATCATATGATAGTTGTCTTTCTTCGACTGACTTATCTCGCTAAGCATAATACCCTCTAGTTCCATCCACGTCATTGCAAATGGCAAGATTTCATTTCTTTTTATGGCTGCATAGTATTCCATTGTATGTATATGTGTGTGTGTATATAGATATACACACACACACCACATCTTTATCCATTCATCTGTTGATAGACAGCTAGGTTCTTCCCATAGTTTGGCTATTGTGGACATCGTTGCTGTAAACATTCGGGTGTACGTGCCCCTTCGGATCACTATATTTGTATCTTTAGGGTAAAAACCCAGTAGTGCAATTGCTGGGTCATCGGGTAGCTCTATTTTCAACTTTCTGAGCAACCTCCATGCTGTTTTCCAGAGTGGCTGCACCAGCTTGCATTCCCACTGACAGTGTAGGAGGGTTCCCCTTTCTCCACATCCTGGCCAGCATCTGTCATTTCCTGACTTGTTAATTTTAGCCATTCTGATTGGTGTGAGGTCATAAACCTGTTTCTTAAGCAGGAAAGGACCTATGATGCCCTTGGATTTCTGGCTGAATTCTGACCAGACAAAATGTCTATCCAAAGAAACACAGAATTGCCTGTTGTTATTCACAGTAGTTATGATTCCCAAAGTCACCAGGAACTTTGAATGAGTACTTCTAAAGGAAATACAGAGTTAGGTTCTTGAGAAACTCTGGTCATCTTTTTGTCACCCTATTAATAAATAACCTTGTTTTATGTGCATTTCTGTTTAAAGTCACCTTTATTTCATGTATATAGCTGGTTCATTAACATGGAACTCACAACCAACAGCACCGTAACTCACACCTGAGCAAAGTTGATCGAACATGCGTATTTTCTTCATAACACACGTCACAGCCTTCTTGTATCTAGAACACCAGATAGCACTTTAGCGCTGTGTGTGTGGGCCATTATAAACAGCAAAATTCATGAGAAATAGCAAAGAAACTGCAAGCAAGTGGCATTAGATCTCCAGAAGGACGCTTGGTTACAGTGTAAGCACTGAAACAAGGAAGCTGAGCCTTGCTCTCCTCAGCCGACGTTAGGACGGTGTCTGCAGGGCCACTCAGATTTGTTGCCACTTCGCACGTGTTTGTGAATGACTGGGAAAGTGCTGCTGGGGTTGCATACATACATACACTTTTGTATGTACATACATATGTACAAATGTATGTACATACATATGTACAAATGTACATCATACATTTTTGAATAGGCAGATTCACACACAGGGGTTATGTGAACAAGGAGGATTGGCTACACTTAGAAGAAAGTGATTCTGAGGCCATGTATGCCTCGCGTTACCAGCGGACCAGTTACACTATTCCTTTCCAAGAGTTGAAGCCGGGAGAAGTGACTGGTAGGTCCCAGATCTCCTACCTAGAAAAGTGCAGTCCTCTTCCCTCGTGCTAACACTTGAGACCTCTTTTAGGTCACAGTCCCTCCTTCTGCTTGCATAAGGATGTCACTTAGGCCACCTCTCTGTGACCCTCCAGTTAGCTTTGCTAGCCTGTCCCATACTCTGAGTCGGGAGACATTACAAGAAAGCAGCCTGTGGGTTCAGTTGGCCTGGGTTCAAATCTTGCCTCTGCTGCTTAGTAGCTGCCTGCCCTTGGGCATGCTGTTCAAACGCCTGTACATTGCTTTCTCATCTATCCAATGGCTGTCACAACATTGCCTGTTGTGTCGTGTTAGTGACTGATGAGAAAATACGCATTTCAGGTATGGCAGACGTTTAAGACAGGTAGCATGTTAGCCCTCAAATATGAGCTCTTAATCTACTCAGTTATCCATCTCAATGTTCCTTTCTGTTTTTCTTAAGGATTTGATTATGCATCACCAACAAAACCAAAACCAAAAATAAAATTGAGGAAAAGAAGGGCATCTTGGTGGCTCAGTAGGTTAAATGTTGGACTCCGGATTTTGGCTGGCGTCATAATCTCATGACGTCATGGTTGTGGGATTGAGCCCCACATAGGGCTCCACAGTCAGTGTGGAGTCTGCTTGGGATTCCCTGTCCTTCTCCCTCTGCCTCTCTCCTTGCTCACACATGCTCTCTTTCTCTCTCAACCTAAGTAAATAAAATAAAAATTAAGGAAAAGAATTAAGTTGAAAGATACTCAAGTATGAAAAGATGAAGCAGAGATGATTTAGAAAAAGCTATTAGGGAGAGAGAAACTCTCACATTGGCCTTGTGTTCTGACCAGTTTCAAAAAAGAAAGACAAGTCTAACCGGGTTTTGGATAAAAGCAATTGTTTAGGAAATACACGGCTAATTTTAGAAGGGAGCAGTTTTTCTCTTGGTTCTTCTTGGAGCACCTTGCTATTCAGATGTCTGTTATACTGATTTGTCACTTATGTGTGTGTGTGTATGTGTATGTGTGTGTGTGTACGTGTCTCTCTTTCACCCTGGAGTCTTGGAGTTTGAATGTTAACTCATCGAACTTGAGGTCTTCAGGCCTAGGGTCCAGACACTGATTCTGCTAAGGATTACCCCCTTGTAAAATGATGGCCAGAACACTTGTTTGTTCTTCTTCCAATGTTATCATGGATCCCAGAGACACAACTAAGTGTGGAGAAAGGTACTGAGTGTTGTGTCAACATAGCAAAGGCGTTGGAGAGTCTGATAAAGGAACCAAGTGCAGTGTGGCTTGTGCAAAGGGGTTTAATGGTTATATGGACTTGGGGGACATTGTGATGGGGACCCTAAAGCCATAGTCTCTATGCTTTTGGACCATGCCTGTCTTTTAGCAAATAGTCTGAGATACATAGGTCACGTGTATGCATTTATTTACCTGTAGATTCTACATACTTAGTTTGGAACTACTGTAACACGTACATTGTAATTTGCATTTAAGGAGATATTGAAAAGGAAGGATGATTGTCCTAATAGTAGATGGTGGTGATAGCTTCCTAACTCGAAGGGTGACTAAATATTACTGAGTAACACAGATAAAACAGGTAAATTTTATTGTATATAAATTATGCCTTTGAAGTAGCTTAAAAGAAAGGATGACACCAAGTTGAAATTAGAAGGGTGTAAACATGTAGAACCTTTCGTAAGTATGAAAAAGCTATTGCTCTCACCCAATGTATTAACAGATCCGCATTTTAGGATCAGACATGCCAAGCTTAACACTTTTAATCACTTAATTTGATTTTTACGAAAAGCTCATTCTCGGAGTATAGTTACTGCTCTTTAATACTTTTGCCTGTGCTATGTTTTATCTTTAAGATTTTATTTATTTATTTGATAGAGGGAGAGATCCCAAGTAGGCAGAGAGGCAGGCAGAGGGGGAGTGGGAAGCAGGCTCCCCGCTGAACAGAGAGCCCAATGGTGGGGCTCGATCCCAGGACCCTTAGATCATGACCTGAACTGAAGGCAGAGGCTTAACCCACTGATACACCCAGGTGCCCCTTGCCTGTGCTATGTTATTAGCATTTTCTTCAGCTCACTGTTTCTCAGCAAGAAGCTTTCTCAGTGACTAGGTAGCCTCTGTCAATCTCTTTGGTCAGGTGTGCAGGTGGTCATTGTTGCGCGCGCGCGCGCACACACACACACACACACACACACTAGAGTCTATCCAGATGCCTCACACAGGAGGATCCTGGTAGCATGTGGCCCGTGAACCACTTCTCTGTACCGTGAAACCTGCATTTTTCCCTCAGAGCAGCTCCCAGTGGGCCCAGAGCATTGACTGATTCTTGGCACAAATTCTTGGCTCGATAAATACTGTCCAACAAGCAAATCAATCTGTGTCCTAAATTTTAGCGACACTGATTTTTACTCAGTTTTGGGGTGAAGGTCAATATATGTAGAAGTTCTATTATTAAGTTCCTGCCTACACAGAGGTATTCACTCTGGAGACCACTGCCTGTCAGTGAGCGGAATGTGAACGGTGTAGAGGGAGTTGGAGAGTATGGAGGGAAGGTGACAGAGCATGTGTTTCATGGAGAGACCAGATTCCCTCTTTGAGCATCTGATCTGTGGGACAGACCCACCTTACCACGCTCCCCTTACAAACGGAAAGGACAGAAAGAATCTAATCAGAAAACAGAACAGGTAAATGTAATACCTTTCCAAAACAGTGTAAGGGATTTTGGAAATACTGTGCAAAAGGCAGCTGCTGGTGATGTTTGAGGGATTTGTAAAATTCGAAGGGTGACATTGTGACACAGGACTTTTCCACATTGGCAGGACTGGCAAGAACCAGGAAGTACTCGGGTGAATTGTATCTTTTCAGTTTGTTTTGTGGAACTGCTTTGTAACTTGATTGAAATCCAGTTTTTTTTTTCCCCAAGATCTGATTTCCTGAGATATAATTTACATACTAGAGTTTCCTTGTTTAGGAAATAGTTGTCCAAACTTGAGACAGAGATATGGGACCATTATCATGATATAAAAGGTTTCTGTCACTCCTCTGAAGTTCTCCTGTCCTTTCTGTATCCCATTGGCTGTCCCTAACAACCATTGATCTTATTTCTGTCCTTCTAGTTTTCCCTTCTCCAAAATGTTATTACAGTATTTAGCTTTCTGCTTTTGACTTCTTGCAGGAACATACTGTTTATATTCTTCCATGAAATTTCATATATTATTTCATTCCTTTTTATTTCCGAGCGGTATGCCATTGTATGCACATGTGCCATGTCTTTCAAATCCATTCCTTAATAGTTAGTGGGAAGTGGGATGATTTACGTTTTTGATGATTTTGAACAAAGTTTCCATAAACATATATGTGCAGGTCTTCATATGCAAATCCGTTTGAATTTCTCTTGAGTAAATACTGCTAAGTGGGATTTCTGAGCTGTGTGGTCATTGCAATTTTAATTGTATGAAAACCATCGAATGGTTTTCCTGAGTGTCTGTGCCACTTTGCATTCCTGCCAGCAATTTATGAGACGAGAGGTAGGGGCAGAGGGAGAGGGAAGCAGACTGCTGAGCAGGGAGCCCAACACAGCGCTGGATCCCAGGACCCTGAGATCATCACCTGAACTGAAAGCAGACACTTAACTGACAGAGCCACCCAGGCTCTCCTCATGAAGCCCTTCTATATTGATTTTCTGGGGGTAAGAAAACATAGAATCAACCCAGAAAATACAACTATTTTTTTAAGATTATTTATTTATTTATTTGACAAAGAGAGAGAACAAGTAGGCAGAGAGGCAGGCAGAGACAGAGGGAGAAGTAGGCTCCCCGCCGAGCAGAGATGTGAGGCTCGATCCCAGGACCCCAGGATCATGACCTGAGCCGAAGGCAGAGGCTTTAACACACTGAGCTACTCAGGCACCCCTGAAAAAACCATTATTAAAAACAAAAACAAAAACCAAACCTCTTATTTTTATACCTTTTGTTTTAAGATGTTATTGGTAGATTTTTTAGGACTTAAGAAAAGCATGTTTGCCAGGTTTCCAGTCCTGAATTGAGGATCAAATTGTGGAACACTGTCATTAACATTATTGCTTAAGCTAATAATATAAGGACTTTTTAATTATTCTAGCTACATTACTCTGTCTTCTTCACGTAGAATCAAGTGCTATTTCTAAAGCACCCATTGAAATGTCTTTTATTGCAGCAATTAGGCTTGGTTGGGCTTGGGTTCAAATTCTGCCAAATTTGAAGCTCTGTTTTTCAGCTGTAAGCATAATTAATGTTTTAGACACATAATAATATAGATTTGTCCCTGCAACTTTGGTTATCTTGAGTCACATCTTTTCACAGATTGCATTATGAGGATTTAGGCTTGGTTTCAAATTCTGCTAATTTTCAAGCTGTGATCAAATTCATTTGCAGGCATAATTGATATCTTAGGCAGATAATAATACAGATTGATGCTTACAACACTGAGAATATTGAGTCATATCTTTGTCAATGACTGCCTTATAAAGGCGTATTAAAAACTGATGTGTCAGTATTAATTTTCAGTGTTTATATAAGTAGTCTCATGGGATATAATAGTTTGGAAGGACAGAATGGATCAGACTCACATGCATATGATTATACATCACTGTGGACAGCTTTTTCCTAGTAGTTCTTGTCAGTTTTTCCTCAAGCACATTTTAATAGACCTAGCATTCCGAAGAAAATCTTCTCACCTGAGTATTTTTGCTCAGAGCCCATTATATCCTCAGGTCTACAAGCCATTGTTTTATTACTCCAAGGTCTCTCAAGGCTCAACTCTGAACCTGAAGAATATTATGTTGTTCTCTGGCCTAGCTGTGTTCCATCGGTGATATTTGACAGTGATACTGTTTTAGAACTTGAAACAAGGGAGGAGGTCTACAACAAATGGTTTCTGTGGAGAAAATAGTCAACTTTAAAGAGCGTTTCACTCATCCATCCATCCATCCATCCATCCATCTGTCTTTCTTTTTTAAAAAAATTTTAATGCACCCACCCATCTTATGAATTTTGTTTCAATCGCCCATTTTCAGCTAGCAGGATAAAACACAGGAGAGAGAGCAGGGTGGTGGAGTGGGCAGGGATGGCACAGCGGGTCTAGCTAGTGGAAGTAGTGTCCCTCTGGGGTTACTTTTGAAAATGTGTATGTTTTTGAGGGTGGCGGTGACAAGGGGCATTGCTAGTGTATGGGAGATTGAGGTTGGGGTTGGTGACTCTCATCCTATAGTGTGTAGGACAGTCCCATACAACAAAGAATGATCCTATTCTAAATGCCAGTAGTGGTTCCTGTTGAGCAATTCTGAGATAAGCCTGGGTTTCAATTTCCAGCTATAAACCTGAAAAAGTTGCATTTTCCTCATCGGTGAATTTTGAGTGAAAATATGTACTTAAAAGATCATTCTGAGCATTGCTGACAGTGAACACAGGACCATATATGTAGTAGGATCTAGTAAAGAATCATTGGCATCATTTTTTACCCTCCAGTGGCTTCTCAACCCAGTCGAGTAAAACACAGCGTCCTCACACTGGCACACAAGGACCTGCCTGATCTGATCCCTGCTCCCCTCTGAACACACTTTCTCCCAGTTCCTCCCCTGGCTCTGCTCCAGGCCTGGCCTCCTTCCTGTTTGTCAGTCTTCCAGATAGCTCTACCCTGCTCTGGACCTGCGCACTTCCTTGTCTGTTTTCTGTGTGGGAGGTGCTTCCCTTTCAAGCATCCACTTGGCTGTCTCCCTCACTGCTTTCGTTCTCTGCTCATCTTATCTGAGGGGGCTTTCCTGACTCATGATGTAAAGATGGCTGCCTGGCTGTCTGCCTGCAGCCACCCCTTCCCCTCAGCTCTCACTCCTTTTGCCATCACGTGACCAACATAGTCAATGTATGTTTGCTTGTTGTCTATCTCTTCCAAGTAGAACATAAGTTGGATGAAAGGAAGGACTCTGTGTTGTTCACTGATGTATCCCCAGTGGCTGTAATGCCATAGAGCCTAGATACCAGCAAATATTTATTGAATCAATGAATGACTAAAAACAGCAAAGGAAAAGGTTGTGTTGTGGTTGACAATGTTCGGTGTAAACAGAGGCTGTTTGTGTATATCATAAAGTTATACTTTCTGCTAGTTCTGTCATTTTTACACCAGATGATGGAATTGTTTACTAGAATCTCCCTATCTAAACAATTTTGACAGATGTTCCAAGAGAGAGTGCCTGCCTGGTTGTCTAAGAATTGGATTTCTCTGTTCTCCTCCATCACTTTTTTTTTTTTCTGTGTTCCAAAATTCATTGTTTATGCACCACACCTAGTGCTTTATGTAATACATGTCCTCCATAATACCCATCACCAGACTTACCCAACCCTCAACGCTTCTATCCTCCAAAACCCCCAGTTTGTTTCTCAGAGTCCACAGTCTCTAATGTTAATCTCCCCCTTGATTTCCCCCAACTCAACTTGTCCTCTCCAGCTCCCAATGTCCTCCGTGTTACTCCTTGTGCTCCACAAGTAAATGAAACCATGTGATAATCAACTCTCTCTGCTTGACTTATTTCACTCAGCATAATCTCCAGCAATTTCTTTCAAGACATGTCTCCAAAAACAAAGGAAACAAAAGTGAAAATGAATTTTGGGGACTTCATCAAGATCAAAAGCTTCTGCACAGCGAAGGAAACAGCAAAACAAAGAGGCAACACATGGAATGGGAGAAGATATTTGCAAATGACACTACAAAGGGCTGATACCCAAGATCTACAAGGAACTCCTCAAACTCAACATACACAAAACAGATAATACGTCAAAAAATGGGCAGAAGACATGAACAGACTTCTCCAAAGAAGACATACAAATGGCTAACAGACACATGAAAAAATGTTCTTCATCACTAGCCATCAGGGAGATTCAAATCAAAACCACATTGGGATATCTATCACCTTACACCAGTTAGAGTGGCCAAAATTAATGAGACAGGAAACAACAAGTGTTGGAGAAGATGTGGAGAAAGGGACCCTCTTAGACTGTTGGTGGGAATGCAAGTTGGTGCAGCCGTTTTGGAAAACAGTGTGGAGATTCCTTAAGAAATTAAAAATAGAACTTCCCTATGACCCTGCCATTGAACTACTGGGTATTTACCCCAAAGATACAGATGTAGTGAAAAAAAGGGCCATCTGTACCCCAGTGTTCATAGCAGCAATGGCCACAGTCACCAAACTGTGGGAAGAGCCAAGATGCTCTTCAACAGATGAATGGATAAAGAAGATATGGTCCATATATGCAATGAATATTATGCCACCATCAGAAAGGAGGAATACCCAACTTTTATATCAACATGAATGGGGCTGGAGGAGATTATGCTGAGTGAAATGACTCCTCCATCACTTTTAATTGAGGAAAGCATGAAAATATTATTTTTATATCAGATGGCCTTATGGGTAGGAAGATGTGATTTTCTTTGAGTATATGTTTTTAAATTGGTTGAAAATGTGGAGAAGTCATCAATAAAATTGTCCATAGCATATTAGAATTATTGAGTTGTCCTGTCTTCTTTGAGGAAGCATAATCATTCTTCAGAGAGACAATTAGTGTTTGCTGCTTTCGTTGACATAGGCTTCACTTGGGCTTGGGGAGTGCTTTGGAAGTTTCTGTTGTAAAAGAAACCACTGGCTTGGGGTTTTGAAAGTAGGGCAATGATAAACTATGTGTAATGTTTATTTGAAAGGTAGGTATTTGTGTGTAAAAGTTTCTTTTTGTTTTTGATAGGCAGAGCCATATTTCTGAAAGGTTTTGCTTTGTATTCTGAAATACTTATATTGATTTGGTAACTGATGGGTATGCACAGTTTGTTTAACTCGTTCTGTTTCACACCAGAAACAGCATAGGAAGATGTGTCTAAGGATTCTTTTGTTCTAAATTATTGTATGTCTTTGGGCTTACCTTTTAGTCACACTTTTATATCCTAAGATGGCTTCTATAACATGCCTTTTACTCAAGAGGGATACGATTTTTAGTGGAAATTATCATCTTTCCCTAATTCCATCCCTCTGCCAGTAAGGTTCTAAAGATACTTCAAGTGTTCTGCTTCTGCAGGTAGTTTCCTAGAAGAAGTGTCTTTAAATGTGATAATCATGTTCAGCAGGACATTTGAGGTTTGGCAGTTGTTCTGCAATGTAGACACAGGTTTAGAGGTCAGTGTGTGTGGTTTAATAGGAGGCCATTAAACTCAAGTGTGCGAAGAAGTAAATTACTTTCTATTACACTTGATATGTATTGTTAGGGGTGTGCATTTGTTTATTGGGCAGTGCTTGATTTTCAAAATTTAGGTCTGTAGTTCCATGACAGATAAGAAATATTCCAATAAGGAATCAAGAAAATTGAGTGTCTGTGTGTTTATGGGTGTGTGTGTGTGTGTGTGTGTGTGTGTGTGTGCGCGTGTGTGTGTGCACATGCATATATGCACTGGCAAGTGGTGGGGCACAATTTTTTCAAGAGATAATCATTCATTGAACACTGTAGCCAGAAGAACATATACCTTTAGCAAGATATTACGTCTGTCTACCTCTTACCATGATCAAGTGTTCTCAGCTTGACCTACATCCTTCCCATTCAGCCTAATTTTATCTTTTGTCTTCAGTTTTTCCTTTCCCACACCCTTCAAAATTTACCCCAGTCAGGTTTTTTTTTTTCCCGTTTCTACCCCCACAACAAGTCATACACAGATTACCAAGAAGCTCCATTGCACCAGTGGGAGCTCTCAGGACTGGTGTTATCTACAAGCAGGTCTTGAAGCTCTTGACCACTTCCTCTATACAGTGCCCTTCCCTTGTTATCTCTGTTTTGGTTTCTAGTTGTCATAAGGTGACACCACACTTTTTTTCATCCTCTGGCTATATCATCTTAATGTCTTTCGCAAATTTATCCTGCTCTAACAGACTGCTCAGTGCTGGAGGTCCTTGAGGCTCATGCCATCTTTCCATTTCATACTCTTCTTGGCAAGGTCATCCATTATTATGCCTACAGTGACTGTAATCTGAACGCCAATCTCTCCAAACTCTTTTTTCTAGACCTGATCTGTCAGCTCTATAGTCATGTACTCAGCTACCCAAATGGCTTCTCCAGCTGAACTTCTGAAATACAGAGAAACCAAGACTGATCCCACAATCAGTGAGTGAATAGCTCTAGTATTTTTTAATTGGGCTCAGCTCAATCCTGACCTCCTCCTCCCTCTCATTCCTTTTATTGAGTCCTGTTAACTCAATATCATTACTGTTGTTCAGTACCTCCCTTCTTTACTGATAAAACAATAAAAGAGCAGAATCAGAAGAACATAGGTCTAAGCATCACAATTGGCTTCAAATAGTTGACATACATAGAACCCAAGAATTGCAGATAGGCCATAAGGTGGATCATAAAGAAAGCCTCCATTTGCAGAGGAATGAAAACATATGGATTTTCCCTTCTGACTCAATTCTTAGGAATTAAGCTAGAAGTCAATAACATGAAGATAACTGGGTAATCCCATTTATGTTTTAGAATTAAGCACTATATCTCTAAAAAAATCAAACAAACAAAACCACCACCAACAAAAACTCTCCTATAGAAGAACTTAAAATGGAAATTAGGACATATTTTGAGTTATGTGGTAATGAAAACATGACACGCCAAAACTTGTTTGATGCAGCTCATTTAGTGCTTAGAGGGAAATTTGTAGCATTAAATGGATAAATAAGAGACTAGTAGAGTCCAAAAATCAGTATCTAAGAGATACTATTTTCTATTTCAAGAATTTTAAAAAAAAGGCAACAAAAAATGGCAAATCAAACACAAGGGGTACAGAAAGAATGAATGAGGGTTTTTTTTTTTCTGTCTAATCCCTTTATTACCATGAATGTAGATTTGTAAACTTACACTCACAGTGGCAGCTTGTCTTCAGAAAGCTGTTTGGAATATTACTCAGCAACAAAAATTAATGTACTATCAAGCCACCAAAAGGTATGAAGGAAATGTAAATAAATATTACCAAGTGCAAGAAGCCAGTTTGAAAAGTCTGTGTAATATATGTTTCCCCTCATCTCGATCAGTTTCTATTACCCAGAAGCAGACCAAATAAATATACAATCTACACACCAGTAGTTTTCTAGGCAAGTACAACTTTAAGATTCTTCCCCTAAGATACCACTTCCAGGTGAATTACAGCCTTCAGTCCTTCCCCATGTAGAAATTCTAGAGTCCACATTCACACACATTCATGGCTTGTGTCTACCAAAACTAATTTTAAAACATATTAAAAATTGGAATGATGGGAACACCTGTGTGGCTTAGTCATTTGAGTGTCCAACTCTTTGTTTTGGCTTAGGTCATGGGATCAAACTCCACATCAGGAATCAATACATAAAATCAACAAAGGAAAGTTAGCTTTAGAAAAGTTAATAAACTAATAAAGCCTTTGAGAGCCTGATCAGGAAAAACAATATAGAAAATATTACCAATATTCTGTTACTTATTGAATTGGAAGCCTCATTCAGTGCAGAAAGGAAAAAGCATAGGTATTTTAGAAAAGATGAAACAAAATTGTTATCATTTGAAAATAATTTAGTGGTCTACATTGAAAACTAAAGTTATAATTTACAGAGAAATTATTAGAATTAATAAATGACCTCAACAAGATGTTAGGAATTAGAATCCATGTATAAAAGTCAATTGTTTTCCTCTGTAGTAGCTACTGAAAATGAAAATATAATACAAATATCAATTACTGTAAAACCATGAAGTACCTAGAAATTAATTTGACAAAATATGTGCAAGTTGCCTATTATGAAAATGTATACATAGGTAACTGATGATCAATTAAAGACCGTTAAGAGTTATATACCATATACTTTAGTGATTGTGCTACTTGATCTTTACCCAAATCAGCTGAAAACTTATGTTTCCACAAAAATTTGTGCACAAAAATTTATAACAACTTTATTCATAATTACCATTCAAATTTACTGAAGCAACCAAAATATCCTTCAACAGCTGAATCGATAAACAAACTGTGGCAAATCCATACAATGGAATATTATTCAGCAACAAAAATACGTGAGCTATCTATCAGGCCACAAAAAAATATGAAGGATATGTAAATAAATATTATTAAGTGCAAGAAGCCAGTTTGAAAAGTCTGTGTAATGTGTGTTTCCAACTATATGACATTCTGGAAAAAGCAAAAACTATAGAGATAGTAAAAAGATCAGTGGTTGCCAGGGGTTGGGGGAGGGGAGGAGGAATGTATAGGTCAAGCAGATGAAATTTTTAAGGGAGTAGAAACTATTCTGTATGATACTGTAACGGTGGATTCATGACATTATACACATGTCCAAACTCAGAAACGTATACTACAAAGAGCGAACCCTCAGGTACATTAGTAACTTCAGTTAATCAGTAATACTTCATCAGTTCTAACAAATATATCCCATTAATGACAGATGGCAATCATTGGAGAAATGTTTTGGGGCAGAAGAAGAGATATATGGGAACATAGTTACTTTTGTGCAATTACTGTATATATCTAATATTGCTCTAAAAATAAAAAAGTCTATTACCAAAAAAAGACATAGAAAATAACCATATTCATGGCTAGGAAGATAACAGTATCTTGAAGCTGTCCTCAGATTAATTTGTAAAGCAACTGCCAACTAAAATATTTACTACTTTTATTTGGGGTGGCAGTATTAGACAATTATACGCAGATCTGAAATTTATATGGAAGAGCAGAGAAAAAGGAAACCAATCAGAAGAACCACAAGAAGATGGGACCTTATGCAGCTGGATATCAAACCTGTAGTGACTAACTATGTGATATTGGCACAAGTATCAATAACTAGGTATGGACCTTATATATGGAAATTATATATCTAGTTAAGATGGCCTAATATATCACTGGGAGGTAGGGTAGGTTTTATTTGAAATTCAATTATGTACACAGATGGAAAACCAAAATCTCACCCCGCCCCCACAAAACCACACATAAACAATTTAGGATAGAACAAATAACTGTGAAATGCAAAACTTCAGAGCTTTACCAAGAAAATAAATGAAAATATATTAGTGATCCTGAGGATTTTTAAATTGTACCCACCATATACATGCTACACACACGAACATAACATGCAAAGAAAAAAAAAATACTGGTAAATTGAAGTCATCAAATTTTTTCAGATGTGGATCTCGACACCTAATTTTTTTAAAAAGCTATACATAGGGTGGAGAGTTTTTCAGCTGAAAGTACCAAGGAAGCATTATCAAAATTTTGAAAGTACTATTTCAGATAAGAGGAAACAAAGTGATCAACCAATAGAATAATGGGTCCACTTTCACAATTTCAGATTGGCAAATATTAAAAAAAAAAAAATCTTGCAATAGTAGTTACAGGCAAAGAGATTGCACAACAGAACTTATTGGCTGATGTTAAATATATTAATTAATGTATCTATTTTGGAAAACAGTTTGGCAATACCTAGCTAGTCAAGTTTAGGACACACGTAACTTACAAGTCAACCATTCAACTCCGAGATAGGGTGTTTTTCTCAATGAGGTCTTATTGTTAATTTGGGCAGGACACGTGTCTCTTGTAAGATACATTTTGTAACTCTGATTTGCTCCCACTGTGTATAAGTTATGCCCCCAGATTTGGTCATTAAAACAACCATTCCTTGCATGTTTCTAACCACTTTTAGTGGGACAGTCCAGAGATGATGGATAAAACTCTAGGGAAAAACTAACATTAGCACCAGAAGAAAGTCGAAGAATAGTTTTTATAAAGTCTGCTTACCTCTGTTTTTAGTAGTGAAATGGAGTACCTTCAGAATCCAGCTGCAGGAAAATTAATAATTAAATTATAGCATCTTCTCACAACAGAATATTATACCATAAACTACGAAAACAAAATATAGGAGTTCGTATTGGAAGCAGACTGAGAAAGAACCAAGAGACACCCTCTAGTTCTGGCCCAAGGAATAGAAAAGAGAAGCCCTAAAGTACAGAGAGAAGGAAGAAATCCCTCATTGAGCAAAGGAGAGGAGAATGATTGAAAAATACCGAACAGAGACCCTTGGACTGTTGGGCGATTACAGAAGGCATTTTGTTTATATTATTGGAGCCCCAGAAGGAAAGGAAAAAGAATGTGACTAATAAGTATTCCAAGAAATAAGGGCTGGAAACTTTCCAAGTTTGACAAAAGTTACAGATTCAAGAAGCTAAGCTACCCCAAACAAGATAAACCCAAAGAAATACATACCCAGGCATATCATAACTGCTTAAAACTGAGGACAAAATCTTGAAAGCAATCAGAGAAAAAGTGACACCTTATCTATAGGAGACAGAGATTCAAATGAAAAATTTCTCAGCAGAAATCATGGAGCCCAAGGAAATGTCTTACCATTTTTAAAGTGCTGAAATAAATAAAAGTGCAGAGCCCGGAATTCAGTGAAAATATCCTTGAATGTGAAATGAGGATCTTCTCATTTCAGGTAAAATTGAGAGAATTTGGAGTCAACAGACCTGCTGTAAAATAGCAGGTTAAAGAAATGTCTTAGGCTATGGGAATTGATATGAGAAATTTGGAATATTAAGAGTGGCGGAAATAGTAAATATAATAAGCTGATCTCTTCCTGAATTAGTTAAAATATGGTTTGTGAATGAAATCAAAGTAAAACCTTGTCTGACAGGAATTTTATAAAGTCAAAATCACAATTGGTGAATTAAAATGAACACTAAAAAAAATGAAGGAAGGAAAAACAGGAAACGGAAACAGAAGAATAAAAAACAGTGGAAACAGTTACATTGGGAAACCTTCATATAATACAAACATATAAATTATTATGTTAAATTTAAATGGTCTATACAAACCAAATAAGAGTCTTTCAAAATGGATTTAAACAGCAAGATGATATTAACAGTTGTAAACATGTATACAAATAACAAAACTTCAAAATACAGAAGTAAAACCTGACAGAACTAAAGGAGAAATATACAAATTCACACTTATGATTGAGAGACTCAGCATTCCTCTCTAGGTAATACTAGTAGAAAGAAAATCACCAAGAGTATAGAAGAATTGAACCATTCACAAACTAGATCTAATAAACATTTATATAACTCTCCACTAAATGCTAATTGACTAAAATATTTCTAAATGAATATAGAAGAAATTCTTTTTAGCATATTTGCAAGTTAAGCTATGAGAGGTGAATTAAATAATGTATTTGTGTCTTGCTAATGTGAACTACAAGTTTATGTTTAGAACAACATTTTACAAAGCAGGAAAAAGTGGTGAAATATTTTCAAAGCTAGAGTGGCTCAGCGTGAAATAAGTGATATAATAATTTAAAAACTAGCTAACATTATCTTAAGTATTTACTCTGTGCCAAGCACCGTTCTTCTCTTTATATAGACGAATTCATTCAGTCCTCACAAGAGGCCATCGAGGTAGTTACGTATACAAATAACAATGAGAAAGAGAGCTCTTTAATAAATTAAGATGTCAAAATTGGAAATTATAACAACAGTATCAGTAATTTAAAAAGCTTTTCTTGACTAAATACTTTTTCTGCATTTGACACTGGGCCTTAAACCTTGTCTCAACTGGTTTGCACACTATGATGACTTGCCGCTAATGGTACATCTAAGTAAAATGTGACACAGCAAAATTCCAAATCTTGGAGTTTGTCTCTGGAACCCAAGTTCTTTATCCCTGCATTACCTTCTGAAGATGCCCATTTCATCCTGGAAGAAGCTGTTGCCTGTCCTGGTGGTCATCCAGTGATCCAGCAAAAGCTATAGATTCTCATAGTCCTGCTCTTCCAAAGGCAGTGACTTCTCAATGACTAACTATCCTGCCTAGAGTAAGATAGGGCTGGGTACAAACACTTGTCTTTGATATTCGAAAATGTATTTTCTTGTGGCTCTTGGCCTATTTTATCCTCAGCCAAACATGGCAATGTAAATACAGGCCAGATCAGAATTACCTGACTCTGCTGTTCTTTTTCATACTGAAAGGATTTATTATGAGCTACTTGACACATAGAATAAGGTTTATTTCTCCAAAGTTGATTTTTTTTTTTTGGATTAAACCCCTAAGACCTTCAGATAATTTTCTCTTTTTTTAATTTATTAGTTTTCATTATGATAAATGTACTCTTTAATCCCTATCCCCTATTTACCCCATCTACAACCCCCAATAACTCTCAGTTTGTTCTCTTGGTTTCTATCTCCCTCTCGTTCCTTTGATCATTTATTTCTCAAATTGCACATATGAATGAGGTCATATGGTATTTGTCTTTTTCTGACATATTTCAATTAGCATTTTTCTTTTTAACTCTACCCATGTTGTTGCAAATGGCAAGATTTCCTTCTTTATGGCTGAGTAGTTAATTTGTGTGTGTGTGTGTCTGTGTGTGTGTGTGTGTGTGTGTGTGTGTATCTTTATCCATTCATCTCTTGATGAATGTTTAGGCTGCTTCCATAGAGTTTGGCTATTATAAATAATGCTGCAATAAACATGGGGTGCATGTAATACTTTGAGTTAGTATTTTTTTATTCTTGAGGTAAATACACAGTAGTGCAATTCCTGGATCAAAGGGTAGAACTATTTTAATTTTTTAGAAGCTTTCATGCTATTTTCCAAAGTGGCTGCATCAATTTGCATCCCTACCAATAGTACATGAGGGTTCTTTTTTTTCTCCACATCTTTGCCAATATTTGTATTTTCTTGTGTTTTTGATTTTAGCCATTCTGACAGGTGTGAGGTAATATATCCTTGTGGTTTTGATTTGCATTTCTCTGCTGATAAGTGGTATTGAGCATCTTTTCATGTGTCTGTTGGCCATCTGGGTATCTTTGGAGAAGTGGCTGTTCATGTCTTCTGCCCATTTTTAATTGGATTATATGTTTTCTGGGTGATGATTTATATAAATTCTTTATATATTTTGGATTCTAACCCTTTATCAGATAAGTCATTTTCAAATATCTTCCCCCACTCAGCAGGTTGCCTTTTCATTTTGTTGATTGTTTCCTTCACTGTGCAGAAGATTTTTATTTTGACATAGTACCAATAGGTTATTTTTTGTTTTACTTCCCTTGCCTCAGGTGATATAGCTAGAAAAATGATGCTATGTCCAATGTCAAAAAGATTACTGCCTGTGTTCTCTTCAGGGTTTTTATGGTCTCAGGTCTCACATTCAGGTCTTTAATCCATTTTAAGCTTATTTTTGTGGATGGTGAAGAAAGTGGTCAATTTCATTCTTTTTCATCAAGATTTGACTTTGACTTGATCCCTAATGAGTCCAACCTGTAATATGTCAAGTCACCCCTTTTCCTGCATAGTATTTACCACTCTGTATAAGTACATGTTATTTGTGAAGCATTCCTGTAATTCACACCTAACTTTTTGTGGGAAATACGTTCAATCATATATTCTGAAGCTAAAGCTCTGAAGCTTGCATTTCTTGAGATTTCCCTTACAGTTTTGTCAATTTTTCTGACTTGGTACATTGGAACAAGAACAGGCCTCTTACTTCTATAAATGCTTTTCTCTTTAGTCAACCTTATTTTTACTATAAAGTTTTAAGATTATCAGGTGGAATTTTTGTCAACATGAGTATGTGTGTATACTTCCAAATGCACCTATCTTGGTGGAAGGGAAGATGGTAACTTTAAAGCAGGGATTGGCCAACTACACTCTGCTGAATTTACATCAATAAAGTTTTATTGGAACACAGCCACACTCATTTAGGTGTTGTCCATGTCTCCTTGGGTGCCAAACAGCAGAACTGAGTAATCGTGATACACCATGTGTCCTATAAAGTCTTAAATATTTACTGACTGATTTCATACAGAGAATCTTTGTCTACCCTGGTTCAAACACTAAAAGGTACTGGTTATTTAATAATATTGATTAAAGATGCTGTTATTGTGGTGGCAAATTTTGGCTCTGCTTTCCCCTGGGGCAACATAAGAAAGTAGTCTTTTAGTTATGAAACAAATATTTTATGTGTAGAAATTATGTGTGTGTGTGTGTGTGTGTGTGTGTGTTTAGGGTAGACAACATGAGTTAATTACATGTATTGTGAAATGAGTACCACAATCAAGTTAATTAACATATTAACTTGTTAATTTGTAAATTTCACCTCACATATTTAGAACTTTTGTGTATGTGTGGTGAGATCACAGAAGATGTATTCTCTTAGCAAACTTCAACTCTACATGGCATTATTAAAAAAAAAAAAACGATATGAGATCACAAGTTTTGGTGAGGATGTGGAAGACAGAGAGCCCTTGTGCACTGTTGTCAGAAGGTAAACTGATACAGACACATGGAGAACAATATGGAGGTTCCTCAATAAACTGAAACTAGAAGTATTATATGACTCTGGGTATATATATCCTCCCAAACTAAAATCAGCATTTCCTCACTCCCTAGTTCACCTTAGCATTATTCACAGTTGCCAAGATGAGGAAAACAATCTAAGTGGTTATTGAGGGGTGAATGGATAAAAAAATGTGAGACACATTGAGATATGAGTTAGGCATCTGGAGAGAAGGAAATCCTGTCATTTTCAACAACGTGGCTGAATCGGAAGGGAGGACATTAAATGCAGTGAACTAAGTCAGAGAAATCGTTCTTCTTATGAAACATTCTTTTCACATCAACCTCACAGTTCCATTCATGACTAGAATTTTTCTATGGCTCCTCTGACAAAAATGTTAAAAATTCAGTGTCTTAAAATTGCTTTAAGGGGGGGCGCCTGGGTGGCTCAGTGGTTAAGCCACTGTCTTCGGTTCAGGTCATGATCTCAGGGTTCTGGGATCAAGCCCCGCATCAGGCTCTCTGCTCAGGAGGGAGCCTGCTTCCTCCTCTCTTTCTCTCTGCCTGCCTCTCTGCCTACTTGTGATTTCTCTCTGTCAAATAAATAAATAAAATCTTTAAAAAAAAAGCTTTAAAAATATTTGTAAACATTACCAACCAAATGTTTCCATCTCAGTCCCTTAGTGGAACGTGTGAGATTTTCCAGTCACATCTTACACTTCGATGTGCTTAGATACTACCGAGAAGGGTCATTTGTGTTCTCTCTCCTCACATGGTGTTTTCTAGGAGCCGCTGCGGTTGTTTCCCACACGGAGGAGCTCTCTCATGGAGTGACTTCCTGGGTCTTCAGGCAGCCATGGAGGATAAACCGTCTGTCTGGGGCTCTTTGAAACAGCAGAGCAGGCCTTTGTTAATCAACCTGAGCAAGAGGAGGGTGAAAAAGAACCCAAACAAGCCCATAGACCTACGGGCAAGGCGTTCCCTGGACCGCCGCCTCAGCCTCTCTGTCTAACCTCTTGGAGGCTGAGGCCTTGGCCCCAGAGGGCAGGCCTTAACTCTGGGCCCCAGTCATCGTACACCTCGGTGCCCAGCAGCCTGTCAACGGTGGGGATCTTGCCCAAGAGCAGCAGTAGCTCCTTGAAACAGTCTGAGGAGGAATTGGACTGGAGCCAGGAAGAAGCCGACTACCTCCATGTGGTGGAAACGGACTCCGAGGAGGCCTATGTCTCTCCCGCCGAGGACAGGAGGCCTTCTAGCAATGGCATCCTGGATCTGCTGCAGAAGACGCCGGCTGGAGACGAGGCCCTGGAAGAGCCAGAGGTGAGACCAGGGCTGGGCACTTTCCTGCTCCTTCTTCTGTTTTTCTCCTTTCTATGTGTACTCCTTGCCCTTGGAAGATTTGGTTTGGAGTTATTTTTGTGGTTCACTTGGATGGAGAGAATGTCATTTATAAGAATTTAAATTCAGGTAATATTGATTGCACCCACTGTTCCCATTCGTTTTAGGGTTGACCTCTATGTATTTTAAAACTATTACAAATAACCTCTCTGGGATACTTTAAGGCATTAAAAGCCCTATTGGATGAGTTTTCCTTTTCCCATGTTCCTGGCAAAGAAATTAAGAGCATAACTTTTCCTCGAACTTTTTGCTTTGTGTGTGTGTGTGTGTGTGTGTGTGTGTGTGTCTCCACCACTGCTCAGTGTTATGGTAGACAAAAATGCATGTTAATATTCCTTTAAAAAAAAGATGAACCATGAAAGACTATGGACTCTGAAAAACAATCTGAGGGTCTTGGAGGGGCGGGAGGTTAGGTGAGCCTGGTGGTGGGTATTACGAAGTTCACGTATTGCATGGAGCACTGGGTGTGGTGCATAAACAATGAATTCTGGAACACTGAAAAGAAATTTAAAAAATTAAAAATAAAAATTAAAAAAAAAATTAAATAAAATAGATGAAAAGTGTTCCCCAAATGTGGAAGAGGGAGGTTGAAGACGTGGAGTCAAAGTACAATTTTTGGATGTCCTCTTGCTGGCTTTGAAGGTAAATGAAGGACACATGAACCATCGAGTACAGGTGGCTCTAAGGCTAGGATAGAAAAGAAAACATAGTCTCCTCAGACTTCCAGAATGAACTCTTCTGTGCAGACAGTGATTTTAGCTCATGGAGACCTATTTCAGATTTCTGACTTCAAAAACTATCAGAGAATAAACTGATTTGTTTAAAAAAAAAGATTTTATTTATTTATTTGAAAGAGAGAGAGAATGAGCAGAGAGAGGGGAAGAAGCAGACTCACCTGCTGGGCAGGGAACCTGACATGGGACCTGATCCCAGGACCCTGGGATCACGACCTGAGCCGAAGGCAGTCGCTTAACTGACTGAGCCACCCAGGGACCCCTGCATACTCATCTTCCTAAGAAATGTATGAATGTGTGTCTCCGTTTGACTGTCAGAGGGTTTGAACTTGCTCCAGTCTCACTTGTATGTGTGTGCATTTGTGTGTGCTTGTGAACACGTGTGCATGTTTGCCTGTGGACAGCTTCACTTGCATTTAAAAAAAAAAAAAACTCAAGTATTCAAATTCTTATGGTTTCATTGATTTTTTAATGCTTTAGTATTTTGATGAGATAAAATAGCCAAATACAATTATGAGAAAATCTTGTATATCTAGAACACATTTAATATAAATTCAGTCCCCAGATTAGTTAATCATGGTGACTGGTTTAATCAGTTTTTTTTTTGTTTGTTTGTTTGTTTGTTTTTGTTTTTTTTTTTTTTAGTTCCCCATCAATTTTTACTAAAGTAGGTTGCAGCTTTGAGGGAAGAAGTGAATTTTTTTGTGTGGAGACTCTAGGTTTCTGTTATAATTGCATACAAACCTGGATCTTCAACTGGGATTTTTGTTATTCAACCAAATTTTTTTATTTAACCAGAGACTGTCATATTTTGGGGTGTCATATATTTATATTTAATTGTGTCATATATTTGGGTGTCATTATGGAATGGATCTTGGATATCTGGAGTAAGTACATTGCGACCAGATTCCTTTGGAAACTTGATGATAAGTCACGATTAACCATTCAATGACTTAACTATCTTTTTCCTTACCACTTAGTTTTATGAAATTCTTTTTGTAACTGTGTTACAGTTGTTACCATTGTTTATAAACTTGAAATATGTTTTTCCAGTAATCAAGATATAAATCAGGTGAATTATTAAACATAATTCATAATTCATAGTTTGGTGTGAAGGAGGTAATTATATCCAATGTAGAATTGGATACTGAAGTTTATCTTCTTGTTACATTATTAACCGATCAGAAGAAAATGTGTGGGTTTTTTGGGTTTGATAGGCTAACACTCTCGGATTAGAATTCTTCTTTTAAGATTATATTTTTTTAAAGACTTTATTTATTTATTTGACAGACAAAGATCACAAGTAGGCAGAGAGGCAGGCAGAGAGAGAGGGGGAAGCAGGCTCCCTGCTGAGCAGAGAGGCTGATTCGGGGCTTGATCCCAGGACCCTGAGATCATGACCTGAGCCAAAGGCAGAGGCTTTAACCCACTGAGCCACCCAGGTGCCCATGATTACTTTTTTACAAAAGATTTTATTTTTATTTATGGGCGAGAGAGAAAGAAAGCAGGAGCATGGAGGGAGGAGGGGGGGGAGAGGGACTAGCAGACTCCCGCTGAGTGGGGAGCCTGACGGGGGGATCAATCCTAGAACCCTGAGATCAGGCCCTGAGCAGAAACCAAGAAACAGACACTTAACTGAGCCACCCAGGTGGCCCCAGAATAATTTTTTTTTTTAGGTTAATGCCGTGAAGTTGTTTGGCTGACTATAAATATTCGAGTACCTACTCTTAACTCAGGCACCATAAAGGTCGTGACTAGAAATAGAGATGGATAGGAAAGTGACCCTGCCTTTAAGTTACGAGGTATTAAGAGACAGCTTTGTGTAGCTCTAAAGAAAGCATAAGAGGCAAGAAGATATTGGAACTGTCTGTGGAAAACATCTAAGCCTTGCCTCTTGGCAGCCTGGTGGTTGGAGGATATCAGTGCATTGGGACAGACAGGCATTGTGACAGGACATGAGGGCTTGCGCAAGTTGGTGTAGATTTGATAGGTGAGGAAATATGGTGGACACAACCTGAAGTGTGAGTGGGGTGGTTAGGAGGTGGTGAGCATTTTGCTGCCCCTGACATAGGTGTTTGAGGAACTTTCTGATGTGATATGTGCTAGGAAGGGTGGTCTTTGTTGAGGGGCTGTTTATGGATGGTCAATGGATGGTTGGTAGTGGTTACTTTCTCTTTTCTGGGCTAAATGCAAAACTCTTGGAATAATTTAAAAAATTATTTTAAATAATTTTCCTTTTTAACTCACCCATGAAGAGAAAGCAAACTTTTTTTAATATTTTATTTTGAAGTCATCTGTGCCCTGAATCTGAGGTTCAAACCCACAACCCTCATATTAAGAGTTACGTGCTTCATCAGCTGAGTCAGCCAGGTCTCTCTAAACCTCTTTTTTGAATACGAATCTTCTGCTTCTATTTTCCTGTCCTAGGACGTGCAAAGTAGAAACTGAGACTGATCCTCCCATGGTCACTTGAGTGCTACATATCTGCTTGGTTTGCAGAGGATGCGGGACTGGGCTATAGCTAATCAGGACTATGGGATCACATGTGGTCAAGTGCATTGCTCTGTCTATCCCCCTTTTGAGCTCCCTTCCACCATATTGAGTGGGCTTCTCCCACTACCCGAGGATCTAGACTTTATTGCATGGTATAGAAGTTACCACTCCCTTGCTTATCTTCCCCACTAGGCTGTGTAATTTGGTCTGTGGGTAGGTCTAATGGAGTCATGTCTAATTTGTCTTTGTTTTCTTGGGGCCTTGCTGTGTGCCTGACACAGAGCATGTGCTCAATCACTATTTATATATGAGGAAATCAACGATAGTAATGTATCCATTC
The DNA here is from genome assembly GCF_964662115.1 of Mustela nivalis. Taxonomy (NCBI): domain Eukaryota; kingdom Metazoa; phylum Chordata; class Mammalia; order Carnivora; family Mustelidae; genus Mustela; species Mustela nivalis. Next base: position 142,351,971 of record NC_139025.1, read on the forward strand.
AGGTTCATACAGTTTTTATCAGTGTCTTTGTTGTAAGTTCTCTTCAGTTTATAATTTCATTGAAGTCAGAATTTCCCTGTTTATTTGTTTAGGATTTTTTGGAAAGAAACATACTGGAAATGAAATTTCTATCTATATGATTTCACTGAAAACAGAGAGATTTAGACAGGTATAGACTCTTCAGCCCAAATATGATACTAGCCTTAAATCTGAATGTGTTCTTCTGTCTTTTTTTCAATGAAGATGGAAGTTCTGGTGAATCCATGTCATGTGAGTTTGGGGGTTGGTGAATCTGTATCTAGGATACAGGTCATCTCTTTTCTTCCTGATGAATAGTGGACAGGTTACTATCACTCTCATGGAATGGGAGAAGCAATGAGGAGGGAAGAAAGGATTGGCGTGGACTGGGCTGTAGCTAGTCAGGCCTATGGGATCACATGTGGTCAAGTGCATTGCTCTGCCTATCCCCCTTTTATCTCCTTCCACCATATTGGGGTACCACAAAGACAATAAGATGTTTGCTGAGTATTCGTGGTGTGGCTGATATTATTTGTAGCTTTCCAGAGCGGGGAGGGGTAAAGCAAGGAGCATCTGTGGTTCAAGTACCCATTGATGTTTGTCTCCCATGTTTTATGTCCAAGGGCAACTTCAAGGCTGAACCTGCAGCAGTGGGATAACACCCCAGATAATGATGTTGGCTGAGTGTCTTCCAGTTTTTTCCCCACTCCTGTCAGGGTCAGCAATGAAGTGAGGCGTGGGCTTAACATTTAGGGGAAATGGAATGAGAAAGCAAAGAAAAAAATTAAGAGGGAAGAGGAAAAATGAATGTGAGAATGTAGAGACGTCACATGGAAGTCTGAAATAGTCAAGTATGGAACAGTCTCACTGTCGTGCTCAGTCATCCCTAAGATCAAATTGGAAGAAAGTCATTTTAGAATAAAGGATGCATTTGCTGGAAGAGGAGTCTCCAGACTTTCTCCTGGGTCCCAGATTCATACCACACTGGATAGTCCACAGAAACCTGATCACAACTGGTTCTGGCAGAATTCTGTCTCTCTGAAGTGTTCTCACAGATACAAACATTTGTTTCTTGGCAACATCACCATTATGCACCAGGTGGCACCCGTGAAATGACATGAAATGATGTTAGACTGTTCCCCTTTCCTTGCTTCTCATGGTCTCTGTAATCTTCAGAGACCCATCTCACATCTGTCTTCTCCTCTCACATAAATTCTCTCAATCCTTCAAAGCCCAGCTGAAAATTTCTTTTCCTTGTCTGGGTTTCCTGACTATATAATCTGTATCTTCCCCCTACCTTTATTTACACAGCATTTCACTTTTGCTGTCATGGAACACTAACCTCATTCTGCTTTCTCTAGACATCTGTAGAGGAAGAAAGGGTTTGGAGCAAATAGAGGGAGTAGGGAAGGAAAGGCAAATGGGTAGTCGGCAAAGGTGTCACTGAGTAAGATCCCGAGAAGATCATTAGCTTCCAAGACCTGTATTAACTGTCCACTGGCCATCTGGCTCAGAGTACCACTTCATGATAACCCAATACCCATGAGACTGAGCTAGAAATTACAAATGGTGACTTATATGCAATGAGAATGAAATACTATGTAGACTCTCCTATTTATTTTGATATAAACAGCTCACTGTGTCATTATTGTCAAGTTATTTGGGAAGTCAAATCATAATGAGCATCAACTTCATTAAAGTGGAGTGAGCAATAATTATATCAGGGCCTAGAAATACTTTGGAGAGCCTGTTGGGTGTATTGGCTCCCTGAAGTCAGCCTGCATTACAAGTCACATAGAATCAGGAGACTGTTTTGTGGACTCAAATGCCTGAGAAGAGAATGGTGTAGATAGCCATCCATCTCCCAATAGCGATTGAATTCTGAATGAGGACTTGACATACTCACATTTTGTTAGCTTGGGCCAATGACATGATGCCCACATGCCAATCTGCCTAGGCCATGAGGCCAAGGTTCTTAGAGTCCTGTGGGCTGGGCTCTCTCTTCCCTCCATAGGGTTCAGGAGTAAGTACAAACTTTTATCCAGGTCTTCTTGCATGACCTTGTCCTCTTTTGGATTGACACACTATTTGATTAGCTGTGTAATTATCACTTTCAGTCAGGATGAGAACCTCACATGGTTGCCCGGCAACCAGATTTTCTCCTTTACATGACTTTGTATGTCTGGCTTCTGATGGATGAAAGGTGGTCTTACAGTTTTATCCTGCTTGCTGTCATCACCAAAACTTGGGGATAGGAGGTGGCAAAGGGCACCTTTTTTATTGCCAATCCCATCCACCATTTTGTATTTTCATTGGTTGTTTAGAAGTTGGCATCTCTCTCTCTCTCTCTTTTTTTTTAAGATTTTTTAAAAATTTATTTGACATACAGAGATCACAAGTAGGCAAAGAGGCAGGCAGAGAGAGAGGAGGAAGTAGGCTTCGCTGAGCAGAGAGCCGATGCGGGACTCGATCCCAGGACCCTAGGATCATGACCTGAGCCAAAGGCAGAAGCTTTAACCCACAGAGCCACCCAGGCGCCCCTTGAAGTTGGCATCTCTTATTAGACTGGGAGCTCCTGAGGAACAGATACCTTTTTTTCTTTCCATTCCAGCTTTCTGCACATCTCATTTATGTGGAAAAAAAAAAATATATATATATATACACACACACACACACATTTTAAAATAATCATTTAAGTGGTGGGAAGAAGGAGAGGGAGAGCAAGAATCTCAAGCCAATTCTGCATGTTGAGCGTGGAGCCCTGCGTGGGGTTCAGTGTCAGGACTCTGAGATCATGACCTGAGCTAAAACCAAGAGCTGGACACTCAACGAACTGAGCCACCCACAGGCCCTTACGTGAAATATATTGACTCATGTTTCTCCACAGCTGATTTTCAAGCCACAGGCCATGCTAGGTACTGTGGGGCTGCATGAATTTCCGCTGGGTTGGGGAAGGTGGTGATACATGGAGGCCTGGGGGAAGGAGGGCAGGCTCTAAAGGAATTCCTAAGTGTCAGGTTAAATACAGTTAAGGAGACCCAGGGGTAGAGTAGCTTCTTTTTTCTTCCTTTTTTCCCCCCTTGCCTTTTTTCTTCTCACTTCCTTCCCTGGTACTCATTTTATAAGATACTCTCTTCTGCTTTATAAAGTCAGGTATTTAGAAAATACAGAAAGTTGCCACTGGTTCCCCTCCTTGGTGTTGATGGTGGTGTAGTTGAGCATAGGCCCAGATTTCACAAAGACAATGACGAAGATCTGAGGTGGTCCGGGCCCCTGATTCGTGCTGGATCACTGGGCAAGGTGAATGGGGAGGAGTCATGTAGCAGGTGGTCAGGAAAGGGCCTGAAGAGGGAGGGCATATCCACTCCAACTCAGGCAGGGAATAAGCCAAGTTGCTGAGTTTCATGCAAAATTTTAAGGCCAAAAAAAATGAAGGGCTTTTAGCTCAAATAGCTTGAGGGCACAAGCACCTGACATGGTTTGCATATTACCTTTGTATTTATTAGTTATTATAGTGGTTTCTACCATTACATTTCCCAGAATGAAATGAGGGCCCGGAAGGTTTAATGACTTACCTAACATCATCAAGCTGGTGTTAGAGCCAGGAGCTAAATCCAGGACTGTCTGAATCCAAGTGCAAAACTCTATGTACATCAGGAGTTTGGAAATGAGACGACTCAGAGCCGCTGATCTAAAAAAGTTGGTAGTCAAAGGGAGATTTTTCTTTTTTAAGATTTATTTATTTTAGAGAGAGAGCTCACACAAGCAGGGGGAAGGGAAGATGGAGAGAGAGAGAAAGAAATGCTCCAGGAGACTCCATGCTGAGTGCGGAACCCCCAATGCGGGGTTTGATCCCAGCACCCTGAGATCATGTCCTGAGCCAAAGTCGAGGGCCAGGTGGGCACTCAGTCGACTGAGCCACGCAGGTGCCCCTCGAAGGAAGGTAGTTATTTTTGTGTGTCCACTGTGCCCTTTTAAAGGTGAGGATAATTATAGTGGTTGAATGGCCTTGTTGTGCTCAGCGACTAATAATCCTGAATGAGAGGATTATTGCCTCCTACCACCACATTGTCCATGTAGTCGCCCACTGGGGATTTTCTGACATTTCATTTGGCAGTTGAGGTTTTAAATAACTAGCGTAGCGTCGGTGTTAGCTTATGCAGATGAGTTTAGTGGTTTAGAGAAGTACCTTACATTATTGGGAGGTTTCCAGAAAAACTACCAGCCAACCACAGACCTTCAGTTTCATGACCACAGAGAAGCACAGTGACAAAGCAGTACAGAGGAACTAGCTTACACCTGGCACAACTGAACAGGTACATTAATTTCTCTACCTTTCAGTTATGTGTTCTGTACTGTTAGTGATTTATCTCCAGAATCATTCCTCACCATCACCGTGTCCACGAGACGGGCACGTCAGCCATGTTCCAGGAGCTTCTGTGGGGTTGGCCTCTTTCTTCTTCTTTCCTCCCTCCTTTCTCCTCTGTTGAGTGCCTACTATGTGCAGATGCTGCTGTAGACACCAGGAACACAACTGTCAACCGAACAAACACCCACTATCTCGTGGAGATCTCATCCTGGTCCCAATGGGGGCAGGCTACAGATATGTTCAGAGAGGGCCAGGTGTAATAGAGAAAAACAAAGCAGAGAAGGTGATTGGGAGTGCTTGAACAGAGAAGTCCCAAAAGACCTCTTCTGGCCTGGTTGCATTTACCCAAAGACCTAGAGGAGGCAAGGAATCCAGGTGTGTTGGTGCCTGGAGAAAGAGCTTCTCTAGAGGAGAGAAGAGTAAGTGTACAGGCTCCAGGAAGGCAGAGGAGTGCCTGGTGTGATTCAGGAATAGCAGGGCAGCAGTGTGAGGGGACAGTGGGTGGGGATGTGAGTTAATTTGGAGGCTGTGTGCGTCATCTGGGCTTTCCTTTTCTGTTGGGCAAGCTTGCGAGATCATAGGGCTACCTGGGGGTACCAAAGAATGGGCTAAGAAGGATCCCTTTGGGCTCAATAATGGTGTTGCTCACAGGCAGGGGTAAGTAGTATACAGGTGGTGCTTATAACACCTGCTCTAGACCCTGGGAATAGCATTAAGTAGAAGCTTTGCCTTGGAGGAGAGCCATGGAGGAAGCATGCACAGGTCAATGAGCTGTGCTTGTGAGGATTGGGGGCACTGTCCTGAGACTTCATTACCAGCCCTCTAGCTCTGTTGTGATGAAAGTATCAGAGGGAAAGGGATGGTTGGAATGAAGGAAGGGACTTGGTTGGCTGACCACCTTCATTGAGCTTTTTCCTCCAGTCTTCCTAAACACATCCCCCACCTTAATAACAATCATACTAGTAAGACAGCAATACTAACAGAAAGGCCATACCAGTATCGCTTTCTGAGAGGTTACATATAAGGACCTGTGCTTGGTACAGTATAAGAGTATTATCTCATGGGACCACATCTATTTGGTTCCCTCTACATACAATTAGCCTAGTAAAGTGTCTGGCCCAGAGACAGCCTTTCAATGAATTAATTTTTCTCCAAATAATCTGTAAAGTAAGTATCTTTTTTGGCCCTTTTGGAGATGTTCTCATGTCTTGAATTTTAAGTAAATTGTGCAAGAACCCAAAGATAGGAAGTAGAACAAGTAGGATTCGAAATTCGGTCTTTCTGACTCCCAAGTCTCGTCTTCTCCGCACAGAGCTGGGCATTCTAATTTTGAATTCTCCTGGATCTTGGCACTGTGAAAAGAGTGGAGGATCCAGGACACTCCAGTAAAAGTCTAACTCTTTAATCTCCCTTCAGCAGCCAATTATCCTGTTCACGTCGGCTTCCTTATTCCTACGTCGATGATACTGATGACAGCTTGTGGGCCCCTTAACAGGAGAATGTGTGTATTTGAAATTACAAAGTGCTAAGAAAGTGTAATGGGGACCATTATTCTTTTAAGCTACGTGCTGGTAACAAGCGTGAAAAGAGTGCATGCAAGGTGAGTGGACAGATATTACTGAGCGTGAAAATAAAGGTTGATTATACCAGGGGTTGGCAAACTTTTTCCACAAAGGGCCAGATAATAATAGGTTATCAATTGTTAATAGATGTTCAGTTAATGTTTGTATGAATGAAGAAATGAAAGAATACAAGGGAAGATACGTAAGACATGCCATGCTTATAGTTATGATGGTAGTGTTAAGAAATGAAAAATTCACTGCTTTTGAGCAAAAGCCAGATTTAATCAAATATGGATTTGCACAGTACTTTTAAAGTTTTGTGGCTGTATATGCACAAAATTAGAAATACTTGAATAAAATTCCCCTGAGAATGTATTATTGTATTTTAGTATTTGTCTTTTATTCCCTTGTAAATATTTTATTATGTAAGTTTTGAAAACACTAGGTCTTTGACACAACTGTCATTCGGAACATGACAGATGATATCATTGCCAGTCATTGAATTACAGGGATAAATGGAATAAAAAAAAATCCTGTTCTTGAAGGATTCATGGTCTCAGGAATACGGACTTAGAATTTATTATACAAATAGCCATAGAGTATAAGGTGCTATGGTTTACTCTATCCAGGGGAACTGAATCTTGATAAATTAGGAGAATTTTATTAAATGGCTAAAAGGAACAATATTTCATTTAATAAGTGGACATTATTATGAAATCATATGGTGCCTTTATGGATTGACAGTAATTTGGGTGGTAGCTAGGGCAGTTTGCAAGAATCATTTGTAAGGGCAGATTGGGGCTACCCAGATTATTAGTTCATCCTTTGACATGGAGGACATCAGAAACTTTCCAAGGATATTTCCAAGGATATTTTCCAAGCAGAGAAATTCTGGCGCCAGAGTCCCTGAGTTCATATTCCAAGCCCTGCCCTTTACTGTGTGTGTTACCTTGGACATATTTATTTAGGATCTCTCTGCCTCAGTATCCTTATTTATAAAATGGTGAAGATAATTATAACCAAAAAGATTGCTGTTTGGATTGAATGAGTTAAGATATATCAGGTACATGGAAAAATTCTTGGCACATTGAAAAATCCCAATAAGTATTGGCTCTTGTTGCTTTTACTATATGCATTGAGAAAAACTCAAAGCTTATTTTCAGCCAGAGCTAGAGGCACAAAAAGATTCAAGGGATTTCTTAGGGGTGAAGTTAACAAAGCTTCAAGTTAACTACCAATATGTAACCAGGAATTTCAACCAATATGTGCCTATGTGCAGCGTAGAGGTAAGTTTGAAATTTGTATAACAGTTCCATGATTTACAAACTTCTAGAACGTAAATTTTCTAATTTGTGTTTTCTTTTAGATCTTCTAGAAAATTTCAGCTGTAGCCCTTGCACCAGAAGCTGAAATAATAGAAGCTGTGTACGATGCATTAGGGTATTGAAGAAAATACATTTTGAATTAAATGTATGGAATATAAGGAAGGAAAGGTGATTGAAAATGGGGTGGAAGAAAATTCAAATCACACGTATAATGGATGAGAGGAATCGACAGGTAAATGAAAATTTTAACTTATTTATTCTTGATGTAAATATTTTTTTTTTAAAAGAGGAGCATAGGACAGAATGGTTGAATTTTTCTTAAATTTAATTCCAAGTCTATTTTTGTTTTCAAACTAAATAAAAAATTTAAACACTTTTAGCTTGTCATCGTGTGCTTTAAAGAAACTTTTTCTTATTGCAAAAATCATAGATGTTGGTTCTAGAAAATATAGGGGAAAAGAAGAGATCACTGTAGTCCCACCGTTACTGTCCATTGTGTAGATTTATTGTAATATACTTAGTCTTTTGTTCATTTGATTATGTTTGTTTTTAATAGGTTAATTATTATTATAAATTATCACCTCTATTTTCATAATTAGGGAATACCTAAGTTAACTATGGTTATCAGTGAATGTGCTTTAGTCAATTAAATTTTCTGGTTAACCAACAAATAAAGAGAATTTTTTTATAACTCATATTATCACAAATATTCCCAGAACAGTTATTATATTGATCTCAGTTTTAATTGATAAAATATATTGAACTTAATTTTTAGCACCAATGTCAATAAACCCTTATAAGTTCAAGATAATTATAGTACTGATATATGAAGACCAGAAATTGTAAGAGTTTAGAGCAGGTATTGGCAAACTGTGGTTCATGGGCAAGCTGGCTCATTTTACAAACAAATCATTGTTAGAAAACTGCCATGTGCATTTGTTTACATATTGTCTGTGCCTGATTTCCTATTGTAACAGCATAATTGAGTAGTTGCCCATAGGCCTAAAATCATTACTCCTGGCCTTTTAAGAAGTTTGCCATGCTCTTGGTTTACAGGAAAGAAGGAAAAATAGTTTCATAGAATATTGTGAATAATCTAGTAGTCACAGCATATGCAGGAGGGGTAGATTCTGCTCTGGAAAGTTTACCTCTCAGGAGAAGTTTCCAGAAAAGCTGGTTTCTGGAAGCTTACCAGGAACAGAACAGCACTAAAGATAAAATCTGCAGAGTTTGAGTAGTAATTCATCTGGTAATATGGATATAATTGGAGACAAAACTCAGCTGAATAGCTGATAGAGAAGTTAGTGGAAGTGATTAGAGTTGTCACTGGACCTAAATGAAGAGAACTCCTGTTTCATCTCATGAAAATTCTTCTGATAAAATGTAGGGCTCACACAGTATGATTCTTTATGAAGGTTGATAAAACAGGGGAGAGTGATAAAATAACTATTCCATCATGATTCTAAGCAAGCTTGCAAGTAAATGTCCCTTCATAAATCTGAGGACTATGTCACATAGAGGGAACATGGGGGACCTGCTTCATGAACACATGCAATACTAATGTAAAATAGGGTTTATTCGGGGAATAACATAAAAGCAGAGAACTGGCAAAGGATGTAACATTCCCTGAACTCTCATTATCCCATAGAGAGTCATGTTTAAATTCAGCATAGATACACTGGATCTACCAGTGGAAAAGACATCCCAATTTTAGAGAGAAAAAGGAGCTAGGCATATGTAAGTGACTGTGTAATGGAGCTTTTTAAGCTAAGGAAATGATATTATTAAAAGATGAAGCTTGCCACTATACTCAGCAACTAGAATTAGCCTGAATTAATAATTAATATGTTGAGTTTACCTAAGTCATTTTCTTACTAAGCTGCCAGATGGGGCAAGGGTAAGGGTGTCTGAATTTCTTCTCAGGAGATTTTGGCAAAGAATGCAGAAACCATACTGTGGAGGTAGTTAGACAATTTGGTTTTCAGGTTTGATTAGGCACAGACGTAATTTGTCACTTTTAACTTGTGGATTTTGAGTCAAAAGTTTCATTATTCTTGCATTAAAATGGGGGAAAAAGGTTTCTGTGCTGAAGAGAATATGTGTCACTTATTCATCCAAATTTGAATATTTACCATATCAGAGAGAGACTGTTAAGCACTGGAGACTCATTCAAAACATATAGCCTACAGAAGAAATTTAACTATGTGGCAGATAGATGCTAAGCTTAGGTGCTGGGAGGGTTTATGGAAGGAACTACCAACCTCTGGGGTTGTTTAGCGAGCAGTACTGAAGGAGGTAATAGCGAATAGAGTTTTCAATGATGGATTTTTGGAGCTACTAAGATAAAATCACACTTCAAGTCATTAGAAGAGTGAGTTAAAACTCTTGGGGTTGACACTACCATGCACTTAAGAGCTGCTTCACCTCACTTCAATTCTACTTGGAAGCTTTCACTTGACTTCCATTTGGGAGCTTCTAGTGAAACCTTGTGTTGGTCCTTCTTAGCATAATATGTTTCTATTTAAAAAGTAAATTTTGTATTAAAGTATAACATAAAAGAAAAGCACACAAATCCTAAGTGTGGCTAAGAGAGTTATTGCAAAAAGTACATGGCCACGTAACCAGCATATCCCAGTGCACCACCCCAGAAACTCTCTGTCTTGTCTCCCAGGCATTATCTCCCTGCCCCAGGGAAGGAAAATCATTCACTGAACTTTCTAACACATAGGTTAATTACCCCTGGTTTTGAATTTATGTGAACAGCATGTGTTCGTTTGGGCAACATTATGTTTGTGAAATTAATGTTAGTGTTGCATGTGGGTATATATGTAGATGTATTTTATAAATCTACATATTCATATATGTTTTCATTGATGTATGATATCCCATTGAGTGGATAGAACACAATGTGTACACTTATTTTTTCTACTGTAAATAGAATTTTGGGTTGTTTTCTACTTTGAGACTATGATAAAGAGTGCTATTTTGAATACTCCCATGTGTGTCTTTGGTACCTATGAATGCTTGGGTATATGTCGAGGGGTACAGTTGCTAAGTCAGAGAATATACCTGTGATAGCTTTAATAACAATAGTTTTCTAAAGTGGTTGTACTGATTTATAATTTTTGCTCTGCTAACAGGGTGTGAAAGTTCCAGCTGCTCATCTGCTCTAAATATTCACCATTACTAGTTTTTATCCCTTTCATTTTAGCTGTTCTGGTGGGTGAGCAAAAGTAACATTTTAATTTTAAGATTCTGTGATGTGTGATGAAGTTGATTACCTTTTCATAACTTTCCTGGCCCTTTAGATACCTTCTTTTATGACTTACCTGTTAAGTCGTACCTCACTACCTTTTCTTAGGCAGTCTCCTTGACTGCTTTTTTCTTAGTAATTATTAGTATACATTCTGTATTTAATATATTCTGAGTGTTTTGTTCATTGTTTGCATTTCAAATAACTTCCCTCATATCATGGCTTGCCTTTTCACTTTTTCAATCCTTTTTTTTTTTTTTTTTAATGTTGTCCAGTTTCTCTCTCTCTTTTTTTTTTTTCCTTTATGGCTTTTGCTCTGTGTTGTGTTGGAGAAATACTTACCTATCATAAGTCCATAAAGATTGTTTTTATGCTTTCTTCTGCTTTTTACCTTTCATGTTTTAGATCTGTTATCCATTTTGAATTTAGTTTTGTGTATGGTTTGAGGTGTTGGGGTTAAGATTTATTTTCCTGATAAATACTCAGTTCACCCAGTACAGTTTGTTTTAAGAACCATCCTTCCTCCATTGCATAACAGGGGTTGCCTTTGCTGTGAATCAAGGAATCATACACATGTGGGGCTGTTTCTGAACTCTGTTTTGTTCCATCTGTGTATTTTATATCCTTGCTCAATTCTGTACTATTTTAATTACTGTAGTTTAATATTTGGTAGTAGAAATTCTCTACCATGGTATTCTGCATGACTGAGTGGTTGTTCTTGTCATTTTTCTTTCCAAGTGAAACCAAGTGTCAATATTCACTTAAGAGATGGGCGCCGGGGTGGCTCAGTGGGTTAGGCCGCTGCCTTCGGCTCAGGTCATGATCTCAGGGTCCTGGGATCGAGTCCCGCATCGGGCTCTCTGCTCAGCAGGTAGCCTGCTTCCTTCTCTCTCTCTCTCTCTGCCTGCCTCTCTGCCTACTTGTGATCTCTCTCTGTCAAATAAATAAATAAAATCTTTAAAAAAATATTCACTTAAGAGAATCAACAAAATAAACTTACTGGAATTCAGATGTATGGATTGATTTAGGAGAACTGAAATCTTTACAGTATTAAGTCTTGTAATCCATAAATAGATATGGTTACCTTACATTTGTTTTTCATTAATGTAGAGGTCTAAACATTTTTTATTTTGTTTATTTTTAGGTATTGGATTTTTTTTAGTGTCATTATGTTTTTCCCCAGATTTCATTATTCTCGATGCTTGTTGCTAAGCCTATAAAAGCTTAGTTTATTTTTTTAATGTTGACTTTGTGTCTAGCAATCTTGCAAAATTCACTTTCAAAATTTACTTATTTCTAATAGTATAAGTTGTACACTATTTTGGATTTCCTATGTAAACAGTTGTGTTGTCTGTGAACAGTGATTTACTCTTTTTGAAATCCTTTATTACATTGTTTCATTGCACTAGCTAGGACCTCTAGAATAATGAATAAATGTGAAGGTAGTGGGCATCCTTTGTCTCATTCTCAACTTTAGGAAAACACATTCAATATGTGATCATTGATTATGGTATTTACTGAGAGTTTTTCTAAAAGATCCCTTTTATCAGAATAGAAAAGTTTTTCTGCTATTTCTAATGCCACTGTTTTTATCCTGAATCAGTATTGAATTTTATCAAAAGCTTTTTCTGAGTTTATGTAGATGATTCTATGGTATTTTTCTCCCCTTTTTTCTTTAATGTATTATCCTATGTTGGTTGATTTTCCAATGTTAAAGCATTTGAATGCTTTAAAAATGTATTTCTTGAAATACACCTTTATATATATCACTTGATTTGATTGTTCTTACCCCATTTTTTATTTTTGCAAGTATGTGTGTGTGTGTGTGTGTGAGAGTTTAGTCTGAAATTTTTTTTTCTTTTAATGTCATTCTTAGGTTATGACAAGTTATGCTGGCCTTAGAAAATGAGTTGGGAAGTCTTGTTTCTTGTTCTCTGGAGAAGTTTGTGTAATAGTAATATATTTCTTCTTTGAATACTTGGAAAAGTTTACCAGTAAATCTGTTTGTCCTTGGAGTTTACTGTGTGAGAGTTTTTTAAAGTAAATATTTAATTTCTGTAAGAGATAGACTGATTCCTACTATTCTAATTTTTCTGCCAGTTGGGTAAGTTGGGTTTTTCAAGAAATTCTCTATTTTATTTAAATTGTTAATATTATGGATATTCAACGTGCATATGCTCTAATTTTCTTCATATTGCTCATATTCTCTTTTATATTTTGTCTTCCATTCCTTATATTGTTACTTCGTGTCTTTCTTTCCCTTGATCACTGAGATTATGTCAGTTTTATTAACCTTTCTTTTCTTCTTTTTCTATTGTGTTATGTTAGTCACCATAATTATTAACCCTTTCTAAGAATGAACATTTTAGCTCACGGGTTCTGAGCTGTGTCTGCCAGAGAGATGCCTGGGGAATGAGACAGGGTTTAATGAAATAAAAGGTGAGCCCAAAAAAGGACCTGCCCTCTCCCCACAGTTCTGCTTCTGGAAATGACTTTGTGGACAAGGGACCCTCCTGGGGGCCATCTCGGGGGTGATGGGCTAAAGAGGAGAACCACATGGACCACTGCAGTCACCCCTAGAACAGAGTTAATCCCTTCCAAAAATTCTTGGACATGCTGGCTCCACAGAAAATTCATGAATTCATGAGACTCTGCCAGCTCCAGCTGATTTCTTCTGACTTGCTAGAACTAGAATCCATTGTCTTAATTAATACCTTTGGGGAGACCCTTTCACTCCTGGGAAGCTGCCTGCCCAGAGTGGCTGAGGGGACCTCAAAAGAGACAGATCCCTGAGACCTTGGAGGACAGGGCCAGGCTTCTCTGAAGCAGAAGGAAGCTTTAAATCAGGAGAATGAGCCTCACTTACAGGTGGGGGTCCTGAGGGAATGGTCAAGGTCTGGCCCTGCTTTGACCCGTAGGTTTCCTGTCGGGTCATGTGGGCCTTCAGTGGCTGGACACCTGGCTACAATCAGTCTTTCCACCTCCCCCCATGCCTGTAGAAGTGAGATAACTTTTTATTTCAGGGCAAAGTTAGAGCAACTGTCTCCTAGAAGCTGGCTGGCCTCCCCATCCCCCAATGCAACTGCTGTGCTCTGGTTGTCAGGCAACTGTTTACCTTAGCGCTAGAGTGCCTCCCAAGGTTCTGAGCCTTCAGTTGAGACCCAGAGAACACTGGCCTTTGGAGGCAGAGCTGGGGAGCTCTCCATAGCCCTGGATGGCCTCCTGCCTACCATAGATCCACTTTCCACTTGGTCCTAGACCACCTGTGCGGTCCTCTGCTGGTGATTTCTGAAAGCTGGAGACACGTTTCAGGTCTCCGTGGATTTCCCTGGGAGATCCTGGTATAAACTGTGATACTGGTTTTACCAGTGAAGAAACAACACATTTTAGAGAAGTGTGAAGGTGTCAGGCAAAAGGTGTTTCGCCCACGCTGAAGTCTGTGGAAAAGGCAGTGAGAATATGGAACCGCTGACACAAGCTGATGATGCCCGAGGTCTGCACGGGGCGGAGGCCAGTCTTCCCAACTTAACATCCTCGTGCTTATCAGCAATAAATACAAACCACTGTAGGCTGTCTCTTCAGAATACTCTTGACTTTCTGAAAAAGTTACTGAAGGGCCAGCCTCCTAAATCATCTCAAGAGACTGGTCACAGACCCATCTTCAAAGCCTCAGAAGAGAAGGGAGAAGACCTTGGGGAGAAAACACTGGGTGATGTGACTAAAAACCCTCCTGATCTCCAGAGTCCAGAATGGCTTGCCCAAGAAATTGCGAGATGGAAGCAGAGACTCCAAGAAATGGAGCAGGAGAAAGAAAGGCTTGAACAGTCAAACGCAGGGTTCCAACAGGCCCTGAACGAGAAAGTCAGCCAGTTAGTACCCGTGGGTGAAAACCTGCTGAAAACCTTCCCCGGTCCCACACACCTTGGAGATCATTTGGGTCATGTCAACTGTGAGGTCGAGGAAAAGAGGGAAACAGAAAATGACGATGGCCCCATCCATGGGTCAGAGGGTGATCTGAAGCGTGTCAATGATGATGCTGATTGCAATGTGTCCCTTCAAAGTGCTGAAGCGAAAAAGCAGGAACTAGCCAGACAATTGCAGGAAGGAAAGCAAATGAATGAGGAGCTTATGGCACAAATAACAGATCTTCAAGCCAAGGAGGCCTCTTTGCAGCGTGAAAATTCACAGATTGAAGAGGAGATTCAGCAGCTGAAACAGAAGCTTCAAACTCTGCCTCAATTATATCAAGAATGCATCAGCCCCGTTGAGAGAAAATGGTCTGAGGCAGAAGAGCAGTGTGCAGACATTAAGTGGAATCTTTCCTGCACACGTAGAAACATCAAGGCCATGTCTCAGACTCGAGACTTCTACAAGGACATCGCTGAAGACACCAGGAGACAATTGGAGGAAAATGCCATACACTATCAAAAGGGGATCCTCTTCCATGCAAAGAGAGCTCAGGAAAGCTGGATGGCAGCTGTGCTGACCGAGAGAAGCCTCAAGGAGCTAAAGAAAGAAAGTGATTACAACAGGCAAATGTTGGCCAAAGCAGAGTCCAACTTCCAGCTTTTCCCAAGTGGCCCTTTTACTCCTGCTCCTCCACCAGCTGCCCACAGAGGCCCAGAAGTTTCAGAGAACCCCTGGATCATCAGCACCCCCAGGAAGGAGAAGAGCCAGGACTTGAGGGCCCAGGCAGCTGGGCCACACCACCAGAGCCCCCTGAGGATTTGACTGAGCTCACCGCAGGCCGGTCCTGAATTCCCACAACCACAGCATAACATCTGCATGTGTTTTCTGTCTTTAAAGTTATTTTGACTTATCTCTTTTTAGTTTAGGTATTATTTAGATAGATAGTTAGATAGTTATTTAATTTATAGTACAATTGCTTTTATTCAAGTAGATTTAGCATTATAGTTTTCAGATAGTATTTTTCCATTAAAGTGTCATTTCCTATAATTCTTACAGATGTATTATTTTCACCAGACCCTCTAGAACTAGAAAATATTAAGTTAAAGATTTAAGTTAAAGATCTCCAGTTACTTTAACAATTATCAAAATTTGGCATGGATACAAACATTTAAAATAATCAACATTTTTTTTAAGAACGTTTTTCTTTGGCATGAACATTTTTGTGTGCTGTTTTCATACACATAAGCTTGTATGAGACATCTGCACAAGTCAATTAATATGTATTTGAATAAATTTTGATTTGAAAAACTGGGGAAAAGAAAACCCTAAAACAACAATTTCCTATTCCAACTTCATAAAATTTTGATTATCTTAGCAGAGTTTAGTTACAATTTTTTCTCCCTTTGTTAACATTTAAAACTTTTTCCCTTTTCTTTAAGTTATTGTTTGCTAAATGTTTCGACATTTCTCAATTTATGTAGCGAAAATAAAAGTTTTTCAGAGATGGCAAGCAAACAGACCTCCCCCATGCAGTTTACAAGGCACTTTTAGTCAGTTTGGTGGTAACAGAGAGTAATAGAACAGTAAAGAAAGCTGCCAATTTTTAAAACAATTTTAAAGAGAGAAAGAAATGATGTTCACACAATTTGTATAATATGCAAAATATACCTAGCTCGTATATACACAAAAGGAGAATTGCCCAATGTATCAGATAGATGCTTGCCCTCTGTTTCTTGGAGCTGTGGAAGCAGAAAGCAAGGCAAAAAGCAGAGGGAGACTCCCAGATGCTAACAACAGGGGGAGCTGTTCCCACTCTTGGGCCTGCCTGGAGGGAGGAGGGGGAAAGTGGTGCCATCAGGGCCCTAGGGAAGGCAGATTTAGTTCCAGGCCACCGCAATAATGCAAATGTCACCATAAAGCACATAATTCATTAATTAATATTATTTATGGAAATCAAATAAAAAAAGCCTTGTTTAAAAAATATTTTTTGTTATTATTTTATTTATTTATTTGAGAGAGAGAGTGAGAGAGAGCATGAGAGGGGATAAGAACAGAGGGAGAGGCGGACTGCTCGTGGATCGGGGAGCCCCATGTGGGACTCGATCCCAGGACTCTGGGATCATGACCCGAGCTGAAGGCCGTTGCTTTGCCAACGGAGTCCCCCAGGCACCCAAATTAAAAAATATTTTCTTGCTGAAAACTGCTAACCATCATCTGTGCATTTAGCAAGCTGTAATCTTTTAGCTGGGAGGAGGGTCTCGTTTCAGTATTGATGAACGTTGATCAGGGTGGTGGTTGATAGAAAACTGTGACAATTTCTTCAAAGACGACGACTACCAAGGTTGCCGCATCAGCCTACCCTTCCTGTCATGAAGACTTCTGGTAGCGGGCAGGGCTGTGGAGGGACGTGAACAAATTGGAGCGCAGATGGTTGGGAATGTGAAACAGTGCAACTGCTGTGGAACATGGTGCGAAGTTTCCTCCAAAAATTAAAAAATACTCTATGATCCAGTAATCCCACTTCTGTATTGCGGAAAACTGAAATCAGGATCTGAACGGGGTTTCTGCATTTCTAGGTTCATAGGGCACTATTCCCAGGACCCCATGGATGGATGGATGGGCTGAGAGAATGTGGTGTGAATGAGTAAAGAAAATGTAATATTATTCTTTAAAAAGAAGGAAATTCTGTCACACGTTACAATATGAATGAAACTTAAGGTTATTGCGTTACACAAAATAAGCCAGTCTCTCTCTCTCTCTCTCTCTCTCTCTCACACACACACACACACCAGATTTTCTGTGTCCCCTTATATGAGATCTCTAAAGTGGTTGAAAATAATATAAAATAGGGACACCTGGGTGGCTCAGTAGGTTAAAGCCTCTGCCTTCAGCTCAGGTCATGATCCCAGGGTCCTGGGATCGAGCCCCACTCTGGGCTTTCTGCTCGGCGGGGAGCCTGCTTCCTCCTCTCTGCCTACTTGTGATCTCTGTCTGTCAAATAAATGAATAAAATCTTAAAATAATAATAAAAATAAAATAAAAAATAAAGCAGTCAAATTTCTACAAACAGAAATTGAAACCATGGCTCCCAGGGCTGAGGGGTGGAAGGCACGGGGTTGTTCTTCCCTGTGCATAGAGTTTCAGATTTGCAAGATTAAAATTTCTAGCAATCCTTGCACAATTATGTGAATTTAGTTAGTAATACAAAACAGGAAACTCAAACTCGCGTGAGAACAAATGTGTCCTTCCTATCCCCCCAGAATCAAATCAGAAGTTAGGGAGTTAGCCAATGAGGAGGAAGCTGGTGTCTTATTTTCCTATTACTCTATGATGTTTGGGTGCCCTGATTATATACCTCTGGAGAATATCCTAGATATAACCTCAAGATAGAGATTAATCCTAAGGCGCCTGGGTGGCTCAGTGCCTGAGGAATCCAGTTCTTGCTTTGGGTTCAGGTCATGATCTCAGGGTCTGGGATTGAGCCCTGCATCTGAGCTTATCCCTCGCACTCCTCCTCCCCCACGTGCACGCTCTCTCTCTCTCTCTCAAATAAATAAATAAATAAATAAATAAATAAATAAATAAAATCTTTTTACAAAGAGAAAGAAGATTCTACCTAGAGAACATTTCTCAGGTAGTTCTTCCTATCTCAAATGTAGCTGGTGATTAAACCCAGTCATATCACTCCCCCTTTTTTTTTTTAACAGAGAAAGCAACAAGCAGGAGGAACAAAGGAACAACAGGCAGAGAAAGAGGAAGAAACAGCCTTCCTACTGAGCAAGGAGTCCTATGTGGGGCTCCGTCCTAGGACTCTGGAATCATGACTTGAGCCTAAGACAGACACATAACTGATTGAAACACCCAGGAGCCCCGTCCGCCTGGAATCTCAAAACACTTCACCATTTTGTAATCCAAACAGGTTTACCAGCAAAACAGGTTGTACCAGGCCATGCTGGAGGTCCTGAAGACTGTTAACGTTCAGTCATTACAAAATGAAATTAATATTTGAGCAAATATGCACCATTTATTGTGTTTATAGACTTATTTTTGGTTATTGCCTGTTTAATTTTCCCCTTAATCGGGATTGATTTTAAAAGCTGTTCGCATATACAAACCTCTTTTCTTTCACACTGCATTATACTCAGGGCAGAGGTATCCAGTGAAATTTGGTAAGTTCAAACATAAAGTAGAAATTTTCTTCATAATTAGGTTGAGGTTTTTTTTATCAAGACTTGAGGAGATGCTTAGAATTTTAGGCCCTTAAGACTTGATACGGGGAATGTTAATACCATGTCAGGAGCACTTTGTTTCATTTTGCTTTCTAATTTGTTGGCATTCACTGATTAAGCACATAATTAACAAGCTAGTATAACAGGAGAAGGCATTAGGGAGTGGTTTTTCTTGGGTCATTCAGGTCTTCAGTTATCATCAGCAATTCTATTAAGTGTTATCTATTTGCTTTGTAAAATGTAGTTGAGATATTTGAAAAGAGGAGTTTGAATCAGTCATTTCATTTAACCCTTCTTGTTAATATGGAAAATTGGAAGTTGTAGTAACTTGTTTCACAATATAAACTGTGATATTTGACATTCAACTATTATTGGAATGATAGTGTCTACACTGTTTTTATTTGTTTCAGATTACTTCTTTACAAGATGTATCCATGTGATTTTGTGATATTGTCTTGTGTAATTTCTGCTCTGGTAATTATCCTATAGAAACTTAAAACTTATTTTAAGAATAAGTTTGAGAAGTTGTCAGTGTTTATCATTTTTGTTCACAGCAAGCACTCACCTGTTGTCATGGTATCTCATGACATGAGTGGCTCGGTTGGTTTGCCATCTGCCTTTGGTTCAGGGCTCAGGTCATGTTCTCAGAGTCCTGGGATTGAGCTCCAGCAGAGTTGGGCTCCCTGCTCAGCAAGGAGTCTGCTTCGTCCTCTCCTTCTTCCTCTCCCCCTGCTCGTACTCGCTCTCTCTCACACAAATAAATATATAAAACCTTAAAAAAATAAGTGAGCTGAACTGTGTTTGTGCGTAACTGTTAAAAGCATGCCTCGGTTAGACAACTTGACTGACTTTGCTATGTGACCTTGGTAGGTACCTTCTTAGTCTTTCAGTTTCCTTTTGAGGATAATAGATTATTGTTGGCTTGCCTTTGTTGCTGTTCCTAACTGCATCTAAAGCAGTTAGGATATTGGTTAGCATATGATAAATACTGCTGTTGCAGTTGCTGTTATTGTCATCATCTCATTAAGTCTTTCTCAAATCTTAATCCCATATGATAGTACTTACTTCCTTGCTTTCTCTCTCTCACTCTCTTTTTTTTTTATTAAGGTCTTCATATAACTGCTGTATATTACATATTCCTCATTCATTGTGTGATGTAGGCTTCCCCAACTAGAATGCAAGCTCCGTGAGATCAGTCGTAGAGATGTAGAGATTTTTCACTAGAACCTAGAAAGGTGTCTGGAGTATATTGGATACTCAGTAAATATTTTCTGAATGGACTATATTGAATTCTATTCCAAATAGTAACTAGATATTGGGGATATAAAAATGCATGAAGTTCTTTCTCTAAAAAAAATAATAAAGTATAGAATAGAAGAGGCTCATACTTAAACAAAACTCAGTATGATTTTACTCCCCCCCACCTCCCAGAAGTGATTGTGATGGTAAGAGTATTCCTGAGGTTGCTGTCACAGAAGGTGCCGTTAAACCTGGGAAGATTGTTTAAGAGATGGGGGCACCCTGTTTTCTAGCAGAGGTGAAAATTTGAGCGGAATTACAGATCTTGAAGTCCAGGTTAACAACAATGTAGGCTGATTAGAAATGGGGGGACTGGGTGACTCAGTTGGGTGTCTGACTGGATTTGGCTCAGGTCATGATCTCAGGGTTCTGCAGTTGGTTCCATGCTTGGTATGGAGCCTTCTTAGGAGTCTCTGTCTCCCTTTCCCTTTGCTAAACCCCTCTCCCCAACCTGCTTGCTTATATGAATGCAAGCCTCTCCCTCTCAAAAAAAAAAAAATGTAGAGTGTCTAGCTAGGAGGTTGGTGGGGATCACGGAATCAGATTTGGGAGTAATAGCAATTGGAGATACAGCTTGTCTAGCCCTTGCCTGGACAGAAGCAATGAGATTTGGAGATTTAATATATGAAATTTAATGATAACTGGATGTAGCACTAACATTTTAGTTCAGGTTTTATTTTGAAGGTAAGAGTATGTTTCATTATAGAATATTATAAAAGAATTTGATTTTTTAAAATATTTCCTTTTAGAAATTGAGAACTATGTACAAAACACAAATTTCCCATAACAATTCATTATTTATTTATTTATTTATTTATTTATTTTTAAAGATTTTGTTTATTTGTCAGAGAAAGAGTGAGAGAGTAGAGACCACAAGAGTGTGCATATAAGCTGGGGAAATAGCACACATAGGGAAAAGTAGGCTGGCTCCCTGCTGGGCAAGGAGCTGGATATGGGACTCAATCCTAGGATCCTAGAATCACGATCTGAGCCCAAGGCAGATGCTTAAACCGACTGAGCCAATCAGGTGCCGCTCAGCTTTGTGTTTAATTGGTTATTTAATATGGGTCAAATTGCTAAACTTTAAGTTGAGAACCCATTAAAAAAAAGAGCTCCACTTTGAAATACTTGATTTTAGAAGTTGGTGATGATACTTTTTAAGGAGCTTTTTTTCCTTTTTTTCATTTCAGTGTAATTAGTTTAAAAGCTAAAATTGGCTTTTTTTTATTAAAGATTTTATTTATTTATCCGACAGAGAGAGATCACAAGTAGGCAGAAAGGAAGGCAGAGAGAGAGGAGGAAGCAGGCTCCCCGCTGAGCACAGAGCCTGATGCGGGACTGGATCCCAGGATCCTGAGATCATGACCTGAGCCGAAGGCAGCGGCTTAACCCACTGAGCCACCCAGGCGCCCTAAAATTGGCTTTTTGAAGCAAGCTCTTTTTAACCTTGCCAAAAAAAGCTTATTTGTGTGTCTATATGTCTTAAAAGTTCAGGCTTTTAATATTTAATTTATTAATACAAAAAGAATATTTGGCAATTTGTATATTTTCCCCTCTAGAGAAGGGGTTGATTTGAAATGGAAATAAAATTATAGTATCACAGTAATTAATATTGCTGAATCAGATTCTAAAGACTGGTATTTCTTTTCATGGAGAAATTACCATTTTTATTTGATGTAGCAGATTTACTTGGGAGTTGGTAGAGTCATCCAGTCATGCATTTCTAAATTATTGGATGAACAACACCATAATTGGTCCTGGCCAGTCTGGGTGAGCAAGGTGGGGACTGAGGGAAGGGGCTTTTACCATCTTTCCTTTATACCTAAATGCCTTACTGTTATTCAAAGCAAACTGGATTATTCTTTATGTACTGATCCTTGGTTAGTATTCACCAGTGTTCCTTTTCTAAATATGAATTATTGACATCAGTTTTATGTTCACTTTGGCAATCTTATGTTCATTATTTTCATTTCATTATTACCTTTAAAAGACAGTGAAAGCTACAAGCATACATGTATTTGAATAAAACATATTTTACGGCAATGCAGATCACTGACCCTCTGACGATTTTCTTTTATAAATGAGAACATAATACAGTGAATACTTCCAATTATTTTAGCAAAGCGCACATTCAGTAGTCTGTGTGTACAAGGTAAATAGAAAGCATATCATGGGATCTAGAGTGTAGGAAAATGGGACCTAGGAAACCCAATTTGTGAATCTAGGGAGTTACAGAATATTACTGAACACAGCCTCAGAGTGACCACCTCAGTTCTGCTCCTCCCTTCTCACTAGTTTATCAACCCCTGGAGTTTTCAGTGTTCAGCTCCCAGGACAAGAGCTATTTATTAGCAGCAATCCATTGCCCATACAAAGGTTAGATTCTTCATCTCCCTATACACAGATCCTTCATCTCCCTTTACAGATTCTGTAAAGGGCTACAAGGGAAAAAACAGTTGCAGAAGACCAATTCACATCTGTCAGGTTCTCACCCCTCTAGAGTCTTGGCAACTCAAGTCCTTTTTCCTGCAGGAACTTTCCAGTGTCTTTTGTTGTATTTTATCTTGTTGTTCTGGTTGATGTCAGTGGGTTATTTAGTCTTCTATCAGTTACTTCATCTTACCTAGAAGCAGGTTTGTCAATTTCTTTCAACATTTTATTAATATAATACATGCTATTTTATATATTTTGAGACTACATACCATTAGGCTCATACATATTTAGAATTATTTTACCTTCTTGATGAATTTTTCAATATATATTGATCTTCTCTGTTTTCAGTGAGACTTCCAATTTTAAGTCTATTTCATCTTACTTTAACATAGTTATACCTTTCTTACAGCTAGTGTTTTCTCAGTAGGTCTAGATCTCTACATTTACTTTCAACCTTACTATGTACTTAATGCTTTAAGTATATGTTTTATAAATAGTATATGGCTGGATTTTTCTTTTTAATGTAGTCTGATAGTATCTCTTGACTTGCCAGTTTACTTGGATTTTATTCTTGGTTTTGTTTGTATATTTGCACTATTTTATAACATCTTATTGATTTCAATTTGTTTAAGGGCCTCAGGCATTAAAAAATGACATAATCATATCACTCCTTGTGTCCCTAAAGGGGATATCAGAGGGGGAAGCACACCATGAGAGACTGTGAACTCTGAGAAACAAACTGAAGGTTTTGGAGGGCAGGAGGGTGGGGGTATGGGGATGGGGATGGGTGGTGGGTATTAAGGAGGGCACGTACTGCACAGAGCATGGGGTGTGGTGCATAAACAATGAATTTTGGAACACTGAAAAGAAATAAAATAAAATGGGGGGGGGGAGAACTCTTCAGATTCAGCTTTACACAGAATCCCCTACAGAAAAGAGCACTGGAAGAAGATACTCTATCTAGATGGAAATCTACCAATGGGGGGGGGTTGGTTTGTATTTTGTTTTGTTTTGTTTTTGGATTTGTTTGTTTGTTTGTTTTGTTTTGTTTTAAGATTTATTTAGAGAGAAGGCTTGAGTCGGGGAAGGGGCAGAGGGAGAGAATCTTTCAAGCAGACTCCTCTCTGAGTGAGGAGCCCAATGCAGGGTTCAATCCCACAACCCTTGAGATCAGGACCTGAACCAAAACCATGAGTCAGATGCTCAACCAGCTGAGCCACCCAGGTGCCCCAACCTTGGAGGTTTTGATTAAGAATGGTTAGGTAGCCAATGCCAGAGGTTAGTCAGTCCCTACCCATGTTTTTCAGACTCTTATACAAACCATTGCTTCTGTGATGCTCTGATATTAATCCCTCTTATGAGGTGGCAGGTAGTAGGTGTCCCAGAAATAAAGATGAGAGGCATAAGCTGAACTGAAACTGCTTTTTATTTTATATTATATTATTTTATTTTGTTTTATTTTATTTTTTAAGTAGACTTCCGTGTCCATTAGGGATCCCAATGTGGGACTTGAATTCATGACCTGAGCTCAAGACATCCCTCACATTCAGAGTTAGATGCTTAACCAACTGAGCACACAGGCACCCCAAAACTGCTTTTTATCATTTTTAAATTTTTAATTTTTTAAAAGATCTTATTTATTTGCCAGAGAGAAAGAGAGAGCAAGCGAGTGAGAACATACAAGCAAGGGGAACAGCAGGCCGTGAGTGGAGTAAGCTCTCCACTGAGCAAGGACCGAGATGCAAGACTCTATCCAGGACCCAAGATCATGACCTGGGCTGACAGCAGACGCTAAACCAACTGAGCCACCCAGGTGCCCCACCACTGGTTTAATTCTAAGGGAGGTAGATCCTGTGTCAACATCTTGTCAGAAATCTCAATTTGCTATTTTTTGATTTTGTTAAAATTAATAGTCCTATTCTATTCTGTGATCTAAATGTCCAGTATTTTAGTCATAGTTCTCAATTGAAAGGATTCATTAGTTATCAGTTATTCTTTACTGTGGTTCTTGCTCCCTTTTGTTGTTGTAATCTGTTTCGTGCTTTATGGATTAATTTAGAGAATTCTTTAGCACCACTCAGTGCCATGTGGCATTTTAGAAGCTGACTGAATATGCAGCATTGAACAAAACTGAAAAAAATCCCAGTTTTTCCCAATTTACATTTTACTTAGATGACTAGGTTTTTTTCAGCTAGTAGTTTTGTTTTGTTTTTCTTCCAAGAAGAGTTTCTGGGTGCTATATTTCCTTAGTATTTTTTTTAAAGATTTTATTTATTTATTTATTTGTCAGAGTCACAGGTAGGCAGAGAGGCAGGCAGAGAGAGAGAGGGGGAAGCAGGCTCCCCGCCAAGCAGAGAGCCTGCCATGGGGCTTGATTCCAGGACCCTGAGACCATGACCCAAGCCGAAGGCAGAGGCTTTAACCCACTGGGCCACCCAGGCAACCCTCCTTAGTATTTTTATGTTTGAAAATGTTTGTTACTTTGTACTTGCACTATGGCTTGGCAAGGTGTAATGGTCTAGGACCCCATTCCTTTTCCCTAGAACATTGCAAAGGTTAGTTCAAGGCGTTCTGGCTTTCAGTTTTGCCAGCATCAGACTGAGTATATTTTTCTTTTCACCAACAAGTGATTTAACATTCAGTAACTTATGCAGAATATGACATGAGTTTGATTACTTAAAGTGTGTGTGTGTGTGTGTGTGTGTGTGTCTGAAGTTTGTGACCTTTCAGTATTGTTTTATTTTTTTAATTTTTAATTTTTTTCATTTGGTATGGCTATACTTTGCTTTCTTTTTTTTTTTTTTTTAATTTTAATTCCAGTGCAGTTAACATGTTATATTAGTTTCAGGTGTACAGTATAGTGATTCAGAGTCCCATATATTACTCAGAGTGCATCAAGGTAAGTGTACTCTTAATCCCCTTCACCTATTTCACGCATCCCCCACTCCACCTCCCCTCTGGTAATCTACTGTTCTCTAAGTTGAGAATCTGTTTTTTTTTTGGTTTCTCTTTTTTTCTTTATTCATTCCTTTTGTTTCTTAAATTCCACACATGAGTGAAAGCATATGGTATTTGTCTTTGCCTGACTGGCTTATTTTATTTAGCAGTATACTCTCTAGATCCATCCACGTTGGTGCAAATGGCAAGATTCCATTCCTTTTTATGGTTCAATAATATTCTAATGATATATAACACATCTCCTTTATTCTGCAATCTGTAGACACTTGGAGTGCTTCCATATCTTGTAACAAATGCTGCAGTAAATATAAGGGTACATATATCCCTTTGAATTAGTGTTTTTGTATTCTTTGGGTAAATACCTGGTATTGTGATTACTGGATTGTAGGGTAGTTCTATTTTTAGTTTTTTGAGGACTCTCCATAGTCTTCCACAGTGGCTGCACCAGTTTGCATTCCCACTAAGAGTGCACGAGGGTTCTTTTTTTCCCATATCTTCTCCAATGCTTGTTGTTTCTTGCATTTTTTTATTTAAGCCATTCTGATAGGTGTGACATGATTATCTTATTGTGGTTTTGATTCGTATTCCTGTGATGATGAGTGTTTTCATGTGTCTGTCGGCCGTCTGAAAGTGTTTTTTGGAGAAATGTCTGTTCATATCGTCTTCCTATTTTTTATTTGGGTTATTTGTTTTTTGGGGGTATTGAGTTGTATAAGTTCTTTATATACTTTAGATAATTCCCCTCGATTGGATATGTCATTTGCAAATATCTTTTCCCATTCCCTAGCTTGTTTTTTAGTTTTGTCACTTGTTTCCTTTGCTGTTTTCAATGTAGTCACAAGAGTTTGCATTTTGCTTTTATTTCTCTTGCCTCAGAAGACATGTCTAGAAGAATATTGCTATGACTAGTGTCAGAAAAGGCTACATGCGAAAGAATGAAACTAGACCACTTTCTTAGACTATACACAAGAATAAACTCAAATGGATTATGGATCTAAAATGTGAGATGTGAAACCAAAAAAAATCCCAGAGAAGAACACAGCCAGAAATTTCTCTGATGTTTTATTTTTAAACAAATATTTTTTCTTTCCAGTTGTGTGCTTTTTTAATATACTTTCTTTTGACTATACCTGATGTCTTTATTCATACTAATTTTTTGTTTGTTTGTTTTGATCCTTTGAATTTCCTGATTGTGGCTTTAATCTCTGTTACGATTTCTTTTCTTCCTGGTTCTTGTCTGTGTGATACTAGCTCACTTTTTAGGTCATTATATTATGTCTTTGGTAATGGCATTAGGTACTAGTAAACAAGGGATGATTTTTTTCTGCCCCTAAAGATTTTATTTATTTATTTGAGAGAGAAAGAGCAAGAGCCAGAGGGAGGGGAGAAGGACAAGCCAACTCCCTACCGAGGTATTCTCTAGCCTAATTTTATGTTATGTTATCTGCTTCACATGAAATACATGAACTGAAATGTAGCTGGATTGCAACATTACTAATTAACAGTATACCAATTAGGAGACTGACTAATACCCACTTTTAGATGGAAAACTGATGTCTAGAAGGAAATCTCTATATGCCATCCAAAAATTTCTTAACTGCAAACTCTGAAGTAGAGGCAAAATGTAGAGACTCTGAAGGCTTATTTTTTTCCTTTGTATCTTATTATTTTGTTACAATCTAGTATCTTGGGCAGAATGTTTTTTACCTTAAACTGTAATCGTTATCTTTTCATTCTCTCTGTTGTTGCCCTCCCCCACCTGAATTCCATTTCCTTAAAAACGAAAACAAATATTTCAGCAGATGTTGAGGGTTTTTTTTTGTTATTTGTTTTGTTTTGTTTTAACGTAACTTGTAATTTGTGTTTCATACTGAGAATTAAAATATCAGCTATAGGCCAGTATTCAAAAATACTTCATAAAAAGTATTTTGGATGTGTGGACACCTTTCATATAAGTAAGTGCCATAAGCAGGCTGCATTGCTTTGGCTCATTAACTTTTCTCGTCACATGAAAGTTTAATTAAAAAAAAAAAAAACTTTTAACCCTATTTTCAGTCAGTCCACAAAAATGTGGCTTATTTTTCTGGTTATATAATATGTGGAACTTTATACTTGGTGTACTGTGAAATATAAAAAGAACTTAAGGAGATCGATCTCTATAAAGTTAGGAGAATAAAGTAATCAAGTGCTAAGAGGTATAGATGTTAAATGCATCTGATGTTACCAAAAGGAAGAACACATACATCTTGCCTAAATTTACTGAAAACTATTAAATCATGTTACTTTTTAATTTTATCATGCTACATAGGAAATTTATTGAAAAATAAGGAATATCTTTCATTTGTACAGTGAAATGCATGTTAATTGTTGCTTCTCTTTTACATGTGTAGATTATATTTGTAATATAATAGTATAGTATAGTCAATAGTATAGTATAGTCAATTTTATACCTGTGGGAACAACTTTGTAGTAGAAACAATTACCTTAATCATATTAAAGATTCTCAGCTTCTTCAATAACTACTGTAATGATTGATTATAAATGTAGGTCGGTAATGAGACAAAGTTCATGGAAGGAAAAGCATATCGTAGTTGTTGGTGAGGAGAGAAAATGCTGCAGTTAACACTGTTTCCAGTTCTATAGACTATTTAAAGGTACATTTATGGACTTTTTTTTTAAAACCCATTTTTTTAAAAGATCTTATTTATTTATTTATTTGACAGAGAGAGAGAGATCACAAGTAGATGGAGAGGCAGGCAGAGAGAGAGAGGAGGAAGCAGGCTCCCCGCTGAGCAGAGAGCTCAATGCAGGGCTGGATCCCAGGACCCTGAGATGATGACCTGAGCCTAAGGTAGAGGCTCAACCCACTGGGCCACCCAGGCAACCCCCCCTTTTTTTTTTAACCCATTTAAAAAAAATAGACTTTATTTTTAGAACAGTTTTAGATTCACAGCAATATCAAGGAGAAAGTTTGCGTATACTTTGTGCTCCCACGGATGCACAGTTCCCTGACTAACATATCCTACATCAGAGTATGGTACATTTTTTTAAACTGTTAAAGCTACATTGAACAACATCATCGCCCAAGGTCCATGGTTTACTTTGGGGTTCATCCTCAGTGTTGTACAGTCTCTGTGGTTTTGACAGTTGTTTAATGACATGTAGTCATCATTATAATATCATGCAGAATAGTTTCACTGCCCTAAAAATAATCCCTCCTGCTAACCCCTGAAAACCACTTACCTCTTTATTGACTCTTTAGTTTTGCCTTTTCTGAATTTCCTGGGATTTTTGCGAATTAAATTTTCCCAAATTAAATCGTATAGTATGTAGCCTTTTCAAATTGTTTTCTTCCATTAGTAATAATACATTTAAGGTTCCTACATGTCATTTCATGGCGTGATCGTTTATGGCTTCTTAGAGTTGAATAATATTCCATTGTCTGGATGTATCACAGTTTATCCATTCACCTACTGAAGGTACATACATATTTATTGGGTTCTGTTGATATTATGTTGAGTGTTTTTACATCTATGTTCATAAGAAATATTGGCCTGTAGTTTTATTTTCTTGTTCATCTATGTGGTTTTGGTATTTAGGGTAGTCTTAGTCCCTTATAGGTACCATTGGATAAGTTATATCCTCATAGGATAAGTTAGGAAGTATTCCCTCTGCTTCTGTCTTCTAGAAGAGGTTGTAAAATGTTGATATAATTCCTTAAATGTTTGGTAGAATTCACCAGTGAATCCATCTGGAGCTGATGCTTTCAGTTTTCAAAGGTTGTTTACTATTGATTAATAGATGATCTGAATAGGCTTGTATTGATTTCTCCTTGTTTGAGATTTGGCACATTGTGGCTTCCAAGGTACTGGCCTATTTTATCTAGCTCATCAAATTTGCAGGCATAGAGCTGTTCATATTCCTCTGTTATCTTTTTAATGTCAGTGGGATTTGTAGTTGAGTTGTAATGTCAGTTTTTCATTTCTAGTGTTAGTAATGTCTGTCTTTGTTCTTAGTTAGCTGGCTAGAGGTTTCTGAATCACTCCTCGCCCCCAGAGAATTAGTATTTGGTCATAACATTTTCCCCTTTTGATTCCCTATTTTCAACTTAAGTGTTTGCTGTTCTAATTCTTATTGTTTCTTCTCCTTCCTTTGGATTTAATTTTAATCTAATTTCTTAAGCTTAGATTTTTGATTTTAGATCTTTCTTCTTCTTAGTTTATGCATCTAATACTATTTTCCCTCTAAGCATTGCTTTCACTCTCAGTACTTGAGTACTTTGATTTAGTTCAAAATAGTTTTTCATTTCTCTTGAGATTTCTTCTCTGACCTCTATGTTATTTAGAAGTATGCTGCTGGGTGTTATATTCAACTAATGATGTACTATAAGTTGGCTCTTTAAATTTAAATGAAAAATAAATTAAAAAATAAAAGCACACACACAAAATAAAAGTATGTTGTTTAAGTATTTTGATATTTTCCAGCCAATTTTCTGTTACTGATTTATTTAATTTCATTGTCATCTGAAAACCTATACTTTGTGATTTCTATTCTTATAACTTTGTTGAGGTATTTTATGGCCCAGAATGTGGTCTGTCTTATTGAATATTTCATGTGAGCTTGACAGTAATGTATATTCTTCTGTTATTT
Organism: Mustela nivalis; assembly: GCF_964662115.1. NCBI lineage: Eukaryota > Metazoa > Chordata > Mammalia > Carnivora > Mustelidae > Mustela > Mustela nivalis. The sequence goes on from NC_139025.1 coordinate 142,381,976, forward strand.
GGTGAATTTGATGTCAGTTATATTAAATTGCTTGATGATGCTGTTGAGTTCAGTTATGCCCTTACTGATTTTTCTGCCTGTTGGAACCAATATTCAACATTTCCGATAGAAATGTAGTAAATAAAATGCAGTCTAATTTAATAGCTTTCACTAAATTTACTCAAGATGTCTGTTTTCTTCTTTTTGGTAACAACAAATCCCTTTAATATCTATTTGTCCTATGTTGAAGTCTCCTCCTATAATAGTAAATTTCTCTGTATTTCCTTGAGGTTTTAACACTTTGTCTCATATATTATGATGTTTTGTTATTAGGTTCATATGCTTTAAGGACTGTTATGTCTTCACAAGAATTGACTCCTTTATCAATTTTTAATGCCCTTCTTCATTTGAAATAATTCTCCTTGCTCTGAAGATTGCTCTGCTGGAAATTAATGTAGCTATGTTAGTTTTGATTGGTGTTATAGCAAAGTATATCTTTCTCTACTTTTAATCATTTATGTGTCCTTTAAGTGTTTTTTTTTTTTGTAGACAGAATATAATTGAGTATTGGTTTTGATATATGGACAATCTGGTTTTTAATTGGTGTATTTAGACCATAGACTTTTACAGTGATTGGTGATCCAGTTAGATTAATAACTGCCATATTTGTGTTCTAATTGTTGCTCTAATTCTTTGTTCCTCTTTTTGTTTATGGTCTTTTTCTGCGTTCTGTGGGTTTAGTTAAGTATATGATTCCATTTTCTCTCCTTCCTTAGCAGATCAGTTATAGTTCACTTTTTATTTTTATTTTTTTAGTGTTTGCCCTAGAGTTTGCAGTATAAATCTACTTTCAGATAAACACTTCACAGTTATAGATTTACAGGTAGTACAATAACCATATAATAACAAGTATTCCCAATTCCTCCCTTCTATCCATTCCATGTCATTACTGTAATTCATTCCATTAGTATTTTGTTGCTATTATTATTTGAATAGACTGTTATCTGTTATGTCAATTAAGAAAAAAAGAAAAACATTCGGGTGCACGTGCCCCTTTGGATCACTACGTTTGTATCTTGAGGGTAAATACCCAATAGTGCAATTGCTGGGTCATAGGGCAGTTCTATTTTCAACATTTTGAGGAACCTCCATGCTGTTTTCCAGAGTGGCTGCAGCAATGTCCACAATAGCCAAACTATGGAAAGAACCTAGATGTCCATCAACAGATGAATGGATCAAGAATATGTGGTATATATACACAATGGAATACTATGCAGCCATCAAAAGAAATGAAATCTTGCCATTTGCGACAACATGGATGGAACTAGAGCGTATCATGCTTAGCGAAATAAGTCAAGCAGAGAAAGACAACTATCATATGATCTCCCTGATATGAGGAAGTGGTGATGCAACATGGAGGCTTAAGTGGGTAGGAGAAGAATAAATGAAACAAGATGGGATTGGGAGGGAGACAAACCATAAGTGACTCTTAATCTCACAAAACAAACTGAGGGTTGCTGGGGGGAGGGGGTTTGGGAGAAGGGGGTGGGATTATGGACATTGGGGAAGGCATGTGCTTTGGTGAGTGCTGTGAAGTATGTAAACCTGGTGATTCACAGACCTGTACCCCTGGGGATAAAAATATATGTTTATTAAAAAAAAAAAAAAAAGAAAAGCTTTTATCTTCCCTTATTACTTTTTTGATATTCTTTATCTACATGAGTTTTTGTTCTGTAGGAGTTACCTTCTTTTTGAATAATTTCTTTTGACATTTCTTGCAAGGCAGATCTATAGACCATGAATTCCCTCAATTTTGTTTGTCTGAGAGGGTCTTTGTTTCTTTTAAAGTGTAATTTCTCAAGATACAGAATTTTGGATTGGTGGATTTTCCCCCCTTAATACTGTATATATCACTCCACTGTCTTATTTCTTATATTGTTTCTGAGGAGAAATTGCTTATAATTCTTATATTTGTACTTCTGTAAGTACGGTGTTTCCCCCACTCTCCCGGCTTCTTTCAAGATTTTTTATTTTCTATACTTTATATCGACTATACTTAGATGTAGTTTTTTGTTTTTTGCAGGGGGCGGGGCAGGGTTGTTGCATTTCTTCCTTGATCTGTGGTTTGCTGTCTGACATTAATTTGGGGAAAATTCTCAGATGTTATTGCTTCAAATGTTTCTTACTTTCATTTTCTTCCCCTTCTGGTATTCATGTTATGCATATGTTATACTTTTTTAGTTGTCCCACAGTTCTTGGATATTTCATTCTATTTTTTTCAGCCTTTGGTCTTTTTGATTTTCAATTTTGGAAGTTTCTGTTGACATATACCTTAGCTTAGAGGTCCTTATCAGTTTGCAGCCTGCTAATGATCCCATCAAAGACTTTCTTCATTTCTCTTAGAGTATTTTTTATCATGAGCATTAAAAACAAAAAAAAAGTTTTTTAGAAGTTCTGTCTTTTTAGTTATGTTACTCACATATATTGTCTGCTTTTCCTCCATTAGACTCCCTTAGCATGTTAATTAGCATGTATTGCTGGTCTGATCAACATTTTTGTTAAATATGAGTAGTTTTGATGCTTCCCTTTTCTCTTCAAACTGTTTTTTTGCCATGAAGTTTGCCTTGTAAATTTTTTTTGAACCAGGCATGATGTCCTGGGAAAAGGAACTGCAATAAAAAGAACTTTAGTAATGTGGTGGTATGGTATGGGGAGAGGGGAAGTGTTCTGTAGTCTTCTGATTAGTTCTCAGTGTTTTAGTGAACCTGTGCCTGTGGCCTATAAACTTTAAACCTGTTTCTCAATCCCTGCCCCCCATCTTTAGGTGGGACAGAATGGATAGAGGGGTTTAAAGGTGAATATTTCCCTTTGCTCATGTTAAAGGCTTGAGGGAGCTGGAGCTGGATATTTCCTTTTCCCTAGGTTACTTGGGCTCTGCTGTCATAGAATAGTTTGTCTTGAAGGCAGGCCTTGTAAAGAACAGAATGTTCTGGTATATTTCAAAATGATCACTTTTCCCATATTCCCTGCTTAGAAACACAAAGGGATTTTTCACTGATCTTTACTGTGAGAACGTGAGAGGCATAAAACTCACAAAAGTGTATACATGCAACCCAAAGCCCAAACACTCCCCCCCCCCAGGAGTTTTTAACTTTTATATTTGTCTTCTCTGAGACTTCAGGAATTCCTCAATTACAGTTTAGGTTTTTTTACCTTGGTATTTCTTTTTGTGATAGTTTCTGCTGTGGCTCTGGTATTTTATGATTTTCTGTATCTGCCCATCTGTGTCCAATTTGGAGAGCAGAAATTACTCTGCGACCTCAGTAGTGGGGGATCTAAAAGAGTTGTTGATGTTCAGATTGCTCAGTTTGTTTACACACATAACATGGAGGGTAAATAACATGCTGGGTCAACCAGGAAATCAAAGAGGAAATGAAAAAATACATGGAAATAAATGAAAATGAAAGCACAATCGTCCAAAATCTTTAGGATTCAGCGAAAGCTGTTCTGAGAGGGAAGTTTGTAGCAGTGCAGGACTACCTGAAGAAACAAGAAAAATGCCAAATAAACAACCTAGCCTTACCCCTAAAAGAGGTAGGGGGAAAATAAAAGAACAAAGCCAGTAGAAGGAAGGAAATAATCTAGCACAAAAAGAAATAAAATAGAGACTTCAAAAAGCAACAACAACAACCAAGAAAGTTTAATGAAACTAATAGCTGGCTCTTTGAAGAGAGCAACAAAATTGATAACCCTTTAGCCAGACTCATGAAGAAAAAAGAATAATCAAATAAATGAAATCATAAATGAAGGAAGAGAAATAACAACTGACACCTCAAAAATGTAAAAGATTATAAGAGAATATTGTGAAAAATGGTATGCCAACAAAATTGGACAACCCGTAAGAAATAATTAAAATTCTAGAAACATACAACCTACCCAAACTGGAACAGGAAGAAAAACAAAAACAAAAACTGAACAGAATGATTATTAGCAATGAAATTAAATCAGTAATCAGAAACTCCCGACAAATAAAAACACAGGATCAGATGGCTTCACAGGTGAATTCTACAAAAGATTTAAAGAGTTAATACTTATCATTTTCAGAGTATTTTTTAAAACTAGAAGAGGAGAGAAGGCTTCCAAATTCATGCTATGAAGTCGACATTACCCTGATAACCAAAACAAAATAAAGGCACTACAAAGAAAGAAAAATAACAGGCCAATATCTCTGAATGAACATCGATGCAAAAATTCCTCAACAAGAAGATATTAGCAAACTGAATCCAACAATACATTTTAAAAAATCATGTACCATGATGAAGTGAGATTTATTTCAGGGATGCAAGAGGGGTTTGTATGGGTCATTATTCACAAATCAATTACTGTGACATACCACATTAATAAGAGAATGGTGGAAACCATCTGATTATCTCAATAGATGCAGAAAAAAGCATTTGGCAAAGTACAACATCCATTCATGATACAAACATTCAACGAACTAGGTCTAGGGGGATCATACCTCAACATAATAAAAGCAGTATATGACAAACTCATACCTAACCCCTTACTCAATGGTGAAAACCAGAGTTTTTCCTCTAAGACCAGGAATAAGACAGGAATGTCCATTCTCACTACTTTAATTCAAAAAGACATCTAAATTGGTAAGGAAGAGGTAAAGCTGTCACTCTTTGCAGATGGCATGGTGTACTGTATGTAAAAAACCCTAAAGACTCCACTAAAGAAACTCCAAGAATTGATAAATTCAGTCAGTCCTAGGATACAAGATTAATATACAGAAACCTGTTATATTTGTATACACAATAATGAAGTAGTAGAAAGATAAAGAATACAGTCACACTTTAAATTACACCAAAAATAATAAAATACTTAGGAATAAATTCAACCAAGGAAGGGAAAGACTTCTACTTTGAAAACCATAAAACATTGATGAAATAAATTTAAAAGTTACCCAAACAAATGTAAAGATACTTCTTGTTTATGGATTGGAAGAACAAAAATTTTTCAAATGTACATACTACCAAAAGTAATCTAGAGATTTAATGCAATCCTTTTCAAAATACCAACATTTTTCACAGACCAGAACAAATAATCTTGTAATTTGTATGGAGCCACAAAATTCTCCAAATAGCCAAAGCAGTCTTGAGAAAAAACAGCAAAGCTGGAGATATCCCAGTTCCAGATTTCAAGATATACTGCAAAGCTGTAGTAATAAAAAACTGTGCTATTGGCACTAAAATAGACGTATAGATAATGGAACAGAATAGAGAGTCCAGAAAGAAACCCATGCTTATATGGTCAATGTGCAATAAGAGAGGCAAGAATCGACGATGGGGAGAAGACAGTCTCTTCAACAGATGGTGCTGGGAAAACTGGACAGCTACATGCAAAAGAATAAAGCTGGGCCACTGTCTGAAAACATACACAAAATTTAAATGGATTAAAGATCTAAATGTGAGACTCAAAACCATAAAATTCCTAAAAGAAAACACAGGCACTAATTTCTTTGAAATCAATTGTAGAAACAGTTTTCTAGATGTCTCCTAAGGGAAGGGAAACAAAAGTAAAAATAAACGATTGGGACTGTATCAGAATAAAAAGCTTTTGCATAGCAAAGGAAACTATGAACAAAACAAGGCAACCCACTGAATGGGACTTCTCCCATTTATTTACAAATAAATATTTAAATAAATATTCATATACTTACAAATGTATATATTTGTAAATGATATATCCAACAGGGGGTTCATATCCAAAATATATAAAGGACTTAGATCAATACTATAAAAAAACAAACAATCTGATTAGAACATGAGGCAAAGGACCTGAATAGACATTTTTCCAAAGAAGACCTCCAGATGGCCAGCAGACACATGAACAACATCGCTAATTATCAGGATAATGCAAATCAAAACCACAATGAGAGATCACCTTAATAATCTGTCAGAATGACTAGAATCAAAGAGACAAGAAATAACAAGTGTTAGTGAGGATGTGAAGAAAAAGGAACCCTTGTGCACTGTTGGTGGGAATGCAGATTGGTGCAGCCACTATGGAAAATAGTGTGGAAACTTCTCAAAAAATTAAAAATGAACTACTTTATGATCCAGGAATCACACTGCTGGATAATTTGCCCAAGGAAAACAAAACCACTAATTCACAAAAAAAATTTATATATCCCTATGTTTATTGCAGCATTATTTATAGTAGCCAAGATAAGGAAGCAAATCAAGTGTCCATTGACTGAAGAGTGGATAAAGAAGGTAAAGATAAAGAAGATATTGAGAGGGGCGCCTGAGTGGCTCAGTGGGTTAAGCCACTGCCTTCGGCTCAGGTCATGATCTCAGGGTCCTGGGATCGAGTCCCACATCGGGCTCTCTGCTCAGCAGGGAGCCTGCTTCCTCCTCTCTCTTTCTCTCTGCCTGCCTCTCTGCCTACTTGTGATCTCTCTGTCAAATAAATAAATAAAATCTTTAAAAAAAAAGAAGAAGATATTGAGATAAAGATAAAGAAGATATTAAAAAATTATATATAGTATATATATACACACATACATACATGCAGTGGAATATTATTCAGCCATAAAAAAGAATGTAGATGGACCTAAAGGGAAAAATGCTAAGTGAAATAAGGCAGACAGAAACATAAATACTATATGATTTCACTCATATGTGGAATTTGAAAAACAAAACAAATGAATAAGAGACAAAATAGACAAATACAGAGAACAAACTGGTGGATGCCAGGAGGCAGGTGAGGTGGGTAGGAAATAGATGAAGGGGATTGAGAGTATACTTATACTGATGAACACGGAGTAATATTTAGGACTGTTGAATTAAAAAATTCAACAGTAAAGATAGACCGAAATACATTGCATGTAAGAATCTTTGCAGGCACTTGGGATCTTAAATATAGATGGTCTTTGAGATATGGTGTGCCACCCTTGTTAAATTCAGAGAATTATATGAGTCCCAGATTTGATAACAAAATCCAGAAAACTATTTAGGGTAAAACAAATTTGTCTCAATTTATAAAGGTAATGAGTGTTTTTTAGGTTAGGCTTTTAGTCCTATTTTTTTTTTCTTTATAGTGATGGTAGTACAGGAGTAAAATGATTTAAAATTTGTGTTTATTTTGGCTACATATCACTGAAATAGTGATACTTTAAGGATTATTAAAATTTGACAATAGTTAGAATAAAATATCTAATGTGTTTGATGTAATTTATAAACCCATTTCATGATGTATTCAGAATACTGAAGGGGAAGAATCTACAGCCAAGAATACTCTATCCATCAAGACTATCATTCAAGGCACCTGGGTGGCTCAGGGGGTTAAGCCTCTGCCTTCGGCTCTGGTCATGATCTCAGGGTCCTGGGATTGAGTCTCGCATTGGGCTCTCTGCTCAGCAGGGAGCCTGCTTCCTCCTCTCTTGCTCTGTCTGCCTCTCTGCCTCCTTGTGATCTCTGTCTGTCAAATAAATAAAATTTTAAAAGAAAAAGATTATCATTCAAGATACCATTTTACCTTTAAGTGGGAAGAGTTTCCCAGACAAAAGTGAAGATTCATGACCCCCCTACACCAGCCCTGCAAGAAATATTAAAAGGTACTCTTAAGTGCAAAAGAGAGACCAAAAGTGAGAGAGGACAAGAAAGGATGGGGGGAATTCTTAGTAATCAAGGTAATGAGGGCTGCATAAATCCTGATTCACTCAACATAATTTCCAAAAATAATCCACACAGAAAAGCATGAAGAACAAATACAATTGTATGAAACCTACAACTTTGGTGCAACTAGAAAGCAAATGATGTCCAAATTTGTTTTAGCTTTAGGGAAATATTACCAACTTACAGTGTGCTATTTTTAACTTCTGCAGGTCTTTCACATGAGCAAGCATACTTAAGGAAAAACAGTGTGAAAGGGAGAAGAGACTTTGTGAATATCTAAAGTTGATTTGAAATCATTACTAAAAAAAGGAAGTCTATTCTAATAAGTACAAACATTCTGAAAAATACTACTTGTAGGTCAAACAGACCAGCGGTAAAGGACTTAAAATTTATGTGATATTTAAGGAAGTGGTCTTGGGAGGGTAACTGTTTGGGGGCTTTTATAAAGGAAGACAGAGGTAATCATTTGGAAAATGTTTTTTGAATGGAAAAGAAGGGAAGAGATAATGAAATCCTTCAAGATAAATTTAAAAAAAAGTACAAAAAAAGATATTGAATGATATCAGAACTCCTCTCCCTCCTGCTGCTCCCTTAAAAAAAAGCTTCCATTAAAGAGACCATACTGAATGATCCATCCTCCCACTGCCAGTACTTTCCATTGCAATTCATTGAGGCCAGTAATTTTCACGTATACAATCTACTATAAAGAAGAAAACAGATGATTTATAGCTGTTCAGGTGATGAAGTTGTTGTCCCCAAACAATGGAAAAGTGGAAAAAAACCTGTAAAATGATAACTCCAAGCTGAAACCATTCTCCATAAATAAGTGTTTAGAAATGTGACAGATGAAAAAAATCATTATTCAGAATTTGAAAATACTAAGAATAGATTTCGATTTTTTCCAAAGGTATAGATGAAACAAAGTGATTAAATTGCATAAAGAAAAATAAAAAGATAACATTATATCAAAACAAAGATTAAATTACACAGTGACCACAGAAGACTAGATTCAAGTGAAATCTTAAAAAGATTACTGAAGGAAAGCAGGAGATAACTAAGTGAATGGAAATGAGATAAGATTGTTCAGGGGGTTAGGGAGAAGGTGTTTGAAAAGGGAGGTAGATTAGAGGGTCCAGCTTACATATAATTCCTTGGAGCATCTCACTGTGCCTGCAAGTTCAGAGAATATTGGGAACATGTCAGATGGACACAGAAGATAGCATAGTGGATCTCTCATTGGTAAAATCAAAAACAATTTAAACATCAAAAGAAAAAAGGTAATGATTATAATGCATTGAATAAGGTAGCCTATAAGTTGATATGGACATGAATGAGTAAATGCATACATGGAGGAAAAGCAAACTGTCTTATAAAATGCAATTAGTAGTAAATGTAGATATAATGTATTATGAAATTAGAAAATCCCTATTTGACAACCACCATAGTAATTTTTAGGCAAGAATCGTGAATGGATTAATGGATCAGTTAAACTTTGATAAATAGGATATTTACATAAAATTTTATCAAATACTTACTAATTACAAGGGGGAAAATAGTAACTTTATAAGGGAAAAATCTTGGCAGACTCTATCTTAACCAAGTTAACATTACCAGTTGGGACAAATAGATGTCATGTGGATTTTCATGAGAGAGATTGTGGACAGAACATCACTTCTAAGTTGTTCCTGCCAAAAACATAGTCTAAAGGTAATCAGAAAGAAACATTAGACAAAGTCAAATTGAGAGATATATGACAATATAAATATAGCCTGTATTCTGCACAAGTACGAAGGTCCTGAAAGACAAAGACTGAGGAAATATTTCAGATTAAAGAGGTTGCAGTTTTCAGAAAGCAACAGCTAATTCTGGATTGGATCCTGCACTAGCAGGGGGAAAAAGGAAATTGGGAATAATTGAGAAATTTGAATAAGGTTTGTAGATTATAGTGCTATATCCTTGTTTTCTGATTTTGATAATTGTGTTTTTCTTTGTTTTTAAGAAAATATTTAGGGGCAAAGGGACCGTATAACCTCTACTTTAGTTTGTCCAAAGGAGTCAGGAAAAAAAGTGTGTGTATGTGTGTGTGTGTGTCTTTTATTTAGGGAAGGCAGTCATGGTAAAATGTTAACAGTTGGGGAGTTTGGTTGAAGATAAATGAAAAATGTGGAATATAAAGTTAATTTTATGTTACTAATTTCATATAAGCTGCTAGCAGTAAACCAGTGTTTTAGACTAAATGCTATAGATAAAATGAAAAAAGACTTTATTTATGAAAGTTGAAAGCGAAATATTAATATTTCTAGTTTTCAAAGTTATGTCTTTGGGGTCATCCTTGAAATATAAGTGTGTTCTTGTACACATTTTTCTAATTACTGGGAAAGCTCTTTTAGACCTGTAGTTGAAAGACCCAAGAATCCCCTTACCCAAGAATTCAACACTGCCACAGGATGCAAACAGCAAGAGGCTGTCTTTTTTCCATTGGACATTCTTTCCTGCTTTGTCGAAGATTAGTTGACCATAGATTTGAGGGTCTATTTCTGGGCTCTCTATTCTGTTCCATTGATCTATGTGTCTGTTTTTGTGCCAGTACCATGCTGTCTTGATGATGACAGCTTTGTAATAGAGCTTGAAGTCCGGAATTGTGATGCCACCAAGGTTGGCTTTCTTTTTCAATATCCCTTTGGCTATTCGAGGTATTTTCTGGTTCCATATAAACTTTAGCATTATTTGCTCCATTTCTTTGAAAAAGATGGATGGTACTTTGATAGGAATTGCATTAAATGTGTAGATTGCTTTAGGTAGCATAGACATTTTCACAATATTTATTCTTCCAATCCAGGAGCATGGAACATTTTTCCATTTCTTTGTGTCTTCCTCAATTTCTTTCATGAGTACTTTATAGTTTTCTGAGTATAGATTCTGTCTCTCTTTGGTTAGGTTTATTTCTAGGTATCTTATGGTGCTGGGAAAATTGGACAGCCACATGCAGAAAAATGAAATTGGACCATTTCCTTACACCACACACAAAAATAGACTTAAAATGGATGAAGGACCTCAATGTGCGAAAGGAATCCATCAAAATCCTTGAGGAGAACACAAGCAACAACCTCTTCGACCTCTGCCTCAGCAACATCTTCCTAGGAACAACGCAAAAGGCAAGGGAAGCAAGGGAAAAAATGAACTATTGGGACTTCATCAAGATCAAAAGCTTTTGCACAGCAAAGGAAACAGTTAACAAAATCAAAAGACAACTGACAGAATGGGAGAAGATATTTGCAAACGACATATCAGATAAAGGGCTAGTGTCCAGAATCTATAAAGAACTTAGCAAACTCAACACCCAAAGAACAAATAATCCAATCAAGAAATGGGCAGAGGACATGAACAGACATTTCTGCAAATAAGACATCCAGATGGCCAACAGACACATGAAAAAGTGCTCCATATCACTCGGCATCAGGGAAATACAAATCAAAACCACAATGAGATATCACCTCACACCAGTCAGAATGGCTAAAATCAACAAGTCAGGAAATGACAGATGCTGGCGAGGATGCGGAGAAAGGGGAACCCTCCTACACTGTTGGTGGGAATGCAAGCTGGTGCAGCCACTCTGGAAAACAGCATGGAGGTTCCTCAAAATGTTGAAAATAGAACTGCCCTATGACCCAGCAATTGCACTATTGGGTATTTACCCTAAAGATACAAATGTAGTGATCCAAAGGGGCACATGCACCCGAATGTTTATAGCAGCAATGTCCACAATAGCCAAACTATGGAAAGAACCTAGATGTCCATCAACAGATGAATGGATCAAGAATATGTGGTATATATACACAATGGAATACTATGCAGCCATCAAAAGAAATGAAATCTTGCCATTTGCAAAAACATGGATGGAACTAGAGCATATCATGCTTAGTGAAATAAGTCAAGCAGAGAAAGACAACTATCATATGATCTCCCTGATATGAGGAAGTGGTGATGCAACATGGAGGCTTAAGTGGGTAGGAGAAGAATAAACTGGGAGGGAGACAAACCATAAGTGACTCTTAATCTCACAAAACAAACTGAGGGTTGCTGGGGGGAAGGGAGTTGGGAGAAGGGGGTGGGATTATGGACATTGGGGAGGGTATGTGCTTTGGTGAGTGCTGTGAAGTGTGTAAACCTGGTGATTCACAGGGTATTTTACCCCTGGGGATAAAAATATATGTTTATAAAAAAAAAAGATAAAACTCTGAATAAAATGAATGAGCTCATTGTGCTTCCAATAATAAAGATTGGCTTTGAGAAAAAAAAAAAAAAAAGAAAAGAAATAAACAGCAAGAGGTTCTTTATTGTAGTGCGGGGGCCTGCGTGTGGTCAGCAGCTCCTGCTAGCTGAGCACACCAGGATGGGGTGGTGCAGGATTTTTATAGACAGGTACATACAAGTCCCGGATGGGACGGGGCCGATTGGCTGACAATTTGAACATTTGAAAAAGGGCGTACTTGGTGTTAGTGGATTGGCTTTGGAAGACCCCCGCGCGCAAAGAAAAAGGCGGGAAGGGGAAACAAAAAGGGGAAGTTAGATCTTATTACTCAGCAGAAAGACATCCTGTCTACGTGACTATGCGGCCCCCTGCCTATGTGGTCAGGTATCAGGCCATATTTTATGAGAAGGCTATTTGCAGGGAATGCCATATCTTGCTAAGAAACAGTTATTATGAAACTATCAGCTATCATTGTGTTGGGGGAGCCAAGCGGTTACAGAAAGGCAAAAGAGCAGTTAATTCATTGACACTTTGGGGAAAGGGTCTTTCATAGTAAGTTGGAGGAATAGAGAGACATTGTTATAAATCGAGTCCCTTCCTCCACTAACTCCTTCTTTCACCTTGAACTTCTTATTGCTAACTTAGAAGAAATATTTTTGAATAAGTATTTTTGGAAAGGATAATAGGGACTGGCATACTCTTTTTACTGATAGTGAACTATAGTTTGTTGTTGTTATTTTACTGATAGTGAACTATAGTTTTTTCTTTTGTTTTGTTTTAAGATTTTCTTTATTTGAGAGAAAGAGATAGAACACGAGCAGGGGGAGAGGCAAAGGGAGAAGCAGACTCCTGGCTGAGCAGGGAGCCTGATGTGGGGCTCGATCCCAGGATCCTGGGATCAAGACCTAAGCCAAAGGCAGATTGAGACACACAGGCACCCCTATAGTTTTTATTTTAACAAATTTTCTCTAATCATGCTTAATGGATATTGTGAAGCCGCATTACTTGTCTCAATTTTCATGCTTTTTCATAGCTCACTTAATTTGCAAGCCTTAATTTAGAGTAAGAATTATTCTTGGAATAAATACTTTGTTGATTGTCATTTTCTTTCTCTTCTTCAGTATTAGAAGTATGGGAAAACATTTCTGACTAAATCTTTGCTAAACTCAGAATTTTAGTACAGCAGGTACATCTAGGTGCATCTCAAAACATAACTGATTTCAAGTTCAGTGTTTTAATAAGGGTATTCTTATATTCATTATATTCTTAAAGTGGTATGATACAAGGCCAGGATTCTAAGAAACAGTGTCACAATCATTAATGAAAGCTTAAAACTTTCTAATGACAAATATTATGTAAACAAAGTTGATATATTAGTGGGAAATTTGGGAAAGTATTTGTAAAACATAGTTAATATAGCTAAGGAGCTTTTACTTAGATAAGTAAAAAAAAAAAAAAAAATCACAAAGTATGAAATGGCCAAAAGATGGGCAATATAGAGAAAGCAAATCCCAAATGACAACAAATATAAGAAAAATATATCTAACAATTACTAGTTAGGAAATGCATATTAAAGAAATGAGATTTTTATTTTACATACATCTTACTAACAAAACAGTTGTAACATTTATATGAAAATATTATGAAAGAGTCCATTAGTATACCATTTGACATAGAGGCATATCCACAAGGTGTGGTTGAATGACTAAAATAAAGAGTATTGATAGAGTCCCTGTTTTATCAAATGCTGACAAAATCCCTTATTATGTATACATGTATATATGAATATGGTTATATGATCTTGCATAAAAATGTGGAATGAAAAATACTAAGTGAAAAACACTGGTTAAGGGGTTAATTTTGGTTCAGGGGAAAGTAGGGAGGCAAGTATAAAACACTATTTCCATATATATATGCACTTATATAAAATATATATTTGTGTATTTATATTGTAAGGATTTTTTTTAAGATTAATTAATAATAGATTTACTTTCACAAGGTGAGGAAAGGAACCATTAGGCACATGTAGTGTTAAGAGTGTTCCACAAGGAGGGAAAATAGAAAAGTTCCCAGGGAGGAAAGTAGCTGGTGGTTAAGGAAGACACACACACATGCACATAAGCACACACACAGACACATGAATGAGGCTTACTGGATGTAAAGGAGAGTGATGGGAAATAACTTCAGAGAGATAGTTTGAAGCCAGATAATTTATTTTGTTTACTTAATGAGTTTGGATATTACTTCCAGTGCAGAAAAAAAGCTCTAAACTTCTACTTAAATAATTGGATGTATGTTTTAAAAATATCACTTGGTTATCCAAAGGATACGAGCATAGTCATTTGAAGGGCACATGCATCTCTGTGAGGGAAGAAAGGACCTGAGAATAGACTGTAACAAAGGGGTGAGGTAAGTGGACTGCAGGACTGGATGCAGGTTAAAGAATTTCTGGAGAGAGGATACAAAGCAGGAGAGCTAGATAGGAGGCAAAGTGGAATACAAGAAATTGAGATTTTGGAGGTGATGTTGATGAAGTTCTAGAACCTAGATGAGGTTCGGTGGGCTGAGGTCTGGTGCCGATGACCAAGAAAGAATTATTGAGACATCTTTGGTGCAGAATGGTGGTTTATTAAAGGACAGGGACAGGACCTGTGGGCAGGAAGAGCTGCTGCCCTGGGTTGTGGGGATGGCAGGTTATATAGCCTGCGGTTGGGGGAAGGTGAGGGGGAGGAAGGTTTCAATGGAGTTTTCATATGCTAAGGAGGGCCTATAAGGTGCCAGGATGTCCCAGGCCTACCTGAGGCCTTGCCCTGGCGACTTGATCAATGTTGTCTTTAGACCAGCCATTAACATTAAGATAGTTGGGAGACTTTTTGGTGGGGTGTCACAATCCTGCTCTCAATCGTCTTTGTTAGTGAGATTTAGGACATTTGGAAGCCAAGGGAGACTCCTGTCTAGCAGGATTGTGAGCTCTGCAAATTAACCATTTGCTTATTGTTCATGCAGTCAGGGCTGCCTGAGGGATGCTACACATATACTGAGCGGGAGCAGATGGAGAGGGGGGTGCAAGGCGCCAGCTTTTGCTTTGTCTTCAGCCAGCCTCATGCTCCCTCATCAATGTGATTATTGGTGGTGGCAGAGTTAAAGGTGTGACAGTAGGAGTGGGTGTTTAACATAGGGTGGATGTGGATCATTTGGAGGTTGGGGATGTTTTTGCAACGTACTTTTTTTTTTAAAACTGGGATACTGAAATCACCAGTTATACAAGTAGGGCTGGAAAGGGAAGTACCAGGTGAAAGATATCAGTACATGAGGGGGTCACATGGTGCCCTTCAAGAGGACAGTTATTGAGTGGTTTAAGTTTCATGGTGTGAGCTTCAAAATACCTGGGGCTTTTGAAGGAAAAGGAAGGAAAAATAACTTGTAAGATAGAATATGGAGCAAAAAGGACTTACTTATCTTTCCCGCTCTTGAGCATAGTAGATGTAATATTTAAAATAGACCAACAAATATTGGTCTCTGTTTGAGAGGACTTCAGGTGACAGGTTTCAGTTGGAAACTGGAAGAATATTCAAAGAAAAATTTGAGGACACTGGGGAATTTGTTGACCCTAGACTGTGAATTTTACACTGGATGATAAGGGCCCAGTGGTCAACTGTGTCCTCTTGTTTTTTGCGTTCTGCAGCAGACTGGCAGCCAGGGATAAAGGAAAACTTCCTCAGGAGAGTGCTTTCTGAGGAATTAGAAGTTAAACGTGGAACACTAGTCTTGCGGCAGATGGGGGAGTAAGAGGCTCATGTGGAACATGAGCCTACCAACCTTTTTCAGATGTGGAATCTGACTCAGGATTAAAAGAGGCCTCATCTTTAGGTAGCCTGTATTCAAGTACTGCTAATGCTTTTACTAAAAATATACCTTTTTTTTCTTTGATCGTCTAGGTTACTTTTACAAAGAGAAAGTTTGGATTAATGAAGAAAGCCTATGAACTTAGTGTGCTCTGTGACTGTGAAATAGCATTCATCATTTTCAACAGCTCTAACAAACTGTTTCAGTATTCCAGCACTGACATGGACAAAGTTCTTCTCAAGTATACAGAGTATAATGAACCTCATGAAAGCAGAACCAACTCGGATATTGTTGAGGTAACACATATATCTAGTAATGCCTGAATTGCAGACATGATTATTTCTTCCCTTTAGTAACTTTTAACTGTCAGATTGCTTCACATCCACATTTCAAATCCGTTGTATATATATATAAAATACATAAAAATATTTAAAAACATATATTTAATTATATATATATAAAAAAAATTTTTTTTCTCCAAATCATTTCCTGGGATGATCTGATTATTGTATAATAATGTATATATATTTTTTATCCAAATAATTTGTTACAAGGATCTGATTATTGCTCTGTCATGACCCACTTAGGCTATATACATATCCTGTTTATTGAGACAAAATTAGGCTATTGTACTGTGTAGAGCAGTATAATACAGCATTTTATCTATGATTATTTTGTATGCATTTTAAAGTTAATATTATAAGAATCTATATCACTTGGGATAGTATGAAGTTACACTGTTAATATGCTTTAATCATTTCATTGCATCAGTGACTACCCACAATTTTAAACACTAATGAAATGGAAGAAAATGACAAAAATAATACTTATATTTTGTGAATATTATTTTAGTTGTGGGGTGGGGAGAGATTCTTCACTTTTTTTTCCCCTCCTTATCTGTTGTCCTTCAGTATTTCTAATAATTCTGCCAACCTAATTAAAGTGAAAATAAAAGGAATTTTTTGGAATTATTTCCATCTTACTCAGAAATAGGTTTTAAAGCAAAACCTTCAAAAAGGAGAATCTGTATGCCTTCCCCTATAATTCTTTTCTGCTGTAAAATATTTTTATAAAAGATAATTTTCCATTTATATTTCTAATGACATTTTAAATTAGCTTAATACTTTTGTCTTTTTTGTTTACATTTAGAGATTCTGTTTCATTTTTATTCAAAAAAGGAAATTTTTTCCCCTACTACTTCAAAAGTTACATACTTTGGCTTAGTTTTTATATTAGAAGACTATTTCAGTAAATTAGGGATTTCCTTGTGAAAATACTAAAACCGTGTGAAACGATGCGGAATTAACCACAAAGGAAGAAATGAAATCCTAATGTAGATTTTATATGAGTAATTAAAATTAAGATAAAGATTCTTTAACTATTGTAGTGTACAGGAAGCTAATTTACCTGCCTCCACTGATGAAATGCATTTTAAATTTCCTCTATACCCTATCACTCTACTGCAACCATTCATTTTTGGACAGTAATTGATTTAGTTTGTTACTGCGGGGGAAAAAAATCTGCTACTTATAGTTAAAAAAAACCTCTGTTACTTTTTAGCAGTTAATCAGTTGTTTGCAGTGAGAAGTAAAAGCATCTTCTATTACAGCTACAACTCATCTCTGTTGCTTGTTCCCCACAGTTTTATTTAAATGGCTCTTTGCTATGAACATCCCCTGAAATGTGTATGAAGTGTTCGATTTTGCTTTTGTGGTTCACTTCAGTTAAACAACATGGTTACGTAGCCAAACCCCTTAATGCAGTTGTGATTGTATCAATTTTAAGTTACTTTATATTAGCATTTATGGTATATCTTAATCACTTATGTGCGGTATAAATTAGACCCTTTCCCTATTAAACCGTAATTCACTTTGAATTATGATTTTGTAAATTATGAGATCATTATTCAGGTAATCTTTTATCAGAGACTTCATAACTGGATTCCCTTGAAATGGAGAATATCCCTGGTGTGTTTAATTTAAAATGACATCTTATTTTAAAAATCTTTGTATCTTATCAAACGCTCCACTGCCTAAGTCAAAGAAATAGAGTTGACTTTAATAATGCCAACAAATAGATAGTTCAAGCTAGTTTCATTGTAGAAGGCAACCACCTCCTTAACCCTAACTGATGAAGTCCCAGAACCTAAGTCAGGTTCGGTGGGGTGAGGTTCGGAGCTGACGACTAAAGAAAGAATTCTTAAGACATCTTTGGTGCAAAATGGTGGTTTATTAAAGCACGGGGACAGGACCCGTGGGCAGACGGAGATGCTGCTGCCCCGGGTTGTGAGGAGTGGCTGGTTATATACACAGGAGTTGGGTAGGTGAGGACAAAGGGTTGTTCAGAAGGGCTATTGGGATAAAGAAGACTGTCAGGATATGGAAGGCCTGGTTACTATCAAGCCAAGGCCACTTTCCCTCTAATGAGGCGCTAACATAAAGACAATTGGGAGTCTCCTGGTGGAATGTTACATTCCTGCTATCAAACGTCCTTGTTAGTGAGATTTAGGTCTTAAAAGAAATTTAACTTTATTTACTTTTCCTTCTACCTCCATCTCCTTCGGTTTTTTTATGGAGGGGAGGGTGACGTTAGGGCTTGAGGAACTGAGTTATGTATCTTTGGAAATTGGCTATTGATAAGGCAACTTCTTTGTTGTAAATCTCAAGGACATTTGTAAACCAAGAGAGACTCCTGCCTTGCAGGACTGTGATCTCTGCAAGATAACCATTTGTTCTTCTTTTAGGGCAGTCAGGGGTGCCTGTGAAATGTCACACATATTACCAAGGGGAGTGGGTGGAGAGGGGGTGCAAGGTGCCAGCCCCTGCTCCGTTCTCAGCCAGCCTCCTGCTCCGTCATCATTCCCCCCTGAACAATTTTGACCCTTAAATCTTTAAGGTGGTTGAAGGTGGAAGGTCTCATCTTCTGTAACTTCTTCCTGCTGAATAGGGGCGTAGAGCTGTCCCTACCTACTGGGGTCAATATTGATCAGTGGAGGAATGTATAGGGGAGTTACGAAAGGCGGAGGCAGCTGAATCCAGCGCTGACAGTGAACGAGTGTCTTTGCACGTGGTAAGGATCATCTGCTGTGGTGAAGTCATTGCAGCAATGGAGTCTCGGCACCACGTAGAGAAACACTGAACAGAGCAACATATTAAGGTTAATAAGGCGATAAGAATGAGAAGCCCGAAAAGGAGATTTGGCCATAGCCCTCCTTCAAGCCAGGAACTTAACTAATCACTAAAAGAGAGAGAGGGACCTTGTAGAGCCTTAATCTGGGCATTCATATCCTTTATTAGTCCTGTGATACTTTTGTGATAGTCTGGGATGTACACACAACATTCTGTCTTGATAATTGCACATGTGCCACCCTGGGCTGCTGTCAGGACATCTAAGGCCATCCTTAGTATAGCGATAAGGAGGGTTTTGTAACTTAGGCCCATATTTGATTGGGGAGTTATGGCTTGATAGCATCCCCTTTCCTTCCAAATAGCTCCCTGGGCATGTAGTACCAGAAAGGCATATTTGGAGTCAGTATAAATGTTAATTCTTAGGCTTTGACAATTTGGCTACTAAGACAAATCTGGACCTGATGTGACATCATTACAGTCAGGGACTGTCCCATAGTGAGCTTTGAGGCTCCTTTTATGAAGGCTGTTCTATGCTTAGCTAAAGCATCTGTTTGCAATCGCACCTCAACAGAGGTGGCCTCTAGGATAAATATGACTAAGGGATGAAACCAATAAGACGACCTCTGAGTGGTCCAACCTTAACAATATCCTGATTACAGAGGATCATTGTCAAGTGGGAGAAAACTTGTCAAGAGATAAGGGGAGTTCCCCATGCATCATCCAATCCAATCATAAAGAAAGTGGGGTCATCCATTGTCTCCACAAGTCCATAGTTAATCCTATGGAGTGCAATAGGCTGGCTTTTAGGCAATTTCATTATCCCAGCCACACATAAGGTGTTAGTTAAGTTATACAATTGTAGGGGAATCAATCCCATTTTTCAGTTGTTTAATCATGTGCCGTGGGGTCTGCGAATATCCCCACAAAACAGTAAGATCAACTAAAGAAGCTATTGTACAACTTCTCTGAAGTTTACCTCAAATTGTTTAGCTTAGGTAAACATTTAAAGACAATCAAATCTAGAATTTAACATCCATAAAGGTGTGTTACTAAAACAATTTTTCTCTCTAAAATAATCCTCATTTACAGAGATAGCGAAATCAGGACTAATTCACTTGTGAAACAAGTCCAGTTTTAACAAACTTGGCCCATTATTTACATAAGCTCAGCAAGAACAGTTGAGTGTGATCATATAGATCTTTTAGAATCTGCTTTGCTGGATCTTCTTATAAGGAATCTCTAGGTTGAACTTTTAGTAGCCTCTCCGGGCCAGAAGCCAAGCCCTGTACTTGCCATCAGGCATGCCTGCAATACCTGTTGATTTGGGCGAGTTCCTCTTCTGAGCCTCCGCACCTACCAAGGAGTGACATTCTTTACTCACCTGGTGAGGCTGCTGGGAACTCTGTAAGCAAGGTATCAGGCCAACAGTCCCAAGACGCTTTATGGCTCCAGGTTTCATAAAGTCAACCTTAGTTTATTAAAGCTGTCTGGTCATATCTGAGTTTATGCATATCTTTCTCAAATATGACATTCCAGTCAAAGCCTTGGTAAAATAACCAGTTTCCAATGGTGTCATGTTACAAGGAGAACAGATTCTTATTGAACTTATGCAAATGACTGATTGCCATAGAAGAATGCTTACTGAGACCTTTTGGTTTCAGAGGGTTCATATAGAGAGAAAAGCTTGAATTCTTTGAGCACTTTTACAAATGAGCACTTATACATCTCTATAAGTTACAGATAACTTAAGAAAAAGTATCCCTAGTCTGGAAGAGCAAACATTAGAGAGAACCAGCAATGTTTAAAGTAAGACAAAACATTAAGAGACACAACACTATAATCTTTTAGTTCACTTAGTCCCATGTTACTAATTCTGGTGAATGCGGCTTTAGTCAGTTTTGGAAATTCTTACCCATTTCAGTTTTAGGACTTTCAAGTATATCAAATATCTGTATTTGTCCTGAAAGTCCTTTATAGGAATCTCCTTGAAGATAAAACTCATTTTACAAGAGAATTAAAACAATTATAAATGACAAAAACTCAGAATGGATATGGTTAGAGCTAAAGAGACATGGGAATTTACAATTTAGCTGCAAGAAAATCAGGTTACAATTTCTGTGACATATAACATTCCCATAATTACAATATCAAGCGATGATCTCTCAAAACATTAAAACTTTAGGAAGTGCATAGAATCTCTAGAATAGTTATAGCATTTTCCCAAATGTAACCCAAGGTTTATCATTGGTTTAAATCTTGTCAACAATTGCTAAAACCTTAGAAAGTTTAAAAACACATGCCTAAATATAATTAGGGATGTTAAACACCTGATAAAACAAAACATAGGAACTGAATTTTTCAGGCAGGCAAAGAGAAAACCATTTACACTTTTTAACAGATCAATTAGCTAAGAAAACTTTGCCCCTTTTAAACAGAAAGAAAACCAGCTTTTTATACCAGTGTCTTTCCCTTTTTTATTTTACTTCTAAGTGTGCAGTCTTAAGATATGAGTTTTCTGGGTTTCCCTCCTATCATGAATGATGTCACAGACAAGGGGGGGGATCTTTCCCCTGCTGTCCTGTTTGCATCCCTCACGGGAATTTAGGAGCGTCTTAGCTAAGGCCTGTCCGCATAAACCCCGGAACAGGCTACTCCGGGGAGTAGATGACTGTTATGCCATATGACGCCCCGCAAGACTCAAGGTGCAGCCCACTCAGTGGTGGAGCCATACAGACACATTCACACAGTCAGGCACTCTTCAGATTCAAACAGGTTGGATACCCTCCCCTTCTGGGCATCTCTGGCTAATGGGAGGTGATCAGTCTCCCCTTTCATTCTTTACAGATTAGAGTGAGTTTCTATGGTTACAGGCAATGGAGGATGGTAACAGGGTGTTTTCGCAGTGCCTCAACGTTGGGCTGCTTCCTTAATCTCTCAAGGCCAAATGGCCCTTATACTTGGAAGTATAATCTGTGTGGAGGCAGGCCAGGAGAGTGCTAAATCACCTTGGAGGCTGTTTTTCTTTCTTTTTTAGTCTGTCCTGACCATATCTAGAATTTCTATTGTGAAGATTTCCGTTCACAAACCTTCTACAACTTTCCTTTGCATTCAGGTTTTGTCCCAAGCCATTTCCTTCCAAACAACCATCTCATTTAGGACAAAATTACCTTCCCTTACCTTCAACAAAATGTATTCCCATTCCTTAAATCTTTCTTACTTATCATCTACTTTCCTACAGAGTTTCCCTTATTTCCATCAGTCTTAGTTACACTAAGCAGAACTTTGTATTCTTAGAAACACCTTTAGTTATTAACCAATTGTAAACTGTTACACAACAGAATTCTTCAGGTGGCAAATTTATGAATCAGTTAAGTGGCAAACAAGTTTACCAGCAGATTTAAATACTCTTAGTTTCTTTGAAGTAAGAAGTCAAAAGCACAAACCTACATCCAGTAATTAACGACTTAGCATTTTATCCTGTTTGGTTAAGACCTAGTTGTCCACAATTCAATTCCATTTGTCATCCAAGCAAAACTTTAAAACTTTCAGGTTACCAAAGACTTTGAAAGTTACTTCAGCAATTACCCATTAGAACTTTGAGACAACAATTAACCATCAATTTCGTCATTTCTTTGCTAACAAATTTTAACAAGTAACATAAGCTTATTTGACCTTTAGTAAACTTTGATAGAATAAAAGTTTCATATTTACTGCTGTAACTTAAAGACAGGTCTTATCTTAATTAAACCAACAAACTTAACTTAGTTAAGTTAAATATAAAGCATCAGAGATCTGTTGTGTCCTAGAGTTTTCACCAAATGTTCTGAAATTAACTCTATTATGCTGGCTTGGATAACATGCTTCCACACTCCTCCCTGCAGTACACTAATCATGGTAGTGAGGAGAAAATGGAAAGTGCTGATTGGCTTATTCTTGCTAGATACTCCACCTCTGAGAGGTACTATGAAGCTACATTGATCCAGAAAGTTTCTATTTGCATAGGTGGGGATAGACCTGTAGCTCAGTGGAACAGGGCACAGAGCTCAGAAACAGACCCATACATTCATGGTCAGTGGACGTTTGACAAAAGTGCTAAGGTTAATCAATGAGAAAAGGAAAGTCTTTTCAATAAATGGTGCTAGAAAAGCTGGATATACATAAAGAAAAAATAAACCTTAATATTACTACACATCATACACACGTCTGTGGAGTAAAGAGTTTGTATGGGTGAATAATAAAGGTGAGGAACAGACAGACTGGGTGTAGCTGATACAGTGCCTTGAATATCAGGCTGTGGTGTTTGACCTTTGTCTTACAGGCAGTGGGCAGCCTTTAGAGGTGTTTAAAAGTTTAGGTAGTCAAATAATTGTTACAAGAATACTAATCTGGCAGCAGATTACCAGCATTTTAAAGAGGTTTATAGCTTTTAAAAATAGACTACAGATCTCATCTTTTAATTATGATAGTCTTTGGTAATGTTGAGATTTTATGAAGAAGAATGCTGTTCCACTTAGCTTGAATGAGGAATGGTGATTAAAATGTGGTTTAGACTGTGTCCTAAAGATTATGGAATATTGACATGTCATGCTTTTTCTTAATTGATCTATAAAAAAATTGAAGAGAGCATCATTTGTAGAAAAGGAAATGTTTAGAATTTACCCATAATGTGAATGTGATCAAGTATAAGTATAAATAAGCTTTGTAATGTGATCTCCCTTGATGTAACAATTTACAGTATTTTTATTTAAAGTCATTATTTATTATGAAAAAGTGACCAAAGTTACTGTAAAAGGGAGTTTATTATGAGAAGGTTTGGAAAACCCTGATCTAGTTCTGTACTTTATTTAAATGATAAGAAAGCAGGAGTCCAAACAAAGCCAAGGACTGGTCCAAGATCTTACGAGTTTGCAGTGACAAAACCAAGACGTAAATAATGTTTTCTTGAAGACCCTGGGTCTATCTCAGAAAGTCTTTGCTAAAGAACATCAATATTCTTCCCACTGGATTCCCCAAAATCAGCACACAGCTTAATAATAACCTGTACGGTTGAACTAAAAGCATTGTTGCTTCCTTCAGTTAATTTATACTCTTAAAACTTTATCAGGGATGCCTGGGTGGCTCAGTTGGTTGGGTGTCCAACTTGATTTTAAGTCAGGTTCACGGTCTCATGGTGACAGGATCAAGCCCCACGTTAGGCCCTGCACAGTGTGGAATCTTGCTTGAGATTCTCTGCTCCCCTGCCCCATACACACACTGTCTCTCTGTCTCAAATAAATCTTTAAATTAAAAAACAAAAAACAAACATCAGACGTTACCCAAAAGTGTTAAGGACAAAAAGCAATGAAGTATGTTTAAATGGAAATAAAGTTCAAGAATGAAAGAATGTGATTCTCTTCACACTGTAATACTGGAAATACTGCCTTGATTGCTGTATTGCCCCCATCTTCCACATTGACTCCCACGATATATTATTTCCAACCTTTAGAAAAGTAAACAGACTTAAAAAGAAAAACATACAAGTGCTTCTGCTGTAATGCATTCCTGAAAAATCTCATAAACTCCAAAACCTGTGCAACGTTGTGTTTTGATCAACACAAACTAAAAAATAATTAGTAATTGAAAAGAGAATTTGAACTGCTCAGTGAGACAGCTTAGTATGTAGTTAGTGGCTACCACAGTAGGTGTTATAAATGCACAGAATTGATTACTTGAGTAGAAGTGTTGGCAACATTTAATTAGAATGGAGATAGTGGGTCTTAGGACAGTGCAGATGACTGTGTAGCAATGAGCAATGGAAGGTGGGGGGGCTTGCCATTAAAGTGAGCATGGGAAATATTACAACCTTCATAAAGGCTGGGAATAGTCCTCTGAAGCCCTCGTTTTCAATTTCTTTTTTTCTTTTTTTAAAAAGCTCTGGCTCTCAGGAGGCCTTTCTCCTTTCCTGCTAAAGGTTGCCACTTTCCTGGCTCCCCTTTCCTAGGAAAAATCCCCAGTGAACCAGAGTGACTTCTTTATACTGACACCATTCCCTATTTGTCAGTTTCATGGCACCTAATTTACATTTCAAAACACATTATAGTATAGCAGACTGTATTGTTTAATCATAGAAAGAGTTTTGCTTTTTTTTTTTTAAAGCAAATTTATCAGCTAATATTCATCTGAATAAGCGGCTGCTGTGTAAAAGATTATTCTGGGTGTGGGGGGTGTTGTATTATTACTGGTTTCTTTTAAGGTACAAAAAATAGCTGTTTTCATAGATTCTATTGGCTTTTGTTTCCTATAGTTCTGTTCAGTGCTAATCTTAATATACCTGGGTATAAGACTCAATAGGTGTGAATTCCAGTGTGATTATTCGTAATAATGGTAAAAATTTCTAGTGTTTTCTGCAACCTGCATAAAGTGCTTTCACACTACCTGATATCTTTATAAATTATTGCCCCCAAATCCTTCACTGTCATGTGAAATTGAATGATTGAATGTTCAGCAAGGCAACGTAGTTTAGCTAGCGGCTACCACAACGTAGACACATTTGAGATTAACTTTTTCTCTTTTTATTGAGATATAATTTTCAGACCATAGAATTCACCATTTAAAATTATAGTTTTTAATGTATTCAAAAGTTTGTGCAACTGTGCACGCTAATTCCAGAACATTTTCATCAACCGTTCACAGTCATTTCCCAGCTCCCCTTACCTCCTCATCCTGGCAAACACTAACCTTTTTTGTGTGTCTATGAATTTGCCTATTCTGGATATTTCATATAAATGTTCTGTCTTGTGTCTAGCTTCTTCCATTCAGCATAATACTTCCAAGGTTCATTTATATTGTAGTATGTACCAATATATCATTCCATGGTTAAATGATATTCCATTGTATGGATAAACCATATTTTGTTTATCCAGTCATTCATTGATGGACATTGGGTTATTTCTACTGTTTTATTGCTACAAAAATGTGGCTCTGAATTTGTGTACAAGTTTTTGTACGGACATGTTTTCATTTTTCTTAGGTATCTACCTAAGAGTGGCATTGGCCAGTTTGTATGATAGCTCTGTGTTGAACTTTTTGAGGAACTTGACAGTGGAATTCTGTAGAAAATATGGGACTCCTTTCCACAATTCAAGGAAAAGCAGAAACATCATCAAAAAACTTTGTAGATGTCATTAGAAAATATTTGGTCAATTTTTTTCTAAAACATTGTTGTTGTTGTTGTTGTTTTATTTCTGTAATGTTGGATCAGGTTATCTGGACCAACCCTTCTGCTGAAGACAACTAAAAATACTAGAAAAATTGTACAAAAACTTCCTTATAGTATCAAAGAGCTGTTAAGGAACATGCCAGACCAAAATCTAAGAAAAGGTAAGATCCTAAGAGGTAAAGAAGTATTTAAAATTCTGGCTACCCTGAGTCATTTGCCCACCAGGATAAAACAGTTGAAAACTGAGCTTCAGGTTTTGTTGGATCCAGAAGCAAAGAACAACTCATTACATGTAGGTTTCCAAGTCTAATAGATCGCCTCCCATATCAAACTGGGACCTCAGGAAGAACAAAAAGTCCACAGTCTTTTCTCACTTGAAAAAATTGCAAGGGGAGATCTGTTGTCCTGAACAGATGGGGGAAGAGGAGAATAAGAAAAGTAAGAAAGAGAACCTGTCTCTGTGGGTTGTAAAACAAGTACCAGCATTGTGTGGGACCACTCATTGTCCAAAATCATTTAACACAGGAAGCCCGGGAAAACTTTTGCCTCAGGTATCTGGAAGAAGCAAATTGATATACTTTTTGAAGAAAGGCACTTTATTCAAAGCATCAAAAATCTCTTTCAAATAACCTTTCAAAACCATAGAGCATACCTCATACAAAGATGACTGACCATAAAAGAAAATAAGACACCATAAGCAAAATGCAGAAGAAATAGCAGAAACTAACATCTAAATACTTCAGATACTCATTATTATACATAGATTATAAACAGTTTCACTCTGTTTTAATAAACAAGCTTGAAAATATCTGCAAGAAACAGGAAAATCTGAAAGAAGTAATATAGCAAAATTGAATGAAATACTTAGAGCAATGAAAATTCACAAGAATTTGTGAACTGAAACAGGTTATCTGGAGGCTCACCACAAAGAGATGAAAAGGTAGAAAATATAAGATGTTGAGGAAAAGGAAAATTGGTTGGAAATTCTAGCCTGAATTTTTGTTGGCTTTCTAGAAGGAGAGGAAGAGAGGATGAATATGATGGGGGCAGATGCGATATTTGAAGAGATAATGACAATTTTCCAGGATTGGTTTAAGGAGTTTAACAAATCCCTTGCAGAATAAAAGAAAAAAGAATATATATATATATATGGAGTAAAACTACAGAAAACAAAGACAAAGAGAAAAACATACAGAGCAGTTTATCTTCAAAGGAGTAGTGACTCTAAATAGCCGCAAATGAAAATCTCTAGTCAATGAAATGATATCCTGAATGTGTTGAGAAGACGGAACTTGTAATCCAATTTAGAATTCTATATTCAGAGAAAATGCCTTAAAGAATGAAGGCAGGACACCTGACTTACATGCCCAGGAAACCCCATTGCTTCCTTTCTTCTGGCTGGCAGCAGGGAGGCCACACTATAGCTGGAGGTACTGTAAAAGACATGAACTAGCAGGAATTCATCAGCGCTCTGGCAGTCTTTGCTGAAAAAATTTGGGGAGCTGAAAGCCCCTGCATGGGTAGACACTATAGCAGAAAGAGCTTGCTTGCTCCCTGTGATGAGAATTGTTTTGTTTGTTTGTTTTTTAAAGATTTTATTTATTTGTCACAGAGAGCACAAGCAGAGGAAACAGCAGACAGAGGGAAAAGCAGACTCCCCACTGAGCAAGGACTCCCTCCCAGGACCCTTGGATCATGACCCAGGCCGAAGGTAGCAGCTTAACCGACCGAACCACCCAGAAGTCCCTGATGAGAACTGGTTCTACACATGGGCTGCTTCCACAGCACGGCACCTGTTTCTCTAGGGTGGTGCTGGGGTCAGCTCCATAACCAATATCTACGGGGGACACCAGAGAAATGGGTTCATGCCCAGCCACTTCAGCAGAGGTTCTAGGAGCATGGCCCACAAGGCCTCCAAAACTTAGGAGCTGAAAACTATGAAGAAGGACCAAGAGGGAACCTGCACACTGACACATCAGGGACAGAGAAATCTGGAAAGAATCACCAGACAGGTATCAAGTGCCACCAGAAGTATTAGAACAAATGCTGGGTTAATAAATTGGCTCATTCATTTAAAAAAAAAAAAAGCAAAAAAACTGTGTATCAGTTTTGCAACTAAACCATGTCAGGCTTTTGAAGAAGGGGTCCAAAACCCAAGTCAGACTGTCTTGGTAAGAAAGCAGTCTTCATGGGAAGATCAAATGATCTTCAGAAGCTTCCAGTAGACAGTGACCCGTGTCTCTGTTTCATCAGTGAACATTAGAACCTAGTAGGTACTCTCAGTAAGTTTTGTTGGAAAAAAAGAAGGCAAATTAAATTATTTGTACAATTAAAACACACACACACACTAAGAAGGGATGGTGAAAACCAATAGCCAAGGCTTTTGAAGATACACTTTCCTGACTTCATGGTGCACTGAGAACCAAGTTTATCAAAATATTTATGTGTGAAGATTTGCAACAGAATTACATTATCCTCTGTTGATAGGCTGATGCCCAATATCTGGGTTTCTGTGAGTTAAGGGCCCCCTCAAACTGTTGGGATTGCTCAGGGTTAAGGGAAGAAGTATCATTGTCATTTATTGGGATCTTTACACTCAATCCTAGGAGTATCATAGAACTTTTAAAATTTAAAGAAGCCATATTTTGAACATGACACACTTCTTACTGAGGAAGATAGGAATAAGATTATGGAGGAACTGGAGAAGGAGCCAGAAGGCATTGCCTATAGCTATATGCAAAAGGAATGTGCTGTCTTCCCAAGGTTGAAGTGTTTCCTGATCCCAAGCCTCTCTGTGTTCTCCCTTTCATTTATCAGCTGATTAATGCAGTCTGTTGAACCAGCTGAACTAGTACAGTGTGGTGGAAAAAGCACTGAATTGGACATCAGAAGATTTAGATTCTAGTCCTAGTTCTGCTATTTAAGAGCTGTGTGATGTGGTAGAGTTGAAGGCAGAGTACTTGGGTCTCTCCTAAGCTTCATATTCTCCTTTGTAAAGATAGGAGGTTAACCTAGGTTGCAATGGTACCATTTAATTTGTTTTTCATCAGCTATCTTAGTATACTTTTTTTGTGTATGTAAAATCTCAGAATCCTGTTGTGCCTCAAATATTTTGACTCAGTGGACAAATTTTCAGAAAAATAAAACTTAACAAAATGGAATCATGAAACTATAGACAACCTGAATAGTCTTAATTGTGAAGTTTACCACAGAAGAACTCCAAGTCCAGATGGCTTCATAAGCAAGGACTAACAGATTTTTTAAGGAAGAAATAATGCCAGTATTTCTAAACTCTTTCAGAGAACAGAAGAAGAAGAAACACTCTTTTCTCCATTATATGCGCTAGCCCAACTTTGATAGCAAAACCAGCAAGCAGAGTTCGAAGAAGAAAAATCAGAAGTCAGCCCCACTGAACATAAATGCAGAACTCCTAAGCAAAATATTAGTCCACTCCTTTGAGCTCACATCTTTTTTAGTGGAGACACTTAACTTGTTTTCACGTTGATCCATTTTCTGTACTCCTTGGGCATGCATATAGACTCTATCAGCCTCTCTTTGGGAGTAGCCATGTGACTAAATTGGCCAATGGAATTTGAGTAGAAGTGACACATGCTGGTTCCAGGGCTGATCTGTCAAATACCTCCCACATGATCTTCATACTGTCTCTTCCCTCTTTGCCTGCCAGGTGCAGCGAATCCAGATGGGCACTCTTGAGGTCTTATGTGTGGAAGCACAAGATAAATGAATCTGGGCTCTGAATAATCTCATGCAAGCCTCTGAGATAAGAAACATCCTCATATGGCTTTTTATGAATAGGAAACTTCATTGTGTTAGACCACTGAGAGTGTTTTGTTCATTAAAGCATCTCATGTTACTTATGCTAACTAAAACAGAAATTAAATCCAGCAGTATATAAAAGGGACAGTGTATTATGACTACATTGGATTGCTCACAGGAATGTAGGGTTGATTTAACAGAGTTATCCCATCATTGTGGAATGGAACTCTCAATAGGTATATATCTCTGCCACCAAAAAACCAACCAACCAAATAAATAAATAAATAAATAAAATAATAATAATAATCTTTATAGAGTCAAGGAAATGCCAGTCAAAAGAATTCAACAACTGATTCTGAAATAAAGGAAAAATGAGGGGGAAAAGAAGACATCCTGAAGAATAACAGTGTGAGAGGGTTTGCTCTACAATATATTGTGACTAATTTTAAAGCTGTAGTAATGAAGATACTATGACAATGCACAAATACTGATTTCCAAACATAGCAGTGAAGTAATAGCTTAGAAACTGAACCATGTGTGCATAAATGGGGGTATCTATAATCATAGGGGAAAGAAAAAAATTCTTTAATAGTGTTGGGACAATTAGATACATAGGAAACTATGAAGGGAGTCTACCTCATATCTTACATAAAATCTATCTCCAGGAAGATTATAGACTTAAATGCAGAAGGCAAAATTGAAAGCTTTTAGAAGATATAGGAGATTATTTTTATGATTTTGAGGTAGGGAAGGATTTATTGAAGACATAAAAAGTATAAAGGAAAAATTGGTAAATTTGACTTTGTTTTTAATCTGAAGGCAGTTTTTTTTTTCAAACCACAGAATGGAAAAAGATTTTTATAATGCATAAAATTAGTAAAGGACTTATGTTGATTTCAAATTTTAAAAATGACAATAAATACGAAAAAGATGAACAACCCAACTGAAAATTTGGAAAGTACTTGACCAGACACTTAGAAAAAAAAATTCAGAGAGCCAATAGGTATGAAATGTGCTTCAGTTCCTTAGTAATCAGGGAAATGCAAATCAACTTCTCATTTCAGGTAGAAATGTACTTCGATACAATTATAGTTGACCCTTGAACAGCTCCACAGTTGGGAAAACAGCACCCTGTGCAGTTTAAAATCCATGTTTGACTTTTGACTCCCCCTAAACTTAGCTGCTTACCAGAAGCCTTACCAGTAACATAGTCAGTTAACACACATTTTTCAAGTTATATGTGTTACATACTGTATCCTGACAGTAAAGTCAGCTGGAGAAGAGAAGATGTTATTAAGAAAACTCGAAGGAAGAAAAAATACATTTACTGTATTATACTGTATTTATTAGGAAAGAGATTTGGGTAGGTCTGCACAGTTTAAACCTGTGTTGTTCAAAGAAAAAAGTACTTTAAAAAATGTTTTGACATTATCTAGTATAAGAAAGATAAGAGCCACATATTTTATGAACTTAGCAGTTCCTTTTCCAAGAATATACTCTAGAGAAGTGTGTGTAGATATGGGGTAGATTATGTTTACAAAAATGTTCATAGCACCATTTTCATTTCAATAATGGCCAAAAACTGAAGCAACTCCAATATCTGCAGTAGAATGAATAAAGTTTTTCCCCTATACAATGAGTTACAATATTCAGTGAAAATGAACAAACTAGATCTGTATGCAACCCTGAATCTAATAAACATAATGTATAATAAAAGAGGCGAGACAGAAGAATGCATCGCATATACTTCATTCACATAATATTAAAAAGTAAGCCGAAGGATATAGTTACAGGTACGCATACATGTGGTAAACCAGAAAGCTTCATCATCACAGAGGTTGGGTGGTCTTTCCTGGAGAGGGCAGAGAGGAGAGGTGTGTGATTGAGGGAGATATATAGGTTCCAGTTCTAGTCTGTGTTTTGATTTGGTTTGATTACTAGTAGTCATTTTATAATTGTTGAATTTAATAAATTTTGATGGCCTTTCTTTGTGAATTTTTCAGTTTTAAAAAATTAAATGTTTTTATGCATTTTCAGAGTGTTTAGGAAGAATATGAAATGTCTTTAATTAACAACAGTTATTAAAAATGAGGAAAAAGAGAACTTTGCCTATTTAAAATAGCCCTATTTGGTTTGAGTTTCTTGAAACTTAAGATATGTTATTCCTTTATTTTACAAGTAGTCATATCGTGTGCTAGATCTGATTATCCATTCATCCAGTATTTATGGAGCATTTACTGCTCAGGTGCTTGACAGAAATGAGATTCAGGATGGGTGGTGTTATTATAGATTGATTAATTAGCTCCTTGTGCATTTAAAAAATCATGCATATATACCTATTGAGTATTTTAGTTCCATAGTTTTGCTTCTGAGTACTGTGATTCTATTAGATTGTAATGGAATTTGGCAGTAGCAGAATTGAGCATACATTAAAGAACATTTCAGTTCTTTGTAGGCAGTTGTTAAACACAGTCTTGTCAGGTGTGGGCTCTGGTAAACACTCAGAGAGTGTCTATAGACTCCTGAGTTGAAAACTTTGTAGCATAACAAAAATTGCAGAAAATGCCAGCCCCCTGTGATTTTTTTTAATTTTTTATTTTATTTATAAACATATATTTTTATCCCCAGGGGTACAGGTCTGTGAATCACCAGGTTTACACACTTCACAGCACTCACCAAAGCACACACCCTCCCCAATGTCCATAATCCCACCACCTTCCCCCAAACCCCCTCCCCCCAGCATCCCTCAGTTTATTTTGTGAGATTAAGACTCACTTATGGTTTGTCTCCCTCCCAATCCCATCTTGTTTCATTGATTCTTCTTCTACCCACTTAAGCCCCCATATTTCATCACCACTTCCTCATATCAGGGGGATCATATGATAGTTGTCTTTCTATGCTTGACTTATTTCGCTAAACATGATACGCTCTAGTTCCATCCATGTTGTCGCAAATGGCAAGATTTCATTTCTTTTGATGGCTGCATAGTATTCCATTGTGTATATATACCACATCTTCTTGATCCATTCATCTGTTGATGGACATCTAGGTTCTTTCCATAGTTTGGCTATTGTGAACATTGCTGCTATAAACATTCGGGTGCACGTGCACCTTTGGATCAGTACGTTTGTATCTTTAGGGTAAATACCCAGTAGTGCAATTGATGGGACATAGGGCAGTTTTATTTTCAACATTTTGAGGAACCTCCATGCTGTTTTCCAGAGTGGCTGCACCAGCTTGCATTCCCACCAACAGTGTAGGAGGGTTCCCCTTTCTCCGCATCCTCGCCAGCATCTGTCATTTCCTGACTTGTTGATTTTAGCCATTCTGACTGGTGTGAGGTGATATCTCATTGTGGTTTTGATTTGTATTTCCCTGATGCCGAGTGATATGGAGCACTTTTTCATGTGTCTGTTGGCCATCTGGATGTCTTCTTTGCAGAAATGTCTGCTCATGTCCTCTGCCCATTTCTTGATTGGATTATTTGTTCTTTGGGTGTTGAGTTTGCTAAGTTCTTTATAGATTCTGGACACTAGTCCTTTATCTGATATGTCTTCTGCAAATACCTTCTTCCATTCTGTCAGTTGTCTTTTGATTTTTTTAACTGTTTCCTTTGCTGTGCAAAAGCTTTTGATCTTGATGAAATCCCAATAGTTCATTTTTGCCCTTGCTTCCCTTGCCTTTGGCGATGTTCCTAGGAAGATGTTGTTGTGGCTGAGGTCGAAGAGTTTGCTGCCTGTGTTCTCCTCAAGGATTTTGATGGATTCCTTTTGCACATTGAGGTCCTTCAACCATTTTGAGTCTATTTTCGTGTGTGGTGTAAGGAAATGGTCCAATTTCATTTTTCTGCATGTGGCTGTCCAATTTTCCCAGCACCATTTATTGAAGAGGCTGTCTTTTTTCCATTGGACATTCTTTCCTGCTTTGTCGAAGATTATTTGACCATAGAGTTGAGGGTCTATTTCTGGGCTCTCTATTCTGTTCCATTGATCTATGTGTCTGTTTTTGTGCCAGTACCGTGCTGTCTTGATGACGACAGCTTTGTAATAGTGCTTGAAGACTGGAATTGCGATGCCACCAACATTGGCTTTCTTTTTCAATATCCCTTTGGCTATTCAAGGTCTTTTCTGGTTCCATATAAATTTTAGCATTATTTGTTCCATTTCTTTGAAAAAGATGGATGGTACTTTGATAGGAATTGCATTAAATGTGTAGATTGCTTTAGGTAGCATAGACATTTTCACAATATTTATTCTTCCAATCCAGGAGCATGTGTCTTCCTCAATTACTTTCATGAGTACTTTATAGTTTTCTGAGTATAGATTGTTTGCCTCTTTGGTTAGGTTTATTCCTAGGTATCTTATGGTTTTGGGTGCAATTGTAAATGGGATTGACTCCTTAATTTCTTTTTCTTCTGTCTTGTAGTTGGTGTAGAGAAATGCAACTGATTTCTGTGCATTGATTTTATATCCTGACACTTTACTGAATTCCTGTACAAGTTCTAGCAGTTTTGGAGTGGAGTCTTTTGGGTTTTCCACATATAGTTTCATATCATCTGCAAAGAGTGATAATTTGACTACTTCTTTGCCAATTTGGATGCCTTTAATTTCCTTTTGTAGTCTGATTGCTGAGGCTAGGACCTCTAGTACTATGTCGAATAGCAGTGGTGATAATGGACATCCCTGCCGTGTTCCTGACCTTAGCGGAAAAGCTTTCAGTTTTTCTCCATCGAGAATGATATTTGCGGTGGGTTTTTCATAGATGGCTTTGATGATATTGAGGTATGTGCCCTCTATACCTACACTTTGAAGAGTTTTGATCAGGAAGGGATGCTGTACTTTGTCAAATGCTTTTTCAGCATCTATTGAGAGTATCATATGGTTCTTGTTCTTTCTTTTATTGATGTGTTGTATCACATTGACTGATTTGCGGATGTTAAACCAACCTTGTAGCCCTGGAATAAATCCCACTTGGTCGTGGTGAATAATCCTTTTAATGTACTGTTGAATCCTATTGGCTAGTATTTTGGTGAGAATTTTCGCATTTGTGTTCATCAAGGATATTGGTCTATAGCTCTCCCTTTTTATGGGATCCTTGTCTGGTTTTGGGATCAAGGTGATGCTGGCCTCATAAAATGAGTTTGGAAGTTTTCCTTCCATTTCTATTTTTTGGAACAGTTTCAGGAGAATAGGAATTAATTCTTCTTTAAATGTTTGGTAGAATTCCCCTGGGAAGCCGTCTGGCCCTGGGCTTTTGTTTGTTTGGAGATTTTTAATGACTGTTTCAATCTCCTTACTGGTTATGGGTCTGTTCAGGCTTTCTATTTCTTCCTGATTCAGTTGTGGTAGTTTATATGTTTCTAGGAATGCATCCATTTCTTCCAGATTGTCAAATTTGTTGGCGTAGAGTTGCTCATAGTATGTTCTTATAATAGTTTGTATTTCTTTGGTGTTAGTTGTGATCTCTCCTCTTTCATTCATGATTTTATTTATTTGGGTCCTTTCTCTTTTCTTTTTGATAAGTCGGGCCAGGGGTTTATCAATTTTATTAATTCTTTCAAAGAACCAGCTCCTAGTTTCGTTGATTTGTTCTATTGTTTTTTTGGTTTCTATTTCATTGATTTCTGCTCTGATCTTTATGAATTCTCTTCTCCTGCTGGGCTTAGGGTTTCTTTCTTGTTCTTTCTCCAGCTCCTTTAGGTGTAGGATGAGGTTGTGTATTTGAGACCTTTCTTGTTTCTTGAGAAAGGCTTGTACCACTATATATTTTCCTCTCAGGACTGCCTTTGTTGTTTCCCACAGATTTTGAACCGTTGTATTTTCATTATCATTTGTTTCCATGGTTTTTTTTCAATTCTTCTTTAATTTCCCGGTTGACCCATTCATTCTTTAGAAGGATGCTGTTTAGTCTCCATGTATTTGGGTTCTTTCCAAACTTCCTTTTGTGGTTGAGTTCTAGCTTTAGAGCATTGTGGTCTGAAAATATGCAGGGAATGATCCCAATCTTTTGATACATGTTGAGTCCTGATTTAGGACAGAGGATGTGATCTATTCTGGAGAATCTTCCATGTGCACTAGAGAAGAATGTGTATTCTGTTGCTTTGCGATGAAATGTTCTGAATATATCTGTGATGTCCATCTGGTCCAGTGTGTCATTTAAGGCCTTTATTTCCTTGCTGATCTTTGCTTGGATGATCTGTCCATTTCAGTGAGGGGAGTGTTAAAGTCCCCTACTATTATTGTATTAGTGTTTATGTGTTTCATTGATTTTGTTATTAATTGGTTTATATAGTTGGCTGCTCCCACGTTGGGGGCATAGATATTTAAAATTGTTAAATCTTCTTGTTGAACAGACCCTTTGAGTATGATATAGTGTCCTTCCTCATCTCTTATTATAGTCTTTGTCTTAAAATCTAATTGATCTGATATAAGGATTGTCACTCCTGCTTTCTTCTGATGCCCATTACCATGGTAAATTCTTTTCCACCCCCTCACTTTAAATCTGGAGGTGTCTTCGGGCTTAAAATGAGTTTCTTGGAGGCAACATATAGATGGGTTTTGTTTTTTTTATCCATTCTGATAGCCTGTGTCTTTTGACAGGGGCATTTAACCCATTAGCATTCAGGGTAACTATTGAGAGATATGAATTTAGTGCCATTGTATTGCCTGTAAGGTGACTGTTACAGTATATGGTCTCTGTTCCTTTCTGATCTACCACTTGTAGGCTCTCTCTTTGCTTAGAGGACCCCTTTCAATATTTCCTGTAAAGCTGGTTTGGTGTTTGCAAATTCTTTCAGTTTTTGTTTGTCCTGGAAGCTTTTAATCTCTCCTTCTATTTTCAATGATAGCCTAGCTGAATATAGTATTCTTGGCTGCATGTTTTTCTCGTTTAGTGCTCTGAAAATATCATGCCAGCTCTTTCTGGCCTGCCAGGTCTCTGTGGATAAGTCAGCTGCCAATCTAATACTTTTACTATTGAATGTTACAGACTTCTTTTCCCAGGCTGCTTTCAGGATTTTCTCTTTGTCACTGAGACTTGTAAATTTTACTATTAGGTGACGGGGTGTGGGCCTATTCTTATTGACTTTGAGTAGTGTTCTCTCAACCTCCTGAATTTTGATGCTCGTTCCCTTTGCCATATTGGGGAAATTCTTCCCAATAATTCTCTCCAGTATACCTTCTGCTCCCCTCTCTCTTTCTTCTTCTTCTGAAATTCCAATTATTCTAATGTTGTTTCGTCTTATGGTGTCACTTATCTCTCGAATTCTCCCCTCGTGGTCCAGTAGCTGTTTGTCCCTCTTTTGCTCAGCTTCTTTATTCTCTGTCATTTGGTCTTCTATATCACTAATTCTTTCTTCTGCCTCATTTATCCTAGCAGTGAGAGCCTCCGTTTTTTATTGCACCTCATTAATAGCTTTTTTGATTTCAACTTGGTTAGATTTTAGTTCTTTTATTTCTCCAGAAAGGGCTTTTATATCTCTCGAGAGGGTTTCTCTAATATCTTCCATTCCTTTTTCGAGCCCAGCTAGAACCTTGAGAATTGTCCTTCTGAACTCTAGATCTGACATATTACCAATGTCTGTATTGATTAGGTCCCTAGCCTTCGGTACTGCCTCTTGGCTCTTTTTTTTTTGTGGTGAATTTTTCTGCCTTGTCATTTTGTCCAGATAAGAGTATATGAAGGAGCAAGTAAAATACTAAAAGGGTGGCAACAACCCCAGGAAAATATGCTTAAACCAAATCAGAAGAGATCCTAAATCGTGAAGGGGGAGAAAGGGGATAAAAAGAGGTTCAAAAAGGAAGAAAAAAAAAAAAGAAAAAAATTTTAGAAAAGAAAACAAATAAAGAAAAATATAAAAAAGAAAATATATATATATTAGATAAACTAGTTTAAAAACGTTAAAAAAAGGGTAAAAGGTAAAAAAAAATTTTACCAGAAGGCAAGAAAAAAAAATTAAATTAACTGCGAGACTAAAAAAAATCACAGGGATAATGCCATGAGTTCCGTGCTTTGCTTTCTCCTCCTCTGGAATTCTGCTACTCTCTTTGGTATTGTAAACCACACTCCTTTGTAGGTGAACTTGGTCTTGGCTGGATTTCTTGTTCATCTTTTGGGGGAAGGCCCTGGTGTAGTGATTCTCAAGTGTCTTTGCTCCAGGCGGAATTGCACCACCCTTACCAGGGGCCAGGCTGAGTAATCCGCTCGGGTTTGCTTTCAGGAGCTTTTGTTCCCTGGGCACTTTCCGTAGACTTCCGGAGAACGGGAATACAAATGGCGGCCTCCTGGTCTCCAGCCCAGAGGAGCCGAGAGCCAGGGGCCCCACTCCTCAGTGTGCCCTCAGAGAACAGTGCCCAGTTACTCCCATCTGCTTGACCTCCAGCCGTGCTCCGAGCTCACCGTGCCTGTGGTTGGTTCAAGGTAACACCGAGCTGTGAGCTTACTGTCCGCTCTGTCTCTGTAG
Source organism: Mustela nivalis (assembly GCF_964662115.1). Taxonomy (NCBI): domain Eukaryota; kingdom Metazoa; phylum Chordata; class Mammalia; order Carnivora; family Mustelidae; genus Mustela; species Mustela nivalis. The sequence goes on from NC_139025.1 coordinate 142,420,302, forward strand.
CTGGTTTTCCCGTTCCAATACCCGCAAGCTCTGTGACACTCAGACACCCCAGATCCTTCTGTGACCCTGCGGGACCTGAGGCCACGCTGACCCCACGTGGGCTTCACCCCGGTTTAGCCTCTGGAGCGATGTCCCTCAGTGGAACAGACTTTTAAAAGTCCTGATTTTGTGCTCCGTTGCTCCACCGCTTTCCGGGAGCTGGCCCCTCTCCCCGGGGTCTATCTTCTCATCGCTTTGGATTCACATCTCCGCCAGTCCTACCTTTCAGAAAGTGGTTGTTTTTCTGTTTCCAGAATTGCTGTTCTTCTTCTCTTCGATCTGATGGATTTGCAGGTGTTTGCAATCTTTAGATAAGCTATCTAGCTGATCTCCTGCTAGCTGAAGTAGTCTCAGCCTGCTACTTCTCCACCATCTTGACTCCTCCCTGGGATTTTTTTTTTTAAGATTTTATTTATTTACTTGTCAGAGAGCGAGGGAGCGAGTGAGCACAGGCTGACAGAGTGGCAGGCAGAGGGAGAAGCAGGCTCCCTACTGAGCAAGGAGCCTCGATGTGGGACTCGATCCCAGAACGCTGGGATGATGACCTGAGCCGAAGGCAGCCGCTTAACTGACTGAGCCACCCAGGCGTCCCTCACCCCGCCGGTCGGGATTTTTATCAGTTCTTATTTCAGACTTCCTAGAGTTTAAATATTTAAACTTATTTACAGTGAAAAATATCATGAGTACTAGATTTCTTTATTAAAAAATAAAATATTATGGTAACATGATTTTATGTATATGTATTTATATAATATCTCTATATATACACATGCATATATGTAATTTCCATGGAGAATAAGCGTATCTAAAATTTTAAATACATTGTTTTTTGGGGATAAGAGCATGTAAGCTAAAAAAAAAAAAAAGCTGTTTAAAATTGACCACCTTTTGTATACAACCCATTTTGAAATATGTTTGCTTTTTTAAATTTATTGTATAAAAGAAAACTTGGATATACTTAGGGAAAAAAGTGAACAGCATTGTTTTTGTCTTGAGTTTCTTTTCCCTGTCTCCTTTCCACCATTTCCTTATCCTTTCCATCTCCACTGTCACTAGCAGATTTAATAATATAGGCTAGAAAATGAATTATAGGACCTGCCACGCTGTGCTATATACCGAGAATTCTGTATCTGCTTCCTTGAACTTGAGAGATAGGGTCGGTGATGCTTTGTAAGTAGAACAATACAGCACTTTAAGGATCTTTGTTGGTATATGTACCATTATTTGAATCAATTATCTTTGGCTAGAAACAGTGAGCACTGCTCAGGCATCTTACTTCCAGGTTTGGGATCCTTTCTGAGCTCAGAGTAGTGGGGGCACTAGCCAGACTTGTTTTGGGAATTATAGGACTTAGATAAGAGACCACTAATATATGACCTAAAGGATTATGATAGTTTTTTTCATCAAGGTTCTTTGATTTTAAGAACTAGAAATCCATTTAAAGTAACTCAAGCTAAAGAAGAATTTATCATTTTTTAAAAAAAGATTGTATTTATTTGAAAGAGAGAGCACAAGCAGGGAAGAGGGGCCGAAGGAGAGGGCGAAGAAGGCTCCCTGTTGAGCAGAGAGCCTGCTTCAGGGCTCGATCCTAGGACCTGGAGACCATTACCTGAGTCAAAGGCAGATGTTTAATTAACTGCGCCACCCAGATACCCCTAAAGGAGAATTTATTGAGAGAATACAGTCACGTGGCACCCAAGGCAGGAAGGAATACCGGGTGTTCTAAAGGCTTGACACCAGGAGCTCCATCTCAAGGTCTGCATGGTGTGTCATCTCTGCCACCAACCCTGGTTTGCTGGATGACTCTGGCAAAGGCTTTATGTAAAAATAATTGATGTTCTGGGTACTTTTCCAGTTAACCATTTTTATAATCAGAGTATAATTTCCAAATTTAAAAAAAGCTTTATTTATCTTACTGTCTTTTGTCTCAGTGGGAGAAAAGGGTTGGTGAGCTGTGGGACCTCTATCTTAGTACTAATAAGATTTTTTTAAAAAACTGGGTTGGTTGGGCGCCTGGGTGGCTCAGTGGATTAAGCCGCTGCCTTCGGCTCAGGTCATGATCTCAGGGTCCTGGGATCGAGTCCCGCATCGGGCTTTCTGCTCAGCAGGGAGCTTGCTTCCCTCTCTCTCTCTCTCTCTCTCTGGCTGCCTCTCTGTCTACTTGTGATTTCTCTCTGTCAAATAAATAAATTAAAAAAAAAAAAAAAAGTATTATTAAAAAAAAAAAAAAAAAAAAAAGATAAAAAACTGGGTTGGTTCTCTATAGATGGTATGAATTTTTCTACTCTAGAAAAGTATGACTTTTGTTTTTCAGGTTACCAAGTTTGTATTCCAACCTGCTGGGCTCAAAATAAGATCCAGAATCAAAACCTTTGTTTGGTAAAGACTATACACACACAGTGTAAGAGATGTTCTCTTGCACTACCAGTTCTATTCTATATTATCCAAAAGCCCACTGGGGCATCTCCCAGCAGCTTTCAGAATATAAAAGTTAAATACATGTATGAATTTAAGAAATTATACCTATGAAATTATATTTTTTCTCATAATTCAAAAGTAGCCAAATACAACAATTTCTGTGGATCCATCTGGTACAAACTAATATTTTTAGATTGCCTTATTATGTATTTTTACAAATTCATAACTTTATGTTTTAGAAGACTTCTAAAGGAACTTGTCATAGCATCCTGATCTCGTTCTTTGCCTTTTTTTTTTATCTTGCAAGTATTAATAAATAAATATTTTATGCTTGTCTACCACCTTGTTTGTCTAGATTCAGAAAAATGTAAAGCAGTCTAGACTTCAGTCTTTGACTTGAAAGTTCACGTATTAGTTGAGTGTACATTAGATAGGTAAATACAAGGTAGTATAAATAAATGAATGTTCTATTGAATAAGTGCTCTTAGAATTTTATTGTAGGGAAGTAGTAGGGGAAAAGTTTCATGGAAGATGGGGTTCAAACAAGGCCACAGGCCATAGTGAGCTATAAAACAGTCCTACAGAAAAGAGGGCAGGGTTTTAAACAAGTGAGCCGGTAAGTAGGAGCTAGGCTGTTGGTGACTTGCAGTTAGGCTAAGGAATTTTGGTTCTGTATTCTGTATCTGTTATTTCCAAAGAGGGATGTAAGATATGTAAAACAGTCTCTTGCAGTTTAGGAAGAAAATATTAGAAATTCTACTCTAAAATGTGCTTATTAATATTAATAGGATTAATTTATGCATATAAATTGCAAAACGTATGCATATTTTGGGGGCTGTGCATAAAATATGTGTCTGGATGGGGTAGCTAATCTAAGTCTTAGAGACTGCTGCTTTAGATTCTAGAGAAGCATCAAAGATTTAAAACAGGTGTGATAATACAAAGTGGTTTTGAGGAGACCCGAATCTCTAACAAGTTATGGGACAGATTAGAAAAGAGAGTAGAAAAAGTACAAGGGTATATTCTAAGCATCTAGATATAAAGCAGCACAGGCCTGTGTTGAATATGGTGGCAGTGGAAATAACTATAATCTATAAAACTTGGTGTTCCCTGTGAATTGTGGGGGAGAAAACAAAGCATGCACCGCAAGATTGCTTTCTGTGTTGACTGGAGAAGGGTAAGTCTGAAGAGGGGATCTGTTTAATGAGAGGTAGTGAGTTCCATTGAAATAGAGTAGCCAGATATCCAAATGAAAATGTGCAACAGGCAGTTGAGACTATAGGTCTTCCAAATGTTAGGTTAGGTGTGAAAGAAAGCATAATCATTACTCTTACAACTATAGAATGAACAGGCATCAAAGATTTTATTTAACGAATGAGTACACCAGTAAGATGTTACAGCCAGTTCAAAGAACTCAAAATACCATGTAATAGTGGTTAAAGAATGCTGAAGTGAATTTACAAATGCAAGAAAACAGGTCAGTATCCACAAGGTGATAATCAGTGACATCCCACAGGAAACAATTTCTATGAACAGGAGTTATTTGCAGTTATTATTCATTTTCTGCAAGTTAATTAACATCCATCCCTACAGAGTTGTAATATAGCTTTGTCAAAGAACAAAGGTAGATAAACCTGAATGAAAGTTCTAGCCAGGATGTAATTTTCATTGTTTTTTCCATAAATTGATGGAAATGTTTTAAATTTCAGAGCCTTCCTATTGGTAGGGCCTTTAATCAATAGAAGTTTTTAAGTTCCTCTTCATTTAGTTAAAACTCATTTAATTAATACAAAAAAAAAAAAAAAAAAAACGACCCACCTCTTTTAAGTTTAATTTGGGCATTTCCAGCTCAGAAACTGTGGATGTGATACAGGAATCCCTTGTCCCTTGGAAGTTTTGTTTTTTGTTTTTTTGTTTTAAGATTTTATTTGTTTATTTGAGAGAGCACAAGCAGGGGAAGCCTCAGGTAGAGCGAGAGGGGGAGAAGCAGGCTTTCTGCTGAACAAGGAGCCCAATGCAGGGCTTGACCCAGGACACTGGGATCATGACTTGAGCCGAAGGCAGACGCTTAACCAACTGAGCCACCCAGGTGCCCCTCCCTTGGAAATTCATATATGTAAAACACCACCCAGTCTTCTAGCAGCTCAAATTTCACCTTAGAACTCACTTGCTTCAGATGGAGAGGAACCCTGCCTCAGAAGATTGTTGGTTTGTTGTTGTAGACTGTTGTACTCTTAATACTGTGATAGGAATAGCATTTAATTTATGAATTACCACAAGAATTAAGGATTACTCTTTTATTTCTTGAAGAAGAATACTGAAAGGTTACAAGCCTTCTCTGATCATCTCTCCTTAATTTTTGATACTATAATAAATTAACACAAATCACTAATCAGTTAACCAAATATTTTCAAAAAATTTAGCAGCACATTAGTTTTTTCTTTTAAAAACCAATGCTTAGTACATACTAAATCCTAACAAGAATTACTGGGAAGCTCCCTTGAGTTTACATTTACTGTGAAACATAAGTCAAGGGTAGTTTTATACTACTGTTAAACAGTACTCTTCAAAAGTAAAATCATGACTCTCAAATCTAAAATGAACATGAATCAAAGACTTTAACTCGTGGGCACCTGAGTGCTCAGTCCGTTAAGCATCCAGCTCTTGGTTTGGGTTCACGTCGAGATCATGGGGGTCCTGCGATCACCCTGCATTGGCCTCTGCATTCAGTGCAGAGACCACTTGAGAATTCTGTCCCTCTGCTCCTCTTTCCCACTCACACACACTCTTTAAAAAAAAAAAGATTTTAACTCATTAGTGACTGAGGAAACTGGAAAAAATTACAAGTGGTTAATAGATAAATCCTAAGATTAGACAAATACACAAGCCCATCAAGAAGGCAAAATAAATTTTCTTCATAGGTGCAAAAAAATAAAAGACCTGACCTCTTCCACAGTAGTGACAGAAGTCAATTGAACCACCATCAGACAGAATTTATTTGCATGTCTACAAACATTAATTTCCATTATTACCAGTTTCAACAAATTAACTTCTATCTCTACAGAGTTGTTAAATAGCTCAAAGGCACAAACCCCATAGAATCGGATGACATGGAAGGATGTGCCCTAAACAATACATAGTTTTCCATAAAGACACTTAGGAGGGTTTTTTTTTTTTTTGATCCATTTAAAAAGCTTTCAGAATCTGTCCTTAGATAACTAATACTTAAGGTAAATATTAGCTAAGGACGTTGATTATTTAAAATCTGCATTTTATAATGTATGTTCAAGTATGCAGAAAGTACCTGACCGAATTGGCCCAAAATATAAGAAGAAGTGCCATTAAAATCATAATATTGTTTACATCTATTGTGAGGAGTAGAAATGTTTGTTTTTTAAAGGTGTTTAGCTAACCCTCCAAAAATAAAATTTCTTTTATAGAAACGCACTGATGAAAATTATATGGGCATTCATTTTAGGATTTCATTTAAGTAATCTTTGCAGTTGGAATCATTAGACATGTTTAGAACACTGGTACAAAAGAACACTTAACAGGTTGTATCAAGTTAGCTTAAATTAATAACTTAATTATTTAAGAAAAGCAACTTCAGTCAACTTACATGATACATACCCGTGAAACTTGAAATTATTTTGGCACAATTGAACTTTCCCCATGAGTTTGCCATAATGTCACTGAAAACTGTCAGTTGATGTACAATAGCAAAGTACTTTTTATGAAGTACTATTTACTTCAGAATGGACCATAATAATCATCTGTAATAGCCATAGACTGTGCACCGTGCTAGTACTCTTAAGGAATACACAACAGATTCCTCAAAATGGTAGCCTTTCACACTGTTTTCTTCGTTAACCAAGTGTTTTTATTGTGGCTGACCTGAAGCACGTGAAAAAATTGAAGCTAGCCTGTTTCTTATATGCCTCACCTAAGCTTGTTAATAGATAACAGCATTCCATGTGTTAGTACCTGTGACACAGGAGAGACTTTTACTATTAAGCTATGTGGTAATGATAAAGAAGACAGAAAAAGTCTTTTTATGGTAGTTGGGTCCTCACAACAACTCTTCGTGTTCTGGTGATAAGAAGACGCAAGTTGGGTATCCAGTAGAGGTACATGAGCTTGTTATCTCCAGAGCTGATAGACAATGACAGGAACCCCATCTGAAGTGAAGGCTTGCAGAGCTGGAGATACCAGAACACTATTCTTTATGAGTGCAAGTAGGGTTAACCCTGTTGTTGTAGAATAAAACTTCTGTGTAATTACTTTAAAAGGCCATATTCTTTTTCTTCAGTAATTTGAAAGGACTTCAAAGAGGCACATAGTTGGTGGTCACCCTAGTCTTAAGATGCGTGAATATGATGGGAAAATATCTGGAGATTTCAGGCTAGAATAAGTCAACAAGTTCATGATGAAATCTGTGTAGGCACTTACTATATTTGTTTTGTTTCTAGGGCTGTGTAGGTTATAAGAGTTCATTGTGTTCCAATATTCTGAATGTTAACGTCTTCATTGCTGATAGCAACTTGCAGAGCTTTGGCAAGCAGAACTTGCTACAGTGAGCAGGGGAGAATACATGTCTCCATCCCTTAGTTCTAAATAACTGGACCTTTTATGGATAAGTACACATAAAAGTTCATGTGATTAGTTATATCCATAGAACGTAGAGCCATGGGGCCAGTGTTAGGGAAGTACAGGTAGTGTTTGCTCTATGCTTATGTTTAGTGATTGTGTTACGGTGGGGGTTTCAGAGACTATATGTGGGATTCCTAGTGCATGCTAAGTAATTGAAGAAGTTAACGTATCAGCACTTGGGATTTTTTATGATTTTGTAAGCATGAAAAAAATCAAATTGACTAAAGGATTTTAAAATAATTTGACTTCAGGGAAACTAAGAAAAAAATTTCCTATCGTAACCTGTTGTGTGTTTACATTCTTTCAGTGCTTATAAAATAAGCATTCATAATTGTAAATTATATTTTAAAGGATATCAAGATTACTATGAATTAATTAAGTGCATCTTAAATCTAATTTAAATAATCATTAAAGAATAAATTAGCAAACATAGTACTAATTTATTGATCAAACTTTGTTTCCCAATTAAATAAACTTCATTAGTTTACTTGGAAAATTTTAACTTCCCAAAACTTCACAGTGGTTGATTAGAAAATCAGCCAGCCTCAAAGCTATTTAAAATGTTGAACTCTGCAATTCTACTTTAAAAAAACACCCATTGGGGTTTTTAAAAATTTAGACATTCTGGAAATAAATTAGTATTCCACAGATTGTCAAGCCCTTGGTTGTAAAGCTACTCTTTTAAATATTGAACAAGTCATTTCATGGTGATTTTAGTGAAAAAAATTAAAAATCAGAAAACAAATGGTTCATTATATTTTTACCTCAAAATAAGAAGGAAAAGTGAACATATTGTCTAGGAGATACTTTCATAACACAAAGTTTTCCAGAAAGTCAGTTCAGTGGATTAGGTCAACCCCTGAAGGAGCTCTGTACGAAGAGGTAGCCAAGGGGGTGAAAGATACATGCTGTTTAACATATTATTACAAACTTTAAAAGTAAGTAGAAGGGGGAAAATTTCATTAGTGGGGTGTTTTTTGTTTTGTTTTGTTTTATAGAACTTCAAAATAAATTTGTTGCAATCTTACACCAATAGATGTTCAGTGTCACTAATAAAGTCACTAATAATATTTATACTCTACATAGAAAAGAGTCATAGCTGTCATATGTAAATAAGTATTTGAGTTTTTTGCCTTTAAGTTTTGTAGGAAAATGATAGTATTTAAGAACAAATTAGGAATGAGGTTACTGAGATAGGATGCTAATTCTTTCTGGTGGCTAGGATAAACTCAGGTGGAAAGCAGTTTCAGTAGATGAAGTTGCTGAAATGTTCATTTTGTAAAGGCACTATGATAGCTTCTCAGAGCATCATTTTGATACATTTCTGTGTCAGTTTGCACACTCATTGGCCCTATCAGATGTGTTGATCAGGCTGTAATCAGATTCAGATTGTAAATGTCAGAGCCGTGAGTAATTTAGTATTCTCTAGGAAGTTTGGGAAGAAAGAATCCAAATAAATTAACATTCCTTTTTTTCTTAATGTGCACTGGGAGCATTAATTTTGCTTATACCTAAGGTTTACCTTATTTGGAGGATTAGAGTACATTTGTGATCATTTAAAAACCATTTCAGTGGCTTTTGTAATAATTCATTCAGTCTGTGCTCTCTTAATAAATTTTACAAAACTCATGGCAAGTTAGTATCATTTGTGTGTGAATTTTCCAATTGTATTTCAGACTTTAAGAAAGAAAGGCCTGAATGGTTGTGAGAGTCCTGATGCTGACGATTACTTTGAGCACAGTCCACTCTCGGAGGACAGATTCAGCAAACTAAATGAAGATAGTGATTTTATTTTCAAACGAGGCCCTGAAAGTACTTTTACTTTACCTCTACTTTTTATTTGTTGATCCTTTTTGTTAACTTCATTATATAGGCTCTGAACAAGAAGGAACACAGAGGGTGCGACAGCCCAGACCCTGATACTTCCTATGTGCTAACTCCACATACAGAAGAAAAATATAAAAAAAAAATAATGAGGAATTTGATAATATGATGCGGAATCATAAAATCGCAGTGAGTACTAAAGTATGGTTTCTGCTTTTATCTTGTGCATGAAGATATTGGCTATGCATCCTGTTTATTTTCGCAGTGGGTGATGATACCAATAAGTAGAAGGGGAAGAAATTTTGTTAGGGTTTTTTTGTTGTTGTTTGTTTTACAGAACTTCAAAATAAATTTGTTGGAGTCTTATAATAATACATGTTCAGTGTCTTAAACAAGGAAGTGAAGAGAAAGCATCCTAATCTAAGTTCTACTTACTGTCTCCTATACCTTTGGACAGGGCGCATAAATCCCTCTCAGATGCCAATTTTCTCATCAGTAAAGTGAATGAGCTGGCTTACGTAATTTTTAAGGTCCCTTCTAGCTCTTAAATTTCCATGATCGTAAATATAAAGGGTTCATATAAGATTTCCCTTTCCCTCTCATGACTTAAAAAATATTACATGTACATTAATAGATCTTGAGACTATAAAATATAAAGTGATTAGATTTATTACAAAATTTGATGTTTCAGGATTATTTTTAATTATTTTGTATAGTTGATGTAATAGTAGTAACTTACTCTTTGGTTCTTTGTAAATGTCCGAAAACTATTTGGCAAAATACCTCCAAACTTTTCTTTTCTTTTATTGTAGGTATTGAGGAAGAGAGGCTTGGCTTGATACTAATTTAAGGAAGCAATGTTTTTAAACTGGTTGCAAATCAAATACTTGGTTTAAAATTTTCCTATGCTCATACATCTAACCATCATGAAAACCAGTAGTTTTTTGAGTTATCCTTCTTTGATAGTTCTTCAAAGAGTTCTTACGGGGAGCTCATTGGCAAGAGCTGCTTAAAACAGCTATTTTGGATCTGATTTTCTAAAGCTGCATCTGTAGTGTAGGCTTCAGGGAACAAATTGGTTCTGATTCTGATATTTATCTTATTGTCAGAGTTAATTCTCTTAAAAACTATGCCTTGAAGTATACATCATGGATTATCTCTTCAAAGGAGTCCTTTACTATAAGAAGCTCATGAAAAATAGATTTAAGGAAGTATTTTTGTGCTAATACAGTTATTATTCTTTAAAAACATAAAATAAAATCCCTTCTGACCTCACATGGATGCTGGTGACTTTGTAGTAAATGTTAAACTGCAAAATATTGTGTAAATAAAATTGCTTTACCTTTGAAAAAAATTTTTTTTGTCATGTAGCCATTGTTTTATGTCAGTTAATGAATGATAATTTTCTTTCTGAAATAATCTATTGAATAGAGAACATAAATTATATTCTTCCAACTTTGAATTAGCAGTGTTGCCACACTTTGCAATCACTTTTAAAATATGGGGAGAAGAAAGCTTTCTTCTTTCTCTATAATGGAGATTTTATAAAGAGAATTGTTATATTCATGGTTAACAAGTATATTATATATGGTCTACGAAGGAAATACAAGAAGAAATGACAAATACTGTTTTAAGGGGGTGTGGAATACTTAGGAGGGAAGTAAGATAGCATTTATAATTATAACTTAATCTTCATACAATTTAAAGATAGGTTTTCAGCGGTTAATTTTATTGTTTAGATGGTTTCTTTGCATTTCATCACACTCAGATTGCATTGTGTTGTATATATGACTTGAATTTTTTTTTTAAGTTTTGTCCATTAAGAATGTCAGTCAGTTAAACCAGGGCTGATTTATAATGTCCCACATTTGGTGTATTAAATTTATAATTTGTGTACATATTTTCTCCTTTTGTTAAATTTGTAATCTCTCAATAGAAATGTAATGTTACTAAACTGGTTTGGATTATTAAAGTGCAAATTTTATGCTTACTTGGTAACAATATATTTTGTAATGTCTAAATCTGACAACACTACTTTAATATCAGGTTCTGACATCTAATTTTCATTTCTAGGACTGTTTTAAATATATACACACACACTTTATAGTAGTGTATATGTATTCATATATAAAACGGAAATTGAAAAGTTTATGTCAGACATACTCATGTTCAAATGTAATTCTGAAGAAAGCAACTTAAATCTACCAGTTGATTAGTAAGAAACTATCCCTGTCCTCAACTTTTAATAACTGTGGAGTTACCTTATCCAAATTAAAATTCGTAAGTTATTTATTTAATATAGATGAAAATGAAACTAACAGTTTTCTCTTCCTTGTTCTTTATTTACAGCCTGGTTTGCCACCTCAAAACTTCTCAATGTCTGTCACAGTCCCTGTGACCAGCCCTAATGCTTTGTCCTACACTAACCCAGGGAGTTCACTTGTGTCGCCAACTTTGGCCACCAGCTCAACATTAGCAGATTCAAACATGCTGTCTCCACCTCAAGCCACGCTGCACAGAAATGTATCCCCTGGAGTCCCTCAGAGACCGCCGAGTACCGGCAGTACAGGTGTGTAGTGGTCTCTCTTCTGCTGGTTCTTTAAGAAAAAGAATTGCTGACATAAGCAGTTTCTTATTTCACTACCTTTAATTTTCTATGATGTGCGAGAGTCACTGCCACATAATTGATTCCATTTTAAGGAATATTTTTGAGGATTTACTGCGGCGCTGTGGCATCCTCTTGGGTACAGTGGACCCATATACAGAATCTGCCATCTATAACTTTCCTTTTCACGGGAAACCATACTTTGACAGGCAGAAAATTTAATTAGGGTATCATGAGCAAAGACTTAAAGTTCGAGTGTGAGTCACTCATGTCAAAAATAAGAGAGTAGATGTACCTGACTGGAGTTAGAGTTCATGAATTCAGCAAAAATCAGCATTTATGACTTTATTCTTTGTAATACAGTGTTTCCTCTTCTTTAAGTCCCAAATTTAATAGTACTATTAGCACTGACCCCATTCTTAGGAATTTCTACTTTTTGATATTGATACAGGAAAGCATTTGTATCCAGAGCTTGATAGGTGAGCTTTTATATGTATATTTAACTATATCATATTACACAGTTATGCCAGATTCAGTCTAGGGATAGTTTTTATTTTTGCTTTTTAGGAAAGGAGTGCAGTTTACTTCATTCAGATAAGGAAAACCAATTCATGTTCATTCTCTGCCCTCTCTGTTCTCTCTCCAAAATTTTTAGGTGGGATGTTGAGCACTTCAGACCTCACAGTGCCAAATGGAGCTGGAAGCAGTCCAGTGGGTGCGTGAATTACTCCTGTTTGTCTTTCTAGGCATCTTCCCTATATGGATAAAGGGAATATTGTCCCTCAAATGAGGCCTTATACCAGATAAGGGAAAAATGGGTATATGACTAGAGCAGACATGTCCCTTCATAGACTTAATTTTCTTCGGAGGGGTGTTTTTACTAATACCTAACATTTTTAAATAACATCCCTGCTCTGTTCTTTATACCTTGGCCTTGAGTGCTTTCTCAAGTGCTTTCAGATACTGTTCTTTGCTAAAGATGCAATTGCCTTCATACAGTTTTTACATCAAGCTAGTTTCTTAAGGAGAAGATTTCTGTATCATCTATTCTTGCCAAAAGTTAGATCATTAGCAGATGATACATTTTATAATAGCATGAAATGTTTTTGGAGAGGTTGCAATAACAAAGAAATGGTGGGCCTGCTTCTAGAGCTACAAAGATTATTAAGAAGTTTGTCTTCAAAGCATTGTTTTGGTGGCTACGTGTAGAACATCCACATTTTGTCACAGTTGTAGCCAAATTGGGTTAGTTTTGTTTTGTTTTTTACTTTAGGATCCCAAAGATGACTAGCAAGTTTAAACACATGTTTAAATATGTCTGCCCAACCTCCGAGTGCCGGCAAAGATACACTATGAACTGAACATTACAGAAACATGGCATATATGTCAAAGAGTTGTAAGAATAACTGTATTCCTTTGGATTATCATCACATTAAGTGGTCTTGGTCTCTTAATCTGTGATAAACATAGTTGTCATCATTGTATCATCATTGTATCTGGAAAAAAAAAATTTCCTCCCTGATTTAGATATTGTGTGTTCCTGGAGACTTCTGAACACAGACACTTCTAAGAAAAATTTACACTTGTATGTATTCAGCCCATTCATTCTATTAAAATGTAAGGAGCTTCTGCCTCAAGAGATTTGCAGAGATAATTGAATAACTTAATTTAAGGTGATGAGAAAGAAACGTATTGCTGAGACAAGTTATAAAACATAGTGGTAGGTTAAATGCCTAATTCTACCACATATTAATTGTGCTTTGGATGGAATATTATAGAAGACCAATGTAGGATCTTTTTTAACATAATTGTGGAAAATTTATAACAGTATTAATAGTTATACATTAGGCTGCTTTACTTATATGTGTATTTCCAAATATTTATAGTTTATTTAAACTTCATTTGAGTTATTTGCATGCCCATATACATACTCTTTTTGTGTTAAACCTTCCCATATGCTTGTACTCCCCCAGTACTGCCCATCTTACTTTGCCTTCTACTTCCTAGCTTAGCTAAGGCTAGACTCAAGAATTTCTATTTCATTTAATGTTAATTGTAAGTACCTCTTGGTTTATTTCTGAAATAGTTCCCCCCTCCCCCATGGAGTTTAACTCTTTGAAGATTTCTAATGTGTTTTCCCCTTGACTTTCCTTCTTTTTTTTTCTTCATCCTTCTGGCATATTGTAAACACGGTTCTAACTCCTGTCAAACAAGTGTTTCAATTCCCATTTTTTTTCTTGTACTTTTTACACTTCCTAAAAGCTTTTATCAATATTTTTTCTTATCTGCCATGCAACTGTAAATCTAAACTCTGTCTCTGCTGCTTGGTTTTTCTGTGCTCCCTTTGGTAATTTCAAACTCAGACTTTGTCATCATCAAAATACATTTTCTTTTGTTGTTGTTGTTGTTTTCATTCATTTTTCTTTTTTTATAAGCCTCCTCTCCCTGTCGTGACCTTTATGTTTAGAGGACTACATAATCCTACTCCTGGGATCATGGCACATCGTCATTACTTCATACAAAGCATCTCAGTCTGCTGTGTATTAATCCCTTTTATACCTCTGTTCCATTCCCATGCCCTTCCTCCCCCCATCTTAGGTAACTAATGTGTTTAGTGTTAATAGTGTTAATAATCATGATTAGGGAACATGTATTTCTATTAAAACTTAAAATTCAAGTAAGTATTAAAATATTGTAAGTGCTTAGTGAGAAACTTAAAGATTTTATTTATTTGAGAGAGAGAGCGTTGCATGAATGGGGGGCTGGGGGAGAGAGAGGAGACAGAAGGAGAGAAACAAGGAGCCTCCTTGCTGACGTGCTGACTGGGGAGCTGGACATGGGGCTCAGTCCCAGAACCGCATCACAACCTGACCCACAGGCAGACATTTAACCAACTGAGCCCCCCAGGCACCCCTTTAGTGAGTTATTTAAAAGTCTGTTTACATTATTACGTATAAACAGAGATAAATCCTGCTTCTTAGGGTACACCTCAGCATCTCATAATGCATCAAGATTTTATGTCCTGATACTCGTACATGCCAATTTTACCTAGACTGCGTGTAACTCTACTTACTCCACTTGTGTGGCTTGTATTCTAAATGGCATATATATATATATATATATATGTATATATATACATATATATATATATATATATCTGCTTTTTAACAGAATTAGATCTGAGTAGACTTTTTATGTCAACTAAGATACCAACTGGAAGCATGTATTTATGTGAAATACTTAGAGCATACATGGGTTTAAAGTGTTTTTACTATAAATTGTCCCTAAAATAAATGATCTGCCATGGGTATTTTTAAAATGTTATTTTTGTGAGGAAGAGCCAGATAATATGTTTTAGCTCATTTTCAACAATGATGCCATTTTGGTTTAGTAGTTTGGAAAAAGTAGTTTAAACTCATTATTATACCAGATATACTCTTTATGAATAAAAAGATTAAACAGTTAAGATTCCCAGGGAAGTTTAGAGGGAAAAATATTTAAAAGTAAAGAATGATTTCTAATCTATTTTTCCAGATATGTTTCTTGGAACTGTATGAGAAGAAGGATTTATCAATGTTTGGTAAACCTTGTGTTAAATAAAACTAAGCTGATGAACACAGATGCGAAAATACTCAACAAAATACAAGCCAATAGGATTCAACAGTACATTAAAAGGATTATTCACCACGACCAAGTGGGATTTATTCCAGGGCTACAAGGTTGGTTCAACATCCGCAAATCAGCCAATGTGATACAACACATCAATAAAAGAAAGAACAAGAACCATATTATACTCTCAATAGATGCTGAAAAAGCATTTGACAATGTACAGCATCCCTTCCTGATCAAAACTCTTCAAAGTGTAGGGATAGAGGGCACATACCTCAATATCATCAAAGCCATCTATGAAAAACCCACCGCAAATATCATTCTCAATGGAGAAAAACTGAAAGCTTTTCTGCTAAGGCCAGGAACACGGCAGGGATGTCCATTATCACCACTGCTATTCAACATAGTACTAGAGGTCCTAGCCTCAGAAATCAGAGAACAAAAGGAAGTTAAAGGCATCCAAATCGGCAAAGAAGAAGTCAAATTATCACTCTTCGCAGATGATATGATACTATATGTGGAAAACCCAAAAGACTCCACTCCAAAACTGCTAGAACTTGTACAGGAATTCAGTAAAGTGTCAGGATATAAAATCAATGCACAGAAATCAGTTGCATTTCTCTACACCAACAGCAAGACAGAAGAAAGAGAAATTAAGGAGTCAATCCCATTTACAATTGCATCCAAAACCATAAGATACCTAGGAATAAACCTAACCAAAGAGAGACAGATTCTATACTCAGAAAACTATAAAGTACTCATGAAAGAAACTGAGGAAGACACAAAGAAATGGAAAAATGTTCCATGCTCCTGGATTGGAAGAATAAATATTGTGAAAATGTCTATGCTACCTAAAGCAATCTACACATTTAATGCAATTCCTATCAAAGTACCATCCATCTTTTTCAAAGAAATGGAACAAATAATGCTAAAATTTATATGGAACCAGAAAAGACCTCAAATAGCCAAAGGGATATTGAAAAAGAAAGCCAAAGTTGGTGGCATCACAATTCCGGACTGTAAGCTCTATTACAAAGCTGTCATCATCAAGACAGCATGGTACTGGCACAAAAACAGACACATAGATCAATGGAACAGAATAGAGAGCCCAGAAATAGACCCTCAACTCTATGGTCAACTAATCTTTGACAAAGCAGGAAAGAATGTCCAATGGAAAAAAGACAGCCTCTTCAATAAATGGTGCTGGGAAAATTGGACAGCCACGTGCAGAAAAATGAAATTGGACCATTTCCTTACACCACACACAAAAATAGACTCAAAATGGATGAAGGACCTCAATGTGCGAAAGGAATCCATCAAAATCCTTGAGGAGAACACAGGCAGCAACCTCTTCGACCTCTGCCGCAGCAACATCTTCCTTGGAACAACGCAAAAGGCAAGGGAAGCAAGGGAAAAAATGAACTATTGGGACTTCATCAAGATCAAAAGCTTTTGCACAGCAAAGGAAACAGTTAACAAAATCAAAAGACAACTGACAGAATGGGAGAAGATATTTGCAAACGACATATCAGATAAAGGATTAGTGTCCAAAATCTATAAAGAACTTAGCAAACTCAACACCCAGAGAACAAATAATCCAATCAAGAAATGGGCAGAGGACATGAGCAGACATTTCTGCAAAGAAGACATCCAGATGGCCAACAGACACATGAAAAAGTGCTCCATATCACTCGGCATCAGGGAAATACAAATCAAAACCACAATGAGATATCACCTCACACCAGTCAGAATGGCTAAAATCAACAAGTCAGGAAATGACAGATGCTGGCGAGGATGCGGAGAAAGGGGAACCCTCCTACACTGTTGGTGGGAATGCAAGCTGGTGCAGCCACTCTGGAAAACAACATGGAGGTTCCTCAAAATGTTGAAAATAGACCTGCCCTATGACCCAGCAATTGCACTATTGGGTATTTACCCTAAAGATACAAACGTAATGATCCAAAGGGGCACGTGCACCCGAATGTTTATAGCAGCAATGTCCACAATAGCCAAACTATGGAAAGAACCTAGATGTCCATCAACAGATGAATGGATCAAGAAGATGTGGTATATATACACAATGGAATACTATGCAGCCATCAAAAGAAATGAAATCTTGCCATTTGCGACAACATGGATGGAACTAGAGCGTATCATGTTTAGCGAAATAAGTCAAGCAGAGAAAGACAACTATCATATGATCTCCCTGATATGAGGAAGTGGTGATGCAACATGGGGGCTTAAGTGGGTACGAGAACAATCAATGAAACAAGATGGGATTGGGAGGGAGACAAACCATAAGTGAGTCTTAATCTCACAAAATAAACTGAGGGTTGCTGGGGGGAGGGGGTTTGGTAGAAGGGGGTGGGATTATGGACATTGGGAAGGGTATGTGCTTGGGTGAGTGCTGTGAAGTGTGTAAACCTGGTGATTCACAGACCTGTACCCCTGGGGATAAAAATATATGTTTATAAAAAATAAAAAATTAGTAAAAAAAAAAGTAGATTGGAATCTCAAGAGAAAAATAAAAATTATAAAAAAATAAAAAATAAAAAATAAAAATTAATAAAACTAAGCAATTTTCTTCACTGTAGGACTTACTGGAGCCTTTAAAATGCTAATTTGTGAGTCATTAAACTTAGTATGTAACATATGGTTACACAAAGTGATTTCATAATAGAAACCTTCATTTTTTCCTCATGAAAAAGCATCTTTCATAATTAGTATCATAAAACATTTTGGGAAATCTTATTTCTGGTCTTAAGATGATATATAGAAAAGACTTTTGGATAATGAAACCTTCCATAAATGAAATTAAAATTGAGGTTTAAAAAAAGACAAGACAATTAAGCTTGTGCTGTGATAATAGTAGACCTGATTATTGGGACCAACCCTTCCACTGAAGACACCTACAAATGCTAGGCAAAATATTTTTTAAATCTGCTTGATAGCACTTGAGAACCTACAAAATAATGAAGAATTCCTGGCTCAAGATCCAGGGAATGTTGGAGACAGATCCTCAAAGAGGGTGAGCCTAGCATTAATGACTGCTTTTCCGCAGGTGGTAGTTGCCACTTCCACAGTGGAGCAGGATGCCTCAGAGACCTAAGGGGACACAGAAGTCAAAGTTCAGGGCCCTTAAAAATTGGGAGGGTCCAGTGTGCTCCTGTCACTTTGTCCCTAAAATAAATGATCTGTCATGGGTATTTTAACACTTTGTGTTAAGCCCCCAAAAGGCAAGACCATAGAAGTAGAGTGAATCAGAGATTAACAGGCCCTTCTAGTAGCTACATCTAACATCTGCGCCATCTGCTTTCTGTACACTAGAGTGTTGTTATCTACATTTAAAGTACAGAGTAAACGTTCTTTACACTGTGTTCCTTTTTTCTCTTTTTTAAGATTTTGCTTGTTTATTTGTCAGAGCATGAGCGGGGAGGAAAGACAGGGCAGAGGGAGAATCAGAGTCCTTGCTGAGCAGGGAGCCCAGTGTGGGACTCAGTCCCGGGACCCTGGGATCATAACCTGAGCTGAAGGCAGATGCTTAACTTGACTGGCCACCCAGGTGTCCCATATGTTCTTCTATACTTAAAAAAAAAAAAAAGTTCTTTGTGTACATAAAACTGAAAATTGACCACATGCTGGGCCACAAAAAAAGTATCAACAAATTTTGGAGAATTTAATCACATAGAGGTAAGCTCTCTGGTGACAGAGTATTTCAGCCAGCAACCATTTTTTATGTATAATAAATCAATTTTTTATACATAATCTGTATAATAACTTTAATTTTTCAGTCCAGGCTTAAAGACTTGCCATGAACCACTTCCATATAGTTTCAATTAACCTTTAAACTGGAACATTTTTACTGATACTGTAATTTTCAAATGTATAATGTTTTTATAGATGAGCCTCTGTTCTCCTCGTTCTTATTTTAATTTTTGTTGAGTCTCCTGCTTCCCAAAATACAGGATGTTTCAGGCCCATGTAATAAGGCAAGCAGAAGCATCTTTGAGGTCTTTAAGCATGAGACAAACTTAGAATAGGGAAAGACATGTTAAATAGGAAATCAGAGGAAGCATAACTGTAAAAGAAGGATTGATTTGGTTGTGTAAAATTAAGAATCTTTATTGATCAAAATCACCATGAAGAGAACAAAAAGGCAAGACAGTGAGAAAATGTAGATTGTATACATACAGCACACAGAGGTCTTTTTTATCAAGAATACATACAAGTCATCATGAAAAATATCTGATTTTTGAAAATGTGCATGAGAACATTTTACAAAAGAAGTTACCAGGTATCCAGTAAGCCTGTGACAAGATACTCAGTCTCAGTAACCAAGGCAATGCAAAATTAAAATCACAGAAAGCATCATACACCAGCCAGAATGGCCAAAGCAGAATAGGCTGATAATACCAGGTGTTGATAACTCTCATTGTGAGAGTTCCAAACTCTCATTCCCTGAGGATTACAGTGCAAATTGATGCAGCTGTTTTGACATTGTCTCCTAAAGTAGTAGATATATGGGTTCTACAACTCACCATTTTTATTCATCCTTATATACTGTAGAGAAATGCATATGTGTACCATGAGCATCAGGAAATAAAGGAATGCGCATGGCATTGCCTGTTACAGGCAACATCTAGAAATAATCCAAATTTCTGCCAACAGTAGAACAAATAAATAAGTGATAGTATGTCTATGTGAAGGAGTTCTATACTGGAATGAAAAGAAAGAAACTATAGCAGTAATTAGCATGGTGGCTGAATTTCATCAGACTATGATGTATGAAAGACAATGGATGCAAATACAAAATTATTCTATTCTATCTAAATAAATCTGGAAAAATAGCCAAGCAATATTATGTGCTAAGATTGCGTGTAGATAGATGATAAAACTGTAAAGAAAAACAAGTCACTGTAATAGTCATAATACTGGTTATTTTGGGTAGGTGGGACAACAGGAATGTTCGGGGGGCCCAATTATAGAGCCTTTTCAGGGTTTTGGCAGTATTCTTTTTCCTGATGTAATGGATACGTGGAGATTTTAAATTTATGCTAAAGCCTTGATTGTTAAGTTTTTATTTTATGTACCATTTTGTATTATGTGGTATGTTAATATGAGTTTTAAAATAGATACATTTGATTTTTAAAAGGAATTCTAAACCAAAGTGTGGAGGTACTTTTAAAATGCTAAGAGAGGGGCGCCTGGGTGGCTCAGTGGGTTAAAGCCTCTGCCTTCAGCTCAAGTCATGATCCCAGGGTCCTGGGAGCCCTGCATCTGGCTCTCTGCTCAGTGGGAGACCTGCCTCCCCCTTTCTCTCTGCCTGCCTCTCTGCCTACTTGTGATCTCTGTTTGTCAAATAAATAAATAAAATATTAAAAATCAATCAATCAAATAAGAGAATGTAGTGTATATTGTATAGGTGTTATACTATCCTGAAATCTAGAGAGAAAACATTACACATTCATACTCTCAGAAAGACTTAACAGTCTTTGGGCAAAGACTCCATTCATTGGGCACTATTGTCTGCATGTGGCAGCAGGATGTACAGTCCCATCTTGAGATCAGGAAGCACGACTGTGTCAAGGGGACAGACCAGCAAAAGCCTAGGATGGCAGAGCAGAAAGCTGGAAAGCTCTGGCTCCTCCACAGTGAGCTGCAAAAGCCACTGAGCTTGCAACCACTTTTCTCCAGTTGTCTTAAGGGAGATAAAAAGATTTTCTCATTCCATAGAGAAGTAAAATAAAATACAAGCAAGAGGAAGGGAATATTTAATAAGTAGGTGGGTTTTTTAATGTACCTAAATGTACAATTCAAAAAAGAAACCCAAGTAGTATTTGAAAAATGGGAAGGATGTATCAGGAGATTTAAATAAAAATGACAAAAGAAAACCACAAACTCACTAATTGCCAACTATTACCACTTTGTGTTGTGATCTGGAGAACCAGTGCAGGTGTGAGGAAACTGATGATGGCATTGTAAGTTAGTAATGAGCTTTCTGAAAAGATTTTGCAAAGATGTTCCAGTAGTCATAAAAATGTTCATGCCTCTGAGCCCACAAATCCCATTCCTGGGAATCTCTCCTAAAGAAATGAACTAGAACTTGCAAAGATTCACTGCAACTTTATTTATAGTATGAATAATAGGAAGAAACCAATGTATTCAACAGTATGAAAGTTATGTAAATGAAAATTTTCATCTGAACTTCTTTTTAGTTGTAATTTAAAACTATGCAAAAAAACATGCATGTGGAAAATAAAAAGGAGGGGAAATCCAAACTGATTATCATAGTTATGTTGGGATGGTGGATATAGGAATTTTCTCTCTCCTTTTCTAGTTTCTAAACTTTCTATATTGATATGGTTGGTACCTCCACAGTCATAACATTTTATTATAGTAAATTAAAGCATTCATTTGTTTTTCCTTGAAACATAATTTGTTTTCAGTCTTTTATTGTTCAAGTAAAACCTACCAGTTTTGTACATGCTGTAAATTGTATACATTTTCCAGAGTGGCATTCTGACTTGGCATACGAGGTACATTTCTCTACTGAAAGTTGACCTACTCTGACGTAGGTGAAGTCCAAGTTCTTTTGGAGGCTTTTTCTTCACAAATCCCACTGGGTGCTCACAAAAGAGATTGGGAACATCCTGAAGATGTCTCCCCTATGATGTACGGCTGAGAAAAGGGACGAGCAGCCCCTGTAATAGGGACAAAATGTGCTGCCTGGACCCTTCTCCCCTTTCTGTCCTATGGACCAGAAGTGTTCATCTGTGAGGGGATGAACGACAGAAAGTGTCACCCTCCAGGCCCTTTGGCGACCTCCCATTGTATCTTGAGAAATGGAAAAGGAAAAACATTTGAAGCCAGGGCGGAGGTGCAGGAACAATGTGAATGCCAAGAGCATGGCAGATGCCCAAAAGGCCCAAGCCCGGGGCGCAGCACCAAGAGGGGAAGGCTGCAGACTGAGAATGGATCACACACTGGAGAAAAACCGACTTCCGGCAAACCAGCCTCACTTCCTGCTGCAGGGATTCGGGGCCCATGGTGGCGGCACTGAGGGTGATGACTGCACCCATGAGCTCCAACTCAGCCCAATTCCTAACTAAATGAACTCCAACCAAGCGCTAAAGACCTATTGGTCTGTAGGTCAGTGAAGTTAACCCAAACTGCAAAACAAAGAGCAGAACAAATCTTCCAAGAGCTGTGGACTTCTATCAGGTGGTTTAACATATTTGTCATTGGAATTCCAAAAAGAGGGGAGAGAGAACAGAGCAGAAGAAATATTTGAAGAAACAGTAACACCAAGTAGGACAAATACACACACATTTCAGGTTGCTAAAAGCAAAGGACAACAAGGAGAAAATCTTAAAGGCAGCCAGAGGAAAGAGAAGGAAAAAGAAAATATATACCAAACTTCTCTTCAGAACCTATGCAAGCTATAAAACCGTGGAGTAACCTGCGGTGCTGGAATTCAAAACAAGAAACCCTCAACCTGGAATTCTGTATCCAGCAAAGTTGTCTTTCAGAAATGAAAGAGAAATAAAAACTTTCTCAAACAAAAAAATCTGGGGAATTTATTGCTGGGAGATCTGTTCTGCAAAAAATGCTGAAGGAAGTCCTTCTGCAAAGGGACTGTGATGCCAGCGAAAACTTGGATCTACACAGAGAAATATAGAACACAGAGAAATATAGAACAATGGAAATGAAATAAATGAAGATAAAATAAAACACAATTTATTTTCCCCTACATTTTATAAACCTTTTATTTTAGATTACAAAGATAGTACAGAAAGTTCTCCTAATGCTTCGTACCAGTTTCTCCGATTATTAACATCTTGCATTAGTATAGTACAATAGTACTGTAGTACTGCATAGTACTAAAAGGTCAGTATTGATACATTATTATTCACAGAACTTTTGTACTTTATTCAGATTTCTTTAGTTTTTAAACCACAAAGCTTGTGTTCTGGGACCCAATCCAAGACACCACATTACACTTAGTAGGCTGTTTCCCACTTAGTAGGCTGTTTCCTCAGACTCCTCTTGGCTGTGATAGTTTCTAAGTCTTTCCTTGCTTTAATGACCTTGACAGTTTTGAGAAGTACTAGTAAGGTATCTTGTAGAATGTCCTTCCATTGGGACTTTTTTCCCCACGTTTTACTCATGATTAGACTGGGGTTATGGGTTCAGGGAGGAAGGCCACAACTCAAGTGTGCCATTTTGATCACCTCATACAAAGGGTACATAGTATCATTATGAGTAATTACTGTTGTTGTCAACCTTGGTCACCTTGCTGATGCAGTGTTGCATGTGTTTCTGTGCTGCAAAGTTACACTTCTTCCTTTGCGTACTGTCCTCTTTGGAAAGAAGTCCTATGCAAGGTCCATACTTAAGGAGTGGGGAATTGGGCTCTACCTCCTTGAGGGCAGAATATCTACATAAATTATTTGGAGTTCTTCTGAACAGGTGATTTATCTGTTTGCTTTTATTATTTAATGATTTACTTTTATACAGACTTATGGATATTTATACTACTAAATTCTGCGAACATATAGTTCTACCAATACTGTTTCATTCTGTTGCTCATATTCCAGCTTTAGCTGTCGAGGACTTTTCACTTGGTTCCAGTTCCTCTGAAAATACACCCTCATCCTTGTGGGGTTATTTTTGGCAGGGAGGGGATAATGAAGGTTACTTTAAAATTTTTCAGTTACGATGAAGTGTTCCGGGCTCATCTTGTATATTCCCTGCCCCAGTCCCAGAATCAGTCATTTCTCTAAGGAACCTGGTTCCTCATTATCGGAGACTGGTATTAGAAACCG
Organism: Mustela nivalis; assembly: GCF_964662115.1. Taxonomy (NCBI): domain Eukaryota; kingdom Metazoa; phylum Chordata; class Mammalia; order Carnivora; family Mustelidae; genus Mustela; species Mustela nivalis. Next base: position 142,444,272 of record NC_139025.1, read on the forward strand.
GAATCCAGGCATCTCTCTCTTTTCCATTGTTCTAAAAGATCACTACTTTCTAAAGCAAAAATAGCGGGAATGAATTTGGTGCTTATAATACATGTAGAAATAAAGTGTAGGACAACAAAAGACAGGAAGCAAAGTTGTAAACACACTGTTCGAAGCCCTTACTCTACACCTAATATGATATCTACTTGATGGTAAACTCTAGTTAACTAAAGATGTATGTTATAAAACCTAGTGCAACTACAGAAAACAATTTATGAAAGAGGTATAAAAAGTCAATAGAGGAGATAAAATGGAATTATTAAAAAATGCTCGAATAGCCCAAGATATGGGAGAAAACAGGAAAATACAACAAAGAGACAATGAGGCAAATAAATACAGCTAACAACATTGTAGATTGTAATCCAACCATACAAGTAATCACACTGAATGTGGTCATAAACATCAGTTAAAAGACAAAATGTCATATTGCTTAAGAAAAGAAAGTTCATGGTGATTCATAGACCTGTACCCCTGGGGATAAAAATACATCATATGTGTATTTATTTATTTATTTATTTTTAAAGATTTTATTTATTTATTTGACAGACAGAGATCACAAGTAGGCCAAGAGGCAGGCAGAGAGAGAGGAGGAAGCAGGCTCCCTGCTGAGCAGAGAAGCCGATGCGGGGCTCGATCCCAGGTCGCTGAGATCATGACCTGAGCCGAAGACAGAGGCTTTAACCCACTGAACCACCCAGGCACCCCCATTATATGTTTATTTTAATAAACATATTAATTAATTAATTTTAAAAAAAGGAAGGTCATACTATACACAGTCTATAGAAACCCTACTTAAATATAAAGGCAGAGGTTAGCAGATAGAGAAAACATACTATGCAAATGTTAACCACAAGAAGGCTAGTGTAGCAATATTAATTTCAGACAATATGGGCTTCACAATAAGGAATATTATCAAGAATAAAGAAGGACTTCACACAGTCCATTTTCCAAGAAATAAGTATCTTTAATGTATACACACGTAACAGCCTGCCTTCAAAATTTGTAAGCCAAAAACTGATGGAACTAAAAGGTGAAATAGAAAAATCCACAACTGTAGCTGGGAAACTTAAACATTCTTCTCTCCGTAATCGGCAGAACAAGCAGGCAGAAAAATCTGTACGGATCTGGACAACCTGAGCAATACTCAACCAGCCTCACCAGTACTCTAACAGACTTTTATGTGACACTTCACAACAGCAGAGCATAACATTTTTCTTAAGGGCCCTTGGAACATTCACCAAGATAGACCATTACCTGTGCCATAAAGTAAATCTCAACAAATATCAAAGAGTTAAAATCATCTAGATTATATTCTCTGATCATAATGAAATCATAACAGAAAGGAAAAATCCTTATATATTGAGAAATTAACACACTTTTAAATAATCTCTGGGTCAAAGAGGAAATCTTAGGAGAAATTATAAAATATGTATGTGTGTATGTGTGTATGTATGTATGTATATGAGAGAGGGAAACTTACAGCATTTGATGTTTATATTAGAAAAGAGAAGGTACTGAATCAGTAAACTTTTGTTAAAACTCATAAACTCAAGAAAGAAGAGCAAAAACTTAACCCAAAGCAATCAAAAGAAAAAATTCAGAAATAAATGAAATTTAAAATGAAAGCAATAGAGAAAAGCAATCAAGCAAAGCCTAGTTTTTTGATTGCTAAACTTCTGGCCAAGCTGACCAAATTAAAAGAGAAGGCACAGGTTATCAATATCAAGAATGAAAGAGGTACTGGCAGAAAGGTGGGCGCCAGTGGACAAAACAGAGAGCCCAGAAAATAGACCTACACAGATATATTCTGTTGTATTTTGACAAAGGCAGTAAAGCAGTTCAGCCGAGAAAGGATAGCTAGTCCAACTGACTCTCCTGGAACAGTTCACCATCCATATGCAAAAATAAAACCTCAAAATACAAATCATACCTTATTCAAAAATTAACTAAAACGCATCATAGACTCAAGCATAAAATACAAAACTCTGAAACTTTTAGAAGAAAATTTTGGAAGAAACAATACACCAAAAACATGATCCATAAAGAAAATTCTGATATATTGATGCTATCAAAATAGTTTCACTATCAAAAAGTTTTACTCTGTAAACGGTCCTACCCAGAGAATAAAAAGACAGCCTACAGATGAGGAGAAACTGTTTGCAAATCACATACTCGTAAAGGACCTGCTTCTATGATGATACAACTGTACATCTATTAGGATGGCTAAGATTTAAAAAATAAAATCAGTGGTACTGTGATAGCATTGTATGGGGACAGATGGAAAAGCTACACTTGTGAGCACAGCATACTGTATGGAGTTGGGGAACTGCTGTGTTGTACACCTGAAAAAATGTAACATCATGGGTCAGCTTTACTCGGGTGCCTGGTTGGCTCAGTCGGTTAAGTGTCCAGCTCTTGATTTCAGCTCAGGTTTTGATATCAGAGTTCAAGACCCGCTGATATCAGAGTTCAAGGCGAGTTCAAGGCCCGATGAGGGCTACTTAAAAACAAAACAAAAACCCAGCATTCTAAAATGCCAAGTTCTGACAAGGATGCAGAGCAACAAGAACTCTCGTATATTCATGCTTAGAGCAAAGTCACACACCACTTGGGAAAACAGATCAACAACGTCTTACAAAGTTAAATATATACTTGTCATACAACCCAACAGTCCTCTCCTAGAGAATTTACACAAGTGAATGGAGAACTGTGCTTATAGAAATCTGTATTTTTCACAGTTGCCAAAAACTGAGAACAACCTAGATGTCCTTCCAACAGAAGAATGGATGGATATACACACTGTGGTACATCCAAAGAGTACTGCTCAGCAAAAAAAGGGACGAGCCACTTATTCACAGCAGTATAGATGATCTTAAATGAGTTTTGCTAAGTGAAAGAAGCTGGATCCAAAAGACTACATAGCATTTGATTCTATTTATATTTCATTCTGCAAAATGCAAAACAGATCAGTAATTGCCAGGGATGGAGAGAGGAGTTGACTGCAAAGGGTATGTGAGGTGAATTTTTGAGGCGATGGAACTCTTCAGTGATCCTGTGCTGGTGGGTGTACATATGAGTCTATGCCTCTGTTAAAACTCACAAAACTGTACAAAGAGTGGTTTTACTATATGCAGTTAAAAATCAACCAGGATTCCAGGGGAACTGCAGATGGAATACAGACTGTGACACATGAATATGGCTGTAGTACAAGTTTGTGACAGGATGATCTGGAAGGGGACGGGGAAGGAGCTCTCAGTAACTTTGGAAACGGTTTTAACTCTAGATAGAGAAAACAAAAAAATGAGGAAGTCGTTGTGCTCAAGATGGTACATTTGTTAGACAACACTCAAACAGTGAATACATTGTAGATAAAGCCAGGTTTTTCATTGTTCGGGGGGGAAAAACTTGCAAATAAGCAAGGTGGTTGGGGTTGGGGAAGGAAGGCTACAGTGAACACTGTGTTTCTGGGCTATTGTTGGAAGTTTCAGTATGAACTTACTTTCTTAACATAGATAGAGAAATATCAATGTATATACACGTGAATAGTGTACCTCATATATTTCCTAGCTCTACCGATAGACCCTTCAGGTAATGGCACCTGATAACTGAACACACCTAGTACTCAGATCTTCGTTTCTAAACATTCTCCAATAAGAGGAATCAGGATTCCTTGGAAAAATGATTGATTATAGAGTGGGGGCAATGAAAATACAGGATGAGTCGGAGGTGCCAGAGGATAAGGAAGTGCAGGTAAAATGCTTACAGGAACCAGCCTCTCTGAAGAGCTCCAGTGGCCCAAACTAGAACAATTTAAGCAACAAAATAAGTAACAATAGTATTGGATTAGTACCCAAGGAATACAAAATACCAAGTCTGTTATTGATAAAAATGATGAAAGAAACAACTCTTCCTTAAAGAAGAGTTCTAATTATTACATGTAGAAAGAATGAGAGAAATAGCAAATCATCACTGTCATTACCACAGTACAGAGATCATGGCCAGACAGGGTCAATGGATGCTAAAATGAGTGAGTGAAAGTTTAAGGAAAAACAGGGTGTTTGCATAGCCTCAAAATGTCTCTCCCCAAATAACTGACAAAGGGAACAATAGTAATTTTGTAGTAGGGAGTGCTCAAAGACGTGACTTTCACCAGCAATCGAGTTTAACATCACCAATAATGGACTGACATACCTTCTGGTATGTGCTAAGAGGGTCACATCACCTCTTTGGTACTCTTCCAAAAATCCATGCTCTCTATCCAAGAAAATTTAAGACCCAAATTACGGGACGTTCCATGAGATATCCACCCAGTACTCTGCAGTTTTTTTTTTCCAAAGATTTTATTTATTTATTTGACAGAGAGAAATCACAAGTAGACTGAGAGGCAGGCAGAGAGAGAGAGAGGGAAGCAGACTCCCTGCTGAGCAGAGAGCCCGATGCGGGACTCGATCCCAGGACCCCGAGATCATGACCTGAGCCGAAGGCAGCGGCTTAACCCACTGAGCCACCCAGGCGCCCCTACTCTGCAGTTTTTAAGGTCATGCAAAATGAGGAAAGATGGAGGGAGCGGTCACAGACCAGAGGAGACGAAGGGTATGTGACCGGTAAGGGCATGTGGGATGCAGCATCCAGTCCTGGAGTAGAAAAAGGACATCGGTGAAAGATGGGTGAAATCCAGGTGAAGTCCTGTAGCCTCAGTTATTGCTGGTTCCTCTGTCAGTTTTTTTTTTTTAAGATTTTATTTATCAGAGAGAGAGATGGGGAGAGAGCGAGCACAGGCAGACAGAATGGCAGGCAGAGGCAGAGGGAGAAGCAGGCTCCCTGCTGAGCAAGGAGCCCGATGTGGGACTCGATCCCAGGACGCTGGGATCATGACCTGAGCCGAAGACAGCTGCTTAACCAACTGAGCCACCCAGGCTTCCCTCCTCTGTCAGTTTGACAGTTGTCTCGTGCTTCTTTGAGAGGCAGACCCGGGTGGGGTGGTGCTGGGGTGTGTGCTGTGATGGTGCGCTCTCTTCACAGCCGCTCTCTATGGGTAAAATTATTGCAGGATACCGAGTTAAAGATACACACAGGTGTAACAGGTAACCCCGAAAAGAAAAACATGTGGGCATTCAGGGTAGTCATTTGGCTCACCGTTTAGGAACAGGATGTCGAACACCTGCCCCTGTCTTTCAGAGAGGCTACAGAAAGTTTCATTTAAGGCTCAGTCAACTGCAGAAGGTAAGGGCAGACCTGCATGGAGGACTTCAGCTGCTGGTCAGAACTATCTCTGTCTGGGCTTTCTTTCAGAGATCATGAAGCAGCTCTTAGAAGACTCAGAATTTGCCATATAAACTATTTTACACCCTTGGCCTGGCAGGTGCAAGTGGAAACCACACAGCACTTACCTGTGATATATGCATGCGGGTCCTGTGGTTGGAGGCCTGTGAAGATCTGTGTAACTCTGCCGCTGAAGGGCCTCTCGCCCACATTTGAGACAGCAGCTGTAGGCTGGGCGCTTGATTTTCAGAGTTGGCAACCAGCCTGCCTGTGTTACCGTTTGTTTGCAGGTTGGCTGGCTTTTGGATCCGGGTCTCCTCCATCACTGATGCTTACAAAGACTTCCGTAGATTGACAGAGAAACTTGACTCCTTCAAATAAAATAAGAAAGCACTAGCTAGCAGATTATTTCTAGCCTGTTAGTATTTTCTGAATGCTTAGGAGAAGAGCAAATATGTGTCCTTCATCTCTTTTCTGGACGTGATTTATCAGTTCAGTTCTCTTCCAGTCTCATTAGCTTCATACATGTTACTGTTTTTCCGCAGCGAAATTATACACACGAAAGCTGTATTTGCATCCAAATCCGTGTTATCCAAGACTGTTATGAACTACTGTTGGAGTTCTTCTTGTTTTGTAACACTATGCTAGCTGCGGTGGGAAATTAGAAAACAAAATAATTCCTGCTGACCGAAAAGCACACATCTAGGAGATAAATAATGGACGTGTGTGACCAGGTGGGCTAGGGATGCGAGGACGAAGTACTCTCAGGGTTTCAAGTATAAACCGGTGTCATGATGAGGAACTCTGTTTAAACACAGTGGCGGTAGCCCGGCGGTATGTGGGTGAGGCCGACACAGGAGTGGACGAAGCCAGGGAGCGGGGGCAGCTTTAAAGCCTGGCCTGCAAGAATCCGAAGAATCTTTCTTCTGAAAGCAGCTACTAGTGGAGATACGATAAATAATTTATATTTGTATTCACTGCTTATATTTAATCATCTCTTTAGAGTTCAAAGCAACTGCTAGTGTCCGAATAACGTGTTTTTCTAAGGAAATATTTTATTTTTGAGTATCAACAGTCTTAGTAACTCTCGTATCCCTCTCATGTGCTGAGTGCAGTCGGAGGAAGAAGAATTGGAGTTGGTGACTCCAATTGGTGAGTGTGTGTTTCTGCTTGAAGGGTGTTGCAAAAGATCTGGAAAGTACGAATTCTCTTAAGTGTTTATATCTAACCAGTGTTCCCTTTGTTACACAGTTTTTCTTGCTGTTATTAAACACTATCCAAGCACTTTTAATAACGGAACCAATCTAGTACTACTGAGTCCATCCCGTTTTTCTGCTTATAGTTGTATATCTTGACCCATTTTGTTTGTTGGAGGGAACATTGGAACAGAGCCTTTAAAAACAATAGCTGTCAATGATCACAAGACACTTGCTAAAGATTTTTTTTAAGGAAGGATATAAAATACCTTATATAGTTCCCCAAATTATTAACATATTTTTAGAAAATGACTTCACCCTCAAAGTTCCTCAGATTGTAACACATGGTCTTGTGTTATTTCTCTTTCTTTCAAAAAGATTACATCATTTTTGGTGAGGTCACTTTTTTCAGACTTGGAATTATTTCATACTGCATGAGATGATCTGAACCATAAGGGGGGTTCCCTGTTTGCTAAAAGGAATGTCTGTAATTTAATATATACAAATTTACCTTTTTCTATCAGGACATACTCTGTTGTTAAAAGTTTTTCTAAAATAAATGATTTCTTTTTTCTAAAATAAATGATTTCTATTGGCTTCTCTTCTAGAAAATAAATTTGACTAAAAATAACTTTTATCTCTTCTTTGGGAACTAAAACCCAAAATTCACAGAAATCATATAAATTCTGTCAGTTGCGAATTAGTGACCTTAAGGGAGAAAAACTTGAAAATGTTTAGTTTGTAGCATGGACAAGGGTTCAGATTGCATGAGAGCATGGGGGGAAGGCATCTATTGGTTTTATTTATATTTTATTATTACATATATACGCATGCTGGTGTGTTTTGCACAGTTTGTGTCTTGTTAGATAAGGTTGTCTGTGTTCTGTCCTTAAACTAAGAGATCATTCTTTAACTTCGTGATCACTCACAGTTTGAGATGTGGTTTTGTATTCAGTAAACTAAAATATACTAGTGTGCCATCAACTGTGGTGTTGGATTATATCATGTGCAGATTTAGACTTTCTTCTGGGGAAATACTTTATTTAGTAATATGGTAATAATTAGAAAATGGAAGTTTATAATTAAAGATGAAATGATTTGTCTTCGACTGTTTACCCTTAAGAAGTTAGTTGTCACAAGTGTTTCCTTTCAATTCTGTAGCAGTATGTTGCCCTCTAGTGGTCCCACAAGTCTCTTACTCAGAAAAATCAATGCCTTGGAGATTCAAAGCTTTGATGCATCCTGCCGATATATTGGCATTCACTGTTACACACACACACACACACATACACACCACCTCTTCTTGAGGTCATGCCCGGAGATTGCCATGGAGTTGAAGCCCTGGCATGGATATAGTTAGGCCAAACTGGGTCATGCTGTGTTCTTTCGCCTACTGTCTGACTCTGAGTTTCCAGATTAAGTCCAAAGTATATCTCTACCTCAAAAACTCATTAAAATTATTAACTTGATGCTGAGATGAACATGTGTTCCCACTTACCATACACTGACTTCCACCCACTTAAAGTTCACTCCCCAGTTACAGAATCTCAAAGATAAATTTCTAAATCTTTGAAAACCACAAGGTGAAGAAAGACTCTCATGGTGAGAGCCGGGCTGCTGAGATGCCTTGAGAAGCCTTGCCGTTCTAAACAACCTCGCTTTGTGGTAGCTCCAGGGGTCTTACCTGTGGATCTGAAGTGACATAGAAATGTGGGCCAGAGGGTTTCTCAGGAGAGTCATTTAAGGATACTGTCTTACATCTGGGTGGTACTCCAGTCACCAGAGCACTTCCCAACTCTTGGCTCATTAGAGCTTCCCAGTAGTGCCCAAGGCCGGCAGCACAAAGATCACTGTCTTCCCTACTGTGCAAACAGAGAGGTTCAGAAAAGTGAAATGATTCCCCCCTCCCCAAGCTTAGGAAGTTGGGAATTGGGGAGAAAAACGTAGGTGATGTCTCTATATTAAAAGCCCTGGGCTAGTTGTGCTTTGGCCTTCTTGGGTGCTGAACCCATGGATCATGGAGTCTGTTCTCTTTATCTGATCCTGCTTTTGGAGCATTCTCGGAAGCCCCTGTCGTGAGAAAGTGCTGTCACCCCCGAAACGTATAGTGGCCATGTCAGGCTGACTTGATTATTCAGTAGTTGGGTTTTTTGACTCCCGGTACAGATAGGATACGGTGTAGATGGAGTCGGTCAGCGAGCATTTAGTGTTGCCCCATTCGCCGTCTCATGAGAAGTGCGCTAGTTACAAGCTCTCCACGCAAAGCCTCTCCTTTCAGAAGTGTCGGGAGCCTGAGCAGGGATGTGTATTGGAACCTGCTGCCAAGAAATAGGTCGCTGGGGGGGGGGGTGACAGTAGGGGAGGCTGAGCTTGTATGGACGTGGGGCACCGGGGGGTGTGGGGGGCACGGGGCGGGGGGGTGTGGGTGTAGCAACTGTAGGAGCACAGGGCAAGAAAACTGGAAGCAAACTGTACTATAGGAAGCCAGGACCTCACAGCACGCTAACATGGGAATGCTGCCGGTGCAAGTGGTTTCGATCCCTAAACTTACTTACACTCTCAGGATACAAAAGACTTTTGGCTCTCCTCAGCTCGAAAACCTAGATGTTTGATTTGGGGCAGCCTGGCGGTATTTTAGTGCCAGCAAGTCCTCATTTATGGTAACACATCAAAGCATTCTCACCCAGAGTGCAGGTTTCTGTTTTAAGGATATATCCTTGCCACCGATAAACACTATGAAAGACAAGGGAAAATGAATAATTAATGTAAAGCTATGTCCCTTGAAATTAAATATTTAGTTCACATTAGTATTTCTAAGGTTTTACGTTCACATCATAAAACTGTGAAAAATGTCACTTTTAAATTGAATGTTATTTTTTAAATACTAAGGCTGAATATAAATACTCAAATAATGACCCTTTTTTCTACTCTCTCACAGAATACCCAAAGGATAAGCAGTTCTCACGCCACTCAGCCTCTAGCTACCCCAGTCGTGTCTGTGACCACCCTGAGCTTGCCTCTGCAGGGACGCATGTACTCAGCCATGCTGACCGCCTACAACCCTGGTTAAGCCTGCTCTCTTGCCTTCTGTGTCTCGTACTTCTTTGTTTGGTGATCACCATGTGCTTTTGTGATTTTCTTTTTTTTACAAGTATATTGATTGAAATCAATTATCTCCAGTTCTTTAGAGTCACATTTGGGCATATTAAAAGACAAAGGTTAGCTTTGAAAAACGTACAAAAAAATACATTGTGGAATGATTTCCCAGTGTCCGCTTTTACTTACCCTGACAAAGAAACAGAGAGCTGTTCCCAGAATCTGTGACCAGACAGGACGAGAGCGCCGCTTGGCATTTTCTCTGGTGCGTCTCGCTGCAGTCCTCCAGGCTGGCAGGTGTTGACCTGCTGGGGGGAGCACGGCCTCCGCCTGGACTCGGGACTCCGGAAGGGGACACGTGCGTGGCTGCGCCGGGCAGCTGGTGTATTCCTCTGTGTACCTACCTTTTTTAGTTTCTGTCCCTTGTGCCTCAGGAGCAAAACCAGGACATTTCTTGTTTCTCCTCAGAGCCAGTCAGTCATTCCTCCCTTCTGAGAGGAGCTTCTCACTCATTTATGTTTACTTAGACGTTTCATCTTAAAACACCTATTGCGGGGGTCTGTAAGGCAAAGTCAGCACTGCTGAGTGACCGGAGAGGTGCCGTGGGCCACGCAGGCTGTCCACAGAGGCCCGGCACGTGGCAGGTTTCTTCCAGATCAGCCGTCCTGGGGAGAGGCAGAAGGTTGGAAGGTGTGGTTTCGTCTTCTTACCCGCTGAGCCAAACACCTGATGCTTCAAAGGGAGAAGGAAAGAAGGAAATAGTTAAGCGATACCTTGTCAGCTTTCAGACTGCGGTGCAGGGTATTCATCCTTTCAGGATTCTTATAAGCAGACTGTAATAAAAACCATCTAATTTTAGCCTTCAGAGTAAATGCTTTAGCACGGTGCTTTCACACTGCTGTCTGACGCTCCATGCGGCCATTGATACATTTGCTTGTCACTTGCTGTGTAGTTCATTTAAAACAGAATTTTAAAAGGTTTTCTTGAAAAAAGAAAGCCTCTTAGGAGAATGTCCACTACCTTTTCTAACAATCAATATGAAAAAAATTCCCAAACCTATTAAGTGCAAATTTAGAGTGAAGCGAGAGATAACACGTTCATAGAAATTCTGTGTCCTGGCGGTGATCGCCAGCTGTAGGCGCGCCCATATGCCAGGGACAGAGCTTTTGTCCCAGGTTCGTGCCAGCTCGGGATACAGGCCGGAGCTGAGGTCAAAGCGGCTGAGGTTAGTAGTTTGTGCTCTGAGACCTGAGAATATGAGGAAAGAGGGGGGAAAGCATGACCTGAAAGGTTCAGAGGCACTCCAGCGGGGAAGGTGGCACTAGTTCAAGTTCTGTTCGGAGCGAGAGCAGTTTCTTGAGCTTTCATGACGGGTTTTCCAGGATATGTCCCTGTGCCACTGTGCGTGCTTAAGAAATGCTGTTGGATTAGCATGAAGTTGTTTTTTAAAAATCCAGAATGAATTACCAAAACATAAAAACAGAGTCTGATTCTCTCAAAGCCATCAATCACTTGGCCTCAGTCTCATTCCTTCTTTTAACTGTGACTCAGTCTCTGTGCTCATTTTCAGAGCATGTGTGCAGCTTAATCTTAAAAAACATTATTTTTACTCTGTCTCATTGCCCTTTTTAAACACGTCCACCTTCATATTTCTGTAGTTTGGCAGCTGCCTTTCTGTGCAGAGTCAGACTCGTGCCAAATGATCAGGAAAGGGATGAAGGTGGGATCAACATTTCCAAAAGTGCAAGTTTTTATGTGGAAGAGCCCCGGTGCTTCGTCTTGTCATGCCCCTCATAAGGTCCCTCCGCAGCCCTGCTCGTGTGTCCATTCAGCACACGCCTGCTGAACACTCGCTGGGTGGCAGCTGTGGGGCTGGGCACGCGGGAGTGTACGGTTCACAGCGGAACTTGGGACAGACCGCTGTGAGAATCAGGTACCACAGTCGTGTTAAGAGCTACGAGAAGCCTCGCTAGAGGGGCACCCTTGACTCAGCGGGGCGGGGCAGGGAGATTGTTCTGGGGAGAAGGGAGCAAGGCGGGATCGGGATGGCGCAGGGTGTGAAGGGTGGAAACTGTAGAGGTAAGTCACAATTTCTAGGCCATGTTGAAGATTTTGGATGTTGAGAGCACAGGGAAGCCAGAAAGTCGTAGGCAGAGAGGTATCGTGAGCCCATTTGTTACTTTAAGATCACTTTGGCTAGTGTTCCTGGGGCAAGGCTGCGTGCTAGGATACCGTCCGGAGGCTCGCATGGTGGCCCAGGTAGTGGATCCTGATGGCTCAGAGGAGAGCAGTGGCAGGAAAGCTGGTGAAACAGGCAGGTTTGAGAGACAACACAGAGAACTGACGGGCCTTGGTGGTTGGCGCTGGAAGTCGGAGAGAAGTATCAAGAACACCCACAGGTTTCTGGCATGACCGAGGTGAATATCGGTGCCATTTATTAAGATAAGGAGCAGGTTTGGAGGAGACGATTCCAGTCGGGTGTCAGATTTGAGGGGTTTGGAGAGACATCCAAATGAACATACCAAGGAGGTAGCTGGGTGGACCTAGAGGTCGAGAGCTGGGGGCTGCAGGGGGCACCGGTGTGCATGCGGGACCCCTGCGCACCTCGGCGGGGAGTGGCTGAGGCGGTCAGAGAGCATGGCGGGAGCAGAGTGTGGAGGCCGGCAGGATCCCAAGCAGCAGCTACGTTCTTTCCTCTGAGTCCCTTTTTTTATGAATGTTAATGCACTAGGAAGATGGGCTTCCTTAAATACCTCCCTTGAGACGGGAAAAAACAGTTAAAAGTAGAAGGGTTTTTGCCACCTCTCTTTGAAAGTAAATGGAAAAAACAAGTGTTAATGAAGAACTGAAATAGCTCGACGTGTGAACGATACCTAATGTCCTGGGTCTTGGCCAGAGTGATTATGACTGAGCCTTTCTGAGGAAATGAGCCACATTCTCTGTTACACTCTTGTCACACGTAAGTTTTTCATGAACTTGAAGCTGTGTTGTGCGCAGTCAGCGATCTCAGACAGCCCCGGCCACGAGCGACCGCTGCTCACCCGCTGTGTGCCGGAGTCCTTCACTTGGCCGCCGAGCTGGCCCCACACGAGGAGGGCTGCTGTGTCCTTCCTGCTCCCCTCTTCTCGGGAAGAGAAGAGCTGCTGCTCTAGGCTCCATCCGGTCTGTCGCTGCTTTTCCCAGGGGGTAGCGGTGCGCACGTGTCAGGCGACCGCTGCGTGCGCACGTCCCTTAGCAATGGCCCTGCCATTATTTCTATTTACAAGTCTGGAGAAAGGATCTCAACCTTTTGTGAGACAGGAGACTGTAAACACGTAGCACAGAGTTGACGCTGACTTTATCGAGATCATCCCAGACAAGCAAATGCAGCTAGGACCTGCCGAAAGAAAAACTGTTGTCGGTTTAGACCTGTGTGTTTTAGTTAGGAAGTACCTGGCTTCTCGCAGCTGGGGTAACCGGCTTGTGCTTGGGCCTTCTCTCTCTCACACGAGTGATACTTCTCTCTGTTCTAGATTACTCACTGACTAGCCCAGACCTGTCGGCCCTGCAGGGCTTCAACTCCCCGGGCATGCTGTCTCTGGGACAGATGTCAGCCTGGCAGCAGCACCATTTAGGACAAGCCGCCCTCTGCTTTCTGGTGGAAATTGTCTCCGAATCTCTCCTCCCGGCCCTTGCACTTTATTTTTCTATCAGTTACAGTCTTTGGTGCTGTTGACTGTCACGTGACGGTCCTAGGACGACATCTTTATGTGGTACAAGTGTTTGGAGAAAATATTTCCTTTACGTGCTTCTGGATAATAGCTTGGGTCCTGCTCAAACTAGGCGTTCCCTGAAGAGATTCGGGAGGCAAGGCTTCTCTTCTCTGGAGATGGTGACCAAGGGGTACTGAGGCACAGGCGGCCCCCACATTCTCTGCTACTAGGGCTTTTGGATACCCCTGGGCCCCACCGTAAGCTTTTCTCACGCCTGTCCCCTCACTCTGCCCAGAATGAATGTTCTCTGCGTTGAACTCTTCTCGGTGAGGGACGGTGTGGGCAGTGGGCTGGGATCATCCACATGAAACCCAGTAGCTAGCTGGCTCCACACACAAGATGCCCACCCCCTACTGTTCCTCCCGTCCTGTCCGTGGAGAAAGCCAAGGTGGTTTTCCTTGCATTTCTTCACCCGTTGGCCCTTGGGGGTCTGTTCATCCTAAATGAACACACCATGAGCTGAAAGGGTCGCTCAGCTCGGGGGAGAAGCCTGTTCGCATGCTCCGCTACTCTGAGTCGGCCTGTCTGAGGCGGTGCCCTCCCCTGGAAGACAGGGTCAGGTGATGGCCTTGCAGGTACTGTGCGGGCAGTGAGCGGTGCCTCTCCCAGGGCTGGAGCAGAGGGGAAGCCAAAGGCTTCCTCTCCCGTTCTGGTCCACGCACAGCAGCGGACACACAGTTTCGGCTCCATCATCTGCAGAAGGACCAAGGGCTTGGGCAGGAGAACTAGCCACCCCGATTTTGTTTTCCTCCCATGGAGAGGTCATTAAAACCAGTCTGGGCATTTGGACAGGCTCTGTTGGGTGGAGGCTGCAGTATTACTCCGGTCACACAGATGCACTCACCAACCCTCTAACATCTTGTCTTTCCTTCAGTGCTGGAGGGCAGTTATCTCAGGGTTCGAATTTATCCATTAATACCAACCAAAACACCAACATTAAGTCAGAACCAATTTCACCTCCCCGGGATCGAATGACCCCATCAGGCTTCCAGCAGCAGCCACCGCCGCAGCGGCCGCCGCCAAAGACCCCCCAGGCCCCCCCAGCCCTGGCAGGAAATGGGGCGCTCCCCTGTGGACAGTCTGAGCAGCTCGAGCAGCTCCTATGATGGGAGTGACCGGGAGGATCCACGGGGCGACTTCCATTCTCCAATCGTGCTTGGCCGACCCCCCACCACGGAGGACAGAGAAAGCCCTTCTGTCAAGCGAATGAGGATGGACTCATGGGTGACCTAAGGCTCCTGGGCTGGTATTCCTACTTCGTGATCCCACAGCGAACTGCCCTACATATCTACATCGGTAAATAAGGACATGAGTTAACTATATTTATATGTACATACATACATATATATCCCTTTATATATATATATGTATGTGGGTGTGAGGTGTGTGTGTGGGTGTGTGTTACATACAGAATCGGGCACTTACCTGCCTCGTAGATCTACAGATGTACGTCCTGTGGCAAACAAAGCGCCCTGTAGGCAGATTCTAGTCTGGCACTTCCTTGGACTACTTGTTTCATAAGATAACCAGTTTTTGCAGAGAAACGTGTACCCATATATAATTCTCCCACACTAGCTTGCAGAAACCTAGAGGGCCCCTACTTGTTTTATTTAACTGTGCAGTGACTGTAGTTACTTAAGAAAAATGCTTTGTAGAACAGAGCAGTAGAAAAGCAGGAACCAAGAAAGCAATACTGTACATAAAATGTCATTTATATTACCCAGCCTGGCATGGGTCTCTGTTGCAGAGGGGTGCATGGGAAGGGCTGTTGATATTTTAAAACAAAACAAAAAAGCCCCACACATAACTGTTTTGCACGTGCAAAAAATGTATTGGGTCAAACAAGTGATCTTTAGCTAATAAAAAAGAGAGAGAGTAGAAAACACGCATGAGATATTCCGAAAATACTAGCTTAGAAATATAGAGCATTAACAAAATAAATTAATATATTAAGCTATAATTGGACTATGTCAGAAGTTTCTTTTTACATTCATATCTTAAAGAAACTGATTTTAGCTCATGTATATTTTATATGAAAGAAAACACCCTTGTGAATTGATGACTATATATAAAATTATATTCACTACTTTTGAACACATTCTGCTATGAATTACTTATATAAGCCAAAGCTGTATGTTGTAACTTTTTTTTTAAGAGAATAGCTTTATCTTGTTTTAACTTTTTAGATTTATTTTAAGAGGGGAAAAAAACAAAAATATCTTGCAAGCAGAACCTTGGGAAAAAAAAGCCATGAACACTTATTATTCTATATGTAAATTAAAAGTTGAGCCAAACTCTTTTGTGTATATAGCATCTTAAATATATTATCACCTTTGATGTAAGTACCTATGTATTGTATGGTCACCAGATTAAAAAGTATATTTTTGTGGATTGCCGCCAATTTGGGGGGAAAAGGTGAGATCCTTATTAAGTAGAGTATTCACTGTTTAATATTTACTATTTTGTTAAATATACTGTACTTTGGATTTTAATTATTAGCCCAGTCTTTTCAGAAGATTATATAAAGGGGTTTCTCCTCTCACTCGTGGTGAATGTGTGATGTTACGTTGTAATCTTTGTGCTGTATGGGTTGAATACCATAATATATTTTATATGTGTACATAAATAGCAAAGTGGCAAAAAAAAACTGGTGTTAAGTTCATCTTGCATAAATATAAAATGTGTTGTAACAGATTTAAGGCATTATTTAAAACTTGCCTTTTGTGAGGAAAAAAATATAGTAGAAAAAGCTGACTTAATTTAATATTAAAGAACATGGCAAAATAGTAGACCAGCACAAAGGTTTTATAAGTGGTAAATGATTAGGGAAAAATACTTGTGGGGAAAGGGATCTTTCTTCCTGGCCCCTCTAAAATAGAATGATGCAGCTGGTTACAAAATACTACCATTCTGAGCTCTCTGTGCATCGAAATGGCACTTCGGTGTGGGGAGAAATTCTCTCATGGGCACACCGCTGGCTGGCACGGCGCGCCGTCCTCCTGAAACCCGGGCCGCGCCCTGCTCCACCTCTGAGCGCAGCCTCCCTCTTACCGAGACAGCAGGGCTGAAGGGCAGGTTCGTCCATTTCCTGGGATTGTGCCACAAACAAAATTCAAAGTCCTGTATATCTTTCATCGTAGATTTTTAAATACTCCCTTTCCTGAGAAACTCAAAATAAGGGTTTAAAAACTGCTGCTATTTTGTATTTTAAACTTAATGTTGAGCAGCTACCTACAATTTTTTACTTAGGTTTTGCTTTTCCCCCTAAATTGCCTCACTTCTGACATTTTCCTCATATGCTATTTGTGACAAATCATCAGCCAGACTTCCTGACTGACACATAATAGGAATTAGGTACAGGGGAAACCTGTGGTGTTCACAGCTACAAAATGGAATTCGGTTTTAGTAACAGTTCGGGTAGTAAATTTTGAGAGGCCAAAAAAAGGGAGGGTGACGTGCTGTCTCCTCTCAGCAGGATGGCCCTTGGGCTCTTGTTCAGAAAGGATTAGTTTCTCTTTCAAACGTACTTACTTTACTGAACTGCATACCGGGACATTTCTTTGTAAGGTCACACCTGATTGAGACAAGACAGTCTCCCGACACTGAATTTCCAAGATAATCCTTACCACTTTGTAAACCATTTATAGCTTTGAAAGTGTTAAGTGATTCTTCCCTTACTCTTCATGCACGTTCATGAACTTCTGCTGTACATTAGAATAGGAGTTACCACATTCGCATTTACTGTCTATTTTCTTGTGTGCCTTCTGAGATGGCTTTTCTGACTGTATCTCAATAGTCTTTCTTTCTATGCAGGTTTATAATCAGTACAGCTACTGTTTTCTAAAATACTATTACACGAGGCTCGGAGTTTGTATTTCAATTACACTGACCAAGTAACAATGTATTCCGTTTTCAGAAAGTGAATATTTGACTGTTAACCCTTTTCCTGTCTGCCCAGTGTGACCTGGAGCGTGTGGACTTGACAGACACCCTCACCCAGACTCCATATACAAACACCACATACACATGCACATCTCCTGGTGGAAACCAACTCAGAGTGGGGAAGACACGAATGGTGTTTCTTTAGAACTGACTTTTCTTACCGTTTTAGACTCGTGTGTTTTGTATCACACCATCACCAAAAAATTTTATCCTTCAGATGAAGTATTAATAAAAGACAAAAAAAAAAAAAAAAGCTTAGAGGACACCGCACTGGCTCAAGTACGGTTTCCAACAGCTGTCCTTCCATCAGTGCGTGAACCGTCCTGCATTGAGTGAGAGTCACCATTGTATGTCTGCAGATGGTCCCAATCAAAACTCCATCTTTTGAGCCCTAATTATGTCCATTGTGTTAGAGACTAAATCAGGGGTTTGTTCGAAAAGAACAATATATGTTTTACCATTTCGTTTAACTGTAAGGACAACTAATAAAGCATTAACCTATTTTCTGTATTAACCATCATGCGCACAAAAAATACATAGTAAATAAGGAACCAGAAAACTCCTGGCATTGGATCATAAGAAGCTAGATGATTAGAATGTGAAAAAGATTTTACAAATGTAAAACTTTTATTTCTCTGTAGAAACTTTCTTCACTTTGCTGTGCAAGAAGACACTGCTTTGCTATATTTAAAATGGCTTTTTTAAAAAGAGATTTATGTATTTGGTAAATGTTTGTAGTCAACAGTTCACACAAGAAGCTGTACACGGTTTGATCATGTAAAACCGTTTGGCGGCACAAGCTGGACTTTGTTGCCATCCTTGAGATGAACCTTTTAAGAAAAATAAGTTAATCTCAATTTTTCCCTGAATGTGTTGTTCTTTCTTCATTATACAATAAATATTATAGTGAACTTTTTATCAAATGGTTAAGAAAATGCTAGAGGTTGTTGTAAACTATTTGTATCCTGCACTCACTACAGTAAAGACGGACTGGCTTTTCCTGTGTACTCCAGACTCTGTCATGTTTGCTGCCAGTCGTCCGCTGGCCCCGCCCCCAGATGCTTCTCCTGTCCCTTCCCCTCACAGGCCTCTTCCTGCCGGAGATCCCCTTTACCTACTTTGAGGCTTGGTCAAGGAAGCTGCGGAGGCAGCTCACCAGCCTCGCCCACAGCTGCTCCTGAGGCTTCCCTTCCTGGGCTACCCGGGTCCCTGCAGGAGGCAGGGGGCGATCCGGGGCCCAGCTCGGCCAGCCTGGCCCGTCACTGCAGCCGGCGTGGATGGGGCCGGCCCTCGCAGGCGCTACCGCACTGCCCGCAGGATATACCGGCGGGGGGAGAGGGCGAGTTACTGCTAAACAGGCTCTGAGGATAGCGACTCGGTCTACCCAAAATGCACACCCAATACTGAGCGAGCGGCAGCAGAGGACAGATTTACTGAATGAATTCATTTCAAAAATGACAGGTGTGAAAACTTACCTTAAACTTGGCAGTGGCAAGCGCTCTCTTCCTTGGATTTGCCTTTTAAGCCAGCTCGTAACGGAGCACATTCTTGCTGTCAGTTAGATTAAAAGCTAAATTTTTGTGCTGGTTTTACTCGCTGGCTCCAGTGAGGCTCCTATTAGCAGGTTTTGAAAGCTGCTTGAGTCCCGTGGCTAAAAATAGTCTGATCACAGCTGCAGCTGCTTAAAATCAATTCATCGCGATTTCCAGGCTCGCTCCCACGGGCGCCCTCCGCTAGCCTGGAGCCTGCTTTTAAGCTGATGCTGCCTGGCACCTGCCTCGAAGAAGAGTTTTCGTTTGGAACTCTCCGCCAGCCGGGTGGCCCCGGCCTGCTCTCATGTGCCCGGCCAGTCGCTCGGCAGGGGTCAAAGCACCACCTAGGCATGGGACCGAGGAAACCGGTTGTGTTTTCCTGTCCTCCACAGAAAGGGGGTTCCGGAGAGGTGCCTGGAACATTAAGGAGAGGGGCTCCTCAGGGGCCCGTGGACTCGCGCCATCACACCGCAGACACCGCTGAGCCCAGTGTGGGAGAGGTGAGCCCTGGGCTCCAGCTGTCACAGGACACGCTCTTCTCAGCCAGCCCCCAGCCAATGACTGCACACAGCTGGGCTACGCCCCTTCCCTCCTGCAAGGAATCATCTGCACTCCCAACTCCCATCTGCTTCTGCTTCCAGACAACCCAGACTGACACGAGCTCACCCAGCTTTAGAGAATGCTTAGACTTCAGTCACTTCCTGACATCATCTGCCTGCTCACTCTCTACCAAAGCAGCTGAAGGCAGCTGGGGAAGAAAATCAAAATCACAGTTGTACTAATTGGTTTCACTGTAAACTACCCTCCCACCCCGCCCCACTCCCCCTTTTAAGCTTTTTTTAAACTTTACTTTGAACTTACTTCTAACTTACATAAAAGCTGCAGAAATCATCGTTTCCATATATCCTGCACCCACCTTCCCGACAGTTAACATTGACATAACTGTCATTCCACTATCAGAACCAGGAAGCTGACGCTCTTCCAGGACTACTAAGCCCGCCTTCCGGTGCAGGCCAGCATCAGCACGGCCACCTGTAACTAGCTCCTCCAGTGTGCATGCCCCCAGCACAGCCACCGGGGAGCCCTGCCTTCCGTTACTGGCCAGCACCACCATGCCCACTTGCAGCTAGAATGAGTCCCTCTGGCCAAGGGCCTGCATGCCCTCCACCTCCTTTTCTGCAGCCTGACACCTGTCCCCGACCTCCACTGCAATATGCACACCCAGGGGTAGAGGGTCAAGTTCTAGGGCAGCACACAGACACTCGGGTCCTCTGCCAATGCCAGGGAGCCCCCAGTTGGCCCTAGCCCTTGCTACCTGCCCTGACCCCATCACGACAACTTTATCAGCAAGTGACCTCTGCCACTACCAAGGGGCCTATATCTGGCCCCTCACAGTCGAGTGTGAACACCACTGGCCCTAGCCACTAATGCTGCCTGCTCTGGTCCCTAGCTACTAACTGGTTCTAGAGGCTGAGAAGCCCAATAGCCCTTACAGGTGCTGCAGACACCTGCAGTGATCACCAAGAACACTGTTACCAACAGTGTGGACCCCAGTGGCTTGAGCCAAAGAGCCATCATGCCCCAACTGAACCTACTGCTACTGAACACTCCTGCACCTGTTGCCCCGCACCACTAGACCTGGTCACAAGGCGATTTGTGCTCCCCCATATGCAAGTGAAAGTCTTCTCTAACCAAAAGCAATCCATAAAGTCTGGAAGACGTGAGGGAAACATGTCTCTACCAAAGGGGAGTCCAGTAACGGGACCCAAAGAAACAGAAATGCAGGTATTGCTGAGAGAAAAACTGCCAGCCAAAATACTTTACCCAGCAAAGCTGTCCATCAGAAATGAAAGTGAAATAATAAAATTTTTCCCTAAAAAACAAAACCTGCTAAACTCTTGCCAGTAAACTACATTATAAGAAATGCTAAATAACAATAAACATACAATAATAATAATACACATATAAAAATAAATAATAAAATCCTCCCCTAATAAAAGCTGCTAAACTTTTGCCACTAAACTACACAAGAAATGCTGAAAGTGGGGGGTGCCTGGGTGGCTTAGTCGATTAAGTGTTTGACTTGATCTCAGCTTGGGCCTTGATCTCAGTGTTGTGAGTTCAAGCCCTATGTTGAGCTCCTTTCCAAGTTAAAATAAATAGTATTTATTTTATATTGGATCATAAAATAGTAATGAGCCCACTTTAAATAGAATTTTTTAAAAAATTAAAAAAATGCTAAAAGGATTTCCTCAAGCTGAAACAAAAGGACACTAATTAGTAGCTTGAAAACATAGAAATATATGACACACTGGTGTAGAGTCATACTTAGAATACCTTAACACTGTTAATATGGCATTGTGCTAGGTAAAGATTCACCTAAAGATTAAAAGCCAAAGGTATGAAACCTAGGTATAGCTTTGACAGTTTGTTAATGGATACACCATTAACAATGTAAATAGTGTCATCAAAAATATAAAATGGGGGAGAAAAGGATAGATTTTTTTAATATGCAATCAAATTATTATTAGCATAAAATACACTGATATCTATAAGATTTGTTATGCAAACCTCATGGGAACTCCAAAACCAAAAAACTACAACAGACACACATAAGATAAGAAGGGAATCAAAGTATACTGATACCAAAAATCTCTTATTTACACAGGGAGGCAACAAGAGGAAAAGGAAAATGGAAATATATACAGCCAGAAGATAATAAAGTGGCATTCGTAAGTCCTTACCTGCCAATAATTACTGTAAATGTTAAGGGACCAAATTCTCCAATCAAAAGGCAGACTTACTGCCAGGATTAAAAAAAATAATACCCTATTATATGCTACCAGGGACTCACCTCAGCTCTAAGGACACACATAAAATCAAAGGAATGGCAAAAGCTACCCCATGCAAACAGAAGCCAAAAGAACATGGGTAGTTATACTAATACCAGACAAAACTGACATTAAGGCAAAAACAGTTAAAGTGACAAAGATGGTCACTGCATAGTGAGTGATAAGGGGGTCAATTCATCAAGATACAAAAATCATCAACTATATGCACCCAACTTTAGAGCACCTGAATTACATTAAGCAAATTCTAACAGATTTGAAGGAAAAAACAGATAACACAATAATAGAAAGGAAATTCAGTACCCTACCTATCAACACAAGATCATCTAGATAGAAAACCGGTGAGAAAGCACTGCACTTGAACTATATTTTAGAACAAATGGACCTAACACGTATAAACAGGCCAACTAACAGCAGCAGAATACACATTCTTCTCAAGTGCATACAGAACATTTTCCAGAATACATCACATGTAGGTCATTAAAAAAAAAAAAAAAAAGTCTTAGCAAATTTTAAAAGACTGAAAAAAACCCAAGTATCTTTTCTGACTATAGTGGTATGGAACCAGAAATTAATAAATAACAAGAGGAAAGCTAGAAATACAACAAATATATGGAGACTACAAAACATGCTCCTGAATATAGGCCAAAGAAGAAATCAAAAGAAAAATCAAGAAGTATCTTGAAACAAATAGGAATGGAAGCACAAGATATCAAAAGCTAGGGGACACTGCAAGAGTAGTTCTAAGAGGAAAGTTTATAAAAACAAAAATCTACAACAGATACACATAAGATGAGAAGGGAATCAAAGGGTACTGCTACAGGAAAAATTCACAAATACCTACATCAAAACACAAGAAAGCATCAACCACCTCAATTTACAGGTCAAGGCACTAGAGAAAGAACTAAGCCCAAATTTAGTAAAAGGAAGAAAATTTAAAAATAGATGAAATAGAGACAAGAAAAATAATTAAAAAGATCAATGAAACTAAGAGCTGTTCAAAAAAATGTGAAGAATTTGAAAATCTGAGCAGACAAGTATCACGTAAGGAGATTGAATCAGTAATCAAAACGTCCCAACACACACACACACACACACACACACACACACACACACACATTTCCTACCTCCCAACACAGAAACGTATAGGACCAGATACTTTCACTAATGAATTCTACCAAATATTTATTATAATTTTTTTTATTTTTTTATAAACATATGATATATTTTTAGCCCCAGGGGTACAGGCCTGTGAATTGCCAGGTTTACACACTTCACAGCACTCACCATAGCACATACCCTCCCCAATGTCCATAACCCCACCATCCTCTCCCTCCCTTCCCTCCCCTGCAGCAACCCTTAGTTTTGTGACATTAAGAGTCTCTTATGGTTTGTCTCCCTCCTGATCCCATCTTGTTTCATTTATTCTTTTCCTACCTCCCAAACCCCTTCACGTTGCATCACCACTTCCTCATAACAGGGAGATCATGTGATAGTTGTCTTTCTCCAATTGACTTATTTCACTAAGCATAATACTCTCTAGTTCCATCCACATTGTCACAAATTCTACCAAATATTTAAAGAAGAGTCAGTGACGGTCTTTCTCAAACTATCCAAAAAATAAAGAGAAGGAACTCCCAAACTTATTTTACATGGCCAGCATTACCTGATACCGAAGCCAGATAAGGAGCCTATAAGACAAGAAAACTACAAACAAATATACTTGATTAATATAGATGCAAAAATCCTCATCAAAATATTAGCAAACCAAATTAATTAGCACACAGCACATTAAAGAACCACTCACCATCCAGTGGGATCTGTCCCTGGAATGCAAGGCAGTTCCACACACACAAATCAATGGGTGACTGTGAGACACAGTAACAGAAAGAGAAAAAAAAAAATCATCTGACATATCAACAGGTGGAAAAACGGCATTTTATAAATACAACAAC
The DNA here is from genome assembly GCF_964662115.1 of Mustela nivalis. Lineage (NCBI taxonomy): Eukaryota > Metazoa > Chordata > Mammalia > Carnivora > Mustelidae > Mustela > Mustela nivalis. Next base: position 142,467,895 of record NC_139025.1, read on the forward strand.
CTTTCATGATAAAAATGGTCAACTAATTAAGTATAGGAGAAAGACACCTCAACACAACAAAGGCCACATATGACAAACCCATAGCCAACATTGTAATGGTGAAAGCTGGAAACTTTTCCTCTAAGGTCAGGAACAACACAATGATACCTACTGTCACCACTCATAGCCAATCAGTTAAAAAAAGTAAAAGGCAGGGCACCTGGGTGGCTCAGTGGGTTAAGCCGCTGCCTTCAGCTCAGGTCATGATCTCAAGGTCCTGGGATCGAGCTCTGCATCGGGCTCTCTGCTCAGCAGGGTGCCTGCTTACTCCTCTCTCTCTCTCTGCCTACTTGAAATCTCTCTCTGTCAAATAAATAAATAAAATCTTAAAAAAAAAAAGTAAAAGGCATCCAAATAAGAAAAGAAGGGAAACTGCCTTTGCTTATGAATGATATGATCTTATATACACAAAATTCTAAAGACACAACCAAAAAACTGCCAGAATGGACAAATTCAGTAAAGTTGCAGGATACAAAATAAACATACAGAAAACAGTTTTTAGCATTAACAACAAAATATCTGAAAAAGAAGCAAAATAATCCTATTTATATTAGCATTTAAAACAATACTTAGGAATAAATCAAACCAGAAAGGTAAAAGTTTTATTTGGTGAAAACTATGACTTTGATGCAAGAAACTGAAGAAGACACAAGGAAATGTAACAGTAACCTGTGTTTACGGATGGAAAGGACATTGTTAAAATGTCCATACGACCCAAAGCCATTTATAGATCCAGTGTAAACTGTAAAAAAACATCCCCATGACATTTTCAAAGAAATAGAAAAAACAGTCCTGAAGTCTATATGGATCCACAAAAGACCTTGAACAGCCAAACCAATTCTGAGAAAGAACAAACCTGCAGGCATCACATTTCCTGATTTCAACCTATTCTCCAAGCCACCATCGTCAAAATAACAGGCACAAAGGTCAACTGAACAGAATTGAGAGCCCAGACAAAGGAAAAAACAAAACAAAACAAAAACCTCCTGCATATAGAGTCAACAACTATTGACAAGGGAGCCAGGAATACTGGGGAAAGGACAGAAAGAAGATCTGTAGGGAAAACTGGATGACCACATGCGGAAGAATGACGGTGTGTCTCTATCTTACACGTTCACAAAAATTGACTCAAAATGGATCAGACTTACACATAAGACCTGATACCATAAAACTTCTACAAATAAACACAGGGAAAAAGCTCCTTAAAATTGGTCTTGGCAATGAGTTTTTGGATTTGACACCAAAAGTACAAACATCAAAAGCCACAATCAACAAGTGGGACAACATCAAACTAAAAAGCAAAAGAGACAACAAAATGAAATGGGAATGGGAATGGGAGAAGAAATGGGAATACGAATGGGAGAAGATATTCGCAAACCACATAGCTGATAAGGGGTTAATAACCAAAATACATAAAAACACATACAGTTCAATAGTATAAAAACAAACCATCTGATTTAAAAATGGGCAGAGGATCTAAGTAGACATTTTCCTAAAGAAGACATAAGGATGACAAACGGGTACATGAAAAGATGCTCAACATCACTACTCATCAGGAAAACGTAAATCAAAACCAAAATGAGGTATCATCTCACCTTCAGCAAAAAGAGGGAACAAGGGTAAGGGTGTGGAGAAAAGAGAACCCTTGTGCTCTGTTGGTGGGAGCATAAGTTGTTTCAGTCATTATGGAAAATGGCATGGACGTTCCTCGAAAAATTAAAAATAAAACTACCATATGACCAGGCAATCCCATTTCTAAGTGTATATCAAAAGAAAATGAAGACAAGATATCGAAAGATAGCTCCCCCGCCTCCAACTTCAGGTGTCACCTAAGGAAATGCCATCTTCTCTAGAAAATCTTTCTTGTTTTATCCACCATGAATCTTCTTATCTATTACCTTCTCACAAGGCCCAGCACGTTTTACCACATCAGCGCCCTTAATATAAATTTTACCTTTCCCCCCAGATTAGAAGCACCTTGAGGGCAGGGCCAATGCCTTGCTTTCACATAGCCTCTTGGCATATAATAGGTGCTCTGAAAGTTTGTGAATGAATGAATGAATGGTAACACATGTTCCTTACTCGGGGTGGCCAGTGGGATTCAAAATAACAGTATTTCCTAAAGTTCTGGGAAGGTCTCCCTGTGATCAGAGCCCCTCCCCAGAGCACTGCTGTAGTTGTCCCTTGGGAATCCTACAGAAAAAAGGGAGGGATGGAAGAGGGCCCAGGGCCCAGGTAGGTTCTGCACATCACCGCCATGCCAATCCTTCCCAGGGCTGTGGGGCCTGACCACGCAGGGGGCAGGGAGAGTGGCCCATCTCTCCTCAGAAGCTGTCATACCCAGGTGGCTCCTGGAGAACAGACAAAAATGGATCCTGTACCTTCCCCCTCTCACCACTCCCTATGCCCTTACTGGCCCTCCTCTCTGAAAATAAGCTTCGAGGAACCTTGTCCTAAGGTGTTAAGTATTTCGGGGAAATGGCTAAGTTTCGGGGAAGTTTCCTTTACTGACACAAATGAGGTTTATTTCTCAGAGTCAAGGAGCCTGGCTCACTGGCACCACCCAGGAAATAGGCAGGTAAATTCTGATTCCACAGTTCTCCCTCAGGTGAAGGCAGGGATCTAACGTCTTAACAGGTGTGGCCAGTAGCACATTGGGGACCAGAAGATATTTTCTCAGTTCTTCTCTTGCTTCTCTTCTCTCAATTCTGCCTCCTCCTAAAACCCTGTTTTGGGAGGGAAAGAGCAGCAAAGTCCCAAGCAAAGGGGTTCAAGACCCCAGGTTCCCAAGCCAGTTAGCCTGGGTGGGACTCCCACATCCCCATTTGCAAGTTACATGATCTTAGCTTCATTTTTCCGTTAACAAAACAGGAAGAGTAAGTGCCAACCTCCCGAGGACACCGTAAGGAAGTGAGTTCGTGATAAAGCTCTTAGAGCATCATCTAGCATCTCGGGAGTGTCATGGTTTAAATGAGGATTATTTTTATTCTGCACTGCATCCCAGTCTTTTCCCAAAGAGAAATCTTCACATCTGTTTGGGTCCTTCCTATAGCCAAGCTCAGGTTCCTGCCTTGCCAACCCAAGTGGCTACTGTCTCAGTTCAGGAACTTGAGTTCTTTTTCCACTTCTCCCCTCCACACTCCAGCCACGGCAGCCTAGGCCTTACATGGAGCTGTGACCATCCCCAAGCTGATATCTTCCAGACAAACCTTCCTCAACTCTCAGCACCACCCCAGCCAGCACCCGGCTGGTGCAGGGCTCCAAGTACACTGCTTCAATAAACAGATACATTAGTCTACTAGGAAGTCATCCCATCGTCTTCTCTGCCACTCCCTCTAGGCACCAGGTATGGGGAAGTGGGGAACCTGCCAAAGCACAGGGACAGATACCCTGATCTCCTGCTAGGGAAAGCAAACACTTTAAAACCCCATCTCATATACAAATGGTTGTAACGTTTTAAGACACACATTTCCGCTAAGAACTCCTGGCTTATGTCAGGAAAAGGCTTTCAAGGAATGGTAGAAGACAGGCCAGGAGAGGGAAGCTTCTTTGCTCATTTAAAAAGCAACATGAGGGGACCTGGGTGGCTCAGTCAGTTAAGCTGCTCACTTTGGCTCAGGGTGTTGGGATCAAGCCCAGTGTCAGGCTCTGTGTTCAGTGGGGACCCTGCTTCTCCCTCTGCCCCTCTCCCTGCTTGTGCACATGCACTCTCTCAGGTAAATAAAATCTTTCAAAAATAAATAAATAATAACAAAAAAATAAAAATAAAAAGCAACATGAAAGCTATGGTCATAGCTGGGGAAAAACCCACAGGGAACAGGCAGCATTGCCCCATGCATTTTACCTACAAGTGGGTAGCAAACCCTTTTAAGAAAAGCTTCCTGAAGCAACTGGGTGGCTCAGTCCATTGAGCATCTATCCCTTGATTTCAGCTCAGGTCATGATCTCAGAGTACTGAGATCCAGCTCTGCATCAGGCTCCGTGCCCAGCAGGGAGTCTGCTTGAGGATTCTCTCTCTCTCCCTGCTTCCCTCTGCCCATCCTCAAGATGACAACATATATCAATCCTGACTTTACTCCTTCCCACCCCCAAGAACAATAACAATTATTCATGGACAAGACACCACTGAAAGAATCCTAGAATATGGAGGTGAGGTTGAAGCACCACAGAGACCAAGACAGATCTCATTAGAAAGGTAGAGAATTAGCTACACATCGACTGCATTGCTCCTCACTCAGGCTGGCACAGCAGCACAACAATAGCCTACTGTTCCTCTAGAAGGAAAAGAGAGCTTAGGGTGGACATCCAGCTCCCCCAGCATTGTGGGCCCCTCCCTGAGAGCATCCACACTTGCCCCATGGTGACTATGGGGGAGTTTGCAGGGCTTGACCACCTGTAAAGTCTAGAACCTGTAAAGAAAACTTTTCAAATGTGTATACACCAATGTCAGTAATCAAGAATCACAAAGTATCAGATACAGGTGACACTGCCAAAGGAAACTAATAAAGCTCCAATAACTGACCCTAATGAATGAAAATCTATTAACTGTCAAAGAATTCAGAATGATCCCCTAAATTCCTCTTTAAAAAGTTTAGTGAACTATAAGAATACACAGACAACTAAACCAAATTAAGAAAACAATGCATGAACAGAACAAGTTCAACAAAGAAAAAGAAACCATTTAAAAAAAGAGATAGATCCTAAAGTTGAAAAAAATACAATGACTGAAGAATTTAATAGAGAGATTCAAAACAGACTTGACAAGGCCAAAGAATCAATGATCTAGAAGAGAGGATATTTGAAATTATCCAGAGAAAAGAAAAGAAAAATGAGGAAGAGTGAAGAAAGCATACAAGACTTAAGGAACACAAATGGAGAAGAGAAAGGGAGAAGAGAAAGAGAAAAGGACAGAAAGTATATTTAAAACAACAATGGCTGCTAACTTCCCAAACCTGGAAAGAGAGATGGGCATCCATTTTCACGAGGCCAAAAGGACTGTAAATTGGTGAACCTGAATAAGGATACACTGCGATACATCGTAATTAAAATGTCAAAAGTCAAAGACAAAGAACTTTAAAAGCAGCAACAAAAAAGAGAGAAGTTACACACAAGGTAATTCCCATAAGACTACCATCAGATTTCTCAACAGGAACATTTCAGGCCAGGGATGATATATTCATAATATTCAAAGAGAAAGAAAACTGTCAGCCAAGAGTTCTATACCCAGCAAGTTGTCCTCCAGAGATGAAGGAGAGCTATACTTTCCAAAACAAACAAAAGCAGAGGGATTTCATCACCACTAAACTTGCCTTCCAAGAAATGTTAAAGGGAGTTCTTTAGTGGAATTCAAAGGATGCTGATTAAGGTCATAAAAACATAAGAAAGTAACATAAAACTATCTGGTAACAGTAAATACATAGTCAAAATTAGATTCTATAAAACAGTAATTGTGATGCATAATTCATTTACAGCTCTAATTTAAAAGATAAAAAATAGGGCACCTGGGTGACTCAGATGGTGAAGAATCTGCCTTAGGCTCAGGTCATGATCCCAGGGTCCTGGGATCAAGTCCCGCATCAGGATCCTGGGATCGAGTCCCGCATCAGGCTCCTTGCTCCTTGGGGAACCTGCCTCTCCCTCTGCCTCTGCTTCTCTCTCTCCCTCTGTCTCTCATGACTAAATAAATAAAATCTTAAAATAAATAAATAAATCAATAATAAAAATAGTAGTAAAAACAACCATAATTACAATGTTATTGTTTCACAATATAAAAAATATGTAAACTTTAGCATCGATAAACTAAAATAAGGGAGAGCAGAAGTAAAAGCATAGTTTAGGAATGCTATAGAAATTGTTATCAGTTTAAAATAAGCTGTCATAATTCTGATACTTTATGTTAGCCTCATGGTAACCACAAAGAGAAAATCTGTAGTTATCACAACAAAAAATAAAACAGAAAAAAATGATAAAGAATTCAAAGCATACTGATACCATAAGACACCAAAATACCAAACAAGACAGTAGGAGAAGAAACAAGGAGCAATGGATCTAAAAAAACAGTCAGAAAACAATGAAATGGCAACAGTAAGTCCTTACCTATCAATAGTTACTTTAAACATAAATGGATTAAATTTTTCAGTCAAAAGACATAAAATAGATGAACAGATTGAAAAAAAAAAAGAAAAACCACAAGACCCAATGATATGTTGCCTACCAGAAACTCACTTTAGCCTCAAAGATACACAGACTGTGAGTGAAGAGATGGATAACGATACTTCAAGCAAACAGTAACCAAACAAAAACAACCAAACAGGGGTAGCTGTACTTAGACCAAGCAGAACAGATTTTAAAGTAAAAATGGTAAGAGACACAAGTCATTACACACAGATAAAGGGGTCAATCCATCAAAAAGATATAAAATGTAAGTATTTATGCATTCAACATTGGAGCACCTGAATAAAACAGAGGATAAAGGAAAAACAAACAGCAATACAATAATTATTGGAGACTTTAATACCTCACTTTCAACAATGGATATATCATTCAGAGAATTAATTTAAAAAAAAAGTGGATTTGAACAGTATAGACCAAAAGGACCTAACAGATATACAGAGAGCATTATTATCCTACAACAGAATATACATTATTATCAAGTGCCTATGAAACATTTTCTAGGACATTTTAAGAAACTAGAAAAAGAAGAACGAAGTAAACCCAACATTAGCAGAAAGAAGGAAAGAATAGATTACAGCAGATAAATCAAATAGAGAATAGGAAAACTATAGAAAAGATTAATAAAACTAATAGCTGGTTCTTTGAAAAGATAAACAAAACTGATAAACCTTTAGCTCGACTAAGCAAGGAAAAAAGAGAGAAGACCCAAGTCAACAAAATTATAAAAGAAAAAGGAGACATCACAACTGATACCACAAATACAAAAAGGATCATAAGAGACTACTGTGAACAACTATTCATCTACAAACTGGACAATCTAGAATAAATAGAAAAATTTTAAAAAATATATAATCTACCAAGACTGAATCAGGAAGAAACAGAAAATCAGAATGGATCCATACTAGTAAAAAGATTGAATCAGTAATCAAAAATCTGCCCAAAAAGAAAAACCCAGGACCAGATGGTTTCACAGTGGCTTTTACCAAACATTTAAAGAAGAATTAATGCCAATACTTTTCCCAAACTTAAAAAAAAAGGAAACATTTCCAAACTTATTTTATGAGTCCTGACCAAAGGTAGAAAAGTATCAGGCACTACCTGATACCAAAGCTAGGAAAGAATACTATAAGCCAATTCTCAAATTCTCAATAAAATACCAGCAAACCAAATTCAGCAGCACATTACAGAGATCATTCACCATGACCAAGTGGGATTTATTTCAGGGTCAGAAGGTGGTTTAACATATGCAATCAATGTGATGCACCTTATTAACAAAATGAAGGACAAAAATCATATGATCCTCTCAATAGATAGAGAAAAAACATTTGACAAAATTCAAAATCTATTCATGATAAAAACTCTTACCAAATTAGGTGTAGAAGGAATGTGCTCAACATTACAATGGCTATATATGACAAGGCCACAGCTAAGATTATGCTTGATGATGAAAGGGTGAAATCTTTTTCTCTAAGATCAGTAACAAAAACAAGCTCACTCTCACTGCTCTTATTCAACATAGTCCTGGAAGCCCTAGCCAGAGTGATCAGGCAAGAAAAAATAAATAAATAAAAAGCAGGAAATTGGAAAAAAAATGTAAGTAAAATTGTCTCTATTTGTAGATGACTTGATTTTATGTATACAAAATCCTAAAGACTCCATTAAAAAAACCAAAAACCAAAAAACAAAAACTAGCAATGAATTTGGTAAAGTTCCAGGATACAAAATTAACATACAACAATCAGTAGCATGTGTATACACTAACAATGAATGACCTGAAAAGAAATAAAATGATTCCATTTGCAGTAACATCAGAAACAAATATTTAAGAATAAATTTAACCAAGGAGGTGAAAGAATACTGGACACTACAAAAAGACACTGATGAAAAAAGATAAAAATAAATGGAAAGGTATCCTGTGTTCATGGGCTGGAAAACTGAATATTGTTTACCTTTCCATATTACTTAAAACCGTCTATAGATTCAATGCTATCCCTATCAAGATTTCAATGGCAAATTTTACAGAAGTACAAAAAAATCCTAAAATTTATATGGAAGCACAAAAGACTGAATAGCCAAAGGAATCCTGAGAAAGAAGTACAAAGCAGGGGCATAACACGTCCCGATTTCAAGCTATATTATAAAGCTATAGTTATCAAAACCATGTGGTAATGGCATTAAAACAGATACAGACCAGCAGAACAGAAGTGAGAACCCAGAAATACATCGATCGGTGCCTATACAGTCATACTGAGAAGGGAGCCAAGAAAACTCAATGGAGAAGAGTCTCCTCAATAAATGGTGCCGAGAAAATGGGTTTTCAGGTGTACAAAAATGAAAGACCTCTATCTTTTTCCACTCCCCAAAATTAACTCAAAATGGATTAACAACTTGAATGTAAGCTCCTTCATGGTAAACTTCTTGACACTTGTCTTGGCAATGATTTTCTGGATAGAACACCAAAAGCATAAGCAACAGAAGCAAAAATAAACAAGCGAGACTAAATCAAACTAAAAACCTTCTTCATAGCAAAAGAAACAATCAACAAAATGAAGACAACCTGCGGAATGGGAAAAAATATTTGCAAACCATATATCCAATAAAGAGTTAACAGCCCAAATACATCAGGAACTCACACAACTGAGCAGTGAAAAGAAAGAAATGTAACAATTTTTTAAAATGGCAAAGCACCTGAATAGATATTTTCCCAAAGAAGTTATACAAAGGGCCAACAGGTACATGGGAAGGTGCTCCACATCACGGATCATTAGGGAAATGCAAATCAAAACCACAGTGAGATATCCCCTCATGTCTGTTAGAATAGCTATCATCAAAAAGACAAGAGATCACAAATGCTGGTAGGGATGTAGAGGAAAAAGAAACTTTACCATTCTTCTTCAACCCCAGGAAGACTTCATTATTAACAGAGGCAGTTTAAAGAACTACCTTCCCGAGGAAGGACTGTGGCATGGCCTTGACTGGGCAGTCCTGCTCAGGGTGACCCTGGACTTCGGCTTGGTCTCTGCAGCCTTGTCACTCCAGGGTAAAACGGGAGCATCATTTTCCTGATGACGTAGATTCCCCAGGTGTCCACAGTATTGGGCACTACAGTTCAATGAAAAGACTGAACATTTTCTATCAAATCTAATTACTTCTTTAAAGATTTTATTTGACAGAGATCACAAGTAGGCAGAGAGGCAGGCAGAGAGAGAGGAGGAAGCGGGCTCCCTGCTGAGTAGAGAGCCCGATGCGGGGCTCGATCCCAGGACCCTGGGATCATGACCTGAGCCAAAGGCAGAGGCTTTAACCCACTGAGCCACCCAGGCACCCCTCTAATTACTTCTTTAAAACATTAACTCCCAAGACACTATAAATGTAGTAAAATGTGTAAAAAACAAGCTTCATGGTATCTCTTGTGTATACTAAACAAAACCACTTTAAAGCACATTGTACAGACCAATCAGTGAGACCCTGCTGGTTTACCACTTCTGTTCTTCACCTGTTCGACCTTGAGCAGCACAAGCCCTGGGGGGACACCCCTGGACAGGGGCACCTCCATGTTCTCCAACATTGTCACACATCTTTTAATTCTGAATTACCACCCCCGTTGAAAAAAAAAAAGAATCCTCAATTTTTCTTCACAGAAGAAATTATTTTATTCCATTTTTTTTAAATTAAGAGATACATATATTTATTCTTTGGCCGGCAAAAGCCATTTCCCCGTAGGTCTCTGCCTGGAAAAGTTAATGATACATTAGAGAAACCTGCAGCCTCCAGGGGCACAGTGAGCGCACGCTTCTGGCTGGAAAATCATTCACATGATCAAAGCAGTTCCTGTAGCAAAGATCCACAAGTTCATTTTATCCTGAAGACCATTTTGGTTTTGAAGAAAGGATTTCCTTCTGAAGATACTTTAAGTTTACCAACCAACTGAACCCAGGGCAAATCGTTCCCCACACAGCTGAGAGGAGAAAAATGAGAAGCCCATTTCAAGCACTCTTGCCACCACACTCCCTTCCTCTTACTTGAAGAAATCTTCCCAGTTCATCTCTAGGCCTGATGTGTCCAGGGACATAAACCACCTCCAAGCTCAGCATTTGTGCAGTCTTCCTCCCTGAAGGCAGGCTCCTCCGAACCATGTAAGCCCATTTCCACCCTTCCATGGGACCAAGATGGGCTCCAGCCAAACAGGCCTTCACCCTCACCTCGTGTACCCCTGCTCCACCTGCAAGGCCTGAGGCTGACCCAGGCCTCCCTTGAGCCTCTAGCATGTTGCAGCAGACACCTGCTGTGTAGACGGGAAAACCTCCGGCCGATGGGAGCTTGTGGTTTGGTCTTTTAACATTATGAGCTACACTATATAAAGTGTATTTAGACAGAAAAACACTGAGCCTGATTCTGGGGCAACGGCTCTAGACTTCCCAAGATTAGAGTCAGGGAGGCAGCAGGAAGCACGCCCATTCTCCCTGTATCTCCCTTCCAAGTACCTCCAGGGGCTGCTGCTCTCAGAAATGCCAGACTGGCGACTGGCATTGACTGTCTGGCCTTATATGTGCCACGTGTTGAAACCCTGGCGATAGGCACTCCTCTTTCTCTCTGCACCTACTCAGCTCCAGGCACTGGGCAGCACGAATTCTTCCCAAAAATGCTAACTTGGGAAATCTGATTAGCCACTGCAGTGCGGATGCTCTTCAGAAGAAACTGAGCAAAAGCTCCAAATGATCTAGCCAGGAAGTGCTGGCCATACCATGCAGCAGCTTAAAGCAAGCCTGTGTACCCCTAAGTAGTTCTAGAAGTACAAGGTACACACCTGCCATTTATTCAGTATTAGAGCAATTCAGATTCAGGCCTTTTTTGATCCTAGAAGTGACGTTGCCTCAAAAAGGCCAACTGGTGGGACAAATATGAAATAGAGCTAATTATAATTCGGTCATACTCCAAAACAGGGTGATATTCACCACTGCTGGACAGCACCTTTGTCAGGGAGACAAAGAGCACCACGTGTCACGGCAGAAGACACTGCAAACAGCAAAGTGACCAAAGCTGACGTCAGAGGCTCCCACAGTGAAGGTCCAATGCTGCTCCTCAACTTCCAAACACTTCCAACTTGGGGGCCCATGCAGTGCCAGTCCACTATATACCTTCAAGACATAGCATGTGTCACATGCAAATGTCCCTTACTGTACCTCTGGATGTAGGGGGATAGCAGGGGGGCGCATGTTTTGGCTCCCACAGCCTTGGATTAGGTCAGCCTATTCCCCAGGGTCAAATGTTCCTGGAGAATACACAGTGGCTTCTGAGACATGTCCGTAGGTCATAGAAAAGGAAAGGCAGCACCCTAGGATATGACCGATGTCAGGTGATCCACATTAAGAGGCCAAATGCTCACACTGCCTGATTCTTTATAAACAAGAGCTAGTTCCCTGCCTGGGTGGTTTGACTGAACTGGCTGTCTGCAGAGGGGACAGTTGGCACTGGAACTGCTAATCTGGGGGCTTGCCCTGGAACTGCACTCACGCTCATCGAGCCATTGGGGACAGCAGTTATGTTCAAGCTACTGGGGATCTCGCCAGTAGCTTGTATTTTAAAATAGACCAATTATAACACTGGTAAAACAATCCCAATTAGAAGCATGATAAAAACGGCATTCCACCACTGAATTCCACAGTCGGCACCCTTCGTGGGGGTCTTTGGAGAAGTCGGGAGCAGCAGCTGATTGGAGGTCTCTGCCGAGTAACTTTCATTTAAAAAGATTTCTGACTGCACCACGCGCTCAATATTCTCGTCAATGCCCTTAAAGAAATCTGTCAGTGGGCTGGAGAGGGCACCGGCGCCTACAGCTGCTCTATCTGGGTCTGGCTGCTCCTCGAAGGTCACTCTGGTCTCTGAGCATGGGCTCAGGAGGGATCTGAGTTCTCTGTGGGTCTCTGTAAGGATCCCATGATTTTTCACTGGAATCTTAATAGATTTCAAAGCATATAAGTCTTGTTCTCTGATCAAGTTGTTGACTTTCTTGATATCTGCGACCTAGGAAAGCCACGAAGACAAACAGCACAAAACATGTAAACTCCTTAGAATGAATATCCAAAAAGTAGCTCTTTCTGGAAGAGGATCCAAGCCCACCCCGCTTACAAATCTGATGAATATTGGAAAACCGCACCTAGGCACAAAATTAGTTTAGGCTGAATAAAACTGTTTTTTGACTTTAACTCAGCCGGAATGTATAGCTTAATCATCACGTTTCCATACAGATTTACAAGTTTCAAAAACATAAGATCAGTTTTGGAAGAGTCTCTTGCTAATTCAAAGTGTGACCGCAACAAAATATTTTTAGGTGAAACCCAACCTCGGCCAGCTCTTTTTTTCTACTTCTTCTAACTTTTGAGGCAACAGTGCCCCCATCTGGCTGACTTCCCTCCCACATCAGAACCCAATTCAGTAGCTGATTATATTAGGGATCCCCAAACACAAAGCCTCAGCCAGCTCCACACTCAGAACGTATTTTAACTGTTATAATACTTAAAGAGGTATGTCCTCAGGATTCTACCATGTTTCCTTGCCCAGAAGTGCTGTATGGCATATAAATTTATTTTCTAAATAAAATGACCTAGGTTTAATATACTTTGGAAGGTTTCACACACTTGTGATAATTAGAAACATATAGAAAATCTTGAATCAAGCTGGAAAGTATGGACTGAAATCTGTTGCAATTTTAGGACTGGAAGAGAAAGGAACAGCACTATGAGTTTTACAAAGTTCGGGACAAACTCCTTCCACAGTCGAATCTTAAGGGAGGGGTGGTGCAGACAGTTAAGTCAAAGAGAAACCCTCCCTCAAGCTAATGTTTAAACTTAACTTGAAAGCATTAGAGGTGGACCTTAAGATTTGACTCATAAGCCCACTAACTAGAGTATAAATACAGCCACAGACCTTTAGATAACACCTAATTCAAACCAATCATCTCTATTATTTCACTTATTGAGCAACTGTTTTTATTATCTAATTGAATTGAGGTAGCAGATATTTTTAACAGATCACACCTGAAAACTAAACCAGCTTGAGACCTGTTTGTCTTTACCCTTAGTGAATTAACACCAAATTTATATTTACTTTAAATTGGAAAATTGATTGCTTTTTGGAAGCATTATATGTAACATCTTCACAGATGTATTAGACATCAGTATTCCAGGAATCCCACTGCATCCACTCAGTGTGGGGTTGGATTCATTATCAGCCCATGTTCCATAAACCACACTGTATGCCTACAGAAAAATCTCAGTACAACTGAGAGACCACAGTAAGTCCCTAGAGACAAGCCTCTTTATTTCTTCTGGGAAATACAGCATCCTATACAATGTGTTTAACCATTTGAACCTTGTTCGATAAATGACAAGAAACTAAGGAGTAAAAGGTTTCTAAAATATATTGGTTAGATAGCCTTAGGGGAGGCCACAGAAAGTTATAACAGTGTCATTAGCGAAATGAAATAAATCATTTCAATCTAGGAGAAAATGCAGCAATTCTATAAATACTTTCCTACTTACTTTGCCATGTTAATCACTCTGAATGCTAAAAACATAATTAAAGAGAGAAACAGGGTTATACAGATACACAGCATACAAAGCCTAGATCATGCAGTTCTAAGAGAGGACATAAAACTTGACCAAATAAGCTATAAGCAACAAGAAAGGGTCAGAAAAAGTGAAGCAGCTAAAAAAGCAAGCCTACCAAACAAATCTTGGATAAATTCTGCTGGCATCTTTGGCCCTAGTAGGTCTTAAACAAAATGTGCTTGGGGAAAAACAAACAAACAAACAAACAAAAAAGGTGGGGGGAGGTGGAGGGGGACATCTGGGTGGCTCAGTTACCTGAGCATCTGACTTTTTTTTTTTTTAAGATTTTATTTATTTGAGAGAAAGACAGAAAGCACAAGCCAGGGGGAAGGGTAGAGGGAGAGGAAGAAGCAGATCCCCACTGGGGCTCGATCCCAGGACCCTGGAACCATGGCCTGAGCCAAAGGCAGCTGCTTAACCAACTGAGCCATGCAGGCGCCACTGCAAGATTCTTAATCCATCTGGGACCTCGAGGTATCAACTGAGCTTATGACCTATGTAGGGTAGCTGGGAATGGAAGATTGAACAGTGGCAGAGAAGAAGGCCAGAGGCACAGAGAAAGGAGGGTCCTGAGCAGGAGGAGTATTTCAAGATTCCCGTCTAGGGGCTCCTGGGTGGCTTAGTTGGTAGAGTGGCTCTTGGTTTCAGCTCAGGTCATGCCAGGCTTTTAGGATCAGGTCACACTTAATGGGGAATCTGCTTGAGCTTCTCTCCCTCTGCCCCTCCCCCCACTCATTCTCTCTTTCTAAAATAAGTCTTAAAAAAAATTAAAAAAAAAAACAAAAACAAACTCCATGCTTCCCCCTTCAGCTCCTCCTCCTGATGCACCCCTAGAAATGCAATGGTGTTACCAGGAAACAAAAGCACAGCACTGCCACCATGGAAAGCTTTGATTTCTTCCCATTTTAAGGCTGCTTCCCTCTCCTTGGGACTTGTGCTAAGAACTTTTCGTATCATTTAAGAGAGAAGGGGTATTAGGGAGCTGAAGGGGCAGCCACATGGCAAACATGAAAGGCTGCTACAAGACATCTTTATAAGCTCCATTTCCATCGGGGTCCTTCTCAGAGCCACCTCCCTGCAGAGCTAACTGAGGCTTGAAGAGCCAGCCTGCTTATGCCCTGCCCTTCAACACGGGGCTTTATTTTATCCTGCGATTGCTAGGGAGAGCTACAGACGGCAAACAGCGGACAGTGATAGATAGCATTACCTCTTCTCATTGTCATTTTCAGTTTCATTTAGGTTCGGCTGCCTTAAGCCCTGGAAAAGCTTTACTTAAAAGACTGGGCTCTGCCTTTCCAGGTTTATCAAAATAAAGCAGAAGTCGAGCTGGCTAGTTTTAAGGGCACAGAGGAAAACACGGTTTGGGGACTTGAGGTTTTGAATTGCAGGAGGCAAATATAGCAGGCTCCTGCATAAGACTTTAAACATCCAAATATTTAAAATAACTGCCCCCACGGCCTCCATCTGAATTCTCCTGCCTTTGTAATCAACAGAAAGGGAATGGCTCAGCAGTTCTTCCTAAATTCCAAGGATTAAACGGCACAGATTGCCTTTGCGATTCAACAGCACATTCTAGAAGGAAGAGTGTTTTTGTACCGATGCCTTTCTTTTGGGGTATTTGTAGAACAGCTCTCAGTTTTTGAGACTTTAATTTGGAAATGATAATAGTTATTTACTGAGTGCTTTAATGTGCAAGGTAGGGAGCTTTCAAGGACTTTATATATAAGATCATTAAACTCTGACAAAACCGTGTAAGATACATATGATGAAGAAATTGAGACTCCGATAATTTGCTAAAAATCAAAGAACTAGTGAGTAACGGCGAAGCAGAATATAAGAAAGAAAGGGTATTAGAGATTCAAGGGGCTGGTGTATCTTCCACATTCCAAGTCATGCCTTGTCCATCAGACCTCACCTCTGATGCATGTGAAATAAATATTGCCATATTTTTCCAAGTTTAGGATGGTATCGATGGTAAGATGCTCCTTTGTGTAGCTCAAAGGGGAAAAACGTCTGTGGCTTAAACTGATGATTAATTCCAGGTAGACTCGTGTGAGAACAAATGTGTCCTTCCTATCCCCCCAGAATCAAATCAGAAGTTTGGGAGTTAGCCAATGAGGAGGAAGCTGGTGTCTTGTTTTCCTATTAGTCTATGATGTTTGGGTGCCCTGATTATATACCTCTGGAGAATATCCTAGATATAACCTCAAGATAGAGATTATTCAAGGGCGCCTGGGTGGCTCAGTGCCTGAGGAATCCAGTTCTTGCTTTGGGTTCAGGTCATGATCTCAGGGTCGGGGATGGAGCCCTGCATCTGAGCTTGTCCCTCGCACTCCTCCTCCCCCATGTGCGCGCAGGCGGGCTCTCTCTCTCTCTATCAAATAAATAAATAAATAAATAAAATCTTTTAAAAAAGAAAACTAGGATTCTACCTAGAGAATATTTCTCAGGTAGGTCTTCCTATCTCAAATGTAGCTGGTGATTAAGCCCAGTCATATCACTCTCTTCCTCGAATCTCTCTCTTTTTTTTTTTAAACAGAGAAAGCAACAAGCAGGAGGAACAAAGGAACAACAGGCAGAGAAACAGGAAGACACAGCCTTCCCACTGAGCAAGGAGTCTATGTGGGGCTCCATCCCAGGACCCTAGGATCATGACTTGAGCCTAAGATAGAAGCTTAACTGACTTAACCACCCAGGAGCCCCGCCCTCCTGGAATCTCAAAACACTTTCCCTGGTTCTAGACAACTTCTGTGGCCTCCTCCCATACCACCTACCCCAGGTTCCAGGTAACTGAGAACACCTGTGAACACATCCTGTGTCCATTCCTAGCTCCAGGCCTCTCCTCCATATGTTCTTCCCCTAAGTCTCTGCCCATAAAAAAATCCTCATTCTTCAAAAGTAAGTTTGAGTTCCTTAATGAAGTCTTTGCTCACTTAAAACTCATTGACCTCCACCAGAGCTTTTTTTTTTTTTTTTCAAGATTTTATTTATTTAACAGAGTGAGAGAGAGAGAGAAAACACAGACAGAGGGAGAAGCAGGCTTCCTGGTGAACAGGGATTTGGATGTGCGGCTCAATCCCAGGACCCCAGGATCGTAACATGAGCTAAAAGCAGACGCTTAACCAACTAAGCCATCCAGGGGCCCCCACTCACAGCTCTTAATAGCTCTCTGTAAATCATTGGTATGCCAGCCACCTCAGTTATCAAAGTGACAATCTGCCTTTCTCTGTCTGATTTATATCCATATCCCTAACACTCCACACAAGGCTCAGGTTAAAGTGGAAACTCAATTGATATTTACGGAATGAACAAAAAATTAAATGTCCCTTTTCTAACATATACCAGAACCGACAGGGAAATTGTTTTTAACAATTGTGAAATTGTTTTTAACTTTTGCACTTTTAAAGCTCCTGATGTCCAGACCCCCCACCCAAAGCAGTGAAATTTCAGAACTTCTCAACTGAAGCTTGGGTTCAGTACAGGCATTGGTGTTTTGCAAAGCTTCCCAGGTGATCTCAAGGTACAACCAAGGTTGAGAATCTGACAATTGCCTCGATGGCAATAGTTCTCAGTGTGGTCCTAGCTCCAGCATTAGAATATCGCTGTCATCTTATTTGAAATGAAAATTCTTAGGACCCACCCCAAACTGTAGAATCAGGAACGGCAGGGCTGTGGGGATGGGGGAAGTGGACAAAAATCTGTGTTTTAACAAGACCTTCCATGATACAAAGTCAAGTTTGAGAAGCACTGCCTTAGAAGTTTACTTTAAATAAGTCTATACAGACTCTGTAAATAAGGCCCTCCCATCTTCTTCTGATTCCTGTCTGGCCCCTATTTCTTCATAAGGTTGTGCATACCCACAAGCACAAGCCCCTTTTTTGGAAGATTTTTTTTTCCCCCAACCTAGTTTGGTCTTACAGTCAACATCAACTTATAGTAAAATAGCTTAAGAAGATACTTTATGTGGGTTTTTTTTTCAATCTTTAAAACAACCAAGGAAGTATTCTCCTGGCTATTTTTTGAATCATGGAAAAGAAATGGACAAAACCCAACATACATGGAATTTGTCCCCCATGTTATGTCTGATGTGAAGTGTGCCATCGTCTTACAATAAATCGAAGACATCCATCCCACAAAGGAAGAGAGAAAGGCTGCAGAAAAAAACGATGAATGCCGGGGGGCACAGCAGAGATCTGACCCCAGATCTGTCCTACCATTGGGGCATTCTCAGGATTTTCAAGACCCCCATTTTGTTATTTTTGCCCATAATCCCATAGTTTTTGTAAAGAAAATCTGCTGCTCTCAGGAATTCCTGGCTATCTCTTGAAGGGAAGTGTTCATTTTGAGAGCATTAAGTACTCAATGCTGTTTCCTACTCATTCGCAGTGGTATACTCTCAGAGCTTTCTTTTTCTTTAAGACCTGGGGAAAAGGGATGGTTTCAACACCTCTAAGAGTGGAGGGGCTGTTTTCTTCTAAAATGTCTGCTTCTCTGAAACTCATATGCTTTGCTCCAAATCTATGGTCTGAATTCTTGGGTTTGTTATTAACATGGCTCCTTTTTGAATCATGATTCTTATAAAAGTTGTACAGGCTCTAAGCTAGGCTCTGTGAGGGATCAGCAGTGAGAAAGATAGACAGACCCCACTTGCTCCCGAGATTCAAAAGCCTGGTGGGAGGTGTTGTCTGAGCAAACCCTCCATCATCTGTCCACTATCCACCTGCAGGACTTCTCTCTCCTTTCTTTCTTTCTTTTTTTTTTTAAGATTTTATTTCTTTATTTGGCGGAGAGAAACAGCTAGAGAAGATCACAAGCAGGGGGAGTGGGGGAGGGAGACATAGGCTTTTCACTGAGCAGGGAGCCCAGAGCGGGGCTAGATCACAGGATCCTGGGATCATGATGGGCTCCTGACTCGAGCCAAAGGCAGATGCTTAAGTACTGAGCCACCCACACGCCCCTACAACCATGACTTCTAAGAGGACCTGAAGGTCCTGCTATGCGAGACATACTTGATGTCCCCACAGGATACCCAAGGCAGACCTTGTTTCAAAAAATAAGGCTCTGGGACGCCTGGTTGGCTGAGGTGGTTGAACGACTGCCTTCGGCTCGGGTCATGATCCTGGAGTCCCGGGATCGAGTCCCGCATCGGGCTCCCAGCTCCATGGGGTGTCTGCTTCTCTCTCTGACCTTCTCCTCATTCATGCTCTCTCTCACTGTCTCTCTCTCAAGTAAATAAATAAAATCTTTAAAAAAATAATAATAAGGCTCGTACTAAAAATAAAAATAAAAATAAGGCTCTAACAAAAACAAAACAAAAGTCTGACAGTCAAGAGCAGCCAAATAGGAGACTCTAATCTACCCCTCCCCAGCTCTCCATTTCCCACACCTGCATTTCAAAACCAAAACCAAACAACGCATATGATGCAAAAGGCTCTGCCTCACATGAAAACAGACAGCCTTGGCACCACTGAAAACACCCTATTTCCCAAACCAGCTCATTAAAATCTCTCCAGGCTATCCAAGCTCCGCCCCAAGACCCATGACTGACATCTGTTCCTTTGGTTTTCATTCTCCAGCAAGCTTGTTCTGATATTTTGTAAGCCACAGACTCAGGACAAAGTCAGAGGACACTAATGCATATGTACACTTGGTGGAAAGAGATCGAAAAGAAGGAAGTTGAAACACTGACATGATACAATACGGAAGGAAGCTCTGGGTCATGGCTCTAGTGCTCTCTGCGGTAGGTCTCTGCTGTGGGTCATGCTGAGGGCTTCCCTAGACCACAGCCTGCTCTGCTTTGCCTTCAGCCAGCCCTTTGGAGGCTGGAGGCCCTGCATCACTGGGGTTCCCCTCATGTCCCACAGGAAGATTTCAGCTCTGGGTCCTCTTGTGGCCTTCCAGAACTGCCTTTCACTAATTTTCTGTTTCTTTTTAAAGCATAAATTTAGTTTGGGGCATCTGGGTGGCTCAGTTGTTAAGAGTCTGCTTTCAGCTCAGGTCATGATCCCAGAGTCCTGGGATGGAGCCCCACATCAGGTTCCCTGCTCAGCAGGAAGCCTGCTTTTCCCTCTCCCACTCCCTCTGCTTGTGTTCCCTCTCTTGCTGTGTCTCTCTCTGTCAAATAAATAAATTTTTTTAAAATGTTTTTAAAAAAAAACCCATACTTTGGTTTTTTATTGGGCAAGAACATATATGACTTGATAGTAAATCAATCCTACCCTATAATTATAAAATGATGTTCTTTACCACATTGTAAGATTTCAATTCTCAGCCAGCCTATTTCTGATGTCTTCATGGGAACTCATGTGATATAATAATAAAATGGCTGTATCCCCACCAGGTTATTCAAATCCCCACTTAAATCCTACACAAGGGGTGCCTGGGTGGCTCGGTGGGTTACAGCCTCTGGCTTTGGCTCAGATCATGATCAGAGGGTCCTGGGATCGAGCCCTGCATTGGGCTGTCTACTTGGTGGGAAGCCTGCTTCCCCCTTTCTCTCTCTGCCTACTTGTGAGCTCTGTCTATCAAATAAATAAATATAAAAAATCTTAAAAAAAATCCTACACAAGTGGCCCCAACTTTTCTATCAAAATAAAGACTTTAAGACACAAGATGGTTTAAGAAAAAATGGAAACTCCATAACCTTAAACCAAACAATCTGAGGGGTGGGGGGTGGGGGGTGGGGAGAACCAGGTGGTAGGTGGTAGGTGTTAGAGAGGGCACGGATTGAATGGAGCACTGGGTGTGGTGCAAAAAACAACGAATACTGTTAAGCTGGAAAGAAATAAAAAAATTTTTTTAAAAATCTGGCTTTTTCTGTACAACTAATAAGCAGTGTTTTCCTCTGATTAAATCGTCTTTCATTCAAAGAAATATTTCATACCTGACGTTCTTACACCCTATCCAACTGCTATGGGATAAACTGTGTTCCTCCAAAATTTATGTTGATGTCCAAACCCCAGGTTAACTAAGAAGGTGAATGTATTTGAAGATAGGGCCTTTTACAGAGGGATTAAGCTACACTGAGGCAATTAGGGTGAGCCTAATCCAATCTGACCGATGTCCCAATAAGAAAAGGAAATTCAGACACACAGACACCAGGGACATACACTCACAGAGAAGGGAGGTGGCCATTTGTAAGCCAAAGAGCAAAACCCTAGAAGAAGCTGAACCTCCCTGTACCTTCATCTTGGAGTCCAGCCTCCAGAACTGTGAGAAGATAAATCTCTGCTGCTTAGCCCCCCAGCCTGTGGAACTGTGTCGTGGCCGTCCTAGTACTCATACAACAACCCGTTCAAAGAGACCAACTGAATTATTAGTAAAGAAAACAACGTGTGAATTACCATCTGCTTTCCTTGGCATTTTAAATATTTTTCACATGTCATGAGTGTATGAATTTTGAAATTCCCAGCGGGAAAACATACTTGAAAAGCCTAATGGCAGATCAGTTGTACTGTGTCTGCTGTGTTGGAGCAGGCAGTAGGGACTGTCTTCCAAGTCCCCCGACTTACTATATTAAAAGGCCAGATGTTAGCTGCTTGCATGAGGGTGTCCCTCATTAAAGGATCTGTGTTGTTTTTCTTTCAGCAAAGGCTTTATTTGTTTAAAAGACACGAAGCTTGACTTCCAAATTCAAGGGACCATTTACTGATGAGATTCGTAATTGTCCCAGGTCCACTGCCTCCACCTCAGACTCTAAGACAGGGAGTGCTGTACACGTGACTTATGAATGAAGGAATCCCAAAAGTAAATTTCTGAGCAAATCAGAAAATCAGGACAAGAACAAGAAGGAAGCCATATTAGGTAAACTTCAGGTAAAGTTTACAGATAATTGACTCAGATTTATCCCACGATGGGGATCTCTGGATCACTGGAATGTAGTTTGCAGCTCAGCCCTGTCCTGACCAAAGGCAACAGGCATGGAGATTTCAAACTCCCAAATCCATCAGTCACTGGCTTAGAAGAGAGGAAATTCCCAGACTCTGCCAGAGCAATCCTTCGATGGTCATGGGGGAAGCTTCAGGAGCTGGTTATTGGGAGCAAAATCTCAAAGTCCTGGGACCCTAATAATAAAAGAGACCGAAGGAGATCTGGTGGGAGTACCAGCATTATCCATCACAGTAAACACTGAATTACTCTGTTTCGTCAACTCACCTGTAAGATTCTGGGTCATATTCTGGAAGGTCACCATAGACTTCTGGAGTCTGTATTAACAGCTTTAAGAACTTCAGCGTTACCCAGATTTTTATTGGGCCAGGATATTCCTCTCATTTCTACCATGCCCCTCCCCCTGCCCAATTCCAGACATTCCTTCCTCAGGGAAACCAGCTGGAATGAGCAACCTCCTCTATAGGGTCTCTGTATGCTCTCTCCCTCCGGGTCCTGCCACCTTCTTCACCCAGCTCATCCTCCTTCTGAAGGTGTCTCTCTCTCTCTCTCGTCACATCCTTCCTTTCTACTTTCTGATGTTCTACATTTTTCCAGACTCTTGGCTGCATTTCTTTCACCACTGGACTGACACCCTTACTACAATCTGGTTGACAAACAAGAACAGTGTCTTGTCTGGGGCCCCTTTTCCCCAGTGTCTCGGAAGAATGCGTGCTTTCCCCTGCCACCTCAGGCTGGGTTGAATTAAGACTTACATGCATGTCCCTGTCACAGTCTCCAGTGAGAACATTCGGGTTTTGCAGTCTGAAGAGTCCCTTGATTTCTCCGCCTTTACACTGACTAATTGAGAATTAAGCCTAATAGGGTACAGCAGAAGTAGGCAGAAGAAAAACATGAGTCCTAGGCTGATACCATTTACCTGTGCCTTGTAGGGCCAGCTCAGACCTCATCTTTACACACTGCTTGCACGTGGTGAAGCTTTGCTAAATGGAATAGATCCACAGGTCCTAATGAGTGACTCAGGGCCTCGGCTCCCCTGGCTTTCCATAACCAAGAGTTCAGTACTTATCAAGGCCCCATATCAATCCAAAAGCTCTTTCTGTCAAAGAGAATAAATTCCTGCTAAGCAGGAACTTGATGAAAACCTCAGTGGTCTGAGACTTTCCTCCTGGGGTTTGTCGTTGTCTCCTACAATATCTTGATCTACCTCCAAAACTTTAAGGGCCATTGATGGGATCTGCTTGGACCGTAACCTGGACCATCTAGGGAAAATTGTTCTGGATCCTTTTCCAATGGGGACATTGTTTTAATTTTCTAGGGCTCTTGTAAGAAATTACCACAAACTCGGCGACTTCAAACAGCAGGAATTTACTCTGTTTTGGAGGCCAAAAATTAAACATCAAAGAGTTGGCAGGGTTGGTTTCTGCTGGAAGCTCTGACGAGAATCTGCCCCCTGAGTCTCTCCTAGATCCTGGTGCCTGTGGCAATCTTTGGCGTTCCTTGCCTTGCAGACGAATTACTCCAAACTCTGTCCCTGTCTTCGCATTGACTTCCCCCTGTGTCTCCTTGCATCTTTCCCTTTTCTTATAAGGGTATTTATTCACTGGACTTAGGGTACATGTTTTTATAAGGATGAGTTAAATCTGGGGTGATTTTCATCTCAAGATCCTTGACTTAATTATATCTGTAAAGACTCTTTTTTCAAATAAGATAACAGTTACAGGTCCTGGGGTTTAGGACATGGACATATATTTCAACCCACTAGAGGAGTATTTCTGAATACTCAGTTATTAGCTTCAAATATCCATCCAAAGACAGCATATGTTCTTTTTTTTTTTAAGATTTTATTTATTTATTTGACAGACAGAAATCCCAAGTAGGCAGAGAGGCAAGCAGAGAGAGAGGAGGAAGCAGACTTCCCACTGAGCAGAGAGCCTGATGCAGGGCTCGATCCCAGGACCTGGGGATCTGACCTGAGCTGTAGGCAGAGGCTTTAACTCACTGAGCCACCCAGGCGCCCCAGCACATATTCTTAACAATACACAGTATGAGGTAGAGTAAACAAAGGAAAGTCCTCTTTTATTTTGGGGAAAACAAATACCCGAGCATCTCTCAGACTATGAGGTAATAGGGTTTTCACAGAACTCATGTCTCCTTCCATGAACAGACATAAGCTTGACTAAGGCCAAAGACCTTTCTTGTCTTCATTCTAGCAGCTCATGTCACCAGGATGTTTGGCCTGTGTAATATGTTACAAGTGACTAAGACAGTTGTGCCTCTGTAGACTAAGTTGTGACATGGAGCCAAACAGCTGGAGTAATTCTGCAGTGAGATGGTTGTGGCCATCCCAGTGGATCAACAGGAGAACTTTCATCGCCTTGGTCCTCCAAAGAGATCACATCCAAATAATAAATGTGATTGGAGTTACCACCTGCTAAACCTCAATAATGCACTTTCTTTTCTTTTTCTTTTTCTCAAGATTATTATTTATTTATTTATTTGACACAGAAAGAGGGATCACAAGTAGGCAGAGAAGCAGAGAGAGAGAGAGGGAGAAGCTGGCTCCCTGTGGAACAGAAAGCCTGATGTGGGGCTTGATCCCAGGACACTGAGACCATGACCTGAGCCAAAGGCAGAGGCTTAACCCACTGAGCCACCCAGGTGCCCCAATAATCCACTTTCATTCTCCAAGACCAATCCAAGATCA
The DNA here is from genome assembly GCF_964662115.1 of Mustela nivalis. Lineage (NCBI taxonomy): Eukaryota > Metazoa > Chordata > Mammalia > Carnivora > Mustelidae > Mustela > Mustela nivalis. The sequence continues at coordinate 142,492,312 of NC_139025.1, forward strand.
ATTGAACTGGCCACATCTGAGAGTTAAGTAAAAATAAAAAAGATACCGCCCCTGTCATACCAAGTGCCCGCCCTAACGCCCATCTCCCAATGTGATAAGCAGCTGATAGATGATTGAACACGACATCTGAAACTAATGGTGTGCTATATGTTGGCTAACAGAATTTAAATTAAACAATTAAAAAAAAAACCCACCATCCTCATATTTTCCCGGAAATTTTTTTGGTTGGGGGTAACATTAACTTTAAATATTTCTCCATAGAAATTATAATACCTCCGCATTATTAGTTTGATCACTAGAGGGAGGTCCATACGTTTCAACTTGGCTCCTCTTACCTTAATAGCTCTTGTATCAAATCTGAAAGGCATGTTCGTACAAGATAGACGGTATATGCAACAACTACATGCTCCCCAACCAGAAAATTGATTAAAAAAAAAAAAAAGACTCGTGATCTGCTGGAACTATGAGAAGCATTTGTGAATCAAAACTCCATTTGTTCCTTGACCCTTGTAAGACTATTGTGACTAGTGCAAAGCAATGGTACACTGAGATCCCAATAATTAATGGTACCTATAGCCAGTGTCCAGTGACCCTTGGAAGATGTGAGTAGCTCATTCTCCTTAGAGAAAAATAACCCTGCTACATAGTTGATGGGAAGTTAAATCAAAGATTCAATATGTGTATTTCTGATCTTTGTTTTTTTGTTTTGTTTTTGTTTTTGTTTTTTTGTTTTTTTGTTTTTCCAAAACACCAAAGGTACCCATTCGAGAATCAGGCAGTGACATATGACATTATGGTCCAAATTAGGCCACTATTCTCTCCAAACCAGAAGTAATTTTTCGATTAAAAGAGCCATGGGAAGGGGATTTCCACTTTGGAGAAGATGGACTCTTCCCAATATTTTTCAATATGGACTCATCTCAATATTTCTTTCTGTTCCTCTTACCAAATACAATTAAAAATCCTGGGCAGGGGCACCTGAGTGGCTCAGTGGGTTAAAGCCTCTGCCTTTGGCTCAGGTCATGAACCCAGGGTCCTGGGATCGAGCTCCAAATCAGGCTCTCTGCTCAGCATGAAACCTGCTTCCTCCTCTCTTTGCCTGCCTCTCTGCCTGCTTGTGATCTCTGTCTGTCAAATAAATAAATAAAATCTTTAAAAAAAATCATGGGTGTCTTCTCTATTTAAAGGAGAAACAGAAAAGTCGACAAATACAATTGTAGACCTCAACACCCCTGTCAACACTGAATGATACTACTAAACAGAAAATCAGCTAGTATAGGGAATACAAGGTACCCTCAACCAATAGGATTTAACTGACATTTATAGAACTGCCCCCCCCCCAACACGAATGGCAGAATACTCATATTTGAGACACATATCAAGACAGACCACATCCTGGGCCATAAAATAAACCTCAACAAGTTTAGAACTGCAATGATACAGAGCGTGTTGTCTGACCACAACAGAATTAAACCTGAAATCACTAATGGAAAGATAACAGGAAAATCTTCAAATACTTAGAAACTAAAAACACACTTAAAAATAATAAATGAATCAAAGAGGATGTCTCAAGGGGAAAAAACAAACAAACATTAACCTGCATGAAATTATGGAAACCCATCTTTCCTTCTTTAAAGCTGTCTGGGGTATGAGAGGGAGCTGTCTCATCCTATCTTTCTGGAAGATTCCATGCCCAATAATCTTCAAATGGTAGAGACACCATGGTTCCAATACTGACCCTCAGTAGGCACTTTCTTCCACATGACCACATGCGATAATTACATCAATTATTTAAATCAGAATCCTAATTCTTAAAAGAAAAGAAATATAATTTCTTTTCTGAGCCACACCTCAGTCAGATAGACAATCTCCGACTGTCGTTGCTGTTCTATTCGCTTAGTTTATACTGCCTTCAAGACACTACTGGATCCCACACTGTAGACCACTGGGTAGAAGAATGCTTGGTGGCACACAGTGGAGCCCAGCTCTGCCTAAGGAGACTTGGTAACTTCCAGAACTGATGAGAACCTGGGCAACCAGGCTTTGAAACTCAGCTAGGATGAGGAGAGACCAGACGACAGGATGTATAGGCATTTCTTACACAGAACTGTCCTTCTAGGATATCTTCACCAGCAACGCTGTCACTAGAGCTCAACATCATCAGTGCAGGACTCTCGATGCTGCCATAGCACCGCGCCCCACCCCCGGCCCCAGAATAATGTTCCAACTCTCTCGATAGGACATGGCCACTACTTAAGGAATAAAAGTTCCAGAGAAGAACATCCATCTGGCTCGCATGCCACCAAGTCAGGATTCACAACTGGATTTACTTGACTTCACCCTAAAATTAAGCTATCTGGTCTCCATACAACACGCTCTGGGTAAGTTAGGGTGCCTGTGTAACTCAGTCAGTGGTCTTCGGCTCAGGTCATGATTCCAGTGTCCTGGGATGGAGCCTCACATTGGGCTTCCTGCTTGGTGGAAACCCTGCTTCTCCCTCTCCCTCTGCCTGCCAGTCCACCTACTTGGGCTCTCCCTCTGTCAAATAAATAAATAAAATCTTTAGAAAAAAATAAAAGATTTGGGTAAATTAGAAAATTGTTGTGGAGGTAGGGATGATGGGTGGGTGGAGGAGATGAAATTGATGGGCTAAAGAAATTGATGGATTAAAAATAATCTATTATTAAATTCTTTATTTGCCTCTACCTATTGATTGACAGAGGGGAAGGAACACCCAGGCCAAACTGATATATTTTATGGTGAAACTGACTATATTACCTTACTGAAAAGACCAGGAGTAGATCTGACTTTAACTGATACTTAGTCAAGAGTTCAACAGTCCAGACTTTGGCTTTTGTCTACTTCTATACCCGCGACTACGCCTCAAACTCAGTCTTCTACTCCACATGGTGACAAGAAGGCTGCTGCTGCTCTTCCATCCTGGTCCTCTCAGCTTCAAGCCATGTAACAAGGGGAAGAAGGATCTCTTTCATATGAGTTCAGCAAACCCACACTGTTCCTCACTATGTCAGCCCGGGACACATTCCCTAAACCCTAGCTTATCACTACAATGAATATGATGTTCTGCATTGATTGGCCAGGCTGGTCTAAGGCCTAACTTTTGGAGGGGTCTAAAGCAAGATTTTACATAGAGGCCCATATAAAATACATAAAATTATTTTGAAAGTATAAATCAAATTATATTTTAAATAAAATACATTCTATGCTCTTAAAAATATACCTTCATAATAACCTGGGAGGAAGGTCTGCATTTAGAATTCTCAGACTCTGTAGATGGCCTGCTCTGGACTATAGCATCCTTGAAAAGGGAAGCCCGGGGGCACCTGGGTGGCTCAGTGGGTTAAGCCTCTGCCTTCAGCTCAGGTCATGATCCCAGGGTCCTTGGATCAAGCCCCACATCGGGCTCTTTGCTTGGCAGGGAGCCTGCTTCCCCTTCTCTCTGTCTGCCTCTCTGCCTACCTGTGATCTCTCTCTGTCAAATAAATAAATAAAATCTTTAAAAAAAAATGGAAGAGGGTAGCCCAAAGCCCGACGAGTTCTCTTTCCCTTCTTGACTCTGGCCTACAGCCTAAGGGGCCACGTATGCACACATATGGTCCACACTGCCACAAACAGCTAGCTATTACCCACCCAGGGGAGGACATACCCCCAGCCTAGTCTGCCCTCAGGACGGGGAAGAGGCCACCATGGGACTTGGAAGCAGGTAGAGATGTTTAGGCCAGTCATTTTCGGATCCTGGGTACTTAGATCCAGAACATGGACCAGAATGGGAGGTGTGGGGTCCTGTGGGGTGTATCGACTGGGCCCAGGGTATGTTCCCCACTGTGCAGATGACTATGAAGCAGGATCCAAGACAGGAACCCACTTGCAGGGGTTGTTGAGCAGAGAGTCAGCTACGCCTCCTTCCCTTTGGCCAGGAGTGGCATCAGTACCAGGGGAAACACAGGGCCATCGAATGCAGATCTCGGAGGGGTCCTCCAGAAAGAAATTAGAGACAGTCCTTGGACTTTGCATGCATGGATATTTGGTGGCTAGGAAATGGTGAACGCCAACAGCATCCATGACATTAAGTATATTTTAACATCAAAGATGTGTTTCTGGTTCCCACTTTGTTGCTCTTCTGTGTCCACCGTGGGTCAGTTTGGTTTCCTCCCAATTTAAATTTCACTGCTTTCCCCCCATTTTATCTTTTCCTGCCATTTCCTGCTGCCGCAGTGATTCCTGGCTGTGACCTGGACAGAGATTCCACTGGAATCTAATGGAACATTACCCCATGGAACATACACCCCATTGCCTCTCATGTGGACCATCGTAACTGCCTCCTTACGGGTCTGCTTCCCTGAATCCAGTTTTGTTCCCTCACCCTTACTCCTGACATGTACCTCTCACTGCTGCAGCATTCTATCAACAGACATTATCTGTCCTGTAGTCAGAGCCAGAATCTTTTAAAAATAGTTTTTAAAACCTAAATATTGCACCTGCTGCAAAGACCCCCAGCCCTCAGGAAAGCACTGCCGCTCAGTGTGGTTGGCAAAGGCTATGTGGTCTGGGCCAGGTTAGCCTCCCCTACAAACCCTCTCTCCACTTTGCCCCTTGGGCCTTTCCTCCCCTGTCATGGGGGATTTCTTTCACTTCTTCCGCTCTACTCCTCACCCCATCTAGCTCTCTCCCTCCTTGTCTGGACTCTCTTATCTCCATAGTTTCACAAAGAATTGTCCCTCTTTTGACTCCATTTATATCTCTCTCTTTACTTTCACTTTAATTAAATAGACACTTGACATCCCTTAGCGTTTTTTTTTTTTAATTTCTTTTCAGCATAACAGTATTGTTTTTGCACCACACCCAGTGCTTCATTCAATCCCTGCCCTCTCTAATATCCACCAACTGGTTGTCCCAACCCCCCAACCCCCACCACTTCAAAACCCTCAGATTGTTTGGTTTAAGGCTATGGAGTTTCCATTTTTTCCTAAACCATCTTGTGTCTTAAAGTCTTTATTTTGAAAAGAGAAAAATTGGGGCCACTTGTGTAAGATATTTTTTTTAAGATTTTTTTATATTTATTTATTTGATAGAGAGTTCAAAAGTAGGCAGAGAGAGAAAGGGGGAAGCAGGCTTCCCACCAAGTAGACAGCCCAATGCAGGGCTCGATCCCAGGACCCTCTGATCATGATCTGAGCCAAAGCCAGAGGCTGTAACCCACCGAGCCACCCAGGCACCCCTTGTGTAGGATTTAAGTGGGGATTTGAATAACCTGGTGGGGATACAGCCATTTTATTATTATATTACATGAGTTCCCATGAAGACATCAGAAATAGGCTGGCTGAGAATTGAAATCTTACAATGTGGTAAAGAGCATCATTTTATAATTATAGGGTAGGATTGATTTACTATCAAGTCATATATGTTCTTGCCCAATAAAAAACCAAAGTATGGGTTTTTTTTTAAAAACATTTTAAAAAAATTTATTTATTTGACAGAGAGAGACACAGCAAGAGAGGGAACACAAGCAGAGGGAGTGGGAGAGGGAGAAGCAGGCTTCCTGCTGAGCAGGGAACCTGATGTGGGGCTCCATCCCAGGACTCTGGGATCATGACCTGAGCTGAAAGCAGACTCTTAACAACTGAGCCACCCAGATGCCCCAAACTAAATTTATGCTTTAAAAAGAAACAGAAAATTAGTGAAAGGCAGTTCTGGAAGGCCACAAGAGGACCCAGAGCTGAAATCTTCCTGTGGGACATGAGGGGAACCCCAGTGATGCAGGGCCTCCAGCCTCCAAAGGGCTGGCTGAAGGCAAAGCAGAGCAGGCTGTGGTCTAGGGAAGCCCTCAGCATGACCCACAGCAGAGACCTACCGCAGAGAGCACTAGAGCCATGACCCAGAGCTTCCTTCCGTATTGTATCATGTCAGTGTTTCAACTTCCTTCTTTTCGATCTCTTTCCACCAAGTGTACATATGCATTAGTGTCCTCTGACTTTGTCCTGAGTCTGTGGCTTACAAAATATCAGAACAAGCTTGCTGGAGAATGAAAACCAAAGGAACAGATGTCAGTCATGGGTCTTGGGGCGGAGCTTGTATAGCCTGGAGAGATTTTAATGGACTGGTTTGGGAAATAGGGTGTTTTCAGTGGTGCCAAGGCTGTCTGTTTTCATGTGAAGCAGAGCCTTTTGCATCATATGCCTTGTTTGGTTTTGGTTTTGAAATGCAGGTGTGGGAAATGGAGAGCTGGGGAGGGGTAGATTAGGGTCTCCTATGTGGCTGCTCTTGACTGTCAGACTTGTGTATGTTTTTGTAAGAGCCTTATTTTTATTTTTTGTAAGAGCCTTATTTTGGAAACAAGGTCTGCCCTGAGTATCCTGTGGGGACATCAAGTATGTCTCACATAGCACAATCGTCAGGTCCTCTTAGAAGTCATGGTGGTGGGGGCGCATGGATGGCTCAGTCCTTAAGCATCTGCCTTTGGCTCTGGTCAGGATCCCATCATGATCCAAGGATATTGTTATCCAGCCCAGCTCTGGGCTCCCTGCTCAGCGGGAAGCCTACGTCTCCCTCCACCACTCCCCCTGCTTGAGATCCTTCTCTTGCTGTCTCTCTCCACCAAATAAAGAAATAAAATCTTAAAAAAAAAAAAGAAAGAAAGAAAGAAAGAAAGAAAGAAAGAAAGAAAGAAAGAAAGAAAGAAAGAAAGAAGAGAGAAGTCCTGCAGGTGGATAGTGGACAGATGCTGGAGGGTTTGCTAAGACAACAACTGCCACCAGGCTTTTGAATCTCGGAAGAACAGGTGGGGGCTTCACAGCTTTGCGGGGACCATAGCTGAAGCCAGATCACATCTGACTGCATATCCAGAGGCAGCCGGACCAGCGGCGGGGCCTCACCTGGGCTCATGCCGTGTTTTGAGCTTTCTTGTCTTTTTCACACCCCGTTCAGCCATGTTGCTGAGTCTGGTTACCTGGTCTTCTTCTGAATTTTGGGAGTTTGCCCAAAGCCTTGCAGATAACATTCCTTTTTACTTGAGTTAGCAAAGTTCTTTCGCTGTGGCTTGTAGCAATAAATTCCAGCAAATCACCTTTCTTTCGGCACTCATCTTTCACCTTTCCCTCCTCGGTTTCCAAACCGAATTCTCTCACCTGCGCCTAGAAATCTTCCCCTTCCTGCCTTTCCGGGAATCTTCTCATGTTGGATGTCCTCCTTCCCATAACTTTCTGCAGCAAAGATCCTGCTAGCCAGCACCTCCCCGCCCCAGCCCTTTCCTCTGACTTAGTCCCAGGATGCTCTCTGTCTCGCCCTCCATCCCTTGGGCTTCATTTCTCTGTCTTGGCTACTTCCTCCTCCTTGTTTACACCCCTGTCTGGGCCTCTTCCTTTTCTCATAAGCGTTCTTATTCATTATACAGTGGAACACATAAGGCACCTGTTCCAAGAGGGAGGATTTTGGCCAACTGCAGCTGTGCCCCAAGGATCAGCCTGAGGCTCACGGCTCTTCTCTCGATTAAAGCACTCTGCGAAAGTACCAGGTCTCACCATGATGCCTCTTCACCCCTGGACCCAATCTCCCTCCTGTGTGTTTCGACATGCACACTATCCTTTCTACAAACATTGCGTGCATCACCATTCTCCCGATCCCTCCACAGCGAAGCCTGAGAAGCACCTCTGATCCTTTGCTACGTCTGACCCCCACCAAGTCCCGTGTGCAACCTGTCTTACCTCTGGCCCTTCCTTTCCATTCCCCTATCGCTCCCTGCATTCAGTCCATCTTCCCCTGAGAACAGGGTCATTTCTGAGATAATTACCTTTCTTCTAATGACTTTTGTTCTCACCTTTCGCACACACATCCAGTAAAGATTAGTCATCAAAAATATAATGAACCTTATATGAATATTTAAGAATCAGGTACTCCTTTGGCTTGGGTGGGGTAAACCTTGCCCTTTTCTACGTTATCATGTTCTCAGCATGAATTACTTTAGAGAGATGCTGATCTCTGAGCATCCAATGTGAGCTGATCGTCCCTCTGATCTAACTGATGAGGTGTAATGGAGGGAATTTTCAGAAGATAAGAAGATCAGCATTTTGTACCGTAAAGGACTTTGTCTTAGAGTGGAGGACTAAGATATTCTCTCTATAATTACAATACAGTTAGATTTTAGAACTGAACAGAACCTTTAAAAATTATTTAATCAACTTGGTAATAAATTAATTACATTAACTTATTAACTGACATGTAGAGAGGTGAAGTCATTGGTCTGAGACTTAGCTCTAGCCTAATTCCCCACAACTCAAATCCTTAAGCTCATATTCATATCTTTTTTTTCCCCCAATTGAGGTAAAAAACGCATGATATGGAATGTACCATTTTCATTCTTTTTAAGTTTGCTGTTTTGTATTACTAACTAAATTCACATAATTGTGCAAGAGATTGCTAGAAATTTTAATCTTGCAAATCTGAAACTCTATGCTCAGGGAAGAACAACCCCGTTCCTTCCACCCCTCAGCCCTGGGAGCCATGGTTCCACTTTCTGTTTGTAGGAATTTGACTGCTTTATTTTTTATTTTATTTTTATTATTATTTTAAGATTTTATTCATTTATTTGACAGACAGAGATCACAAGTAGGCAGAGAGGAGGAAGCAGGCTCCCAGCCGAGCAGAAAGCCTAGTGTGGGGCTCGATCCCAGGACCCTGGGATCATGACCTGAGCCGAAAGGCAGAGGCTTCAACCTACTGAGCCACCCAGGTGCCCCTATTTTATATTATTTTTTCAACCACTTTAGAGATCTTATATAAGGGGACTCAGAAAATATGGTGTGTGTGTGTCTGTGTGTGTATGTGACTGGCTTATTTTGCGTTAGGCAATATCCTTAAGTTTCATGCATATTGTAACGTGTGACAGAATTTCCTTCTTTTTAAAGAATAATATTACATTTTCTTTACTCATTCACACCACATTCTCTCAGCCCATCCATCCATCCATGGGCTCCTGGGAATAGTGCCCTATGAACCTAGAAATGCAGAAACCCCGTTCAGATCCTGATTTCAGTTTTCCGCAATACAGAAGTGGGATTACTGAATCATAGAGTATTTTTTAATTTTTGGAGGAAACTTCGCACCATGTTCCACAGCAGCTGCACTGTTTCACATTCCCACCCATCTGCGCTCCAATTTGTTCACATCCCTCCACAGCCCTGCCCGCTACCAGAGACGTCTTCCTGACAGGAAGGGTAGGCTGATGCGGCAACCTTGGTAGTCGTCGTCTTTGAAGAAATTGCCACAGTTTTCTATCAACCACCACCCTGATCAACTTGCATCAATACTGAAACGAGACCCTCCTCCCAGCTAAAAGATTACAGCTTGCTAAATGCACAGATAACGGTTAGCAGTTTTCAGCAAGAAAATATTTTTTAATTTGGGTGCCTGGGGGACTCTGTTGGCAAAGCAATGGCCTTCAGCTCAGGTCATGATCCTAGAGTCCTGGGATCGAGTCCCGCATGGGGCTCCCCGATCCACGAGCAATCCGCCTCTCCCTCTGTTCTTCTCCCCTCTCATGCTCTCTCTCACTCTCACTCTTTCTCTCAAATAAATAAATAAAATCTTAACAAAACATATTTTTTAAACAAGGCTTAATTTTTATTTGTTTAGAGATAATGATATTGCCCACTCACAAGACTGCAGTGTCGTGGGATAAACACCTTTTATATGCACTGGAAAATGTGAAAAAAAAATGATTTCCAGAAAAAATATTAATTAATGAATTATGTGCTTTATGGTGACATTTGCATTATTGCGGTGGCCTGGAACTAAATCTGCCTGCCCTGGGCCCTGATGGCAGCACTTTCCCCCTCCTCCCTCCAGGAAGGCCCAAGAGTGGGAACAGCTCCCCCTGTTGTTAGCATCTGGGAGTCTCCCTCTGCTTTTTGCCTTGCTTTCTGCTTCCACAGCTCCAAGGAACAGAGCATCTATCTGATATATTGGGCAATTCTCCTTTTGTGTATATACGAGCTAGGTATATTTTGCATATTATACAAATTGTGTGAATATCATTTCTTTCTCTCTTTAAAATTGTTTTAAAAATTGGCAGCTTTCTTTACTGTTCTATTACTCTCTGTTACCGCCAAACTGACTAAAAGTGCCTTGTAAACTGCATGGGGGAGGTCTGTTTGCTTGCCATCTCTGAAAAACTTTCATTTTCGCTACATAAAACTTAGAAATGTCTAAATATTTAGCAAACAATATCTTAAACAAAAGGAAAACAAATTTTAAAAAGTTAACAAAAGGAGAAAAATTGTACTTTAAGCTCTGCTAAGATAATTAATGAATTTAAGGTTAGTCTAATCAAAATTTTATGAAGTTGGAATAGGGAATTGTTGTTTAGAGTTTTCTTTTCCCCAGTTTTTCAAATCAAAATTTACTCAAATACATATTAATTTACTTGTGCAGATGTCTAATACAAGCTTATGTGTATGAAAACAGCACACAAAAATGTTCATGCCATAGAAAAATGTTCTTAAAAAAAGAAAAATGTTGATTATTTTAAATGTTTGTATCCATGCCAAATTTTGATAATTGTTAAAGTAACTGGAGATCTTTAACTTAAATCTTTAACTTAATATTTTCTAGTTTTAGAGGGTCTGGTAAAAATAATACATCTGTAAAAATTACAGGAAATGACACTTTAATGGAAAAATACTATCTGAAAACTATAACGCTAAATCTACTTGAATAAAAGCAATTGTATTATCAATTAAATAACTATCTAACTAACTATCTATCTAAATAATACCTAAACCTAAAAAGAGATAAGTCCAAATAACTTAAAGACAGAAAACACATGCAGATGTTATGCTGTGGTTGTGGGAGTTCAGGATGGGCCTGTGGTGAGCTCAGTCAAATCGGCAGGGGTCCCTGGTGGTGTGACCCAGCTGCCTGGGCCCTCAAGTCCTGGCTCTTCTCCTACCTGGGGGTGCCGATGATCCAGGGGTTCTCTGACACTTCTGGGCCTCTGTGGGCAGCTGGTGGAGGAGCAGGAGTAAAAGGGCCACTTGGGAAAAGCTGGAAGTTGGACTCTGCTTTGGCCAACATTTGCCTGTTGTAATCACTTTCTTTCTTTAGCTCCTTGAGGCTTCTCTCGGTCAGCACAGCTGCCATCCAGCTTTCCTGAGCTCTCTTTGCATGGAAGAGGATCCCCTTTTGATAGTGTATGGCATTTTCCTCCAATTGTCTCCTGGTGTCTTCAGCGATGTCCTTGTAGAAGTCTCGAGTCTGAGACATGGCCTTGATGTTTCTACGTGTGCAGGAAAGATTCCACTTAATGTCTGCACACTGCTCTTCTGCCTCAGACCATTTTCTCTCAACGGGGATGATGCATTCTTGATATAATTGAGGCAGAGTTTGAAGCTTCTGTTTCAGCTGCTGAATCTCCTCTTCAAGCTGTGAATTTTCACGCTGCAAAGAGGCCTCCTTGGCTTGAAGATCTGTTATTTGTGCCATAAGCTCCTCATTTATTTGCTTTCCTTCCTGCAATTGTCTGGCTAGTTCCTGCTTTTTCGCGTCAGCACTTTTAAGGGACACGTTAGAATCAGCATCATCAGTGACACGCTTCAGATCACCCTCTGACCCGTGGATGGGGCCACCGTCATTTTCTGTTTCCCTCTTTTCCTCGATCTCACAGTTGATATGACCCAATGATCTCCAAGGTGAGTGGGCCCGGGGAAGGTCTTCAGCAGGTTTTCACCCACGGGTACTAACTGGCTGACTTTCTTGTTCAGGGCCTGTTGGAATCCTGCGTTTGACTGTTCTAGCCTTTCTTTCTCCTGCTCCATTTTTTTGAGTCTCTGCTTCCATCTCAGTTTCCTGGGCGAGCCGTTCTGCACTCTGTAGATCAGGAGGGTTTCCATTCAAATCACCTAGGGTTTTCTTCCAAAGCTCTTCTCCATTCTTCTCTGAGGCTTTGAAGATGGGTCTGTCACCAGTCTCTTGAGACGATTTAGGAGGCTGGCCCTTCAGTAACTTTTTCAGAAAGTCAACAATATTCTGAAGAGACAGCCTACAGTGGTTTGTATTTATTGCTGATAAGCACGAGGATTTTAAGGTGCGAAGACTGGCCTCCGCCTCGGGCAGACCTTGGGCATCATCAGCTTGTGTCAGCGGTTCCATATTCTCACTGCCTTTTCCACAGACTTCAGCGTGGGCGAAACACCTTTTGCCTGACACCTTCACCCTTCTCAAAATGTGTTGTTTCTTCACTGGCAAAACCAGTTTCACAGTTTATACCAGGATCTCCCAGGGAAATCCACAGACCTGAAGCGTGCCTCTAGCTTTCAGAAATCACCAGCGGATGACCACACAGGTGGTCTAGGACCAACTGGAAAGTGGATCTATGGCATGCAGGAGGCCATCCATGGCTGTGGAGAGCTCCCCAGCTCTGCCTCCAAAGGCCAGTGTTCTCTGGGTCTCAACTGAAGGCTCAGAACCTTGGGGGGCACTCTACCTCTAAGGTAAACAGTTGCCTGACAACCAGAGCACAGCAGTTGCATTGGGGGGATGGGGAGGCCAGCCAGCTTCTAGAACACAGTTGCCCTCTAACTTTGCCCTGAAATAAAAAGTGATCTCACTTTTGGCTTCATGCTATGGATGCATTCACATCTTTTCTTATGCATAATTAAAGTAGAATCAAAGGAACATTTTTATGAGCAGTTGCTATATGCCAGGCATAAAGCTATGACCATCGTCTCATCTCATTTAAAACAACTTTATGTGATTATTACTATTATCATTATTGTTATTAATTTAATAACAGTAAAAGACAGTAAGATTCAGGGGATTAAATACTTTGCTGCAAAGGCCTTGATATTTAAGAGGTGTAGATTTGAGCTCCACTCTGTTGCAGGAGATGGGAAAGGCGGCCTAATCATGTAGAGATAAGAGTACAGACGCAGGTGTGCCAGGCTTACCACAGCGGTCCTGGATGACCAGGTTCCGGCCTTCCTTCAGGTGGATGGTGAGGAGGTAGGCAAAAGGACTGGGCAGGTTACTCAAGCCATCACTGGCTTCCCCAAACATCTACAAAGACAGAGATGTAGGTTAAGTCTGCTATTTGGTGATCGAGGGAGAGAATTTCAGAGCTGAAGCAAAACTCACTACAGAGGCAAATCTTCAAGCTGCATCTCCCATCCCCCAAGCTTGATGGCCTGGCTACAATGATTTATTAGCACATCCTTCATGTTTCTCCCCAGTGGGATTTTTTACCAGAATTCCTGATCATATCTTTGCAATCTTAACTCTGTCCCAACATAATCACCCACGTGGTAAGCCAGTATCTGACATACCCTTAAGCTCAGTGATTTCTGGTAGGATTCTTTCTTCTGGAACTCAAAGGGCAGCCCAGAGGGAGGGAGTAGCACATGCGGATTCCACATGTGTCCCACAGACATGGGTCCAGACTCAGATGCAAAGCGGCTTCCTTATTTTCTCCCCTTCCCACCAAACCTTTCCACCCTGGCACACCTCCTCTACATTTCTGTTCACAACCACTCCACCATCAACCCAGAGCCCACACATCCGTCGGGTACATACCCCTCCCATGTTCACATGTGACACACTTTGAGTGCTCTCCCTTTTACTAATTGTCCTCCATTCCCTGCCTCCACTGTGGTGTCTCCTCCACTTACCCTCAATCTTGCTTCCCCTCAACATGGCTCACTTCCATGTCCAGGAATTCATCAACTCCTACCGGCCACAAGGTCGACTCCATTTCTGAATATTTATTCAATGAATCCAAATAAAGTGTTGAACTAGAACTTTGCACTCTAGCTCAAATTTTTGTCTTTCCAAAGAGAAAGGACAGATAAAGTAATTTATCATCCACTTATTGGACATTCAATTAATCGATTTTGTCGCTGGGTCTCCCTTGACAGCCTTCTTTTGAAAGTTTCCCCCATCCAGGTTTCAAGGCACTTCCAAATGGCTTTGTCTCCTTTACCATCCCACTCAACTGCCTAGCTGCTATTTTTAGAAAAATCGGTCCCAGTCTGACAGATCAATAGACCCTGAATTAATCTTTCCCAGCCATAATGTGCAAGGCCTGCCTTTGTAGGTGGATCTGCTTCGGCGTGCTTTAAAAACAGGCAAAAAATACAGATCCACACATTTGCTAAGAAATCATGTTTACTCCAGTGTTTGTTTTTAAGGAACATCACTCACAGATTGTTATTCAAATTGTTGGGATGTCAGAGAAGCATTCAGATCGCCACTTTCACATAGCTTCTGTAAAAAAAGAAAAAAAAAATCTCGCTTTCAAAAGGCAAAATGGTATCAGCCTACAGGGATAGATAGCCTTTATCAGGTCATTCGCTTTGAGTCTGCCATCTGCATGGTCAATTACAAGTGCGCAGGCTGCCTTCCTACAGACGTGGCCAGGGTTGGCGATAACAGTTGGATTCAGTAGAGGCCCTCTGGCTACAGCCTCTGCCAACTTAGTCCTCCATCGGAGGATGGACAAGGCTGACTCTGTTCTACCACCAGGCTGCTCTGCCATCTTTCATTAAACCAGGCTCTAGTGGGCAGGCAGCATGAAGTGGGAGCACCTGAGCCCTACCACCAGGTCCCTCCCACCACGGGCCTCCCTGGTCCTCTGCAACCAAAGAGACGTGGACATATCACATGGCAGAGACCTGGGCTCATCGCTCAGGAGAAAACATTTCAAAATGTGATCTGGAAGACATTCCTCCCACCTTATCTTCCAGAGTCTGTACAATCCCCAAACAAAAAAGTAAAAAATGGAATTATGAACGAAAGCTCAGAATGGGAGGGGTGTGGGTTTCCTAACTGAAGATACCTATGAAATGATCCCACAGGGTAGTTAGTGTGGGATACAGTAAACATATCCACTGTGCAGGTTTTAGATGCAGATTCAGGGTCCAGGAGAGCTCTCGGACCCCTTGAGGTGTTCTGGGCTGGAGATAAGGACAGCTGTCTGCACAGAAAGGCAGTGTAAGGGACATGAGTTAACGGTCTTCCCGCATTTTGGATATGTTCCTGCTGGGCTGGTGTCTTAGCCAGGGCTGATTTCTTGTGTGAGAAACATGGGATTTCTCCCTCCAAACAAGGCTGGGTAACTCCAAAGTTTCAAGAAAACTGAGGCAGGCAGTCAACCTGCAAAGACAGCTTTGATGACCATGAACCTCTGAGGGTAGACACTCTGAGGACCAGGAGCACTATGGTCACTCACTGGGCCTTCCCATCCACAATGCTCATCAGGGACAGCCAATCACAAGTCAGAGATCCTGCCTGGAGGGTAGGCTACCTTCCAAGACATGAACACACACACACACACACACACACACGGCTTGTGTATGTGTGTGTCTCTCTCAAGTAGAGCTTCAGGCAGCAAGAGAATCTGGGTTCCCAAGCAGCAGCCCCCAGGAGATGGGGGGATGTGAGGGGTTACATACAAGCTGGGGTCCTCTAGTTCACCCCCTCTGCAGGCAGTGACATCATGAAATGCTACAACCAGGCAGCAATGGGCCCTGATCCCAGGATGTCCTGAAGCATCACACATCCTCCCCACTTAGAATGGAGGCCCCATGGCTCCTCATAGGAATCCCTGGTATCCCACAATCACGAGGATATATTGTTGATGTTCTCAACAAGCATAATCAAGCACTCTGTTTTTTATTTGACTTTTGAAAAGTTAACACACAAAAATTGTTGTGTACAGCATTACAATTTTTAAGCCACGTATAGATTTGTGGGACCATGACAACAATCAGGACAGAACAGTTCTGTTCCCTGATAGCACTCATTCATTCAAGCCCACTGGGGTTCAGCCTGTCTTTCCCATGTAGTTTCACCTTTTCCAGAATATCCTGCACATGGATTCATACTGTATGCAAACCTGACATCTGACATATTTCACTCAACACAATGCCTTTGAAACCCATCCACGTAGTCCTCTGCATAAGTCATTTAAATTAAACCTTTTTCATTGCTGAATCGTATTCCACTGAATACATGAGTCGTAATTTATCCAACAAGTGTGGGTTTCAAACATTTCAACCAAATGATTTCCAAGGACTCAGGGAAAGATAAATAATTTTGAATACCATGAGCACTAAACAGTTTACTATGACAGGGGCACTTTGGGGGTTCAGTAGGTTAAGTGTCCAGCTGTTGATTTCAGCTCAGGTCATGATCTCAGGGTTGTGAAACTGAGCCTCACATCAGGCTCTGAACAGGGCATGGAGTCTGTTTATGATTCTTTCTCTTCTTCTCCCTCTTTTCCATCCCACCTCACCACTTATGCATTCTCTCTCTCTCTCTCTCAAAAATAAAAGAAAAAAAGAAAGAAAAAAGAAAAACGTTTAATATGACAAAACAGTCTAATTACATAGAAACATTAAAAAAATATAGCACCAACATTTTAGCATAAAAACTAGTATAAGGTTAGCCAGCTCTCACACAACTCTCACTGCCTCTTTTTGGGTGAGTGGTTTTGTGCTTTTGGTTTGGTTTGGTTTTTAAAGACACAGACTTTGCATTGGTATTTCCTTTCTACCTAAATAGAAATTGGTGGGAAGGTAGTATATTTTGCATTCTCTTTAGTTGAGAGTCCTCTATCTGCAAGAATGCAGGTTTATTAAAATTCAACAGGATATGGGAAGAAATGAGCACGGATGGGCTAATGATATAAAAAAGAAAATCTCCCCTACTCACTCACCAAGGATCTTAAGAGAAAAACACAGATGAGAGTAAACATCTTTCTTTTGTGTACACAAAGCGTGATCTTGTACAAATACCTTGTTCCATATCCATGGATATGGAATGTAAGCTCACTAGAGTGGAATGTAAGCTCCATAAGGGCCAACAAATTCAGGTGGATTGCAATTTTCCCCCAATGATAAGTATTATAAACAATTAGGGTAATGCCTGGTACGTACAGATACTCAGTATTACCTAAATAACTTCTTCCCTTATAAATGTCAGTAAATTTTTTTCACTTAAGCTAGATTTTTAAAGCATAGTATCAAATATTTTATGCATTCATTTCTGCATACATAATATGCACTGATACATAGAGTCTGATGTGGAGCAGGTGAAGGGGAACAGAATTTTTCACCCCAAAAATCGATCTTTTGGGCATAAGGATTATTTTATTTTATTTAAGAAACAGCAGACACAAGAGAAGCTTTGAAAACCAAGTAGAAGTTACCCTTTTGTAAGAGATCTTTGGATTTATAAGGGAAATTTCCCCTTGTAAGGGCATCTCTTTTTCAAGATGGGGAGGGTTCTGTCTCTAGAAACTCCTCAGTGGAGAAATCAAAGACTTAAATCTTCATAACATTACCCTTATTTAGTGTGCTTTTCTCAGTAACCTCTCATAACTGGCGTTCTCACCCTCCACCAACATCTTTTTTTGTCTGTAGCTGAAGATAGTATTTAAGGTGCTAACTTGGGCCATTTTGGGGAGTTAATCAGTTTTCCTGGGTCTCTCCCATGTATACAGGACATACATTTTTAGACGAACAAGGGAAAAAACAAACAAAAATTGTCTTTTTATTACAGGAGGGTCCCAGCCAATAACCTAGGAGGGTAAAAGGAAAATTATTTTCCCGCATCTACGCAGGGATAATGTAAGGGCATTACATTGAGTGTTCATGGAATTTGCATTCTGATGGACCAGCAGGCAAACAGAATATAAGTAAGCAAATAAGTAAGCAAACAGATGTAAAATAAAAATTGCAGAATAGGAATGATATTATAAGAAAATACATGGGTGCTGTGATAGAGAATAATAGAAGAAACTACTCCCAGGCTTTTAACAGATCTTTATTTTTTTCTTTTCCCTTTCTTCCTGATCCTAGAATAATAAATAAAATCTCTCCCATTTTACTGAATCTTCTAAATAAGAGAGAATATTGTAAACAAAATTGCAGACTGGTTTCTTCACTATGGCATAGAATTTGTGACTCACAAACCATTTTAACTATGAAGGATGTTAGTTCAGTCATATATTTCAGGCTTACTTAAAGAAAAAAAGACACATCTTAAAAATAATTGTATCCATGTGTACAATATATTGATTCTCTTATTAGTTATAACAATGGTGTAAATAGAAAGATGGCAAATTCAAGAAATCATTCAAATTGGTATTTTTCTTCTTATTGGTCAGATTCTCAAAGTCATACTAACCTACCACACTTCCTTCATTCCTTTACAATTTGATGTTTATTACTTTGTAGTAGGTAACTTTTTGATACTGGCTCTTTCCCCAAAGCATAATACCCTTGTTATCTACCCAATTTGGTATATGTTTCAATATTGTATTCCTTTTCAGTGCTGAGTAATGCTTTTTTAACTCTTCACCCATTGAAGGACAATAAGGATGTTTCCATTTTGCGATCATTACAAACACAGTTACTATAAACATTCAAGTACAGGTTTTCATCTGGATGTAATTTTTCATCTCTCTGGGATAAATGTCCAAGGTTATGATTACTAGGTTCTATGAGAAGAGTATATTCAGTTTTTAAAGAAATTACTAAGATATTTTCCAGAGAGACTATCCCACTTTACATTACCACTAGCAAGATACAAAAGATCCAGTTTCTTACATCCCAGCATTTGGATTGTCTTAATTTTAGCTGTCCTAATAGCCACATAGTGATATCTCGTTGTGGTTTTCATTTGCATTTCTTAAAGACTAATGATCCTGAATATATTTTCATGTGCTTGTTATCCATTGGTCTTTGATAACCTGTACTTTCCTAATGTTTCCCATTTTCCAGTTTTGTTGTTTATGGTTTTGCCATTTTTTTATGTATTGTATTTGTCAGAGAGAGAGCACAAGCAGGGGGAGCAGCAGCATGCAGAGCAGGAAGAGGGAGAAGCAGGTTCCCTGCTCAGCAAGGAGCCTGATGTGGGTCTTGATCCCAGGACCCTGAGATCATGACCTGAGCCAAAGGCAGATGCCCAGGTGCCCCCTTTTTCTGTATTGTAGACATAATTTCTTTGCCAGATATTTCTTCTAAGTTTGTGTTTTGTCTTTTTATCTTAAGGTATTTTAGAGGACAAAAATTGGTCTTTGATGAAGTTCAATTTATTGTTCTATACTTTTGTGGGTTTATTTCTGGGTTCTCTATTCTATTCCTTTGATTGGTTGGTCTTCCACTCAACAAGTTCTATAGTCTTTTAAGGTTTACATTTCTTAATTTTTATTTTGATAAATTGCATATATTTTAAGTATATAACAGTCATTTCATATACTTTGCAAAATGATTGCCACAAGCAAATTATCAGATATCTGTCACCTCACGTACGTTCTCACAAAACACACATACATACACACACATACCTTTAAGATCTACTTAGCAAATTTCAATATAGTATGTATACAACACAGTATTAACTAGAGTTACCATGATATAAAATAGACTTTCAGAACTTCCTGTTTTGATTACTGTTTCCTTTGGTAGACATAGTAATTTCTACCACTTTTCCAAAATTGTTTAGCTATTATAACACCTGTTGCCTTTCCAAAGAAATTTTAGAATAAGCTTGCCAGTATCTACAAAAATCCACTAGAAATTTAATAAAAGTTGCATGAAACTTGTAGATCAACTAACTTGGGGAGAACTGACATATTTACTATGTTCATTCTTCCAATCTACAACCACTGTATGTGTCTCCATTTATTTAGTTCTTTAAAAATTTTTTTTCCATAAACATTTTATAGTTTTTGGCATATAATTCCTGTACCTGGTTTATCATATTTATATCAAATATTTCACCATTTAATTATAAATGGTATTTTAAATTCCATTTTCATATGCTTATTGCTAATATATAGAAATGCAGTTTATTTTTTTTTAATTGATCTTGTATCCTAGCATTTGTTGAACTCACATAGTTCTATGAGATTTGGAGGACTAAGTTTCTCACAATTTTCTACATAGACATGTCATCTGCTCATAGAGATAGCATTGTTTCTAACTTTCCAATTTGTGGGTCTAATTTCCTTTTCTTGCTTTATTGTGCTGGCTAGAATATCCAATACTATGTTGAATCAGAGTAGTAAGGGTAGAAATTTTGCCTCGTTCCAGATTTTAGGGGTGTATCATTCAGTTTTTCACCATTAGGTATGTTAGCTGCAGGTGTTTTAAAGATGATTTCATCAAATTTAGTTTTTTTTTTCTATTCCTAGGTTTGTGGAGAGATTCAATCATCAATGAGTGAGGAATTTTATCAAAAGTTTTTCTTATATTGATACAATCATATGACTCTAGCCTATTTTTTTTAGATTTTATTTGTTTATTTGACAGAGATCACAAGTAGGCAGAGAGGCAGGCAGAGAGAGAGAGAGGGAAGCAGGCTCCCCGCCGAGCAGAGAGCCCGACGTGGGACTCGATCCCAGGACCCTGAGACCATGACCTTAGCCGAAGGCAGTGGCCTAACCCACTGAGCCACCCAGGCGCTCGACTCTAGGCTATTGATGTGATGGATCACAAGGACTGATTTTTTTTTTAAACTATTGAACTAGCTTTGCATTAGTTGTGGCATATAATTTTTTAATTGCTGGCTTTGATTTGCTATTATCTTATTGAGTATTTTTCAGCTATGTTCATTAGAGATCATCACCTGTAATGTTTTGGTTGTTTTTTGTTTGTTTTCACTGTTTTGTCCAGTTTTGGGTATTTTTACTGAATGATCAATTCAGGATTTAATGATCTAATCCACTAACTCATGAAATAAAAAGCTAAGCCCTGGCACTCTGCCCCACAACTGCCCCATCCCAGAGAATCCTGAGGAGGCTGGACAAGTCAGAAGCATAGCTTCTGGCTGGGTTTGCAAACAATGTTGCCAAATTCAGATAAATTGGAGTTGTTCTAGAGTTTTACACCTATGAACTCAATTTCTTTAACAATTATAGCTCCAATCAGATTATTTTATATTGGTTGGTTTTTTTTTCTTTGTGTTTCATCTTTTTTAGTTGTTTCAGTAGAAGGCTTCATTTGATACCACTTATTACTCCATTGCACTAAACAGAGATCTTTTGAAAATAATGCAAGTCACATTTTAAAAATTGTCTAGAAAGAAGGCAGCAAGTCTCTGCATAATTGAGACCTCAAGAAATAAACCAGATAAAACACTGGGGCGTGGGTGCCTCTCTGGACAACACAGAAATTGTTAACAAAAAAAGTTTGGAAACTGATAAAATGAATTTTGCTAAGCAGTGCAAAAATCCAGGTGAAAAATAAACTCAATTATGATACTGAATAATTATAATAAAATATATCCACAAATATCTTAAAGACTAATTGCTGTTTTCTGGGCAGTTCCTGTAAATATGCATTAGGTCTGAAGCTAACTAATACCTATGTATATCTTACAACATTTATTTTGGAAGGCCCTCACAGGCAAAAGATGGGTGCCCTGAACCAGTGCAAGAATAGGTCCTAATTCATTTATGAAAATCTTATAGACTCCAAAGTGAAATTGTTTGATTACAACTATTCTTACCTTTATAAAATACAATTCTTAGAAAGTATAGAAGTGGCTTTAATTTTAAAAACAAGTCACAGCAGTCTGCTGTGACTGCTGATTTGTTAAAATCCTGCTAATGGTAGATTGCTTAGACAGGACTCAGATTTACATAAACATTTAAAATAATCAAAGATCAGAGCTCAAATATCAAACTCAGGCAAATGTCCATTTCCCTCTTCTTTGCTTCAACTGAAAATCAAAAGGGCTAATTTTACTAGTATCAAAAACATTTCCCCTTCTTAATAACCCCATGAGACTGAGGCCAAATCAAATGTGATATTTGCTTTTATATAAAAAACAAAGTAAACTTTTATAAATCAAATTTTATGCAGTCTATAATGTAAAGAACCAATGAGAGAGATTTATCTCAAAATCTATAAATTGAACAAAAACTCACAGAATAAATTAAATCAAATATGAAAGAAAATCAACATCTAGGTTTAGGGAACAATAAATATGTAAAAAGATTGAAAAATAATATAGCAATGCAATCAAAACCTCCAGAAAAAAGAGTGGCAAGGGATTGGTCCTACAGATAGAAAAATGAAATACAATGAGAAGAATGGTGTTAAAAGAATTTCCACATCACTATCCAAAATGAGCACGACATTACCTTTTGGCCCTGCAGCAGGGATAGAGTTTCTGAGCACTGATCTTATTTCCATCTCTATAGTGCAATGGCTTTCCCTGGTCCTCAGAAAATAAAGCTTGCTGGGAGATTAATTTTGCAACTACTTAGTTCAAAACGATTTTTTGTAAAAAACACTAACATCAGAGAAACTCAAGCTTATCTGAAAGGGAAGTGACAGCCACTTGTAACTGAAGATCTGAATCATCATGCTATTGTTCAAAAAGACTAAGCCAATGTGGCTAAACCATTATCATCTATAAAGAAATTGTTGCCATACCCTGAGGGTTTGTGCCTCTATGGTAGTAAACATTTAGTGGATATGTGTTTATGGTGACAATACAGAGGACACTAATGGGATAGAAGATGAAAGGAAAGTGTGGATTTGTCTGTTTTAAGATTTTATTTGACAAGAGCACAAGTAAGGGGAGTAGCAGAGCGAGAGGGAGAAGCAGGTCCCCCGCCCTTCCCTGAGCAGGAAGCCCTGTGCACGGCTCGATGCCAAGACCCGGGGATCATGACCTGTGCTGAAGGCAGATACTCAATCAACTGAGCCACCTAGGTGCCCCAAAAGTGTGTTTTTAGTAATTATATGGTGTCATTTTATTTAAGAAAGGGGTGAGAAGGAAGAAACAAAAGGGAAGAGAGAACAAGGGGAAAGATTGTGTTCTCTTGGACACTGCCTCCCTGGACTCCTATTGCCTATGGCGGCTGGTATCTATCATACTAGTATGGCATTCCAAGACAGCATTAGCTCAGTAGTAATGACAACACCATTTGTTAAGCACCCACCACAGGCAAGATGTATCATTCTAAAAACATGATCATATCTAATTCTCAAACCAATTCTGCAAGATAGGGTCTTTACAGATAATGAAACTGAAGCCCTGAGGCAGTTAAGTATACCGCCAAAGGTCACACAGCTAGTAAGTAGACCAGTTCAATTCACAAGTCCCTACTTTTGGGGCAACTGGGTGGCTCAGTTGGTTTTACATGGGACTCTTGATTTTGGCTCAGATCATGATCCCAGAGTTGGAGGTGGAGCCCCATAATATCCATGCTGGGTATGGAGACTGGTTTGGACTCTTCCTCTCCCTCCACCCCTGGACACTGCATATATGTGTGTGGTCTTAAGAAAAAAAAAAGTTTCTATTTTCACCACTGTGGTAGACTAGCTTAACTTTTTTAAATAATTCTTCATAAGAACAAGTCTTTTTCTTCTTCTTCTTCTTCTTTTTTTTTTAACTGATGTAGCTTGTAAGCTTTTTCACATCTATGTTCGGACATTAGTTTTATTTTCTCATTTATTAAAAACGTTTTACTTAAGTGCAATCTCCCAAGATTCCTTCAAGCTCTATTACTATCTAGGTTTCTAGTCTGTAAAAACCTCAGCCTTATTCGAGCTCTCATCAGCATGATAGGTGCTCAATAAAATATTCAAAAATGACTTGTTTAATTAATGGATAACACCCCCCCCATTTAAGGAAAAGAATGTTATAACATCAGTAGCCACTGAAGTGTCCATTTTGCTTGAGGAACTCAAAATATTTAGAATAAGACGATGAATTTGGTTGTTTTTATGCTTCGTTAAGGAGTGAACTGGCAAAATATTTTATGAGATGCCTATTCCAATTCTTTTTAAATTATAGCACTTCTGAGTTTGTATATATCACTTTCCTTTTCATAGTCTAACTTACTCGGTCAAAACCCATTTAACATTTCTAGTCCTACCTAACATTTTGCAAAAGGCAAGGATTCTCAGTCATTAATATATCTCAAATTATACTCTGTCATTGTTATTTTTGAATCACAAGACTTTTACACAATGAGCTATCATTCCAAAATGATCTTAAGTAACAATTTTAAAAAATTTCAATCCATTCTGTTGTGCCAGTGTATTATATTTCAACATGTTTTATCAAATATTTTAAAAACCACACAATATTTTTCTGTAAACACTTACACATGTGTCAGTGCTTGCATCATTTTATCTAATACTCTTGATAATCCAGTAAAGAGAATTCCCACAAAATAAGCTGATTTGTTATTCCCATGATCTATGTTTGACTATAGGTAGGAAAAATAAGACAAATTTGCAGAAGCATTTAAATAGGCTATTCAACATTCCAGACTACTTATTTAGGCTGAATAAGTATTTGGCAAATTAAAAACCACACAATTGTCATTGTGCTATAAACAATCCAAGGATAAAGATGTGGGAATAGTTAGATCAGAAAGATTCTAGGTGGCAACAGGGATGCAGAGAGGGAGGGAGTGAACATAATATTCTCCAGAACAATGATTTAGGGCCAAGTACTTGGATAAATCTTGTCACTGATAAACAACGGTATCTATAACTATTTCTGTGGAGTAACATCTTCTTAGAACATTCACCATAGTAGAGAAACAATCTCAGTAGAGGCATCCAGACAAGTAGAGGTCCTAAAAATTTATGGAAGTAAACAAAGAAGATCAACCAGGTAATACTAATGCCCAGAAAGACTTATAACTTTATCTTGGAATTTTTCGGGCTTAAAGAAAATATGAATAAGCATATATTTATTACATATACTTATTGACAGTTGTATGTATAGGCACAGATACAAATATAAACATATTTTACCATTTTGAGATAGTATCTACTTCCTTAAATTCAAGCAGCTTTGGTTATAGCTACTGGAAGATTGTTTACAAAATATTTTTCACTAAATATTTAAGTCCAGATTGTTTAGGCAGATTTGAGACACTACTACCATTCCTGAAAGAGTAGAATGCAGTAAAAAACAAACAAACTCATCTTTCCATAAGAGGTCACAAATACCATAAGCTTGTGAATAGAACATAGAGGACAAAAAGTAAAAATCTCAGGTTCTGAAGTGGAAAAAGGAAGTAAGTAGTAGAGCCTTTAGAGCCACAATGTTTTAGGTCTGAAGAAACCACTGAAGGAGACTGGAAAACCGCAAAAAAACAACACAAATACATCTGTGGGTAGAAGACCACTGTCTGGCCAAGACTCATGTGGTAAGCAAAAATACAGTTACCCAGGGTACCTGGGTAGCTCTGCTGGTTAAACTTCTGCCTTTGGCTCAGATCACAATCCCAGGGTCCTGGGATGGAGCATCACATCAGGCTCCCCGCTCAGCAGGGAGTCTGCTTCTCCCCCCCCCTCTCTCTCTCTCTGCAGGTTTGTGCTCTAGCCAATAAAATATTTAAAAAAAATAAAATAATACATCAGTTAAATCAGACACAGAGATTTTATTTCTGTTTCAAAAAGAAGAACATAAGCCACAACAAAAAGAAATAAAGTTGACCCTAGATCACAAAGTCCAAAGATTCTCAAGGAGATGGTCCTCAGTAATCAACAACTACAATACCTTCAAAAACAGAAAATATTTTCCATTAAATCTTGCCTATATATCAAGTTCTGGAACTTTCCTAATGCCTATAATAAAGGGGCACCAATGTAAACGCTTTTCTATGTTAGAGGCCATTTTGAATTAGTGAGGAAAAATTGGTCAGAAGTCTGAGCAAGAAACCATCCCCACCTTGTGGGCCTTTCCTTATGTGGCAGCAGTTGTCATAACTCAAGAAATCATATTCAGCCATGAACATCAGCGGTCCAAAATCAGAAAAAGCCTCTTTACCTTAGTTAATTCACCTTTTCCATTAATATTGAAACTGTACTACTTTGAGAAAACTTTACAGTTAGAAGCATCTCTTTGTGGTCACAGCACTATGAGTATAAATAGGCTGATCACTTTATTTTTCAAATTTGTTGCAGGTCTGAAATTACAATAAATAATCCATTAGAAGTTACCTATTAGTTATGTAGTTATTGGAAAACATCCAAATAACATGAAAGTTTTAGGTGTTATTTTATTTGAAACTTTTCCGCTCAGGGAGAACTTCAATAATATCTTGACATGTACTGTCACTTCTGTATAAGATGAATGTGCTGGTCTAGGTTTCTCCATGATATATCTCGATAACGTGGACAGACTGCTATATTTGGGGGCCTGAAGTATTTTAAGGAAAGTTTCTGGAGTTGGGCTATTCAAACCCAACAGTAAATGTTAACACTCAGTTGTCTTAAAATCTTAATTACCCTCACATTCCCATAGACTGCCGATACTTTCACACAAATAAAGTGTTCATTGGTATGAAGAAATTAGAAAATAGCAAGCCAACAATCTAGTATCTCTTTCAGGACTTTCAACCAGGTCTGGAGCCAATTCCTTGTTTTATTTATATTGAACCCTTTCATTTCTTGAGACCTGAGCTCTGGGGAGCCCATTCCCTAAGACATTTTCTTAGAAATATGCCTATATTTTGAAAGGAAATCTTCTGAGAAAAGAGTTAAGAAAATGAAAGAAAAAGCAAGAATCAAAGAAAAGACAAAGAATAAAAACAGAATCAGATAAACAAAACAGGTGAAGTCTAGAAAATAAGAAAGCTCAAGCTAAAAGAAAATCTCTGCCAATTTGAAATAAAACTCCCCAGGCTTATTCCAAGATTCAAACATAAGTACTACATCTGTGGCAAGGATCAGAACATTATTAAAATTTTAATATTCTAACACAATTTCTCTCTTCTTCTAGAATACCTAATTCCCATTTCCCTTATTACCTGCATTTGAAAAATATATTAATTTTTTCTAAGTCAATTTACATTTTTATAAAATGGTATAAAATACCTTTCCTTAAATATTTATTGGAAAAAAAAAGTTTCAGAGAAGTAGAGTTTTTGAGACAGTAATTTGTTTTTGTATTAAATCAAAAATTTCCTTTTCAAATGAACAGATAATCCATGTTAGATATGTCTATTGGCTATTAGAAGGGTGAAAAATGGTAAGAGACTGCTCATAGAAAGAGTATTTGGTATTGCCAATAATTCCCAGGTCTTTATGTTTTATTTTGAGTTTTTTGTTAAATTAGTATAGTAATAGTACATTTCCAATGTCAAGTTTAAATGAGGTTATAGTGCAGGCAATAAATTCACAATAAACGCCAGATATCAACATATTACTATTATTATTATTGTCAGTATTATGGATAGGATTTAAAAGATGTTTTTCTAGAGAAAGGGGAGTAACAAGTATAGAATCATCCTTCTATTTTTTGTTAATTTATCATCAACTCTCCACTTCAGAGATTAGGGTGAAAAAGAGAATAACCTGAAATGGGAAATAGAAAAATAAACTTGTCTATCAACTACTTTTATTAATTCACTAGTTCCAAAATTAATTACATTACATAGGTAGAGTAAAGCTGTTGAAATTCAGTAAGGCCATTTAATCGGAAAAAAAAATCACATCAGGGACACCTGGGTGGCTCAGTCAGTTAAGCATCTGCCTTTGGCTCTCCTCATGATCCCAGGGTCCTGTGATCAAGCCCGGAATTGGGTTTATGGGAGCCTACTTCTCCCTCTGCCTGCTGTTTCCCCTGTTTACTCCCCCTGCTCTTGTGCTCTCTCTCTCTCACTCTCTCTCTCTGACAAGTATTTAAGTAGAATCTTTTTTTTAAAAAAATCAAATATACAATGGAGTATTACTCAGCCATCAGAAAGGATGAATACCCACCATTTGCACTGACATGGATGGAACTGGAGGGAATTATGCTAAGTGAAATAACTCAAGCAGATAAAGACAGTTATCACATGGTTTCACTCATAGGTGGATTATAAGGAATAGCACAGAGGACCACAGGGGAAGGAGGGAATACTGAATGGGAAACTGAATGAAGAAATCAGCAAGGGAGACAAAACATGAGAGACTCTGGATTCCAGGAAACAAACTGAGGGTTATTGGTATTAAGGAGGACATGTGTTGTGATGAGCACTGGATGTTAAACACAGCTAATGAATCGTTGAACACTACATCAAAAAACTAATGATGTACTATATGCTGGCTAACTGAACATAATAAAAATAAAATAAAAATAAAATCAATTGATGTGGTTGTAACATTTAAATTCTTTTAAAAAACTGGGTCTCATGAAACTGACATACAATGATTGGTTGTTCTCCAAATTCAAAGAATTTAATAATATCAAGATTAAAGGAAAAACAAAATCTTCATTTTTTTATTAAGTCTAAGATATTCTCTATTAGAGATTTTCACCTGGTCAAGTATGAACAACTTACTATATGGGTCTCCAAATGAATTGCTGGTTTGGTCTCATTTGCCCGTAAAACAGAGGGTATTTAATTTGGAAATCTCTTTCCTTAGGTTTCTGTCACAACTATTTTCCTTAAAACTCTCCAGAACTTTAAATGGAAGTCTATTGAAATACAAAATAAGAAAATAAAATTGAGAGAAAGAATAACAAAGATAAAATACATTTTAGAATAAAGACAGAAAAATAAAATGTGTGGAAGAGTCAGAATGACAAAGCACAAGGTGTGGGGGAGGGGTAGGAATTTGTTCTATACTCAATACATATTGCAAGGGCTGATGGTAAAATTCCAGACTCATCTGTGGGCATAGCACAGATGGCAAAGGATATGGAAGATTTCTCATTAGTGGATTTCTAACATGCTTTAAGCTCTATGCTCAAGTTAAGGTAATTTCAGATTCAAGAGAGCTTTCCAACAAGGTCTCATACCCAAAGCAAATTATCTGCTAAAAACTTTCCATTTTAGCAGAACTCTCTTTTAACAGTTTCTATAATTTCCTGAAAAATAAATAAACAGAGAACTCAGCTGGATGCAAACAGCTGCATGAATTCAACTTTTCTTTTTATTTTTTAAATTTTTTATTTTTTATAAACATATATTTTTATCCCCAGGGGTACAGGTCTGTGAATCACCAGGTTTACACACTTCACAGCACTCACCAAACAACATACCCTCCCCAATGTCCATAATCCCACCCCCTTCTCCCAAACCCCCTCCCCCCAGCAACCCTCAGTTTGTTTGGTGAGATTAAGAGTCATTTATGGTTTGTCTCCCTCTCAATCCCATCTTGTTTCATTTATTCTTCTACCCACTTAAGCCCCCATGTTGCATCACCACTTCCTCATATCAGGGAGATCATATGATAGTTGTCTTTCTCTGCTTGACTTATTTCGCTAAGCATGATACGCACTAGTTGCATCCATGTTGTCACAAATGGCAAGATTTCATTTCTTTTGATGGCTGCATAGTATTCCATTGTGTATATATACCACATCTTCTTGATCCATTCATCTGTTGATGGACATCTAGGTTCCTTCCATAGTTTGGCTATTGTGGACATTGCTGCTATAAACATTTGGGTGCACGAGCCCCTTTGGATCACTACATTTGTATCTTTACGGTAAATACCCAATAGTGCAATTGCTGGGTCATAGAGCAGTTCTATTTTCAACATTTTGAGGAACCTCCATGCTGTTTTCCAGAGTGGCTGCACCAGCTTGCATTCCCACCAACAGTGTAGGAGGGTTCCCCTTTCTCCGCATCCTCGCCAGCATCTGTCATTTCCTGACTTGTTGATTTTAGCCATTCTGACTGGTGTGAGGTGATATCTCATTGTGGTTTTGATTTGTATTTCCCTGATGCCGAGTGATATGGAGCACTTTTTCATGTGTCTGTTGGCCATCTGGATGTCTTCTTTACAGAAATGCCTGTTCATGTCCTCTGCCCATTTCTTGATTGGATTATTTGTTCTTTGGGTGTTGAGTTTGCTAAGTTCTTTATAGATTCTAGACACTAGTCCTTTATCTGATATGTCATTTGCAAATATCTTCTCCCATTCTGTCAGTTGTCTTTTGATTTTGTTAACTGTTTCCTTTGCTGTGCAAAAGCTTTTGATCTTGAGGAAATTCCAATAGTTCATTTTTGCCCTTGCTTCCCTTGCCTTTGGCGTTGTTCCTAGGAAGATGTTGCTGCGGCTGAGGTCGAAGAGGTTGCTGCCTGTGTTCTCCTCAAGGATTTTGATGGATTCCTTTCACACATTGAGGTCTTTCATCCATTTTGAGTCTATTTTTGTGTGTGATGTAAGGAAACGGTCCAATTTCATTTTTCTGCATGTGGCTGTCCAATTTTCCCAGCACCATTTATTGAAGAGGCTGTCTTTTTTCCATTGGACATTCTTTCCTGCTTTGTCAAAGATTAGTTGACTGTAGAGTTGAGGGTCTATTTCTAGGCTCTCAATTCTGTTCCATTGATCTATGTGTCTGTTTTTGTGCCAGTACCATGCTCTCTTGATGATGACAGCTTTGTAATAGAGCTTACAGTCCGGAATTGTGATGCCACCAACGTTGGCTTTCTTTTTCAATATCCTTTTGGCTATTCGAGGTCTTTTCTGGTTCCATATTTTTTAGAATTATTTGTTCCATTTCTTTGAAAAAGATGGATGGTACTTTGATAGGAATTGCATTAAATGTGTAGATTGCTTTAGGTAGCATAGACATTTTCACAATATTTATTCTTCCAATCCAGGAGCATGGAACATTTTTCCATTTCTTTGTGTCTTCCTCAATTTCTTTCATGAGTACTTTATAGTTTTCTGAGTATAGATTCTGTGTCTCTTTGGTTAGGTTTATTCCTAGGTATCTTATGGTTTTGGTTGCAATTGTAAATGGGATTGACTTCTTAATATCTCTTTCTTCTGTCTTGCTGTTGGTGTAGAGAAATGCAACTGATTTCTGTGCATTGATTTTATATCCTGACACTTTACTGAATTCCTGTACAAGTTCTAGCAGTTTTGGAGTGGAGTCTTTTGGGTTTTCCACATATAGTATCATATCATCTGCGAAGAGTGATAATTTGAATTCTTCTTTGCCAATTTGGATGCCTTTAATTTCCTTTTGTTGTCTGATTGCTGAGGCTAGGACCTCTAGTACCATGTTGTATAGCAGTGGTGATAATGGACATCCCTGCCGTGTTCCTGACCTTAGCGGAAAAGCTTTCAGTTTTTCTCCATTGAGAATGATATTTGTGGTCGGTTTTTCATAGATGGCTTTGATGATATTGAGGTATGTGCCCTATATCCCTACACTTTGAAGAGTTTTGATCAGGAAGGGATGCTGTACTTTGTCAAATGCTTTTTCAGCATCTATTGAGAGTATCATATGGTTCTTGTTCTTTCTTTTATTGATGTGTTGTATCACATTGACTGATTGCGGATGTTGAACCAACCTTGCAGCCCTGGAATAAATCCCACTTGGTCGTGGTGAATAAACCTTTTAATGTACTGTTGAATCCTATTGGTTAGTATTTTGTTGAGTATTTTCGCATCTGTGTTCATCAAGGATATTAGTCTATAGCTCTCTTTTTTGATGGGATCCTTGTCTGGTTTGGGGATCAAGGTGATGCTGGCCTCATAAAATGAGTTTGGAAGTTTTCCTTCCATTTCTATTCTTTGGAATAGTTTCAGGAGAATAGGAAATAGTTCTTCTTTAAATGTTTGGTAGAATTCCCCCGGGAAGCCGTCTTGCCCTGGGCTTTTGTTTGTTTGGAGATTTTTAATGACTGTTTCAATCTCCTTACTGGTTATGAGTCTGTTCAGGCTTTCTATTTCTTCCTGGTTCAGTTGTGGTAGTTTATATGTTTCTAGGAATGCATCCATTTCTTCCAGATTGTCAAATTTATTGGTGTAGAGTTGCTCATAGTATGTTCTTATAATAGTTTGTATTTCTTTGGTGTTAGTTGTGATCTCTCCTCTTTCATTCATGATTTTATTTATTTGGGTCCTTTCTCTTTTCTTTTTGATAAGTTGGGCAGGGGTTTATCAATTTTATTAATTCTTTCAAAGAACCAGCTCCTAGTTTCATTGATTTGTTCTATTGTTTTTTTGGTTTCTATTTCATTGATTTCTGCTCTGATCTTTATGATTTCTCTTCTCCTGCTGGGCTTAGGGTTTCTTTCTTCTTCTTTCTCCAGCTCCTTTAGATGTAGGGTTAGGTTGTGTACCTGAGACCTTTCTTGTTTCTTGAGAAAAACTTGTACCGTTATATATTTTCCTCTCAGGACTGCCTTTGTTGTGTCCCACAGATTTTGAACCATTGTATTTTCATTATCATTTGTTTCCATGATTTTTTTCAATTCTTCTTTAATTTCCCGGTTGACCCATTCATTCTTTAGAAGGATGCTATTTAGTCTCCATATATTTGGGTTCTTTTCAAACTTCCTGTTGTGGTTGAGGTCTAGCTTTAGAGCATTGTGGTCTAAATATATGCAGGGAATGATCCCAATCTTTTGATACTGGTTGAGTCCTGATTTAGGACCGAGGATGTGATCTATTCTGGAGAATGTTCCATGTGCACTAGAGAAGAATGTGTATTCTGTTGCTTTGGGATGAAATATTCTGAATATATCTGTGATGTCCATCTAGTCCAGTGTGTCGTTTAAGGCCTTTATTTCCTTGTTGATCTTTTGTTTGGATGATCTATCCATTTCAGTGAGGGGAGTGTTAAAGTTCCCTACTATTATTGTTTATGTGTTTCTTTGATTTTGTTATTAATTGGTTTATATAGTTGGCTGCTCCCACGTTGGGGGCATAGATATTTAAAATTGTTAAATCTTCTTGTTGGACAGACCCTTTGAGTATGATATAGTGTCCTTCCTCATCTATCATAGTCTTTGGCTTAAAATCTAATTGATCTGATATAAGGATTGCCACTCCTGCTTTCTTCTGATGTCCATTATCATGGTATATTCTTTTCCACCTCCTCACTTTAGATCTGGAGGTGTCTTCGGGCTTAAAATGAGTTTCTTGGAGGCAACATATAGATGGGTTTTGTTTTTTTTATCCATTCTGATACCCTGTGTCTTTTGACAGGGGCATTTAGCCCATTCACATTCAGGGTAACTATTGAGAGATATGAATTTAGTGCCATTGTATTGCCTGTAAGGTGACTGTTACTGTATATGGTCTCTGTTCCTTTCTGATCTACCACTTGTAGGCTCTCTTTGCTTAGAGGACCCCTTTCAATATTTCCTGTAGAGCTGGTTTGGTGTTTGCAAATTCTTTCAGCTTTTGTTTGTCCTGGAAGCTTTTAATCTCTCTTTCTATTTTCAATGATAGCCTAGCTGAATATAGTATTCTTGGCTCCCTGTTTTTCTCGTTTAGTGCTCTGAAAATATCATGCCAGCTCTTTCTGGCCTGCCAGGTCTCTGTGGATAAGTCAGCTGCCAATCTAATATTTTTACCATTGTATGTTACAGACTTCTTTTCCCGGGCTGCTTTCAGGATTTTCTCTTTGTCACTGAGACTTGTAAATTTTACTATTAGGTGACGGGGTGTGGGCCTATTCTTATTGATTTTGAGGGGCGTTCTCTGAACCTCCTGAATTTTGATGCTCGTTCCCTTTGCCATATTGGGGAAATTCTCCCCAATTTTTCTCCAGTATAACTTCTGCTCCCCTCTCTCTTTCTTCTTCTGGAATCCCAATTATTCTAATGTTGTTTTGTCTTATGGTGTCACTTATCTCTCGAATTCTCTCCTCGTGGTCCAGTAGCTGTTTGTCCCTCTTTTGCTCAGCTTCTTTATTCTCTGTCATTTGGTCTTCTATATCAGTAATTATTTCTTCTGCCTCATTTATCCTAGCAGTGAGAGCCTCCATTTGATTGCACCTCATTAATAGCTTTTTTGATTTCAACTTGGTTAGATTTTAGTTCTTTTATTTCTCCAGAAAGGGCTTTTATATCTTTCGAGATGGTTTCTCTAATATCCTCCATGCCTTTTTCGAGCCCGGCTAGAACCTTGAGAATTGTCATTCGATCTCTAGATCTGACATATTACCGATGTCTGTAATGATTAGGTCCCTAGCCTTTGGTACTGCCTCTTGTTCTTTTTGAGTTGAATTTTTCCATCTTGTCATTTTGTCCAGATAAGAGTATATGAAGGAGCAAGTAAAATATTAAAAGGGTGGCAACAACCCCAGGAAAATATGCTTTATCCAAATTAGAAGAGATCCAAAATCGTGAGTTGGGAGAAAGGGGATAAAAAGAGGTTCAAAAAGGAAGAAAGAAAAAAAAAAGAAAAAAGAAAAAAAAAGAATTAAAAAAAGAAAACAAATAAGAAAAATATAAAAAAGAATATATATATATATATATATATATATATATATATATATATATATTAGATAAACTAGTTAAAAAACGTTAAAAAAGAAAAAGTTAAAAGTTAAAAAAAAATTTAACCAGAAGTTGAGAAAAAAAACAAAAAATGAAAAAAAATTAAATTAACTGCAAGACAAAAAAAAAAAAAAAAAATCACAGGAAAAAAGCCAGGAGTTCCGTGCTTTGCTTTCTCCTCCTCTGGAATTCTGCTGCTCTCCTTGGTATTGAAACCGCACTCCTTGGTAGGTGAACTTGGTCTCAGCAGGATTTCTTGTTGATCTTCTGGGGGAGGGGCCTGTTGTAGTGATTCTCAAGTGTCTTTGCCCCAGGCAGAATTGCACCGCCCTTATCAGGGCCCGGGGAGAGTAATCCGCTCGGGTTTGCTTTCGGGAGCTTTTGTTCCCTGAGCGCTTTCCGTAGAGTTCCGGAGGATGGGAATACAAATGGCCGCCTCCTGGTCTCCGGCCCAGAGGAGCCGAGAGCCCAGGGTCCCACTCCTCAGTTCGCCCTCAGAGAACAACGCCCATTTACTCCCGTCTGACTGACCTCCGGCCACGCTCCGAGCTCCCCAAGCTTGGGACCGGTTCAAGGTAACACCGAGCTGTGATGTTACTGTCGGCTCTGTCTCTGTAGCTGGCTTTCCCGTTCCAACACCCACAAGCTCTGCGACACTCAGACACTCCCGATCCTTCTGTGACCCTGCGTGACCTGAGGCCACACTGACCCCGCGTGGGCTTCGCCCTGGCTTAGCCTCAGGAGCAATGTCCCTCAGCGGAACAGACTTTTAAAAGTCCTGATTTTGTACGCCATTGCTCCGCCACTTGCCGGAAGCCAGCCCCTCCCCCCGGGGTCTATCTTCCCGTCGCTTTGGATTCACTTCTCCGCTGGTCCTACCTTTCAGAAAGTGGTTGTTTTTCTGTTTCCAGAATTGCTGTTCTTCTTCTCTTCAATCTGCTGATGGATTTTCAGGTGTTTGCAATCTTTAGATAAGCTATCTAGCTGATCTCTGGCTAGCTGAAGTAGTCTCAGCCTGCTATTTCTCCGCCATCTTGACTCCTCCGAATTCAACTCTTCTTGACTGATCTCCAATTCCCTCATTTTGTCCCCAAGGTAATTCTAAGTATTAGAATGAAAATAAAAAAGTAAACAAGAGATAAAGAAATACATGCTATCCTAAGGTCTCTTAGACATAATTCTTCCAATTAAAAGTAACAGGAGAATTTTAATAATTCAGCAAATTTTAACCATTTCTTAATTATACAGTTCCACACATAATAATCATCTGAAAGAGGCCAGTATAACCAGTACGTCATACAGAAAAGACAGAATTTTAGGTGAGGAAAAAGATGTACTTACTAAGGACAATTGGGCAAATCACTAACATCTGGAAAAGGGTGCTAGAGGATGTTTGATTCTCAATATTATGACTAAGTTTCTTGCTACTGCTAGAGAAGTTTCCATGCAAGGTTGCTGTTACAGACTAAACTGTCTCCCACTGGTATTCTTACATTGAAGTCCTTACCCCCAGAACTCAGAATGTGACTCTTGGAGATAGGGTCTCTGAAGAATAAAACAAGTAAATAAGGTCATTAGGGAAAGTTCTAATTCAGTATGACTGGCATCCTTATAAGAAGATAAGAGAAGATTAGGAAACAATCATCCAGAGGGGAGACCATCTGAAGATACAGGGAGATGATGACCATCTACAAACAAGGAGAGAGACTTCAGAAGAAACCCACCTGCCAGTACCTTGATCTTGAACTTCCAGCCTACAAAATCATGAGAAACACATTTCTGTTTTTCAGCTACTTGTAAGACTGAGATATTATGCTAAATGGCAGGACTTCCAAACTAATAGTTTGGAAAATGTTACTATGGTCAACTCGATTTTTTTTTTTCAATAATCAGTACATAGGTTCTCCAGCTAATTTTCCTCCCTTTCTAGTTCATTAACATATTTCCCATAAACTGAATAGGAATTAAAAGAAAAATCAATTTGGTAAACATTTGTTGCTGGGAGTTTACTTAAGAAAAAACATCTCTTTCCTCTTCTTGAATTTAAATTAGAGTTAGGCCCTCTCTCTTCATGCTCTGCCTATGGCACTTAGAGTATATTATAGCTCATTCCTAGATTATGAACTCTCTGCAAGTAGATTTTTTGCACATCTATAACTGCCCTTATATTGCCTGGGACAGGATATTCCTAGTACCTTAGGTAATGCTTGACACACATCAGGCACTTACTAAATGTAACAGGTATTCAATGTTTGCCAAATCAGGGAACCCGACCACATCATTAACGTTCCTCTTTTTTTTTTTTTAACTAATTGAGAAACAAAACTTAAGTGACTTTTCCAAAATCACATCAGTTTTGTTTTTGAAGGGACCCAACAAATTGCACTCCTCATTTCCTTAGTTCTGAACCATTAATGAAGACAAAGGAGTCTAAAAATAGAAGCCAAAATGTTATTTTTATTATTAAGATTGAGTTAAGGAACACAGTCTAGGTTTGTAAGAACCAAGGGTTTCCTAATATAGAACTCTAAAAGTAGATGTTCCTATCATTCTCAGACAACGGAATTGGAGTGCACATCATGTAAAATATGATGGAAGAGACCTGGAAGAGAAACCAAAATGACTTATTCCTTGGCAACTGGATTGTACACAGAGGAAGAAATAACTGGCATTTTGACACTCAAGAACAAGATAAGCCACTGCATTCTCCTAGACAGTAGTATGCCTGGCAGTTAAGAAAAGTCAGAAGAGTTGCCCTAGTGGAGCTCCCTCTACAGGGAAGGAAATGCAAGGAGCAAGTGTTGCCCAGCCGGCACCTTACCAACCAGCACGGAATGTATGGCACTCAGACTCCTCTTCTAACACCAAGACTTCTCTTACTATATTTGCCTTTGTAAAATGATTCCGCAGATTTGAGAAAAAGAGTCAACCTGAGTTCAGAGGCCTCTCTAGATTTGAATGGTGACTGTTTGGATTTTATGTTAGTGTAGCAGTGAAGTTTTTAAAGACTTATTATATACAAAGCTCCACATTTGGCACGTGATAGAAACCACACAGAGAACACAAAGACCATCTAGTAAGATATCACACACACACACAGACACACACACACACACACACACACACACACACACAATCCAACTTGGAGCATTTCTGACCTGGTGCAAATACAAAAAAAGACTGGAAATGAGGGTTGGGAACAGAGAGAGATTAATAGTGGGGGAAAGGAAATTTTTTCCTAAAAGATTTTCAGCTGCATTAGTGCAGCTACTTGCTATTTTCAGAAATAAGAAACAAGAAAATTTGTTCTCTGGGTTGTCAAATGATCCTTCCAATTAGCCCTGAGTACAATTGTAAGGAACTATTGCCTACCACCACTGGTGTGCTGGTCAGTGTTTTAACAACGGGCTCTTGGAGCCCTGATTTGTAACGTTTGCTGATTAGTAGCATTCACTGATTTCAGTGGTATAAATATTCTAACCATAGTCCATTTCAAGCTCCTGAAGGACATCAACAGTGCACAAAATTCCTGAAAATTTAACACTCGGTTCTCACCAGTCAGCGCATGCTTGGTCCAGAAAGATGCCTAGAGAAGTAAAGCTCCACTGGAAAGGGTACAGATGGCCAGTGGAGGGATTCAGCTCTGTAATGTAGCAGGTGAAACAAGACTCTTGGGAGCCCATAGAGTTATCCAGGGAAACACACTAGGGCTTGGCTTGGGAAAGACACTGCATTCTGGCACACTCAAGAACAGTTGAAGAATGGGTTTAGGCTCAAGCTGAGAGGTAATCTTACAGCTTTTCCCATAATTTTCTAATTATGGAAATAGGACATTGGAAATAGGAAATGATTTAAACAAATAAACAAATAGAAAGAGCTATACCAAGAAGAGACATTCTCCCTCGATAATAGCAGTACCGATCTCAGCTACGATTCTAACGCTGCTAACGAGAACTTCTAGTTTTTACTTGTCAACAACCACTGATTACTGGATGCTAAGACTGTCAGAAATAAGGAACAGCCAAGGTAATTAGTAGAAATAATACACTGAACATTTCAACTGACCTCATGCTGAGAATGATAAAACTCATAATTTACAGCCAGTGTGTAAAAGGATGAAATGCAAGCATTTTCCATACATAAAAGGCTTATATATGCACAGAGGCACAGGATAAAACTTTAATTTTAATAGTGGGGGCTTTTGGGGGTTCTAACCAATTGTGGATCTCTTTGTGGGTGCACAGTGACTTTTCTTAGGTAGTTAATTAGAGACAGTGTCTGACTGAGCACAATGGA
This sequence comes from Mustela nivalis, assembly GCF_964662115.1. Classification (NCBI taxonomy): domain Eukaryota; kingdom Metazoa; phylum Chordata; class Mammalia; order Carnivora; family Mustelidae; genus Mustela; species Mustela nivalis. Next base: position 142,530,839 of record NC_139025.1, read on the forward strand.
AACGTGAAAAAGTAAATGAAGATTGAAAAAACCTCTGATGACAGAAGAGATTACAAATGCTATTAAAGATTGAGCAGTAGGAGGGGGTAAAGGAATGCAAACTTTTTACAGTTCTTGGATATTTGCATACTAGATTCCTATTGTTTATACCTGGAAATATGGGGAAGAATACAGAAGGCAGAGGAGAAGGCTGTTGCCGCCTTGTGATTTGATATTATCTTTCCTCAACAGTAATGAATTGCTCTTTCATTCTCTCTCTCATGTTTAAAACATTGTCAATAAAGTCCTCTTAATTTGGAAAATCTATGGATTATTTCACCCTTGCAAATGCCCACCTTGCATCTTTTGCAGGTGGACCTTTTAAATCTGAACTCCTCTGAGAGGTCCTGTACCACTACAAGGATTTATTTATTGTAGAGGCTTTTCAAACGGTGGTTAGACTTGCAAGGTTTTCAGGTCAACAGTTCACACCCATAAAGCCTGGGCTTTGGAGCTAGACTGATGAGTTCAGATTATAGCACTGCTTTGGCTGCCTGTAGGAGCTGGAGCAAGTGATCTAATCTCTGAATTTTCATCCCCTACCCCCACTTTGTAACTTGATAGTAATATGTTGCAATGTAATCCTTGTGACTTAATAGTAGATAGTTTTTGTTTAATCATGTGTCTAGCCCAGTGCCAAGACCAAAACAATTGCTCAAAAATCATTGAGTATCCACCCTTCTTCTTAACTTTTCAAAATCTATTTTCCTAATATCTAGTACTACTTCCCCTAAAACTAGGTTTAATTCTGTAACTACATGTTCTTTAACTGTTAGCAATGCTTTAATGATCTATGGCTCCGTATCAATTAGAAGCAAATCTAAGGCAGATGTGAAAATGTATCTGAATCTGCTCCCCTCCCTCAACAAGAAGTGTTTGGTGGGGGACGTTGGTGGGGGGGGGGGATTTTGCAAAGGCAAATCCTCTCCCACCACTGATCTAGAACATCAGCTGTACTGGTTGTTTTCATCTCTCTGAGTAAAAAACAAATCACCAAATAAGCAAGGAAATAATTTATCAGATATTTTGTTTGAGGCAGAATGGGGCTTCAACACATGTCTGAATATTGGCATCTTTCCACTGATAATACAGTTGAGATTTTACATTAGAACAGAATCACATTGCACCTAAAATGTATAGGATTTTTTTCAACCTTATGGCTTTCTCTATTTTTATTATTATTCAAATATGTCTAGGAGGGCTCTATCTTCAGATTTATTCCAGAAAATTTTGTATTTTATTTTTTTACATCTCCTTTTCCTGTTTATTTCATTTACTTCTTAGGCAAAGTTTTATTTAAATGCTTATAGGTTATCTGTCCCAACTTCAAGAATCAGTGGAACCCCCTTATGAGAATATTTACCTGTCAAACTTAAAGCAAACTTTGAGGGGCGCCTGGGTGGCTCAGTCATTAACCATCTGCCTTCAGCTCAGGTCATGATCTCAGTGTCCTGGGATTGAGCCCCCGCATCAGGCTCCCTCCTCTGAGGGAAGCCTGCTTCTCTCTCTCCCACTCTACCTCCTTCTGTTCCCTCTCTAGCTGTGTCTCTCTCTGTCAAATAAATAATTAAAATCTTAAAATTAAAAAAATAAAGCACATCTTGTATCTTCTATTGTATATTGACATAACACCTATTTGAACCTCTTGGTGCAGCTCTTTTTTCATTCTTTTTTTTTTATTCTTCTGTGAAACACTACTCAGTCCTTTATTAATTCATGATATAACCAATGTCAACCACACAGCAAGTTTCACAAATTTACCTACTTCTCTTTCTTCATTAATGCCATTTCCTCAAATTCCAGTTTATAAAATTATTTCATTTAGAACTAAATCTATTTCTAATTCTATTGTTTGGTACCCTACGTGAGCGGGCAGATCTACCACATTCTCACGTCTTAAACCCTCTTGTTTATTTTCCAAAGTCACAGCATAAAAATCAACAAAAAGAGAAATTATGGTACAGCCTGCCTCCTCCTAACCTTTAGCTTTGTAACAGGACTTTTGACTTGCCAAAGGAATCAATGAGAAAAGTTCTCACAGTATCATTTAGTCAGTCAAACTGGCCAGTAGCCCGTGAGTTTTATAAATTTCACTGGGCTCTCCAGCAAATCTCCAATATCGACTCAAGAAATACCCCACTCACCTTTCAACAAGTCGTTTCAAAACTGGATGCAGCAACCTTGTGTGCCTCCGCAGGAAAGAGATCTGCTGAGGTCTGTCCCTGTTCGTTACATTTGCAGGCGCCTGTGAAAGTTCCTTATTAGTCTGATTCTTAAGAACAGACTGGCTCAGAGTCTTCCTCCTTCCCCTCAGCCTTATTCTTCCATCCAAAAGCCAGTGAAGACACTGGTCTTCATTCTCTACCACCCTTGCAGAGGATGTGGGTTTCTTTTAGGCCTAGCTTTAGTTGGATGACTTACTCTGGCTTATCTGAAGGTAGCTAGCGCTTACTCACAAGTAACTTACAGCAAAGAAGATGACTCTCCTTCCTTCGACCCGCTTACCCAGCAGCCAGACTTACCTTTATAACGTGTTTAATTGTCGCCCACCTGAGGCAGAAATCCCACGAGCCTCTAGCTCATTAGAAGACTGGCCTCAGTTGTGTACAATCAGTTGTGCATATCACTTCAATTTTTGCATGAAAGATGGAACAGAAATATATTTAAGTCCCCCGTCCTCACACATATCAAGAAAATCACATCGCGTACACTTTTAAAGCGTATAATGGTAGCCAAACACTGGATCGGTTCACTGAGGAAAACAGGGAATTTACCTTTAAAGACTGGTCTCTTAAAAATAGATAAGATGTTGAGCTATGCAGTTTATCACTGGCACACAGCCTGGAACCTAAAACAGATAATGTTGCAGACAAGTAACACTTCATTAAAAATTGAAAATATATTACTCGCATCAGTAGTATGCTCCTTTCGGCTTCCTACACTGGGTGTGTCATCTCCATGACAGTGATCCCAAAGAAGGAGGCTCGGGTGCATTTTGCCGACCAGGAAATTACATGAGCTTCTGATGATATTTTTCCTGCAAATGGTTTATAAGAGAACAATAGCCAGGAATTTGAAGCAATGGTTTGGAAAGGGCATTTAAGGCTCTGAGGACAGGCAGACTAGCAATCTCAGACACCTGACTTGCACAAGTTACTAGTCTGAATTGGGTTTTAAGTGAAGATTTCTGTTAGTGGACATCCATTGCCAGAGATGTGCTTTTCCTGTGTGCTTTTCCGGGCTCGTGTTTTGGGGGTTATATCTGGCACGAGTCACTCGTAAATGAGCCAGAAAGAGTGCTGCAGAGAGAGAGACTTGTACTATGAGCTCAACAGCAAAATAAAAACAATAGCAGTGTCTCAGTGCTGTTTTCTTAGAGATTTATTGGGCCTTATTAAATTTTGAAGCAGTCAAGAAGAATATAAGAGCTGTTGTGAATCTCAAACAAAAGCAAAACAGCCTCTTCTCTGTTTTCCTCCTATGCAGCATCCCTGTAAGCCGGTAAACTGTGTGGGCAAGATCCGTCTTACTTATGCTTACCAATTGGAAAACAGTGTTTACATATACAATGTGATACAAGTAAGAATTATCCAAGAGATTTGTTTTGATTTACTTCACAATTCAGGGCATTTAGGAATAGCTTATATAAAGTAAGACTAAATTAAAAATGAATAAAAAATAAGAAAAATAAAATAAATTAAATAAATAGATAAAAATAAAAAACAAAAAGCTTTAGAGAATGTGACTTCCACAAAGCCAAAAGACTTTGGAGTTGTTTTCTTTGCTATCTCTGTTCTTCTCCACACACTTAAATCTTCACTAAGCAATTCTAAGAACTGATTTAAAAGTATAATTGTGGGGCGCCTAGGTGACTCAGCGGGTTAAGCCATTGCCTTCAGCTCAGGTCATGATCCCAGAGTCCAGCATCAGGCTCTCTGCTCAGTGGGGAGCCTGCTTCTCCCCCTCTCCCTCTCTCTCTGCCTGCCTCTCTGCCTACTTGTGATCTCTGTCTGTCAAATAAATAAATAAAATCTTTAAAAGTGTAATTGTGATATACAGAAACAGATATTGGTATTAATTTGAACTTAGGCCTCAGGAAAACTGGAAACGCTAAAGCAAGCTCCCAGTTAACCTATTTGAGAGCAAAGGTCCAGGTGCAATCTGATTTTGAAACAGTAAAACAAAACAACAAACAAAAACATCACAATGCAAACTTTTGTTTTGGGTATCTTCCTATATAAGGAGTTCCCAGCATGTGACCTCATGGTAGGGTGGGGGAGGAGAATCACCTGGGATTTTAGGGGAAATTGTTCTTAATCATATCAGCATAACATTAGCTAATAAGGAATAGTGTTTTTTCAGTAACAAATTTGAGTTTAGCCTAAATATGAGAAAAATGAGTTTACTTGCTACACCAAGCATTTACAAATGAAGGGTTGAGATGACTTAACAGATAATTAACATTTACAAGAAGAACTTCACCACAAGAATTAGTATTCTGGGCCAGCACATGAGGCTCACTACTCACTTTGATGGAAAAGTAATCAGGGAGGTGCCTTCAGTTTGAGGTCTTAACAAATAAAGAGTATTTAGGAGAAGATGGATTGAAATCTTATGTCTGAGTTTCTTTTGATGCAATCCTGTGGCTATCAGCTTTATGAGCCAACATCCACTCAGAAGACAAAAGTCAGACTTGTTATTTGAACTGCGAGATTTACCATAAAGAATGTTTAGCTCAGGGCGCCTGGGTGGCTCAGTGGGTTAAAGCCTCTGCCTTCAGCTCAGGCCATGATTCCAGGGTCCTAGGATCGAGTCCCACATCGGGCTCTCTGCTTGGCACTGAGCCTGCTTCCTCCTCTCTCTCTCTCTCTCTGCCTGCCTCTCTGCCTACTTGTGATCTCTGTCAAAGAAATCAATAAAATCTTAAAAAAAAAAAGAATGTTTAGTTCAGGTATTGGAAAACTGCAAAGCCAAAGAGGGAATATGAAGGCCTCAAGGAGATAATAACAGCAGGAGCAGCTACTACCCCTAGGCTAGGGAGGGAAGAAATGGGGTTAACATTTGTGTTAAAAGTTAGAAACTTGGAGATTGAGGGAGAAAGACAACTATCATATGATCTCCCTAATATGAGGAAGTGTGATGCAACATGAGGGGTTAAGGGGGTAGGAGAAGAATAAATGAAACAAGATGGGTTCGGGAGAGAGACAAACTATAAGTGACTCTTAATCTCACAAAACAAAGTGAGGGTTGCTCGGGGGAGGGGTGTCAGGAGAGGGGGATGGGGTTATGGACATTAGGGAGGGTATGTGCTATGGTGAGTGCTGTGAAGTGTGTAAACCTGGTGATTCACAGACCTATGCCCCTGGGGATAAAAATGTATTATATGTTTATAAAAAAATTTTTAAAAATTTTAAATTAAAATGAAAGAAAGAAAGAAACTTGGAGACTGAGAGGCACCAGAGAGGGTGGGCTTGCTGAGTCCTTGGGGATGCTGGGTCTCTGGCCAGCTGGTATCAGGTCAAAGAAGAGACTCTGCAGCCAGAACCCAGACTTTGGGAAGGAGGAACCTGTCAGCTGGTGATGGTATCTCTGACAAGGTTCAATGAGGCTGATTTGGGGAAGTGTCAGAAAAATAGCAGACTGAAACACCTGTTGCTATTAGGAAAAAAATACATTGCTTCTAGAGTGAGGAAGCATTGTTAGGATAACAATGACAGGTGCAAAACATAAAATCAGGAATAGAAAATATATGGGGGGGGGGATATATGGGAAGGAGCCTGTCCCTTCTGTTCCACCCAGGCTCCTGGTCTCTCTCTAGTGCCTCCTGCAGGCCAAGTGCAGGAGTCAAATGCAGTTTATAAGAACGCAGTTTACAGAATACCAACCCCAGGTTCCCAAAGCTCCCAGTGGCCATGTGGGCCTAACGCTGCCAGAGCATAGCTTAGTAACTGACCTGGTCACTGTAACTTGATAGAGATTCGCTGAACTGATTCCCCAAATCAGGTACTTTTTTGAAAACAGACATGTCTTAGATCTCTAACTTGTTCGTCTGCCAGAGGTTCACAACTTGTATTTTTCTACTGATATGATAGAGTAATTCAACACTAAACTTGAAACTGCAGGGGAAAATGTAAGAACATTGCTGATTTGTTCCAAGAAGTGAGTGCATTCACACTCAAATTGTTCATGTGGATTGGGCCAATGTCCACTGGAGACTCCATTCACTTCTACTGCTAAACTTCAGTAACCACGGTTACTGAAGAAATGCAGAGTTATTTACTGGAAATGCAGTCAAAATTCGGGGAAGATTCACAGTCTTTGAGCATGAATCATGTTTTAAGTTTCCATGATTGCTTCTAGAGTGTGAACCTCTGTGTGTGACTGAATAGTCAAGTATCTGCCATATCATTTCAAGATGATTTTATTCTGCCTGGTAGAATTATGTCTATCAAAAAGACAGAGTATCCTGCAACTTTGAATATAGAGGGTGTAAGTACAGAAAATTCCAGAACGATTCTGTAATTGTTGGCTATATAACTATTTTTGGCTCTATAAAAGTGTGTTCTCTTTTAAAAATGATGAAACTAAATCTTATAGCCATCTGGTCATTATCCGACTAAAAAATAAGGCATGCCCTCAAAATCTTGAGAAAAGTTTATTTTATTAAGTATCGAACAGAATTTTGTTCTGGTTTTGCAACTTCAATAACTAGCCTTAGAATTCCTTTTATATATAAAAAGTGAACTGTTTTTGATGAATTGTTTTTATGTTTCTGTAAAAAAATGTATTTGCTGTACATAAATAGCCAGAGTGATGGACAAGTTCACAGACAATGCCAAGCCTTTGAGGCTACACGTGTTTCAGAACTCAGAAGTTTTCCAATTAAAAAAAAAGTAGTATGGCACAGATACTCAAGTACCATTTGAAAATTCACATTAACTAACGTCAGTAGACTACGAATAGTCTCATGTCTATGCATACCAAATCAGGGTTTATTACCATGTAGTACCAGATGAATTTTAAGGAATCTTTTGATTTTTAGAACATGTCAGGTTTTGGAGTTATAAATAAAGAGTTGTATTTATGATTACTGTCAAACAAGATATCTACATGTCTGGAAATTGGTCTATCCAATCATGTAACCTCTAAATATGACCTGAGAAAGCTTCATAAATGTGATTTTTTAACAAACAGAAAAGACTTTAGCATGTTTACATGCAAAAGAAGAGAAATTGAGATTCAAAATTCAAGGGGTAGAAGTAATAGATGTCATAAGAAAATGAAAAATAAAAATAGAGAGATCCTTTTGCTTCTTTCACTTAAACCATCATCTGCTGAGTGACTTCTGTATGCCAGAATTGTGCCAGATATGGAAAATACAAAGACAAATAAGCCCCAGTTCCTGCCATCCAGAGGCCTCCAATAAAGTATGAAATTCAATAAAGTATGAAAAATTATCCTAGAAGGAAAATCCATAGATGTACAGTGGAACAAAGAGGATGAAATAATTGATTCTTTTCAGAAGAAAGAGTCAAAATATTTCATTGATAGATGATACTTGAAAAATAAATAATTATTTCTCAGGTTGGATGTGGGAGAACTGAAAGGAAGAAAATTACTTTTAGATAAGAGGAGTTAGTGAACTGTTAGTGCAGTTAGTGCACATGGTTGTGAGACTGTGTGTCATGAGAAATGTAATCAACAGCATAGATATCAATGCAAAACACTTTTGAGAGCCTACTGTATGGTCTACTTACACTGTACAATATGGTAGTCAGTGGGCATTTGTGGCTATGGCACACTTGAAATGTGACTTTTGGATAAGTAACTGAATTTTTAATTTTATTTAAATTTCTTTGTTAAAATGTGTTTATTACTTTACTTATAATAACCATAATAAACCCATTATATATTCACAAACTACATATCTGTTATAAAAATAGCAGTATTTTCCAAACTACTTTGGGATATCCCATCCTGAGATCATTTTTACTATGCTAGATGACCCATTTCCTGGTTGAAAAAAAAAAAGTGGAGGGCATCTGATGGTGGGCCTGAAGTCATTTCAGTTCAACAAGGATGATAGAAAGAAAACTGGACACATAGCTTAGAAAATTTAGTACACCTGGAACGCATGAAGACAATTAAAACTGACAAAGACAAACTGCATACTGTAACTATCTCTCACCATATCTAATCCCAAGCTGAAGGAGGAGCTCCAGCACATTTTTGTCAAAGAGATGAACCAGCCTTTGTGAGTTTCAGTAGCACGTGGAGCCTTGCACCAACCTGGAGAGACATGATCAGCCAATTTTTTTTTTAATTTATGAAATATCTATTAATAGGTACAGAATAGATAGGCCATAAGGTAAAAACGTTTTAGACTTTGCAGGTCATGTGGTTTGTAGTCACCTAGCTCTGTCATTGTAGCATGAAAATAGCAGAAGACAATATATAAACAAGTGTGTCTGGGTTCTAATACAACTTTATTTACCAAAACAGTTGGCATACTGAATCTGGCCTGTGGGACACAATATGCCAACCATGCTTTGGAGTATAATCATAACTATTTTACATTCATATTCCAAATCCCACACAGATTCGTCTAGTGGTCAACACTAAACTTAAAACATACAGAGAAAAGATGTCTAGGATATGGAGCTCCACATTAGGTATGTTGACAGTACAAAATCACCAACCCATGTTCTCAGACTGCAATTATCCTGAGTTACTCCTATAATTGGGGGGGGGGACCAATAACTCGTCAACACTATAAAAATATACCTGTGGTATATAGATAGACACTATTCATGTCTTTACGGCCCAGGGGAGTTTGGTAAATGCAAAGGAGAGAGCATGTGCCTGGCAGCATCACGGAGCTTTTCATAAGGAATGTCATAAGAGTGATGAACTCTTCAAAGGACTCTGCCTTTCACAGGATAATTCCCATTGGGATAAACAATTCAAATGGGAATCCTTAATTCAAAGGTTTTTGGAGAATGATATTTTACCTCATTCTGCCCCATATAATGTGTATAGTTCAGTGTTTTTAAAAAATAATTTTTTAGTAGCACAACACTTTCTTCAGATAAAATCTTAATCAGAGGTGGGAATTAATAAAACATAAAGGGGGGCTTCTATGGGGAACTGTAAGGAAATAAAGAGATTAAAGTTGAACACCACCAGTTGAAACCATGCTAGAGATGGGGGAGTATTTGCATTACAAAGGTGGCTATTTACTACAGGTCTTACCGATTTTCTTTTTTATATAAGTAGAATTTTAATACATTAAGGTACATCTATGTGTTATTATGAGCACTCCTCTCAGCCTATCCTGTATACTGGCTGTATACTTGTATATGTGAAGCTCAAACTCATGACCCTGAAATCAAGAGCCACACACTCTTCCAAATGAGTCTGCCAGGTGCCCCCATAGTTATTCTTAACCCTAATATTATCCTTTGGTCTGATAACTCAGGCTACCTTAATATCCTGGGACATCAAGATAAAGATATTCCCACAGCCAGATTTTCATTAATACTCTCCAAAATGGGGGGCAATTTTAATGATATGTCTAAAAACTATTATTTCCTATAATCTCTAGGCATGAGGGGTACATCAACAACACTGCTGAAGGAAGAACCATCCTTAAAAAAAAAATTTAGATATTGCTACAGAACACAGATCACCTTCTGAAAAAGCACCTAAAGATCTGAAAATTCTCTCTCTGTATCCTCTAAACACCCAGTAGATCTGCAAGACAATTTGTTTGATTGACAAGAGAGAACTATTTCAAATTCCAGTGGGTAGCCTTCCAGCAAACAAGACTACAACAAGAATGTTTTCCCCCTACTGCTAATGGCTAATCCTGGCACTGAGCCTTTGGCTGCTGCTTCCCAACATGGGTATCCTTTTAGTAAATGTGCCTGCCACAGCTTGCCTCAAACGGATATGGTGTCAAAATGCAGAGAAAAGAAATGAGTTTAAGAAAGAGAAAACTGGGGGTGCCTGGGTGGCTCAGTGGGTTAAAGCCTCTGCCTTCGGCTCAGGTCATGATCCCAGGGTCCAGGGATCAAGCCCCATATCAGGCTCTCTGCTCAGCAGAGAGCCTGCTTCCTCTTCTCTCTCTCTCTGCCTGCCTCTCTGCCTACTTGTGATCTCTGTCTGTCAAATAAATGAATAAAATCTTTAAAAAAAAAGAAAGAAAGAGAAAACTGGTCTCTATTAGCCTCATATCCATTAGGTTGCAGGGTAGATTCAGCTGGAAGGGCAAACAGGCATTTGCCCAGACAGAAAGTCCGTTTGTTCACTATGATAACATACAAGCTTCTGAAGACGAGATACCCTAATGCTCTAAGCCCCATTCATGTTTAAGTATAGAGTGCAATTCTCTTTTATTAGTACTTTTTTCTTTGTGGGCTTTTGATCTTAAGAATGGAAATACTCAGAAATCAAGGGCAACAAAAGAGCCTAACCAACACGGAGCTTATATGGCAGTCCATACCCTAAGATGAGAGCACAGTTGACAACAGAGATTCACATGAGTAAGCAGAGCTTGGAGAAAAATGCCCTGCATCGTGATTCCACAGCATTTGGACAAAGATTGCCTTTGGTCTCATGATCATAGCTGCTATTTGAAAACCCTGGTGCAGTTCTTGACTGTGCCTCCTAAGCTTAGAGTCATCTCAAAGCCTTTCCTCAAAGATAAATATAAAGCGTTATTAACCACCATCCAGAATGATAGTGTAAGGCAACCAAGAACATGATAAGGACTACCTAAGTCCCCGGTCTCAAAAGGCCAGTGTTCTAAAAGAGGCTTTGCAATATTTTCTGCATAAATTAGTGACACAATGAGTATAAGATTAAAATTGGGTCAAATCTAACCAATACTAATCAGGTAAAACTAATACATGGTCATAAAAATTGGAAACATAAATATGCTTCTTTATGATTTCAAATGTCTGCAAGAAATGGTTAAATGATCTCGGGAAGGAATATTAACTTTTAAAAATAATATATGTCAGATGTTTTCAAAGGTTAGAAAATTGGTACTTGTCATACCAGAACAGGTAGGAAAATCAGAAATATGCACACCACCCAAAAGCACTATATTATGTGACTCTGGCATTCTTCCACCTAATGTATAATTAAATTACATTAGGCATTTATTGAAGCCCACTATGTACCCAGCATTGAAATAGATGCTAGAAATAGAAATACAAGTGACATTTATTTTTTGCTTTCAAAGTGGAGCTCATAATTTAATGGAGGAGATAGAACTCATTGAAGATTGAATACAAAGATGAAATTCCTGTTCGGTTGGGCTCACTTGACCCTACTATGGAAAACCCATCTTCCTTATTAGGCCACTTTGGTACTAAAGTGTTAAAAACATCATGTGATGAGTTATAAACAAAACAGTATGAACCAAATACTCTGGAAATGTTCCAAATGACATGGAAAGGTTTCACCAAGGTCAGAACAACTGAGCAGGGCCTCAGTCAGTGAAGAGCACTTACTCGGCTAAGAAGGAAAGAAGGAAAGGGGAGATTGGGTCAGCATGATCTATGGAGATTTGAGAGTATGTCACATCTGAAGAAAGATAGCCCATTGTGAACAACAGCTGGGGATATATAATAGGGATGGGGAAGTGGGAAGTAAATAAAGAATTGCAATTAGAGCATAAAGTAGCTAAATAATCTTTGACCTAATAGGTTTCAGTGATGTAATAAATCTATCTTCTGAACTTTATGTTTTTAAATTTGACAATGACAGAGCTCTTGGTTTTATTTAGAGTCCTTGTTTTCCTAAATACCTCCATGTTTATATCCATTTCACAATAAAACAAACCATAAAGGATAAATTCATAGCTACTCATCCTGACCAATGCATCAATAATACTTTAACATAGAGTTCAGTAATTATATGTTTAAAAAAATAGTAAGAATTTGAAGATAAAAGTTCATGGACCTTTGCGGTGTATTTCTATCTGGAAGGTTAAAACAAGGCAAGTGTTAGGTGGAAGGGACTTAGAATAAGAGAACAATAGTGAGGGGTGCCTGGGTGGTTCAGGTGGTTGAGCTGCTGACTTGATTTCAGATCACGTCAAGATCTCCAGGTCCTGGGATGTAGCCCCATGCCTGGCTCCATGCTCTGCTCTCTCTCTTTTTGTCCCTCTCCCTGCTCACTCACATACTCTCTCTCTCTCTCTAATAATAAATAAATCTTTTAAAAAATGCTGAAAATGGAGAAAAAGAGATGACTCAGAACGGTCCTTTAAAGTAAGAATCAAAATTAGTATAAAGAGAAGTAGATGCCCTACACTACAAATTCTGGGAGAACAGAACTCCCTCCTGCTACTGGACAAGCTAAGACAAAGTGAGACAGTCGTTTGCATGAGCAGTCCTCACCTCCTTCGCCACCCTTCTGTGTTTGATTCTGTTGGGACATGACAACCTCTCTCTGGCTGGCTTCTTGTTAGATTCTGCCACTCTGAGGTACTGGTGGATATTGGAAGATGAAAAAGAGGGGAAATAAATCTTTTTTTTCTTTCAAGCCTTCCTTTCAAGAGCACCTTTCAGCACTTCTGGCACTCACAGAGTAGAGTCTCTTCCTCGGTCCTGGTTCCAGTGTTCACATGCTCTCAGCAGTCCTAAAACCTGGCTCTGCCCAGAACACCCTTAGCATCACTGGTCCTGGCTTCTCAACAATTGCTCCATGGTTCAAGCACTGACTAGGTTCAAGCACTTCCTTGGGTGCCAGGCCTGTTTCGTACACCAAGTCATAAGGTAGAGAAGTGTCCCTGACCTCTAAGAACACACCCCCTCTTCTCCTTTGTTTCCCAGACTTAAGGACATAAGCTTCATTCTGCATTCATCTCTGGATTACATCAGCTCCTGTTTTTTGTTCTCTTAACTCCTCAACACATTTGTAACCAGTCACCTAAATCACCTCTGTTTGAAAAACAAAGCACTTTACTGACTAGACCCTAAATTATTCAATCCTTGTTAGCAACAGTCAGCCCACAAAACAGATTCACCAAGATTAAATTCTTAGAGTGAGTTCCTGAGCTATGCGACTTTAAATGCAGAGATGTCATAAATCCCACAGGAAAACAGGATACTTATAATCTATGGCATGCTTTGGATTCATGATTTCTTAAATTAACGACTGAGATTATTTGAGATCAATTGCTTATAGAAGGCAATAATTTGGGAGAACAGTTCGGTGTTACATTGAGTTCTTATGGTAGAAATGATTTTACGTACTATGGGGTGAAGTGTCTGCTTTTGGAGAGTTTACAGAAATAAAATCATAATCACAGGGCTTTAAACTCCTAGAACAAGACATCATCAAAAAGTATCCCTGAAAAAAATCACTTATTTTTTTCAGTGCCAGGCAGATATTGGATTATTTATTAATTATTATTATTATTATTATTATTATTAAAACCACTAATCTCTTGCTGAAGATAGGGTAACAAATTTACCCAGGCAGTTGCCTTGTAAGAGGGTAACTGTTCTCCTTAAGATAAGGAGAACACCCATCATTATCTCTATATCCCTAACTGGAATCTTTTTGTATATACCCCAATGGGAGCAAATACAAAACCTAACCCAGGAAAAAAGAAACACCAAAATAGTTACAACATTTCTCTAATTCTTATCAGCAGATACCTGGAGAATATGGAGGAAATAAATTCCAAGGGTGGTAAGCCAAGGAGAATAGAATATAATAATGCATGGAACCAGATTTTTTACTCTGGATACACTAATCTGAGATACTGAAATTAATGGGTTAACTTGAACAACTAGAAATGTTCTGATAGTTGGCTTTGTTAGTTTACTAAACCAGGACTCAGTGGGTAACCTGTATTCAATATTTAGATGAAAAAATTTCCCTAGCATAGAGAAAAGAATCCATAAACCTAGACAGATGGAAATGTTAGCATGGATTTACTCATATATGATCCATCACATTTCCTCCCTATTTCTCAAGGGGTCCCAAAAGACATTCATTTTCTTAAGCATTAAAAAAATGCTTTATTTTGGAGAGAACCAAATCATGTAAAAGCTCTGTGTGTCTGTCCTCTGAAGACTAAAGATGATAATGTCGAGAGATACCCCACTGACCCAAGTTTCCTGATTTCAATGGGAAACAAGAACTAAAGAGACAGAGGCCAAATAACAGAGAAAAGATGAGTTTACTTTAATGAAACGGGCAGAAGGAAACAATGACAATCAGACAGAAATCCCTATATGGATAGAAATATTTGGTGGTAGTTAAAGAACTATGGTATTCTTAGGAATGAAATAAGTAGATTTATTAACTAATCTATATATCTAAAAACATCTCTAGGAATCCAAAATGCCACTGTGGTACCATTTGTCAAAGTAGGAATTTATGAAGCTAGATAATATACAGAATTTGGACCTAGATTTGCCTTATAATATGTTCAGATACTCATGGTTATTTCTTCAGCTCTAGAATATATAACTGAAATAGATCAGTAGAATTTTCACATTGACTCCCTGACCCTTGGAGCGAGACACCCCAGAATATTAAAACAAAAGCAATACTTTATTTTCATGGAAATTGACAAAATTATTGTTATCATTGAAACCTTAAAAACATTTTTTTCTTTTTTTCCTCTGTCCTGCTGTGTGTGGCTGACTGTTTCTGGCCATGTCTTCTCACAAGACTTTCAGAGTCAAGTGATTCCTGGCCAAGAAACAAAAGCAGAATTATCCCATTCCCCAGTGGATTTGTTGAAAACTGGTAGTAAAATCAGGTACAACTCCAAGAGGAGGCACTGGAGAAGAACAAAGCAGGGCCTATAAGGCATCACATGTCATAAAATGACATACCTAACTGGCATCACATATTTAATTAAACTGTGTGAAGATCATGTGTTCTATCCTATCACTCTGTAAATATCCTTCCTAACTGGCCAACAGACATGTTTTATCAGGGAAATGATTTTTCTGCTACTATGCCTTTGCACCAATAGGTTGGTTTGGTATTAAATTTGAGAACTTTTAGTCCTAAAAAAACAAACAAACAAAACGAACAAAATAAAAAACCTTGAAAAATATTACAGTGAAGGACACCTGGGTGGCTCAGTTGATTAAGCAGCTGCCTTCAGCTCGGGTCATGATCCCAGCATCCTGGGGTCGAGTCTCACATTGGACTCCTTGCTCGGCGGGGAGCCCGCTTCTCCCTCTGCCTCCACCTGTCAGTGCTCGTGCGTGCTCTCTCTCTCTCTCTGACAAAAAAATAAATAAATAAATAAATAAAATCTTTAAAAAAAGAAATATTACAGTGATGATATCTACCAACTCGCAGTATTCACATATGTACAAGGGACAGGTGGATGTTGAAGAATAACTATAGATTATGATAGATTTGATTATGTGCTGGTTCTAAGTGTATCTGATGATCTATATGTAGGATCTTCAGATATGGTCTAGATGTGAAGCAAATCAATTCAGAAATTAACTGTGCTATTTCCTCTATACCAATTATAAAGAATTGGAATATAAAGAACCAGAGCAATTTTCTTTTACCAGGAAGGGTCAGCAACATACCTTCATTTTGGGATTATATCGACTCTCTTGCTCTTTGTAAGCTAGTCTTCAAAGATGTTGATCATCTTGACATCCCACAGATATATTAGTGAACTAAATGATATATAAATAACTTTTATTTTTTAATTTCTTTAAAGATTTTATTTATTTATTTGAGAGAGAGCATGTGTGCATGCAGGAGCGAGGCTGGGGGAAGCAAAGGGGCAGGGAGAATGACAGACAGACTCTGTGCTGAGCTCAGAGCCTGATGTGGGGCTAGATCCCAGGATCCTGAGATCATGACCTGAATCTGGAGCTTAAACAACTGAGCCACCCAGGTGAACCTCTGACTAACTTTTAAAATGCAATTGCACATATATTGTATTCTTTGGAGCTGTTGAAATAGCATTCATAATCTATTCTTCAAAGGTATGGTAGAAAGAAAAGCTACACAAGGTAATAAACTGACAACATTCACTATTTCCTCCATGAAAATTAATCTAATTTTTTATATCTCTTTACTGGTTACTTTTTGTAAATTATACTTTCTTATAAAATTATTATTTCATTCATTTGTATCTTTTTCTTTTTTAACCACTAGCATGGGCTAAGAGGTAAGTTTAGCCATCTATTACATGTTTATTTCTCTATCTTATAGTTTTTGTTTTATGAAGTTGAGACATTTGACTCATAGATATTCGACACTATTATATTTTTATTGTGAATGACTCTTTTTAACATTACAGAGTTTTGTCATAGTTAATGCTTTTTGGCCAGAATTCTGCCTTGACTAATATCTTATGACTCCAGCTTTGCTTCTGTCTTGTATAATTTGCTTTCCTTTTATTTTCAGTCCTTCTAAATTACTTCTTTTAGTTATTTATCATGTATACTATGATACTGTGATTTATAAAAAATATATATTTGGTCTTTGTCCACGGTTTCCGACTCAAAGCTCTTAAAACGCCTAGAATCTCCTGTGATAAGAGCAATAATGGAAAGCCCTTAGGTAATTTAAGGATGGGGAGCTGGTTGCCAGGAAAATCATTCTTGTGATCAGAGGGTTGGAACTTTCAGTACCACCGCCCCCCCCATCTCTGGGGAGGAGAGGGGCTGGAGATTGAGTTCATTCACCAATGGCCAATGACTTAATCAATCATGCCTATGTAATGAAGCCTCAGTAAAAAACCAGAAGGAGAGCATCCAGAGAGCTTCCAGGATGGTAAACACATGGAGATCTGGGAAGAGTGGCACACCTGGAGAGGGCATAGAAACTTTGAATCCTTTTTCCATATCTTGCCTTTGCAACTCTTTCATCTGCCTATTCCTGGGTTATATCCTTTTATAATAAACCAGTGATCTAGTAAGCAAAATGTTTCTCTTTGTTTTGTGAGTTGCTCCAGCAAAGTAATCAAACCCAAGGAGGGGGTCTTTAAAACCTTCAATCTGTAGCTAATTGGTCAGAAACACAGGTGGCAACCTGGACTTGCAATTGGCATCTGGCAGGGGTGGATGGGGCAGCCTTGTAGGAAGACCCCTTAACCTTTGGGATCTAATGCTATCTTTGAGTAGATAGTGTTGAAATTGAGTTAAATTGTATGACACTCAGCTGGCATTGGAAAATTGCTTGTTCGTGTGGGGAAAGTCCATACACACACACACCCCTATACAAACACACATGTTGGAATTGGTGACCAGAATCTTTAATGTATAGAGAGTGTGTGTTTATATATATTTGTATAAAGTATTCTGCTTTCTTGAAAATTTTTTCTGAAATTATATTCATTTATATTTATTGATAGTTCTGATCTTATTTCTATTATATACTTTAATGTTGTTGATCTTTTATAGATTTTTAAAGACACTTAATATCCTGGTCCCCTTTCTTATTTTTTATGTGTAGTTCTTCTGGTAGTAAAGGAGGTTTGCCCTTTCGTTTTAATCATTGTTTCATAATTATGACTTTATATCATGTCATTACTTATTTATGTCTTTTGACATAATTATCCCTACTTTGAATAATGATAAAAGTGTTCCATTTTATTTCTTCTTCTCTACTTCCTAATTTAAGTTGATAATATTAACTGTAACAATATTTATGTTTATATTTTTAAATACGTCTATAATTACATTACTGGTTTTTCAGCTCTGAAGGGTTTAACTCCTATCTAACAGAGCACCTTTGTTTTTTGTTTTGTTTTGTTTTAAAGATTTTATTTATTTAACAGACAGAGATCATAGGTAGGCAGAGAGGCAGGCAGAGAGAGAGGAGGAAGCAGGCTCCTCATGTGGGGCTCGATCCCAGGACCCTGGGATTATGACCTGAGCCGAAGGCAGAGGCTTTAACCCACTGAGCCACCCAGGCACCCCTAACAGAGCACCTTTGTAATCAGTGATCTTATCTTTCATGTTGTTTCCTCCTCCTTTCCAATTTTAGTTAGCTGTCTCATTTCTACATATATAGGCATATAACTTTCACATTTCTACATATATAGGCATATAACTTTCACATTCTGTTCTGTCACCATAAACCCCACATTTGTTTGAGTCCTGGTTTTATAGTTACATATGTTCAATACTCAACAAAATAATGTCATGAATTTCTTTGCCACAATTTCCCCAGTTCATCTCTTGGTTTAAATTAATTTTCCAGTGGTTGTTCTCAAGAAAGGTTCATGGGAAAATATTCCTTGGTTTTTTACATATTCAAACTTGTTTATCTGAGGTCTTTATACTTGAAGAACATCTTGGTTGAATAAAAAAAAATCCTTGGCTCACGATTACTTCCCCTGAGTATTTTGTAGCTCTTCCCCTCTGTCTGTTGCTGTGGAGAAATCTATGGATGGCTAGATTCTTTCCTCCCTTACAAGTCTCTTGTTCTTTTTATACCACTACCCAAAAGATTCCTTCTTTATCTTTAGAGTCCAAGTAATTTACTTAGCCATGTCCTAATATTGAGTTTTCTGGCCAGGGTTTTTTTTCCCCATAAAATGTGCCTTTGCAATGTACAGATTCCAGTGTTGTTTCATTTTGTTTTTTAAATCTCAAGAAAGCTTTTTTGAATAATATCTTGAACTTAATTTCTGTTCCTTTGTTTTGACTTTATTTTTCAGATACTGCAGCTATGCATCATTTAGATATCTATTTCTTGCCTTCTAGAATGTCTTTGGTCCTCTTTGCTCAGTAATTTTGAGAAGATTTTATGTGTATTTTCATGTTTATGAATTATATGTGTCCCCTAATTTTAATGAAGATAGAGAATGTGGGTCTTTTTTTTTTCCATTTAAAAAAATTGCTGTTAATTTTGAGCAATTTCCAAAGAGAGATGGTGTCATGAAACCACGTTTATAAAAGAAGGCCCTCCAAGTATTTAAATTAAAATCAGTAACAATCTATAACCACTGCTATTTAAAGTTTTACTGCATATCCTGGTACATAGTAAGGAATAAGAAAAAATGTCACAAAGATTGAAAAGGAAAAAATAAATGGTCATTACTCACAAATGTATGACTTTTTACATAGAAAACACAAAATATTTGCTTATAAATTATTAAAATTAATAAAAGTTTAAAGAGAGCTAGAGAAAATACAAATAAATATTCAATTTCATGTCTGTGCCACAAAACCAAGCAGTACAAAAATGCAGAAGAAAAGTCTGAAGCCAGCAGATGTTGGCTTATAAGGTTTTAAGGAAAGAAGTTGTCTCTATAGCATAAAAGTACAAGGTGAAGCAACAGGTTTTTTAGAAGATCTAGCTAAGATAATTAACATAGGTGGCTACACTAAACAAAATATTTTCAATGAAGATAAAGCAGCTTTGTATTAGAAGAAGATGCCATCTAAGATTTTCAGAGCTATAGAAAAGAAGTTAATACTTAGCTCCAAAGCTTCAAAAAACAGGCTGACTCTTTTGCTAGAGGCTAATGTAGTTGATGACTTTCAGTTGAATTCAATGCTCATTTACCATTCCAAAAATCCCAGGGGCCTTAAGAATGATGCTAAATCTACTCTTCCTGTGACGTTTAAATGTCATACAAAGCCTGTATGACAGCACATCTGTTTACAACATAATTTCCTGAATATTTTAGCCAACCATTGGAAGTTACTGCTTGGGGGCATGGGGGGGAAGATTCCTTTCAAAATATGACTGTTCAATGACAATGCACTGGGTCACCTTAGAGTTCTAATAGAGATGGACAACAGGAATTAATAACAAGAATCTGGAAGAAGTTGATTCCAGGGTTACCTGGGTGCCTCAGTGAGTTAAGCTTCTGCCTTCAGCTCAGGTCATGGTCTCAGGGTCCTGGGATCGAGCCCCGCATAGGACTCTGCTCAGCAGGGAGCCTGCCTCCCCCTCTCTCTCTGCCTGTCTCTCTGCCTACTTGTGATCTCCCGCTGTGTGTCAAATAAATAAATTAAAAATCTAAAAACAAACAAACAAACAACAACAACAAAAAAGAAGTTGATTCCAACCCTCATGGATGACTTTGATTTATTCAAGATTTCAGTAACTTCAGATTTGGTGGAAACAGCAAGAGAATTAGGGCCTGAAAATGAGACTGAATCATTGTAATCTCATGATATAACTTGAATGGGTAACGGTTGCTTCTTATGGGTGGACAAAGAAAGTCGCTTCTTGAGATAGAATCGACTCTTTATGAAGATGCTGTGCAGATTGTTGAAATATCAACAAAGCATTTTGAATATTGCATAAACAGGTGATAAAGCAGTTGCAGGGTTTGAGAAAATTAAACCCAGTTTTGAAAGATGTTCTACAGAAAAATCATTTACAAAAGGAAGAGTCAATCCATGATGCAAAGTTCATTATTTTCTTCCATTTGAGAAATAGCCCTAACCATCCAAGCCTTTAGTAGCCACCACTCTAATTAGTTAGCAAACATCAATGAGGAAGCAAGACCTCCACCAGCAAAAGACTGAGTCACTGAAAGCTCAGATGACAGCAGTTTTTTACCCAAAAAAGTATTTTAATTAAGATACCTACACTTTTAGATATAACATTATTTCACACTTAGTACAGTATAGTATAAATATAACTTTTATATGCACTGGAAAATTAAAAAATATTTGACTCTCATTACTGTAATGTTCACTTTATTGTGGTGGTTTGAAACTAAACCTGCAACACCTCTGAGTAATGCTTGTATGTGGAATGAGAATAAAAGTAAGGAAGGAAGGAAGGAAGGAAGGAAGGAAGGAAGGAAGGAAGGAAGGAAAGAGGAAGGGAGGTAAGGAAGAAGGAGGGAGACAAGGCAGGCAGGAAGGAAGGAAAGTAGGAACGAAGGCAGGCAGGCAGGCAGGCAACCAAGCTCAAGCTGTGTATACAGAGAACAGACTGGTGGTTGCCAGAGAAGGAGTTAGAGGAAGGGAGATGTAGAGGAAGAATGAATTTTTGTTGTTGTTGTTGTTAAGTTTAAATAAATTTTAAAAAATGAAATAAAATAGAATAAAATAAAATAAAACCCAACAATAAGTGAATAGAAAAAAGAAAAGGGAAATTAAGGTAACTCTTTGAACCAAGGATGTTAAACAAACAATTTCAAAGTAAAGAGGTTATATGGATTATCTGAATACACCTAAACCCAGAAGACAAGAGAGGAAGAGTGGGTAATAGAGCTGGCATCATAAGAACCCACTGACCTTTGCTGGGTTCAATTTTCAAGAAAAAGGCCACAAACCTAGAAATTCTTTCTGAAGCTGGAAAAGACAAGAAAATGGATTCTCCCTTAGAGGTTTCAAAGATAAATGTAGCTGGTGAGATGCACTGTGGCTTCTGATCTGCAGAACTGTATGGTAATAAGTATGTGCTGTTTCAAGCCTTTAGGTTTGGGTTAACTTGGTACATAAACAATATGAAATCTTTAAAATATTTTATTGTCCTCAGCAAAATGATCTAAAATTATTTAAAAAATCAACCACACAAGTGATTCAATTGTATTTTAATCTTCCAAATGAATTTTGATAGAGATTTATCAGCATATTATACATTTAGAAAGAAATTAATCTACTTTTTAAAGATTTTATTTATTTATTTGACAGAGAAATATCACAAGCAGATAGAGAGGCAGGCAGAAAGAGAGAGAGAGGGAAGCAGGCTCCCTGCTGAGCAGAGAGTCCGATGCGGGACTCGATCCCAGGACCCTGAGATCATGACCTGAGCCGAAGGCAGCGGCTTAACCAACTGAGCCACACAGGTGCCCCATAGAAAGAAATTAATATTTTAAAATTCAAAAAGAAGCTACATAAACAACACTTCAGAAAGGTCAATGGTAAAATGTGTGAGGAGAGAGATACTTTATTAATTAATGAATTTATTTTTCATTCTTTACTAGACATACATTTATTATATTTGATACTCAACCACAGACTACTAGCATTCTGATTTAGTTTATTATTACATCTAAGCTAAATGATTTATGTGTAAATGTACTAAATTTGATATTATATAGCTGTCTAGCAACTTCTATTTTCCTGCTAAGATATGTGCAATTTTATTCTCTTTGATGTTGAAGAAAATCTATAGTGAGATCCAGTTTTCTTTTAAAAAATTGTTTTAGAGATATAGCTTATTATTCATGGACTCTGGACTAGAAACAAATTCAAATAGATTCAGCATTCAGATCAATTGCAGCATATATATTTTTAGGTGATAACATTTTATTAAAAAGTTTTCTGAAAGAGCTTAGAAAAAAATAACACTTGAAGAATAATACCAATTCATATGAATTAATAAAAAGAAAGCCTAAACTTGTTAGGATATTTTTGTGACATGGAAATGGTTTATTTTTATAATATACTCAAAATTAATTCACTGTTCTTATGCTTGTTATTCAATCTTAATATATATCAATATTGTTTGCTTATATTAGCATAAACTTATCAAATTATGTATTAATTATGTAATAATCAGTGGCAGAAGTTGCCTGTTTGTTCCAACTTATAAAACACATTATTCTTCTTATTAAACACATACATTTACTTAATATTTACTAATATTTACTTACTTAATATTTACTAATATTTACTTAATAATAAATTAATAATAAATATAAATCATTGACAAAACTTCCTTTGAAAAAACTAAAATGATGGTCTAGTGTTATCTAACAGGGTCCAAATTTGATCTTGCAGCTTCCATAATATTTTCAGCATTCTTTATATTAAACAACCCATCAATTTCACTTTTTAAAAATCCTATTAGGAGAGAAAACATATTTCTCTTATTTTTTGTTTGTTTCTTTGTTTATTACAGTTAAGCCTTTGCTACCAGTAAGTTGCAATCTTTAAACACTGACTGATCAGAATGAAAATATACAGGAACAAGGACATCTACAGAGGCTTTGTGAAGACCCTTGAAGAAATTACAGTTGACCTTTGAACAATTTGGATATGAACTGCATGGGTCCTCTAATAGGTGGATTTTTTTTTGTTGTTACAAATACAGTACTGCAAATGTTTTTTTTTCTTACAATTTAATAATAATATTTTCTAGCTTATTTTATTATAGGAATACAGTATATAACACATATAGAAAATATGTGTTAATACACTATGTTATTGGTAAAGCTTCTGACCAGCAGTAGACTATTAGTAGTTAAGATTTGGTGGGAGTCAAAAGCTGTATGTAAATTTTCGACTATGTGGGATATGGGTTCTCTTAACCCCCACATTGCTCAAAAATTAACTGGATTTACATCTGGAAATTTAAATAACTTTGTAGTTTTAATAAAATGAGGTATGTGTCAGTGCTAAAAGCATTGTATCTTGGCTCTTGACAACCACACAATAAAGAATTAGAGATCAATGCCCAAAGTGAAAGCAGAAGGCAGGTTTATTAAAGCAACAGCACACTATCTAAGGGAGAGCAGGTGGTATTCCATGAGGTGGAGCTGGCCCTTACTTTGTTTTGGGATTGGATATTTCTTGGTCTTTTTGAAGTGGGAGGAGCTTCAACATGCAGTGGAGTGATCTCTAATGGGGGCTGCTTCCAATCATTTGGGGGACTCCTACCACAGGTTGGGAAGAGGAGTTGTTGTTGTCACTTTTATTTTATTTTTTTCAGGGTTCCAAAATTCATTGTTTATGCACCACACCCAGTGCTCCATGCAATATGTGCCCTCCACAACTCCCATTAACAGGCTTACCCAAACCTCTGCCCCCTCCCCTCAAAACTCTCAGTCTGTTTCTCAGAGTCCACAGTCTCTCATGGTTTGTTTCCCCCTCCAATTTCCCCCCACTCACTTCTCCTCTTGATCACCCAGTGTCTTCCGTGTTATTCTTTATGCTCCACAATTAAGTGAAACCATATGAAAATTGACAATCTCTGCTTGACTTATTTCACTCAGGATAATCTCCTCCAGTCCCGTCCATGTTGATACAAAAGTTGGGTATCCTTCCTTTCAGAAGGAAGCATAGTACTCCATTGTAAAAATGGATCATATCTTCTTTATCCGTTCATCCATTGAAGGTCATCTTGGTTCTTTCCAAAGTTTAATGACTGTGACCATTGCTGCTATAAACATTAGGGTACAGATGTCCTTTCTTTTCACTGCATCTGTATCTTAGGGGTAAATACTCAGTAGTGCAATTGCAGGGTCGTAGGATAGCTCCAATTTTAATTTCTTAAGGAGTCTCTACACTGTATCCCAAAGTAGCTGCACCAACTGGCATTCTCACCAATAGTGTAAGAGGGTTCCCCATTCTCCACATCCTCTCCAACCCTTGTTGTTTATTGCCTTGTTAATTTTGGCCATTCTAACTGTGTAAGGTGGTATCCCAATGTGCTTTTGATTTGAATCTCCCTGATGGCTAATGATGATGAACATTTTTTCATGCATCTGTTTGCCATTTGTATGTCTTCTTTGGAGAAGTGTCTGTTCATGTCTTCTGCCCATTTTTTGACATGATTATCTGTTTTGTGTGTGTTGGGTTTGAGGAGTTCTTTATAGATCTTGGATATCAGCCCTTTATCTGTAATGTCATTTGTGAAAATCTTCTCCCATTCCGTGGGTTGTCTCTTCATTTTGTTGACTGTTTCCTTTGCTGTGCAGAAACTTTTGATCTTGATGAAGTCCCAAAAGTTCCTTTTTGCTTTTGTTTCCTTTGTCTTTGGGGACATGTCTTGAAAGAATTTGCTGTGGCCAGTGTCCAAGAGGTTACTGCCTATGTTCTCCTCTAGGATTTTGATAGATTCCTGCTTCACGTTGAGGTCTTTTGTCCATTTCGAATTTATCTTTATGTATGGTATAAGAGAATGGTTCAGTGTCATTCTTCCATACATAGCTGTCCAATTTTTCCAGCACCATTGATTGAAGAGGCTGTCTTTTTTCCACTATATAATTTTCTCTGCTTTGTCAAAGATTTTTTGACCATAGAGTTGATGGTCCATATCTGGGCACTCTACTCTGTTCCACTGGTCTACATGTCTGTTTTTATGCCAGTAGCATGCTGTCTTGGTGAACAAAGCTTTGTAGTAAAGCTTGAAATTAGGCAACATGATGCCCCCAGTTTTGCTTTTTCTTTTTCAACATTCCCTTAGCATTTCAGGGTCTCTTCTGGTTCTATACAAATTGTTTGGAATTGTTTGTTGTTGTTTGTTCCAGCTCTTTGAAAAGTTCCAGTGGAATTTTGATCAGGATAGCACTGAAAGTATAGATGGCTCTAGGCAGTATATACATTTTCACAATGTTTATTCTTCCAAACCATGCACGTGGAATGATCTTCATTCTTTTTGTGTCTTCTTCAGTTTCTTTCATGATTGTTCTGTAGTTCCTCAAGTACAGATCCTTTACCTCTTTGGTTACATTTATTCCAAGGTATTTTATGGTTGTTGGTGCTATAGGAAGTGGAATCAATTCTCTAATTTCCCTTTCTACAGAAATCAACTGATTTCTGTACATTAATTTTGTATCCTGCCACATTAGTGAATTGCTGTTATGACTTCTAGTAGTTGGGGGGGTGGAGTCTTTTGGGTTTTCTATATAAAGTATCATGTCATCAGCAAAGAGAGAGAATTTGACTTATTTTTTGCCAATTAGAATACCTTTTATTTCTTTGTGTTGTCTGATTGTTGTTTCTAGGACTTTTAGTACTGTGTTGAATAACAGGGTTTTGGACATCCTTGTCGTGTTCCTGATTTCAATTGGTAGGCTGTCAGCTATTCCCGTTTGAGGATGATATTCGCTGTGGGTTTTTCATAGATAGATTTTATGAAGTTGAGGAATGTTCCCTCTATCCCTGTACTTTGAAGTGTTTTAATCAGGAGTGGATGCTGTATCTTACCAAATGCTTTTTCTGCATCAATTGAGAGGACCATGTGGTTATTCTCTCTTCTTTTATTGATTTGTTCTATCACATTGACTGATTTGTGAGTGTTGAACTACCCTTGCATCCCATGCATAAATCCCACCTGGTCATGGTGGATAATCTTTTCAGTGTACTGTTGGATCCTATTAGCTAGGATCTTGTTGAGAATCTGGCATCCATATTCATCAGGGGTATTGGTCTGAAATTCTCCTTTTGGATGGTGTCTTTGCCTGGTTTGGGGATCAGAGTAATGCTGGATTCATAGAAAGAGTCTGGAAGTTTTTCTTCTGTTTCTATTTTTGGAAGCAGCTTCAGAAGAATAGGTGTTATTTCTTCTTTGAAAGTTTAGTAGAATTCTCTAGGGAATTCACCAGGTCCTGGGCTCTTGTTTTTTGGGAGGTCTTTGATGACTGCTTCGATCTCCTAACTAGATATTGGTCTATTCAGGTTGTCAATTTCTTCCTGATTCAGTTTTGGAAGTTTATAGGTTCCTAGGAATGCATCTATTTTGTCTAGGTTGCTTAACTTACTGTCATATAACTGTTACAACTGTTGATAATCATTTATGATGATTGTTTCTATTTCCTTGCTATTAGTCATGATCTTTCCCTTTTCATTCATAATTTTATTAACTTGGGTATTCTCTCTTTTCTTTGGATTAGTTTGGCCAGTAGTTTATCAATCTTATTGATTCTTTCAAAATTCAGCTTCTAGTTTCATTGATGTGTTCTACTGTATCTCTAATTTGTATCTCATTGATCTCTGCTTTAATCTTGATTATTTCCCTTCTTGCATGTGGGTTTGGCTTAATTTGTTGTTTATTCTCCAGGTCTTTAAGGTGTAAAGAGAGCTGGTTTATTCTGGAGTTTTCAGTTTTTTTGAGGGAGCCTGGTGGGAAGAGTTGTTTTTTACCTTAAAAGGTTTGTTCTGGAACCATCATGGCAACTCTTTTCCATGGGGATGGCAATGCAAATGCATTATGATAGATCTAGGGGTTACTCTGAGGTAGAGGTATAAGGGGAGATAATATTTTCAGTACCAGTGTCTCCTGGTTTGTTAGGCCCAGGATCTCAGAAGTCACAAAGTCGGGAGGTTGTGCCCTCAGTCTTCTAATGTGTAACCCATTTTTCACCATCCTTGCCTCTAACTCATCTCTCACTGCCCACACATTCAGATATAGGGGAATATTGATTGACAAAATATTAATTGCCAAATAACAGTAGTTGGAGAATAAGAAAAATGCAGGCACCTGATTATATAATATTACTTAAATAAAATATGTTTTTATAAGTGCTATTGGAAGTAATTCCTCAATACTTTAATCACACAGAATGATGGAATCCTAGATTTTTTTTCTTGAATTTACTAAGAAAAATTATCATGCCTCATGTATATTAAAATGGAATAGGGAAAATTAAAAATGGTTTTAAGTTGATTTGCGTGTGTTTTGCATATATGAGAGAGAAAGAGAAAGAGAGAAAAAGAGAAAGGGAAAGTCAGAGAGGTGGCTACAGTGAATTGATGAGTTGCAGGATAGATTTTAAAGTTTTGTCTTTTGCTTTCTACATTTCCTTTTCCTTAGGTTCAAGAGAACAATCAGTAATATCTCAGATGCCTGCTGGTAACCTCAGCAGAGAAGTTAGAGGTTCCCAGAAAATTAAAGATGAGATATAGTTTTCCTGACATAAGAAAAGTCATGTTTTGTCCTCAGCTATTTTTAATGATCTATACCCCACCTGTGTACTTGCCCAAGCACACTTCTTCCAAAACTTCCTGGGAGGTTCTTACAAAGAAATGCAAAAATCTCACTAGTTAAGGATTTTGAGGGAATAAGGCAATGGGAAAACTAACAGTCACCACCAGACCAGGAAATAGCCTAAGCTATTGAGACAATAAATCAGTGGAAAAACTCCTAGTGCTATTTCAAAAGTAATCAAGGCCTTGCATTCCTTGTCCCAGAAAATGAGCCCAAGACCCCATCTAGTTTATATCTGCTCTTGAAGCCTGCAGAGTCCCTTTCCCTTGTCCAACAGTTACCTCTGCTTTATTCTAACGTTGAAGTTTCTGCCCTCGGTGGAATACAAGCTTCATTCAGGTGAGCGTGCAATACATATTGAACAAATAAATATGTGGATGTGCATGCATCCACAACCTTATGACCAACCATACACGGGATAATAAAACTCTCCCTTCTGAATATTCATCTTAAATACTAAATAAAAATCCCTCTCCTGTTCAAACAGTCAAGGCTTTGGAACTTATTCCCTGTGATCTCCTTGTATGTTGTAAACAAAGATTCCTTTGTTTGACAACTCCACCTGTTTCTGTGATTCACCAAAGACTGACCTCAGTTAGTTCAGTTACTGTAATGGCTTTCACTACTCTGATTCTACCTCTGCAAGTCTCCAAATTTAACTATTTTTTTCTCCCAATTCCGCATGTTCTTGGCTTAAATTGCAACTCTGAAGAGATGATTTGCTTGTTTAAAAAAAAATCAAGAAAAGGGAGTAGTAGTCAACATTGTTACTTGGAACTTCCTGCCCTAAGGGGCTCTCCTGTTGTTTTTCTTTGACTTCCTGGACTAAAAGGACAGAAATTTGGCAATACATCACTCCCCAATCCAGATTACTGACAGAACAGTTTATACTCTTAGAAAAGTATTAGTTTAAAAGATCACATGATTAAATACTCAAGCATGTAGTGTAATATTGTGGTTTACAAGAAATATATTTTGGTCATCTGAATATTTGGTTTTCAACCATGGCTACTGACTCACAGCTCCTAAAACTCTTGGAGTTTCCTGTGATAAGGGTGAGAGAGGTGTGTTTTGTTATGTTAATGAAGTGACCTTCAGACCTCACTCAAGGGCAAGGGCTGTTTGCCTGAAGGACCAACCACTTGGTGAAAGCCTTTATAACTTTTTGCCCAACATGCCTCCCCTTCCCCCAATTCAGGATTATCTGAGGAGGGAAGAGGAGCTGGAGATTAGATCAGCAAATGACAATGATTTAGTCAGTCATGACTATGTCATGAAGCCTCCACAGAAAACCTGAAAGGACTGGGTTCAGAAAGCTTTTAGTTTGTTAAATGTATGAAAAGGCAGGAAGGGTAGCAGTCTTACAGAAGGTAATAGAAGCTCTGTGCCCATTCTCCATACCTTGCCCTGTGTAATTCTTTATCTAGCTATTGGTTTAAATCCTCTATTATATCTTTTAATAAGCTGGCAAATATAAATTAAGTATTTTTCTGAGTTTTGTGAGTCCCTGTAGCAAATTAAAAGATCGTAAGAAATAGGCCACTTGGACCTCCAACCTATAGTTGCTCAGTCACAAGCACAGGTAATAACCTGGGGCTTACAGTGAGACTGGCATCTGAGGTGGGGTCGGAGATAGTCTTGGAGAACTGATCCCTTAACTGATGAAATCTTACGCTATGTTCAGGTAGATAGTGTCAGAATTTAGTTGAATTCTTGGAGACCCTGCTGCTGTCTGAAAATTATTTGGCATTGTTGGTATGATGTCCTAAAACTCAAAAAGATATAACTACCTCAAAATAAGAATAAGGTTGACAGCTTATATATAATAAGTGAGTATATCAGGGATTTAAAATATACCCAATAAATAGTGTAAGGAAATAAGGAAAGATTTTGAAATAAAAACAAGAATAAGAACCTAGTGGTACTAATAGATTAAATATATGTAATCTAGTTGAATTAAGAATACAATGGATAGAATACGTAATGGGTTCGATAGAGATAAGAAGTCACTTAAGGATATAGTCATCTGGATACCAGCAAAGCATTAAAATTATCAATATAAAAGAGATGTAAGATGTAGGTGATGTGTGTGGAACAAAAGCTAGAGAAAAAATTAGATTTCCTTACTACTCATAGCCTGTTGACAAGTCCTTGAAGTTCCTCTGGGGACTCAGCTGCTTCAATGTGGACAAGTCCACTCAGGGCAAAAAGCATTCTTAGTCCACCCCCCAGGATACTGAAAATCTACTTTCACATGTAAAAATTACTTTGGAAACTTCTTTATCTCTACTCCCCACCCCTGCCCTCAAGATATACATTGGCAATCATCTCCCAAGCATATACCCACTGATACACATCAGAAGAGTCTCTTCCCTGGGTTTTTACTAAATAGTAATAAATGACCTTTCCCTAACAATAGCTAGCCCCCTCAAGGTCCTGGAAACCTTGTTTATAAAATACCTTGGAGGCTTATGCTATCCCTAACCTCCTCCCAAATTGAAAGTATATAATCAGCCACTCTTCATGACCTCTCTCTCTCTCTCTACTCCAAATAAATAAATAAATAAATATTTTTAAATAAAATAAAATAAATGACTTTTTTTTAAATGAAAGAAAAAAAAAGGAAAGAAATATTTGAATATTAATGTACATCTATTTCTCAAGCATAAAATAGTCAAGACACTGGATTAAAACTTACATACAAGAAAAGAAAAGAATATTCATAACTATAGTTGACTCTAGGAATACCAAACTAGGGCATACATACCAAAGACAAAAAAAAAAATCATAAGTGTTAGAGAGAAAAAAAATAATTCATTAATAAAGAAACAAGAATCAGACTGACAGAAAATTTTTAAATAACATCAGATATAAAAAAGAATGAAGTAATAGCTTTATTATCTTGAAAAAAATAATCACAAATGTAAACTTTTAGATCCTTATAAAATGTCATTGGAATAGGAAGGCATAATAAAAAAAATATTTTCAGGAATACAGACCACAGATAATTTGCCTTAATTTGTGTAGGCAGCACTTAAATACTAATATTATTTTAACAATTAAAATGTACTCTATGACCTATGGGGTGGAGGAAAAGAGGACGACCAAGTCATCTTGAAATAATTCAGTCTTATGAAAAAGTAAAAATATAGAAAAAAAGACTTGAAGAAAAGAGAGATAAAACATATGCATAATAAAAATAAATAAATAAATAAACAACTGGAGTGCCTGGGTGACTTAGTCGGTTCAAGTATCTGCTTTCAGCTCAGGTCATGATCCCAGGGTCCTGGTATTGAGCCCTGCATCAGACTTCCTGCTCAGTGGAGAGTCTGCTTCTCCCTCCCATTGAGAAAAAAATTTTTACTTATTTATTTGAGAGAGATAATCTTTAAATTTTACTTATTTATTTGAGAGAGAGAGAGAGAGAGAAAAGAAAAACATGCACACTGCACGGGGAATAACAGAGGGAGAGGGAGAAGCACCCCACTGAGCAGGGAACCCCCTGCAGGGCTCTATCCCAGGACCCGGGTATTATGACCTGAGCTATAGGTAGACACTTAAGTGACTGAGCCACTCAGGTACCCCAATGAATACAATCTTTAAAATAATAATAATAATAATAATAATAATAAAGATATAATATTTCAGATAGTATGATTTCTTTTTAATGTAAGACTTGGTATAAAAACAGGATGACATACTTGTCTAATTATGACAAAAGACTTTGATAAGTTTAGATGCAGTAGTATGTAAAAAATTTAACCTCTTTCATTAACTGATAATTTAATTAGATTAAATAAGAGACATCAAAATTTAGAGAATTTAATAGTCCTGATCTATTAATAAATGTAGCCATCCTGACCCCAAAACAATAGTCTTCAGTAAGTATATAAGCATAAGTTGAACATTTACACAAACAGGCCATTATTTAGGCCAGAAGTATATGCCAATAAATTCCTAGAGTTAAATATCAGGCTATATTTTCCAAGAATAAGGCAATAAAATTAGAAAACAATGACCAAAATATTAAATTCATATAATTGGAAGTTAACTTCATACCTATAAAGAAATAATACAGCTAATTCAGAAATTTTTAGAATTACAGTACAATGGTAATATCAACTCTCAAAATGAGTATCGGACAGGTGGGGCTAGGGAGGAAGAGATCCATAGGGAACTTTGTGAACAGGCTCTCAGAAATCCCCAAAATGTGGTGTGGGAAAACCAGAGTAAAGAGATAAATTGGACCACCCTACCCCAGGGAAGAGCACCCTGATCTAGGCATGTGGGATGGAGGACCACCCTGCCCTAGGTGTATGGGGTGGGTCATGTGGGGTGGGTGTCTCTATGATAATCACCTGTAACCAAAAAAGAATAATCAGACCCTAAAAAGGAGGTAAGCCATTGAAGGAGATATTGATAGAGACGTTAAAAGGATTAAAGTTGCCTGGTTACCTTTTTATAAAAAAATAAACCCTGAAGGCACTCATTGTTAACTGTGTGGGGACCCCTCTTAGTTGTGAGAGCTTTTTCTATATATTCACTTGATAAACTTCTATCACGTACTCACTCTCCATTGCCCACGAGATTCCTTCTTTGACTCAAAGAGAAGAAACTAGCTCTCCCACATCATTCCCTAGAGTTAAGCATCAGGCTATATTTTCCAATGATAAGGCAATAAAACTAGAATATAATGACCAAAATATTAAGTCCATGTAACTGGAAGTTAACTTTATACCTAAAAAGAAATAATACAGCTAATTCAGAAATATTTAGAATTACTGTACTATGGTAATATCATTTGTGAAAATAAGTGACAATAATTAAAGGTATTAAGGAAATCTAAAGGTTTAATTTTATTAATTCAAAAGAAAAACAAAACAATACAACAAAAACACCAAAGCATAAAACAAAAACAAAACAAAACAAAACAAAAAGAATATAAAGGCATAACCTAAGAACGACAGCAGTAATAACAAAATATTATAGAAACAAACAAGTTTGTGGAATAGGTTAATAAAAAATATTTGACCAATGAGTACTGGTCAGGAATACTCAGAGATGATGAAGATAAAATAAAATACTAAATAAAATGTATAAAAACTAAATTATAGACCTAAGAAACTGATTAAAAATGCTTCTAGAAAAAGAGTCTAATTTTAAGACATTAAAATTAATAGCACCATAGAGAAAACTGTATTTGTGACATAGGGGATCAATTAGAGATGATAAAGTATTTCCTTAAATATCAAAGATAACAATTAGACTCAGGGCTCAGTCAGCTAAGCCTCTGCCTTCACCTCAGATCATGATCCCAAGGCCCTGAGACTGAGCTTGACTCCCTGCTTGGTGGGGAACCTGCTTCTTCTTTTCCCTCTCCCTCTGCAGCTTCCCCTGCTTGTGCTTGTTCTCTATCTCTCTCTCAATAAATAAAATTTTAAAAGTTAAAAAAATTAAGAAATAAGCATCAAAGATAAATCCATAAGGTAAAAATATTTATTAACTTGATTAATTAATTTATATTAAAATTAAATATTTCCTTACAATTAAGTACAGTGTGGAGAAAAAGTTAATAGACAACTGACATAGGAATGAACAATACTTAAAATATTTAAAACTGACAACGAATTATTAGATTTAGACTCCATGATGATCTCTATGTATGTGCATATAAAACACCTTAAAATACTTTGTAGGAATGTGCTACAAAAAATTAAAGAGACAGGGAGATAAAGGGGGAAAAAAATAGCTCAACTTGAAATGACTAGTTGGTTGCCACTGTGTTTTATTTACATTTTCCACCACTTTTTTGGTCAATGAAACTATTTTACATGTATCTATTATTATCTTGTAGGACATGTTACACTAATATCATTATTAATGAAGTTGAGAATAAGAATATGATGCCTCATTTCATCATAATTGTTAAAAATGATCCCTGAAGCTGGTAAATGCAGGAAGCCAGAAACAGAAATAATAATTAGCACCAGTTCAAAAGCTTGTCCACCTGGAACCCGTAAAAAAATCCAACTAGATCCTGAAAATAATGAGTGATTTGAGGAAACTGGACAGGGATATAGATTTCCAGATGCTTTTTACTTATAATGGCAATAGCAACTTAGACAATGTAATGGAAAAAAATCTATTAATTGGCAGTAGGAAAATTATTAAAAAAAATATAAACCATAAGCCAATGAACTTGGGAAAATTATGAAGAATCTACATAAACATAAAAAGAAACAATATGTATTTGCCAAGGCACATTCATATTTTTAAAAATAAATTAAAAGGGGGCTTAAGTGGGTAGGAGAAGAATAAATGAAACAAGATGGGATGGGAGGGAGACCATAAGTGACTCTTAATCTCACAAAACAAACTGAGGGTTGCTGGGGGGAGGGGTTTGGGAGAAGGGGGTGGGATTATGGACATTGGGGAGGGTATGTGCTTTAGTGAGTGCTGTGAAGTGTGTAAACTTGGTGATTCACAGACCTGTACCCCTGGGGATAAAAATATGTTTATTAAAAAAAAAAAAAAGGGGAATCTTTCTGCCCTTCAATAGACAAATGGATAAGGAAAATGTGATCCATATACACTATGGAGTATTATGCCTCCATCAGAAAGGATGAATATCCAACTTTTGTAGCAACATGGATGGGACTGGAAAAGATTATGCTGAGTGAAATAAGTCAAGCAGAGAGAGTCAATTATCATATGGTTTCACTTACTTGTGGAGCATAACAAATATCATGGAGGACATGGGGAGTTGGAGAGGAGAAGGGAGTTGGGGGGAATTGGAAGGGGAGGTGAACCATGAGAGACTATGGACTATGAAAAACAATCTGAGGGGAATGAAGTGGTGGGTGGGTGGGAGGTTGGGGTACCAGGTGGTGGGTATTATAGAGGGCACAGATTGCATGGAGCACTGGGTGTGGTGCAAAAATACTGAATACTGTTATGCTGAAAATAAATAAATTTAATTTAAAAAAAAGAGCTTTTAGAGTACTTGCCCTTTGATAATTTAGCAAAAATTCCCTGTAAAATTGAAAACATTTTATTTTCTGTGGAATAATTTTTCTACCAAATACCTTCTCTTAATAAATATTGTATTTTTAGAGATTGTAAAAAAAAATAAGTTAAAAGGGGAACAATATGCCATAATACATATATCAATGTTTTTCATAGAAGTTTAGTATAAAAAATAAACATTTTAAATAATTTATTTGAAAATTGATATCACATATCTGAAAAAGTTGGAAGAAGAAATGGATAACCATGACTAAACAAATGTAGCAAAAAAATGATTTACAATAATAGATAAAAGCTATTCAAAAATGCAGTGAATATTGGCCAAAGCTTAGAAAAATTTATAAAATATAAAATGTAAAATGAATTCATAAATGAAAAATAGAATCCCATTAAATCTAATTTGGAAAGAACTAATAATTTTTTTTTGCCTGAATCTGCTCTGCCTTTTATTAGGTGGGACACTGACCAAGCCCACTCAGCTCCTCTCTCATGCCCAGTAATAGTAAAGTCAGGGACATTAATTACTTCTGGGATGAATTTTAACCACTGTGGATAGGATGCAGAAGCCAGTGGGTTAAACAGATTCTTTCTTGTTTCAGGAAAATAATTCTGAGATGTATTCTGTGCATTAGGATTGATGCTCAGTTGTCCACAATCATAATCCACTCAGTCTGAACACATATATGTTTCTCCTGGACCACTTAGCTCTTCTCATTCTCTCCTCTTCCATGTGATCAAATCGCAAAATAATTATTTAGGTTGTGTATGCAAGTCCTGATTTTGAAGGGAAACTCAGTTACAGAAGGAGATGAAAATAAAGATACAGGAAAAAAATAGTGCACTTGGGTGACTCAATTAGATAAGCATCTGACTCTTGATTTCAGCTCAGGTTGTTATCTCAGGGTGATGAGATCAAGCCCCTATAGGCTCTGTGCTGGGCAAGGAGGTTGCTTAAGATTCTCTCTTCTTATCCCTTTCCTTCCACCCCTCACCTCCCACACTGTCTTTCTCTTAAATAATAAGCACTGCTAAACTATCTTAGATTCTGTACCTTCTCTCCAGCCATGAACCTATCACTGTCTTTAACTCTTGAAAACTTCATTAGACAAATTAATGTGGTGAAGGAAGTAATATGAGAAAGCCTATTAATCTGATGAGCATGGAACTGAACAAACCCTATAGATACTTTCCCTTTGACTTCTAACCTATCAATACCTACAGTGAGTTACATACACTCAAGATTATTGTTTTTATTGTATACTTCATATATTCATTAATTTTTGACTCGTTATCATTTTGTTGAAGTGTTAAACTACGGTAATAAACAAACTTTTAATTAACTTTTTTCCTCCTATGATACAAATATAACTTGCACTTGCGCTTTAGCTAATTTTATATTCTAAAATTGCCAAAACAAAATGATCAAGGTTTCTAGATTATTTACTGTATTTTATACTATAGAATATTGTTCTATCTCTTCTGTATAAAGAAAATAAATGCTTGGGGCTCTTGGGTGGCTCGGTGCATTAAAGCCTCTGCCTTCTGCTCAGGTCATGATCCCAGAGTCCTGGGATAGAGCCCCCCATCAGGCTCTCTACTCAGCAGGGAGCCTGCTTCCCTTCCTTTCTCTCTGCCTGCCTCTCTGTCTACTTGTTATCTCTGTCTGTCAAATAAATAAATAAAATCTTAAAAAAAAAAAGAAAATGCATGCTTGATAACTAAATGAATGCTTTACTGAACAAATTAAATATGGCAATAGCATTTTATTTTATCATGCTTTACATATTAAACTATAATATTATATCACTGGTCTACAAATAATCTACTCGCATAGTCATTTGGAAGCTTTTAGCAAAAGAATTCTTCCTCCTGATTGTAGTATAAAAGCCACAGAAATATATAGAAGACTCCTAGGATAGAAAGTTAAGTCCAGTTATCCGTGATGCCTTGAGTAGGACCTGACCTATGTATGTCCTGGGATGCAGTAGTAACTGTTACATGTGATAGGATTATATTTAATATATACAGTTTCACTTACTTCACAAAGGAGATACAAATTTGAGAACAAAATATTTGATGAATCTATAAAGTCTGTATCTATTTGTAACCAATGTGATAGAATTAAGATGTTAATTTGAAAAAATATTTCATTGAAGACATACACATATTCAATTGTTTTTATATATATAAACAGCATTATTATTTATGTAAATAAATGCACTGTCAGTAAAATCCATTTACTTATCAATCATAAGGGTAATTTTAAGTACTAAGAATAAGAAATATGTGAAAAGATAAGTGTTCAAGAGTGCAATTTGTGGTAATTAATACAATATGATAGGCTCATAAGAAAGATATATTACTTGAACTTAAAAGCTTCTATACTTAAGCAATGAACACTTGAAATTTGTAATTAGTCTTGCTGCAGTTTTTCCCTGCAATTACTGCCCTTCCCCAGAAGTTCATTAAGAATTTCTGTGAATGTCCTTGTGTTTAATCTCATTCATGGATTCCACAGCTGCTCACAAAACAAAGCCAAAAAGAGAGGTGACTCTATGTGGCACTCCATCCACAAGCAATACATTCATAAATAATTAAAAAGCTCTCTACTTCATTTGTTACCCATTCAGCTGATAATTTAAATGAGTAACTGAAGCCATTTTATCAGCACTTTTAAAAGAATGTGACTCAGAAACTTCACAGTGCTATTTAAGAAGAAATGTTCCTGTGTTAAGGTTTTTATTTTGTTTAAATCAACAAAATAATTTTCAAATATTAAAAGCAAATGTCTTCTTTTCCTCCAAGTTTTCTTGCTATGTCAAAGTTATAAATAAATACAATACAATCGTATTTTGAGTAGTAGATAAAAACAAATGTTTTGAAACTGTCTGTGGGTTGAGAGTCTGGGTTAACTTGTATAAATATCTGAACTCAATGTATTTAGACTTTATTAGATGGTTTTTTTAATTAGACTATTTAAAAATACATGCTCAGATAATGACAACATTATTTTATTCATTTTAATAAATAAATAATTTTATTTAATTACTTTTAGATATTTATTTATTAAATTAATGATTTAATATATAATAATCTAAATTTGAAATATTTTAAATTCTAAAATATATTTATTTAATTAAATTGATATATTTAATATAAATATTCAATAAATTATTTAATCATCATTATAATTATGATATACATTACTGTGTAATAATTGCATTTTAATAAATAAATAAATGTATTATTTACATTATTTTATTTTATTTTATTTAGTTGACAAAGAGAGGGAGAATGCAAGCAAAGGGAGCTGCAGGCAGAGGGAGAGGGAGAAGTAGGCTCCCAGCTGAGCAGAAAGTTCAACCTGGGGTTCCATCCCATGACCCTGGGATCACCACCTGAGTCAAAGGCAGATGCTTAACTGACTGAGCCATCCAGATGCCCAAGGCTTTGTATTCTTAGCTTCTAAATATTGGTGCTGCTTCATCTCTGGAGTTAGTAAATTGATGTTGAGAATTCATATCAAAGAATTGATAGTAGCTGATAAACAGAAACATGTAATTTAGGGAGGAAAAAAAGAACAGAAGGAAGAGAAAGGCCAAAAGTCAAAAGCACATTAATATAAAATTTAATTAGATAAATAAAGCTGATATTCCTCAAGGGGGCTAATAAGAGAGCTGCAAAGAGCTGATAGGATTAGGAAAATTGTCCACTCCTGGTCATTTCATAATTTTAAACTATTCCTTATTAATAAATATACTTAGTTCCAGAAACACAACCACATAAGGACATTTCCACCAAGTTTCCTCTAACAGCATTTCCAAATTAGACGTTCAAACAATGTAGTTCGTTACATGCTGCATCTGTATCTTAAAGTTTAAACACTTTCTGTGACACATTTTCTAACAATTAAAAAATATATATATAGATATAGATATCTATCTATCTATCTATCTATCTATCTATATATATATAGAAACCTTATACCTAAATGGAAAAAATATATATATATATATAGAAACCTTATCCCTAAATGAAACCTTATCCCTAAATCCTTTCTTTGTTTATTAGCTTAAATAGGTAAATTAACAACAACAACAAACAGCTAATATTATAGAGATAGGAACAATTTACCTTTTCATTGATTGCTATTTTCTAAAAATTCCTATTTTATTTTTTTCTCAAGTTGGTCATAATAATTTTCTAAATCTCCTGCCTTATTCAATTTTTTTCTTTTAGTGGAAATCTCTATTTTATATTTATTTTCTCTTCCTCCACTCTTTGCTCTAATAATTCAATGTATTCTTAGATTTTCTGTTTTTCTCTTTATCCAGACATATCTTTTCTTTCTTTCTTTTTTTTTAAATAATCTGATTTGCTGGCATTTTACATCAA
This sequence comes from Mustela nivalis, assembly GCF_964662115.1. Taxonomy (NCBI): domain Eukaryota; kingdom Metazoa; phylum Chordata; class Mammalia; order Carnivora; family Mustelidae; genus Mustela; species Mustela nivalis. The sequence continues at coordinate 142,569,944 of NC_139025.1, forward strand.
TACATGCTTTCTTATGGATGTTAGAAATGTCTGTGGAACTACTAGAAGAATAAACTTTTTTACCTTTAAGAAGTTTACAGTCGAGAGTGCCTGGGTGGCTCAGTTGGTTAAGTGTCTTCCTTCAGCTTAGGTCATGATGCCAAGGTACTAGGATCCAGTCCTGCATCAGCTGCCTGCTCAACAAGGAGTCTGGTTCTTCCTCTCCCTCTGCCCCTCCCCGCCCACTCTCTCTCTCTCTAATAAATAAATAAAATCTTAAAAAAAACCTTACTGAAATCTGAGACTGAATTACTAAATTCAGTCTTAATATAAGACAGCTAAACAAAGCAATGATCACAACTGGAAAATTTAGTCAGATCATGGTTTAACATTTTTGGTTGACACAGGACCACTTTCAGTAACAACATTCCCTAAATATCAATTTCTTTTTAAGGCAAAAAATTTTGACAAGAAATTCAGATCCTTCTCATCATTTTCACATCAATTTAATGTGACATCCTTGGAGTATATAATCAAATATGTAATTATTCTATCTGTTGCCTTGTATATTGCCTGTATCTTTTCCAGACTCAAAGTTCCATTGAGGTAGAGTTTTTTTTTTTTAAAGCAGAGATTTTTAAAGTGTTTGATGTATACAAGATGCTTAATAAGTGTTTACAAAACCTATGTATTTCAGAAGCCTTAAACAGGTGATATTCTAATGTAGGTGATATTCTAGTCATATCAAATAATTTGTAGGTTTCAGTCATGTAAATAACTACATTTCTCAGAGACAGAGAAACATACAAATTATCTGGGTCCAGTAGGATAATGCTAGTATGTGTGGTAAATTCTCTTATATGACCTTATTCTTGCAAGAATTGGTTATGTGGCAGAATAAAAAAGGTATCACTATCTTATACTTTATTATTTAAAGAGATTTATGGAATTTGTTAACCCTTTGTTTCAGTGGACCCAATTTCCGTGGTAATGGTGAGAGGAAAGTAGGCAATGTAGGCGGCAGAAAAATCTCCTACAAGGCACTATAAATTAAGGCTTGTTCTAGATCATGGGTCTGTCCAAAAGGCAATGTTAAGGGGTAGGGTGGATGATGAATGCATTGTGGACTTATAACTATAAGATTAATACTGTTATGCCCCAATAATGGGTCTATGATTAAAGGAGCAAGACTGATATAAAGCAAAGGTCAAGCAAAGCTTTATTTGACACCAAGCATCAAGAATCTAACCGAACGTTTGGGGCCACACCACTTACGAGAGAAGGCAACCCTTCTCTGTTTCACAGTCTAGCTTTTAAGGGCAAAGGCCATGCGGTCAGGCCTGGCCACGCACAGGTGACCAATGAGATTTTAACACACACAGGAAACTCCATAGTGATGCTAGGTGACCAATTGAGGTACAATTTACCCTAGTATAGACATTTGACCCAGCCTATTGTACCTTGATTAGGATTGGTGCCAAAAAGGTTCCCAAAGGGCGGAGGAGTGGGGCATACGCCTTAGTATCTAGGGAGACAGTATGCAACACCTCCCCCACCCATCCCACTGATTGATATCTCCACCTGGCCTGACCCACCCTTGTATATGGGCTTTGTTACCTGGAGCTGATATCCAGGACTTGTTTTTAACTGAATCCCCGGGGGAAGGGGAGCAAGGACACTTTAAGGGTTAAACAACGTTTTTGTTTAACCTCAATGAAAGCCTCTTGCTAAAATATAAAAATATAAAATAGGTCCTTACATTACAACAACTCAGTAGGGAAAGTCCCAGTGTGGTGATAAATGAAGTGATGTAACTTGCATTGCACATTTTATTTTTAAAACGTGTAAGTCGTATTTTTCCCTGCCCTGACATCATACTTTATCTTCATCACTGTCTACTAGTTTAAAACTAGTTAAACAAACTCAACAATTTTTTAAAAAAATATTTTATTTATTTATTTGAGAGCAAAAGCGAGAGAGAGAGAGAGAGAGAGCATGAGCAATATGGGGCTCGATCCCAGGACTCTTGAAATCATGATCTGAGCCAAAGGCAGACACTTAACTGACTGAGCAAATGAGACTCCCACAAATTCAACAATTTTATAAAATTTTTATTTGTTGGGGTGCCTGTCTGGATCAGTCAGTAAAACATGTAACTCTTGATCTTGAGGTTGTACGTTTGAAATCCACCTTGGGTGTAGAGGTTGTTTAAAAATAAAATCTTTAAATTTTTTTTTCATTTTTTTATTTAAGCCATTGTATGGCAGTGTTGATCACTGTATTGTACACCTGAAACTAATATTAACCTTATTTTACCTAACTGGAATTTAAATAAAAACTTTAAAAATAAAATAATAATAATAATAATAATAATAATAATAATAAAGAGGAAAAATTATTTGGCAGGCAATGTTCTTAATTGCATTATTATTGATTATTATCATAGTGTGTGTGTGTCAGTGGGAAGTGGCTGGTATTACAGTGAGTTCCATATCTGTGTTACACTGAGGTCCATATCTGTAGTCAGTCTTTTTTTTTCTTTTAATTATTTTCAGTGATCCAAAATTCATTGTTTATGCACCACACCCAGTGCTTCATGCAATAAATTCCCTCCTTAATACCCACCACTGGGCTCACCCAACCACCTGCCACCCTCCTCTTCAAAACCCTCAGTTTGCTTCTCAGAGTCCACAGTCTCTCATGGTTTGTCTCTCCCTCCGATTTCCCCCAGCACACTTCTCTCCATCTCCCAGTGTCCTCCACGTTATTCCTTATGTATTGAGTCTTATAAAAACTTTTATTTCTTTCCCTATTCTGCTTTGCATATGCTTACCTTAGATGTTAAAATGTTATAAACCTCTCCTGCCTGGTCCATTTTCTCTCTCTGCTCTCATGATTTCTCATGCTCTCCCTGCCAACCCCACATGCCTTACAATATCTGGATATGACTAATTTCTTCCTGAGCTGCTTTATTCTACTCTGCCATACAGTTGCCCTTCCTTCTTCTGTACCATAACTTCTATCCCCTGCATTTGTGCTTTAACAATACCTAATTCTTTTCACTACATATGTATCTTTGAGCTCAATACTCAGTAGTGCAATTGCTGGGTCATAGGTTAGCTCTATTTTACTGAAAAGTAGCGCCATATGCACCCCAGTGTTTATAGCAGCAATGTCCACAATAGCCATTCCGTTGAAAGACCCAAGATCCCCTTCAACAAACAAACGGATAAAGAAGATGTGATCTATGTATACAATGGTATATCACTCAGCCATCAGAAAGGATGAATACCCAACTTTTGCATCAACATGCATGGGACTGGAGGAGATTATGCTAAGTGAAATAAGTCAAGCAGAGAAAGTCAATAATCATATGGTTTCACTTTTTTGTGGAACCTAAGAAATAGCATGGAGGACATTAGGAGAAGGAAAGGAAAAATGAAGTGGGGGAATTGGAGGGGGAAATGAAACATGAAAAACTATGGACTCCAAGAAACAAACTGAGGGTTTTAAAGATGAGAAGGGTGTGGGGATGGGTGAGCCTGGTGATGGGTATTAAGGAGGGTACATATTGCATGGGGCACTGGGTGTTTTACACAAACAATGAATCATGGAACATTACTTCAAAAACTAATGGTAACGAACATAACATAATTAAAAAAAAAAAGGATGGGGACAATACCTAACACTCAATCTTTGCTAGTTTCTTGTTTACCTCCTTTTAAGAGTAAGCTCATTAGTGGTTTTTTGTTTGTTTCTTTGTTTGTTTGTTTTGTTCAACTAAAAGAAGAAAAATAATACACATTATTTTGAAAATTTTTTGAACAGTGTACAAACCTTAGTCAAGTCCACAATGTCTCATCTCTTCTTCCTCCTAACATGGCTAAGTTGAAAAACCCTTTATCTGGGAAAAGATCATCCTCCTGCTGCCTTGTGTAAGATTTTGGCTTTAGCTTAGGTTATCCTTTTTTTCCTTTTCTGAAAATACGTTGAAAATATTAATAGCCTCAGTTTCTTCTTCCAAAATATGACTGCTGCTTTACCAAGTGCAAAAGCAACCCATTTAGACCATAGTAAACAGCTTGGACCTACTTTTTTGGCTCATTGTTTTAGTGAGACAAGTGGAGTGAAGATGACACACCATTTCCAAATGTATTAATAATTGGTAGACCACACTTCTAAATTGAAGTTTTGTGGGCGCCTGGGTGGCTCAGTGGGTTAAGCTGCTGCCTTCAGCTCAGGTCATGATCTCAGGGTCCTGGGATCGATTCCCGCATCGGGCTCTCTGCCCAGCAGGGAGCCTGCTTCCACCTTTCTCTCTCTGCCTACTTGTAATCTCTCTCTATCAAATAAATAAATAAAATCTTTAATAAATAAATAAATAAATAAATAAATAAATAAATAAATAAATTGAAGTTTTGTTGCCATTAAACTACCACCAGACTCGCTATAATTACAGAGGTAAATTCTTTATATTTACTATATTTGAAACTACCATATAATACTAAAATAAAATTATGATTATGTGAAGAGTCTCTAATATTAAGAAGATGACTTTGAAATTATTGCTTATCTAAATGAAATTTCTCATTTTATAATCTTGTATAAGCTTCCGTTGTCATCTCCTATTTAAAATCTATTAGAAGGCACTCTTATTTTCCCTTAAGTGGGAAGTCAAATGTGGAACAAATTCATCACAAAGGAACTGATTTTATATTCCACTGAAGACCAGGTGGCTTCCTTGTGGCATTTTGCCTCTTGCATATTGTTCATCTCCTACAACAAATGGGGGTATGCTCTTTAGTAAACTAATTCAACTCAATTAGAGACATTGTCTTCAAGGGATAACATCATAGAGACTAGAATCAGAATCATACTTTTGGGAAAATTGGGCCCAGGTTTTGTTTTGTTTTAAGATTTTATTTATTTATTTGACAGACAGAGACCACAAGTAGGCAGAGAGGCAGAGAGAGGGGGGAAGCAGGCTCCCTGCTGAACAGAGAGCCTGATGCAGAGCTCAATCCCAGGACCCTGAGATCATGGCCTGAGCCGACAAAGGCAGAGGCTTAACCCACTGAGCCACCCAGGCACCCCTGGGCCCAGGTTTTGATGGCTTCTTCCCTCAATCTTATAAAACCTATTTGAACTCTACTGGATGCCAGAACTGCTCAAAAATATTTGGTTCCTTGTAATTTTAACCTTCCAGTATTCAATGCACCTGATCCATGTAATATCCTATAGTATTTTTGTCAAATGAAGACTCTCAAAGTGTGTTTCTTGGGAGACACTTTTCAATTGGTTGCTTACATTTCTGCATTTATTATTTGTTCTAGACCATCCTTTGAAGATGGTTGTATTGAATAGACTTGGAAGACAGAAATAGTATCTTTTTTTTTAACTTAACCTATTGTGTTTGCAAATATTATCGGCCTCTCTTTAGATTCTTCTTATGGGAACTGAGGCTCAGAACTGATATATAACTCCTACCCCTACACACACACACACACACACACACACACACACACAAATACTGTTAATATTCTGGCTACCTCTATTGCTGTGAATAATAAACTATATTATTTCTGAACCATGAGTCTGCATCTTCTATCAACACCCAAGAAACCATGGCAGACTCATACACCAGCTTTCAAATAAGGGAAAATAATCTCAGATGCTTTATATTTTTTGATAGTGTTACCTACTTCTGAACATATGACTTAACACATGTAAAGCTGGAGCCATTACCATTTAGAGCTTCTTCTGTGGAAGACCTATGCATTCACTAGTAAACAAAAGTAGTTTCATCTTTTTTTTTTTTTCCTCCTGGATACCATTTCCTCTCTCACACTGTTGCTCAAATTGGATGGAGTCTAAGGTCCTTTGAGGAAATTTTTGTTTAATGACTCAAAATAAAATAGGAAGAGTCTAAAGTGCTTAAAATAATTCTAGATAAAAGGTATAATATCATTCCAGAAAGGATAGTAATTTTATCTAACAACTGCCTGTTCACCCCTTTATTTGTTCATTAACTAATCTCCAAATTCCTGGCTAAATCCCTTTTGTATGCCAGAATGTGAGCTAAAACCTGGGTATTTTAAAAATGTTTTTATTTGAAATCCAGTTAGTTAACATATACAGTTGTATTAGTTTCATGTGTACAATATAATATATAACATTCAGTGCTCATCATGACAAGTGCCCTAATTAACCCGCATCACTTATTTAATCCATCACTCCTTTCAGATCCCCTCAAGTAACCATCAGTTTGTTCTCCATAATGAAATGTCTGTTTCTTGCTTTTTTCTCTTTCTATGTCTTATTATTTTCCCCTTTGCTTGTTTGTTTTGTTTCTTTTATTCCATATATGAGTAAAGGTATTTGTCTTTCTCTGACTGACTTACTTCACTTTTAGCATTATACTGTCTAGTTCCATTCATGTTATTGCAAATGGCAAGATTTCAGTCCTTTTTAATGCTGAATAATATTCCATTGTATATACATACCACTTATTCTTTATTCATTCATCAATTGATGAATACTTGGGGTCTTTCCATATCTTCGCTTTATAAAAAATGCTGCTATAAACATAGGGGTGCTGGTATCACTTTGAATAAGTTTTCTTATATTCATTGGGTAAATAAACACCAACAGGATTGTTGGATCACAAAGGACTTCTATTTTTAAATTTTATGGAAATTCCATACTGTTTTCCAGCATGGCTGTATCAGTTTGCATTACCACCAAAAGTTCACAATTGTGACTTTTTCTTTTCTTTTTTTTAAAGATTTTATTCATTTGACAGAGAGAGATCACAAGTAGAGAGAGAGAGGATGGATCAGGCTCCCCGCCTGGCAGAGAGCCCAATGTGGGACTTGATCCCAGGATCCTGAGATCATGACCTGAGCTGAAGGAAGAGGCTTAACCCACTGATCCACTCAGACACCCCCACAAGTGTTACTTTTCCACATCCTCTCCAACACCTTTTGTTTCTTGTAGTGTTGATTTTAGCCATTCTGACAGGTGTGAGGTGGTATCTCTTTCTAGTTTTGCTTTGCAATTTTCTGATGATACATGATGATGGACATCTTTTCATGTATCTACTGAACATTTGAATGTGTTCTTTGGGGAAACACTCGTTCATGTCTTCTATCCATGTTTTTATTGGATTATTTGTTTTTGGATGTTGACTAAAAACTGGATATTAAGTAAAAAACAAGACAGGTTTCCTTGAGCTTAAATTTTATTTGCATGAGTATCATTAACAGGAAAAAATATGCATATGTGTATGTACAAGTGTGTTTATGTATACATCTATCTATCTATCCTCTATCCCTATCTTCTAATTGTGGTAAATCCTGTAAGGTGGGGAATGGGATAGTCTGAGGAAATATGCTGCTGGATATATTGGGTAAGCAAATTTAATTGCACTCAGATGCATTGGATATAAGTGAATCACTCAAATGAGTTATTTAATATTATATAGAAACAATTAAAATTTTATATAGTTGAAAATAATAGGTAGTTAAAATAATTTTTGTTGTTTGTTGTTTTTGTGTCTTTTTTTGTTTATATATACTATGTTGTGAATGTTTGTGTCTCCCAAAATCATATTATGAAATCTAACTCTGGAAGTGATAGTATTAAAACATAGGGGCCTTTGGGAGGTGATTAGGTCATAAGTCGGATTACAGTCCTTTTAAAGGAGACCCCAGAGAGTTCTCTTGCTTCATTCATCATGTACGTTTACAGTGAGAAGATAGCCAACTATGAGGAAGTGGGCTCTTCCTGGATCTGCCCATTCCTTAATCTTGAACTTCTCAGTTCTAGAACTGTGAGAAATAAATTCCTGTTCTTTATAAGCTATTCAGTCTATATCATGTCTGTTATAGCAGCCTGCATGCAGAAGGACAATATGACCTAAAATGAGAGCAATAAATATAAAGTTTCAGTAAAGTCAGTTGGTACAATGTTTTTTTACTTAGAGAAGACATGCTGCTTCATGTTAAACCTTGATATTGTATATGTTTCTGGAAGGGCCACTTCTTACTCCTTTGTATGTTATCCACAAAGTCCAGAATGATGCCTTACATTAAGGTAATATTTTATAAATACTGTTGGAAATATATACTTCTCTAAAATCTTATTTTGCCTACAGATTACTTGGATCCACTTTGCCCTGTGTAGAATATTTGAAATATATTAAGAACAGAAAGTCTCTCTAAATAACATTTAGAATCATCATTAGTTTATGACTACTGACTCATTTGTTTATGAAGTGATACTTACTGCAAGAACACTGAAGTTCATAATATAATTTTTGAATTAATCACCAAGCTAGTTTATTATAACTTATGAAAAAATAATTTCTCATGTTGGTTTAATTCTGCTCTTGTGTTATGGTCATGACATTTCCATTAAAATAAAGTAGAAAATAAAAGTAAATAATAAATGAAAAATAAAAAATAATAAATAAAAAAATAAAAATAAATCTCTTGTGAAATGTTAAACTTTTCTTACTTATTTTGTTTTGCTTTTCCTCTACCATGCAGTCAAAGCTGTATTTTGCCGATAGATACAATTTTCTAGTTGCTAGGTTTGTTACTTTTGCTAAAATTTTCAAAATATAAGAAGTTGAATAGTCATGGATTGTTTACTAAACTCCTTATCTACACATACAAAAATAAAACAATGATGGTGACCTGCGTATTTCTAAAATTGTATTCTGTTTTTCCATATTATGTTTTACAATGTAATTAATAAAGATTCTGCATATATTAACACCCATCCCCTTCTATCTCATCCGTATGTCCATTACAGAGCATGTATGATTTCTATTCATTGCTATGTTGTGGTGACGGGATTGTCTGAAGTTGTTTACCTCTTAAAAACACAGCAAATTAAGTCCTTACCTATCAATAATTACTTTAACTGTAAGTGAATGGAATCATCCAGTTGGAAGACATAGAAAGGCAGATGATATGATACTATATGTGGAAAACCCAAAAGACTCCACTCCAAAACTGCTAGAACTTGTACAGGAATTCAGTAAAGTGTCAGGATATAAAATCAATGCACAGAAATCAGTTGCATTTCTCTACACCAACGATGAGACAGAAGAAAGAGAAATTAACCAGTCAATCCCATTTACAATTGCACCCCAAAACATAAGATACCTAGGAATAAACCTAACCAAAGAGGCATAGTATCTATACGCAGAAAGCTATAAAGTACTCATGAAAGAAATTGAGGAAGACACAAAGAAATGGAAAAATGTCCATGCTCATGGATTGGAAGAATAAATATTGTGAAAATGTCTATGTTACCTAAAGCAATCTACACATTTAATGCAATTCCTATCAAAGTACCATCAATCTTTTTAAAAGAAATAGAACAAATAATTCTAAAATTATAGTCATATTTTATCCTCCATTGTATCTAACTATATATATTTTTTTACACATAGGGTTTTTCTTCTAAAAAATTTGGGGTATAACTTCTCCGAATAGATCAAAATATACCCTTAATCTAGCTCCAGGATTGTTCTAGTGTCCAGCCTAAGCAAATTCTCTCCAGTTTATTTTTCATTATTGTCCCAAACAACTTGCTCTATCACTTATTTTTTAGAAATTAAATTTTTTTCCTCATTTTTATAGGTTTATTCCATCTCTTCATTGTGCCTACCCTTATATGTTTTTCATCCTTTAAAATCTTGGGAGGTAGTTTCTTCTAAGAGACCAAAATACCCCCATAATTAAGTGAGTGACCCAATTCTAATCACAAGTCTAGTGTATGTATATATATATTTTTTTTTCTTTTTTAATATTTTTTTCTTGTTTTCTTTTTTTCCCCTCGAACTTCTTTTTTATCCCCTTTTTTTCTCCCACAACTTGGAGTCTCTTCTGATTTGGTTAAAGCACATTTTCCCGGGGTCTTTAACACCCTTTTAGCATTTTATTTGCTCCTTTATATATTCTTATCTGCTCAAAATGACAAGGTGGAAAAACTCACCACAAGAAAAAGAACAAGAGGCAGTACCAAAGGCTAGGGACCTAATCAAAACAGACATTGGTAATATGACAGAACTAGAGTTCAGAATGACAACTCTCAAGGTTCTAGCTCGCCTCGAAAAAGGCATGGAAGATATTAGAGAAACCCTCTCCAGAGAGATAAAATCCCTTTCTGGAGAAATAAAAGAACTAAAATCTAACCAAGTTGAAATCAAAAGAGCTATTAATGAGGTGCAATAAAAAAATGGAAGTTCTTACTGCTAGGATAAATGAGGCAAAAGAATTAGTGATATAGAAGACCAAATGATGGAGAATAAAGAAGCTGAGCAAAAGAGAGACAAACAAATACTGGACCACGAGGAGAGAATTTGAGAGAAAAGTGAAACCATAAGATGACACAACATTAAAATAATTGGGATCCCAGAAGCAGAAGAAAGAGAGAGGGGAGCAGAAGGTATATTGGAGAGAATTTTTGTAGAGAATTTCCCTAATATGGCAAAGGGAACAATCATCAAAATCCAGGAGATGCAAAGAATGACCCTCAAAATCAATAAAAATAGGTCCACACCCCGTAACCTGATAGTAAAATTTACAACTGTTAACGACAAAGGGAAAATTCTGAAAGCACCCTGGGAAAAGAAGTCTGTATTGTACAAGAGTAAAAACATTTGATTGGCAGCAGACTTATCCACAGAGACCTGGCAGGCCAGAAAGAACTGGCATGATATATTCAGAGTGTTAAGTGAGAAAAACATGCAGCCAAGAATACTATATCAAGCTAGGCTATCATTAAAAATAGAAGGAGAGATTAAAAAGCTACCAGGACAAACAAAAGCTGAAAGAATTTGCAAGCACCAAACCAACTCTCCAGGAAATATTAAAAGGGGTCCTCTAAGCAAAGAGAGAGCCTAATAGTAGTAGATCAGAAAGGAACAGAAAAAATATACAGTAACAGTCACATTATAAGCAGTACAATGCCACTAAATTCATATCTCTCAATAGTTACCCTGAATGTAAATGGCCTAAATGCACCAATCAAAAGACACAGGGTATCACAATGGATAAAAAGCAAAACCCGTCAATATGCTGCCCAAGAAACTCATCATAGACCCGAAGACACCCACAGATTTAAAGAGAGGGGGTGGAAAACAATTTACCATGCTAATGGACATCAGAAGAAAGCTGGGGTGGCAATCCTTATATCAGATCAATTAGATTTTAAGCCAAAGACTATAATAAGAGATGAGGAAGGACACTATATCATACTCAAAGTGTCTGTCCAACAAGAAGACCTAACAATTTTAAATATCTATGTCCTTAACATGGGAGCAGCCAACTATATAAACCAATTAATAACAAAATCAAAGAAACACATTGACAATAATAAAATAATAGTAGGGGAATTTAACACGCTCCTCATTGAAATGGACAGATCATCCAAGCAACAGATACACAAGGAAAAAGGCCTTAAATGACACACTGGACAAGATGGACATCACAGGTATATTCAACACATTCCATCCCAAAATAACAGAATACACATTCTTCTCTAGTGCACATGGAACATTCTCCAGAATAGACCACATCCTGGGTCATAAATCAGATCTCAACCATTATCAAAAGATTGGGATCATCCCCTGCATATTCTCAGACCACAATGCTCTGAAAATAGAACTCAATCACAAGAGGAAATTTGGAAAGAACACAAATACATGGAGACTAAACAGCATCCTTCTAAAAAAATGAATTGGTCAACCAGGAAATTAAAGAAGAACTGAAAAAATTCATGGAAACAAATGATAATGAAAACAAAAGTGTTCAAAATCTGTGGGATACAGCAAAGGCAGTCCTGAGAGGAAAATATAAAGCTGTACGAGCCTTTCTCAAGAAACAAGAAAGATCTCAAATACACAACATAACCCTACACCTAAAGGAGTTGGAGATAGAACAACAAAGAAAGCCTAAACCCAGCAGGAGAAGAGGAATAATAAAGATCAGAGCAGACATCAATGAAATAGAAACAAAAAAAAAAAAAACCAAACCAAACCAAAACACAACCACCACCACCAACAACAAAAAAAACAATAGAACAAATCCACGAACCTAGGAGGTGGTTCTTTAAAAGAATTAATAAGATTGATAAACCCCTTTCCAGACTTATCAAAAAGAAAAGAGAAAGGACCCAAATAAATAAAATCATGTTTGAAAGAGGAGAGATCACAACAAACACCAAAGAAATACAAACAATTATAAGAACATACTATGAGCAACTCTACACCAACAAATTCAACAATCTGGAAGAAATGGATACATTCCTAGAGACATATAAACTACCACAACTGAACCAGGAAGAAATAGAAAACCTGAACAGACCCATCACCAGTACGGAGATAGAAACAGTCATCAAAAATCTCCAAACAAACAAAAGCCCCAGGTCAGATGGCTTCCCAGGGGAATTCTACCAAACATTTAAAGAAGAATTAATTCCTATTCTCCTGAAACTGTTGCAAAAAAATAGAAATGGAAGGAAAACTTCCAAACTCTTTTTCTGAGGCCATAATCACTTCGATCCCAAAAACAGACAAGGAGCCCATCAAAAAAGAGAACTACAGACCAATATCCTTGATGAACACAGATGCAAAAATTCTCACCAAAATACTAGCCAATAGGATTCAACAGTACATTAAAAGGATTATTCACCACGACCAAGTGGGATTTATTCCAGGGATACAAGGTTGGCTCAACATCTGCAAATCAATCAATGTGATACAACACATTAATAAAAGAAAGAACATGAACCACATGATACTCTCCATAGATGCTGAAAAAGCATTTGACAAAGTGCAGTATCCCTTCCTGATTAAAACTCTTCAAGGTGTAGGGATAGAGGGCACATATTATCCATATTATCAAAGCCATCTATGAAAAACGCACTGCAAATACCATTCTCAATGGAGAAAAACTGAATACTTTCCCGCTGAGGTCAGGAACACGGCAGGGATGTCCGTTATCACCACTGCTATTCAACATCGTACTAGAAGTCCTAGCCTCAGCAATCAGACAACAAAAAGAAATTAAAGGCATCCAAATTTTGCCAAATTGGCAAAAGAGAAGTCAAACTATCACTGTTTGCAGATGATATGATACTGTATGTGGAAAACTTAAAGGACTCCACTCCAAATCTGCTATAACTTGTATAGGAATTCTGTAAAGTGTCAGGATATAAAATCAATGCACAGAAATTGGTTGCATTTTTTTATACCAACAAGACAGAAGAAATAGAAATTAAGGAGTGAACCCCATTTACAATTGTACCCAAAACCCTAAGATACCTAGGAATAAACCTAACCAAAGAGACAAAGAATCTATACGCAGAAAACTCTAAAGTACTCATGAAGGAAAATGAAGAAGACACAAAGAAATGGAAAAATGTTCCATGCTCCTGTATTGGAAGAACAAATATTGTGAAAATGTCTATGCTACCTAAAGCAATCTACACATTTAATGCAATCCCTATCAAAATCCCATCCATTTTTTTCAAAGAAATGGGACAATAATCCTAAAATTTATATGGAACCAGAAAATACCTCGAATAGCCAGAGGAATATTGAAAAAGAAAGCCAAAGTTGTTGGCATCACAATTCCAGACTTCAAGCTCATTACAAAGTTGTCATCATCAAGATAGTAGGGAACTGTCACAAAAACAGACATAGATCAATGGAACAGAATAGAGAGCCCAGAAATAGACCCTCAACTCTATGGTCAACTAATCTTCGACAAAGCAGGAAAGAATGTCCAAAGGAAAAAAGACAGCCTCTTCAACAAATGGTGTTGGGGAAATTGAACAGCCACATGCAGAAAAATGAAATTGGACCATTTCCTTATGCCATACATGAAAATAGACTGGAAATGGATGAAGAAGCATAATGTGAGAAAGGAATCCATCAAAATCCTTGAGGAGAGAACAGGTAGCAACCTCTTTGACCTCAGCAGCAGTAACTTCTTCCTAGGAACATCGCCAAAGGCAAGGGAAGCAAGGGCAAAAATGAACTACTGGGATTTCATCAGATCAAAAAGCTTTTGCACGGCAAAGGAAACAGTTAACAAAGCCAAAAGATAACTGACAGAACGGGAGAAGATATTTGCAAATGACATACCAGATAAAGGGCCAGTGTCCAAATCTGTAAAGAGCTTATCAAACTCAACACCCTAAGAACAAATAATCCAATGAAGAAATGGGCAGAGGACATGAACAGACATTTCTGCAAAGAATACATCCAAATGGCCAACAGACACATGAAAAAATGCTCCACATCACTCGACATCAGGGAAATACAAATCAAAACCAGAATGAGATACCACCTCACAACTTTCAGAATGGCTAAAATGAACAAGTCAGTCAATGACCGATGCTGGCGAGGATGTGGAGAAAGGGGAACCCTCCTACACTGTACGTGGGAATGCAAGCTGGTGCAATCACTCTGGAAAACAGCATGGAGGTTCCTCAAAAAGCTGAAAATAGAACTACCCTATGACCCAGTGATTGTATTACTGGGTATATACCCTAATGATACAAACGTGGCATTCTGAAGTCGCACATGCACCCAAATGTTTATAGCAGCAATGTCCACAATAGTTAAACTATGGAAAGAACCTAAATGTCCTTCAACAGATGAATCAATAAATAAGATGTGGTATATATGTACAATGGACTACTATGCAGCCATCAAAAGAAATGAAATCCTGCTATTTGTGATGACGTGGATGGAACTAGAGGGTATTATGCTTGGCGAAATAAATCAATCTGAGAAAGACAACTATCATATGATCTCCCTGATATGATGAAGTGGAGATGCAATATAGGCGGTTTGGTGGGTACGAAAAGAAAAATAAAAGAAGATGGGATTGGAAGGGAGACAAACCATAAAAGACTGAATCTCACAAAACAGACTGAGGGTTGCTGGGGGGAGGTGTGTTGGGAGAGGATGGTGGGGGTATGGACATTGGGGAAGGTATGTGCTATAGTGAGTGCTGTGAAATGTGTAAACCTGGTGATTCATAGACCTGTACCCCTAGGGATAAAAACACATTATGTTTATAAAAAAATTAAAAAATAATTTAAAAAATCCATTAAAAAAACACATATTGCAAGCCCAGAGCTAATCTCATATTCAATCAAAAAAGTTTGAAAGTTTTCCCCTTAAAGATCAGAAACAAGACAAGTGTGTCCACTTTCACTACTCTCATTTGACATAGTACTGGATGTCCTAGCCAGAGAAACAAGGAGCACAAAGAAATAAAAGACTCCAAAAAAAAAAAAAAAGGAAGAAGAAAAATTTTCTTTTTTTGGATGACATGAACTTACATGTAAAAAAATTCTAAAATCTTCACAAAAAAATTTGAATAAACAAATTTAGTAAAGCTGCCAAATACAAGATCAATATATAAAAGACAAGAATTTTGTTTTGTTTTGTTTTGTTTAATATGGAATGCTTCCCAGTTTTTCATGTCATCCTTGTTCAGTGATCACGCTAATCTTCTCTGCATCATTCCAATTTTAGTATATGTGCTGCCAAAGTAAGCACAAGACAGGAGCATTTTAACACTCTAATGATGAACTATCTGAAAAAATAAAGAAAACAATCTAATTCACAATAGCATCAAAAATAATAAAATACTTAGGAAAAGATTTAACTAAATAGATGAAAGATCTGTACCCCATAAACTATGACATTGATAAAGAAATTGAAGGAGACACAAATGGAAAGATAGCCCATATTTATGAAAGGTAAGAATTAACATTGTTAAAATGTCCATACTACTGAAAACCATCTGTAAATTCAATTCCTATCAAAAATCCAATGTTAGGGGCGCCTGGGTGGCTCAGTGGGTTAAGCCGCTGCCTTCAGCTCAGGTCATGATCCTAAGGTCCTGGGATCGAGCTCCGCATCAGGCTCTCTGCTCAGCAGGGAGCCTGCTTCCTCCTCTCTCTCTGCCTGCCTCTCTGCCTGCTTGTCATCTCTCTCTCTGTCAAATAAATAAATAAATAATCTTTTTTTAAAAAATCCAATATTGTTTCTTACAGAAGTAAGTAAAGAATCCTAAAATTTATATGAGACCATAAAAGACAACAAATAATCAAAGCAGTTCTGAGAAAGAATGAAGAAGAGAAATTACACTTCTTGATTTGAAACTATACTACAAAGCCCTCTTGCTCAAAACAGTAAAGTATACTGGCATAAAAACAGACCAATAAACAAGTAGAACAGAATTGAGTGTCCAGAAATAAATCCTTTCATACAGTCACCTAATATTTGACAGGGGCCAACATATGTAATGGGTAAAGATAGTCTGTTCAATAAATGATATTTAAAACTGAATAGTCACATAAAAGAGTATGAAACTGGAACCTTATATCACTCATAAATCTTAACTTGAAGTAGATTAAAGACTTAAATGTGATGCATGAAACTAAATTTCCTAAAGGAAAACATAGGAAAAATTCTCCTTGACATAGGTCTTGCCAATAGTTTTTTGGATACTAGACCAAAAACACAAGCAAAAAAAGCAAAAATAAATAAATGGTATTAAATCAAACTAAAGTTTCTGCATTGCCAAAAAAGAGAGAGAGAGAGAGAGAGAGAGAGAGAGAGAGAATGAAAACACAATCCACAGAATGGAAGAAAATACTTACAAATCTTATATCTGAAAAGAGGTTAATAACCAACAGATACAAATAGAAAAAATATATAATTTAAAAAATAGCAAAAGGATTTCAATAGACTTTTTTTCCCAAAAAGTATATAAATGACCAACAGGAGTATTAAAAAGTGCTCAATGTAAAAACTCAGGGCAAAGCCATTATGTTGTTGTTGTTATTTACGTCTATTAATACCTATTAGAATATATACTACCAAAAAAATTAAAACTAACAAATTTTGGTAAATATTGGGGAAAATGGGGAACTTATGCACTGTGATAGGGATATAAATTTGTATGGAAAACAGTATGGATATTATTCATATTATTAAAAGTAAAATTACCATATGATTCAGTAATCCCACTTCTAGGTATATATCTAAAGGAAACAAAGTCACTATTCGAAGTCATATCTGCACTCTTATGTTCATTATAAAATTATTAACTCTAAGCAAGGGATGGAAATAACTTCAGTATCCATTAATGGATGAATGAATAAAATAAATATGGTAAATATATACTATGGAATACTACTTAACCATGAAAAATTAAGAAATACTGCCATTTACAATAGCATGGATGGATCTTGAAGGTATTATACTAAGTGAAATATTTCAAAGATTTTATATATTTTTTAAAATTTATGTATTATGATATCCCTTACATACAGAATCTGAAGAAAAGGCAAACTAATGGAAGCTTAGTTGAGTTGAGTTGACAAGGGGTGAACCTGGGGTGGAGTAAGGTGGTCAAAGGGTACAAACTTGCAACTATAATATGAAAAAGTTCTGGGGATCTAATGTACAGCATGATGATCATAGTTAATAATATATACATACTTTTTTATTGTGATTCCCTTTATTAAACTTTGCATATATCACATTCTTACAAGTTGAAAGTTTATAGCAATCTTGTATAAAATAGGTCTGCTGCCACCATTTTTCTAACAACATTTGTTCATTTTGTGTCTCTCTGTCACATGTTGGTAATTCTTGCAATATTTCAAGTTTTTTCATTATTATTGTATTTGTTGTGGTGATCTGTGATCAGTAATTATGACCCACTGAAAACTCAGAACTATTTTACTTAAGGTATATACATTGTTTTTCTTTAAAGACATAATGCTTTTGAACAGTACAGTATAGTGTTTATTTTTTATATGCACTGGGAAACATAATTTTTTATATGCACGGGGAAACCAAAAATAATAATAGTAATAATTTGACTTAGTTTATTGAGATAATCGCTTTATTGAGGTGGTCTGGAACAAAACCCACAAGACCTCTGAAGTTTATCTCTACTGTCCTATATACATAAAAGTTGCTAAGAGAGTAGATCTTAAAATTCCTTACGATACATGCATAAAAAACAGTGGCAACTATATGAGATAGTAGATGTATTAACATTTTTATGTAGATTATATTGCAATACAGATGTATACCAATTTATCAAATTGTACAAAATTTACACAATGTTAAAAGTTTGCAATGTTATAAGAAATTATTTCTTAAATTTACAAATTATAATATGTCGATTATTTTTCAATAAAGCTAGAAAAAACTTTTTGTAGAATTAATCTATTTTTCAAAAAAGGAAGTAAGGAAGTAGAAACTGCAACTAACTGAAATAATAGAATATAAAATCCATTTTAGTTATATACACTGTGACAAAAACTATTACTTAGTTTACAATGAAGGAATACTTATGAAGCATGCAGGATGGTCTATAAATAAGGCTGAAAGAGCTCAGTTTTAAGGTTTAAATTTAAAATCTTCTTTTGAAATACTAAACTGACCACCCAGTTTTCCAAACATAAATGTCTTAACTGCATGAATTTATTTCATAGAACTCTATAATCTAGTTTCATAAGAAAGCAGCATGCAAATTTTGAATAAGACAGACTTGCTTAAGTTTCTTTATGTTCAACAGTAAAGAATGCTTCCCTAAAAATATCGAAGAAAAATCAGCATATTTATTCTGATAATTATTATTCATAGTGAGATTCATATTGAATTATGGAATATATATCCTCAGAGGGGGTAAAGTAAAATGAAATTTATTTTGGTAAATGTGTCTATGAATAGTCAATACAATGCCTCAATATAAATGAATATTAACATTTTGAATAATTTAACTACTATTATTAGAATTATTATAAGTATAAAAATAGCTATCATTTTAGCATGGAATATGAGACTCTCATGCTCCATGCTTCATTACATCCACACAACAACTCTGCATAATAAGTATTATCATCACCATTTCATGGGTGATAAAACTGAGGCTAACACATTTAGATAACTGGTTTATGATTACATGGATAGTAAAGATGCATCACACTAATTTAGGCTTTATGATTTCAGAATTGTACTCTTTCCACTGCACATTCTATTCCTCTGTAAATACATGGCTTGTTTTCATTTAGTTCTTTAATTTTATTCATGTGGTGATGGCTTAAAGCTTCATTTAAAGGAAGCTTAAAAAATTCATTTAACCAAAAGCTCCCAAGAATTAAAAATGTCATGGATCTAATGTAGACATGGATATCATTAGTTAATGGGTAACTATATATTTTTCCATTCTAGTGAGATAACAGAGTATTTTTCTAAGTTTTAGTCTCTGAGTGTTAAAAAGGACTTTCTTAAAATAGAAATATTTAGACAAAGGTGATCAAAAGTCTAGATCAGGTCACCTTAAGATAAATATTAGGAAACTGAGGAAACAAATGGAGATTTGAACACTGAGCTATGATATAATGAATGGTTTAAAGTATTTAGTAGAGTATAGAAAAGCCGTTTAAAGCCTGGTCTTAGCCTAGCATTGAAGCTTCTGGGATATCTGTCTATCTATCATCTATCTATCTATCTACCTATCTATCTAGATATAAATTTGAAAACTTTTTTAACTTCAAGATTTTGAGAAATAGAACAAAATCAGCACCATAGAAGATCTCTTTATGATAACAACCTAGCCCCTCCTCCCAGTTTGTTAATATTCTCTCTTATTTAATGTAACATTGTGCAAATATACCACTACTGATCTGCCGTTATGAATGAAATAACTATAATCATCTGTTTGCATATACTGGTGAAAATATTCATTTAGTTCCATATTGTATTTCTAGGAATGGGCCAAATTATTTTTTTATTTTAAGTTTTCTAAATATTGTCCAACTTACCTCAAATGTATTTATTATGGGCACTTTCATTCTTTCACATTCTTGCAAGACATTTTTCCTGTTGCCCAATATGGCAAGTGTGTAATAGTATGCCATTCTATTGCTTAGAGTTTTAATTTAAATTTAATTTAATTTAATTTAATTCCAGATTCATAATAAAGATAAACAGTTTTTATATATGAGTGGCCATTTGGATTACCCTTTCTGTAAAGTACATGCTCAAATCTTTTGATATCTTAACATTGTGTCATACTGACTTCTTTATTAGTAGATTTTCTGAATGAACTTTTAGCTGTGTAGGCCTTCTCTATTTTATTTTGAACTTGTTTTCATTTCAAAATCTTTATATTTATTTTCATAATCTGCTTTTATTTTGCTTTGTCTATTATCTATCTATTTATTTATTTATTTTAAGATTTTATTTATCTATCAGAGAGAGTGGGCGAGAGAGCAAGCACAGGCAGACAGAATGGCAGGCAGAGGCAAAGGGAGAAGCAGGCTCCTGGCCGAGCAAGGAGACTGATGCGGGACTCGATCCCAGGACGCTGGGATCATGACCTGAGCCAAAGGCAGCTGCTAACCAACTGAGCCACCCAGGCGTCTCTTTTGATGAAAATTTAATCTGTATAAACAATATATTTGCTGTAATGCGTGGTTCATGGACAACGTCTTATTTAATTATAAGCAACAACAGTATTAGAAATTAAGTAAATGTGTCTATAATATTTAAAGTTTTAAAACATAATTCCAGTGCTTTGCCTTATTTTCTCAAATCCCTTTACCATTTTCACTGACAGAGTCAAATGTACTTTTTCTACTAGTAGCAGCTCTTTGTCTTTTGTCAGAAAGATGCCCTTGTGAATTATTTATAATAGAGATATTAGCAATAATAATAATAATAATAAAAATAAATAGCAATGAAAATGTTAAAAAACAGTTTTCTTAACTAATTAGGGTTCTTAGACATCAATTAGAGGAACCACCTCTGGCAAGCAAATTAATCTACAAAACATTCCCAGAATTAACAAGTCAGTCAAATACAGGGTTGTCCGTAGACTGAAAGGTGAAGCAAAAGGACTAGGTTTGGAAAACAGGTAAGGACAGTGGAAAAAATGATCAAATTTTTGGGCAAAATAAATTCTTAGGTGTCCTTTCAATGGCGTGCTGGGCATTATGTAGCAGAAACTCTGGAGATTATCTCAATCCATTGGAGTCACACTGTTTATTAGCTTGCTATTGACAAAGTTATTTACAAACTGTAGAGCAAGAGGTTATAATGTAGAAAACTGATGGTAATGCACAAGATTCTTGTTAACAATAATGCAAGTTAATGATTTTTCATTAGAAAAACATAAATTCTATAACCCAAATTATGGGCCCAGAGAACTTCTGCTGCACAACTCTGCTTATATCCCAAATTACCATGTGAACTAGTTTTAATATCTGCTTCTCTTATTAATTTTTGAATAAAAATTCTTGACACAAGTATTTTATAATTGTGTGATAATCATGCATTTAATTTCTTGGAGAACAAAACACACTTTAGCATAACTATGTTCGTTCACAGAACCAGCCTTGGTGGTTAGAAATGATATAATAAATGTAGAATATTGGGCACTTGTTTGGTATTCTTTGCCATGTTTTGCACTATCTAAAAAGAGATCAGTGAACTTGGACTGGAGTTAGTAGACATGGAAGAAAATAAAATATTTCAGAGAAGAATACTCTGTGGTCCACAACCTAAACGGGCCTGGATTCCCATCATTTGGATCCCTGTAGCTTTACAAAAGTCAATTAAATTTTTGTATCTCCGATTAAAGTTGATTCCCCAGTACTTTTTCAAACATCTCTTGTAAAGTATTGTTTCCCCGAAAAAAGGGATTTTGCACATGTATCTGCCTTTGTCTCTGGTCATAATCTCAGTCAGGATCCTGGGATCGAGCCCCATATCGGGCTTCTGCACATGTATCTGCCTTTGTCTCTGGTCATGATCTCAGTCAGGATCCTGGGATCGAGCCCCATATCAGGCTTCCTGCTCATTAGGGAGTATACTTATCAGTCTCTCTCTGCAGCAACCTCACCCTGCCCCACTCATGCTCTCTCTCTCTCTCAAATAAATACAATCTTTATTTTTTTTAATTAAAAATAAGATAAATAAAATAAAATAAAAATTCTGGTCTTACTGCCCCATTTTGCTCCTTTTTTTGAGTTGTATTTAAAGCAGCAAGAAAGAACATGAGGCTCTCAAACTTTAAAAAAAAAAAGGAAAAAATTGAGTTTTTTTAGGATTTAAGATCTTGTCTGCTAGTCAAAAACGTTGGCTTTGTTAACATGTGAAAATTAACAAAAGAGAATAAGATAGAATTCTAATAATTTTTGTAGAAATTAAAAATTTCCTCCAACCCAATTACAAACAGACCCATTAAGAAAATTCATTCCAATGTCCCAAACCAACCTTTTCTAATACTAATGCATCTGTGTAAACAGGGTCAACACAAGGAATGTATAAATATTATTATTTTTTTTCTGTCTCTTCCACAGTCACATCTGGGTATATTGGTAGCAAGCCAATTATCTATCTTATAAGACATGATATCATAAGGAAGGGTATTCTGTCCATTTGGAACGACTGAAAATCATTGTAATTTTATCTTGGTGCAGTAACTTGAGATGGCACAGTGTGGGTTATAAATATATTTTATTTTTTTTACTGGGAAGAAGAGATTATAGAGATATTGGTTATCCAAGAGAGACTGACAGGTGTTGATAGTTGCCAGGTCAATATCCATCTACTTTTTCCTTTCATATCAGAAAGGGCTGAGGGATTGACAACAAGGAAACTTAAAACAACATCAAATATTTTATTGTCTCTTTTCTAGGTACATTGTAACCATATGACAAAGTATCAGCCTTACAAGATATCATTCTCTTTTACCTCTATCTTTCTGCCAGAAATGTGGGCTTAATAGTGAGAACTCCAACAGCAATTTGTGCAACCGTGAATAAAAAGCCATGAAAACCTCTAAGATAGTTCACTTGACTTTCTTAAGACTCTGAACCAACACCAGAAAACACTCTCTGTAGTCTTCTTGTTAAATGAAAAAATATGGTTAAACCACTTTTGACATTCTACTACAGACAGCAAAATGTAAATCTTAATTGAAATATGTCCTCTCAGCTGTGCTTAAGCAACTGATTCCTGAGCTTTTCAGGTTTTCAGTCTGAAAGAGTACACCTCTGGCGCTCTGAGAGGGAAGAGAAAGGACACCCTGTTCTCCATATAAATTAAAGAAGAGAAATCTGTGCGTTTAAGTGGGCCATATAAAATGTATCAAGCAATTATCTCCTAACTCCTTCCTATCCAAATGACCTGAGATGTTCTCCCTACTCCTTTATTCCACGTTACTGCCTTTTCCAGGATTCTGTATCACAATACAACATGTCTTCTGTTATTTCCTTCTTGCAAGCTAGTTTTGTTTTCTCCATCTAAAAAAAATCAACAATCATTGTGTATTTCAATTCCCATTTTCCTCAAATGCATTGATACTTCTTATCTATTACTCTTTTCTCATACTCTGTGTCTTTGTCTTTATGGGGTTTGTACTTTGCGTTTCCCCATCCTTTACTGCCATTATATAATCAAATCTAATAACTTCTTAGAGAAAGTTAAAAATTCCTGCATAGCCACACGTGAACACAAAGTCACTGATTTTTAGCAAACGTATAAGATAGTCAGACATCCATTCAATTTCTTTTTTTTTAAGATTTTTTTAAATTTATTTGGCAGAGAGAGATGACAAGCAGGCAGAGAGGCAGGCAGAGAGAGAGGTGAAAGCAGGCTCCCTGCTGAGCAGAGAGCCCGATTTGGGGCTCGATCCCAGGACCCTGGGATCATGACCGAGCCGAAGACAGTGGCTTAACCCACTGAGCCACCCAGGCGTCCCTCCATTCAATTTCTTAACTGAGTCTCAAATGCATCCTGAGTTCTAACCTAAACCTAAGTTCTACTTTTTACACGTTGTTATATGACCAAATTCTTTCAGTTCAGTATTTTGTAACATTTAAATATTAATCAATTGATGCTTTGTCTGTGAATTTCTATGAAAAATAATTTGAATACAGTAGATTTATTGTTATATTTATAGATTTGTAATCAAAGTTTCATCAGTTGAAGTTTTTGGAAATTTCAGATATAGTGATTAACCTAAAATGATACTGCCTCAAATACCTCTGATATCAAGGCCCAACACCTGATTATAGCCACACCTGTGGTGGATAGTTCCATGGGAAATTACAGTTACTTAACACTGATAGCATCTCATGTTCTATCTCTTATTTTAGAATGCCTCTAACACAACCCAAAAGTGTAGGAGAGTTAATGTCCTCTGAGGACAGCTCTCAGTGAAGTGGAAATAAGAGCCATAGATAAAATTGTCAGTTTTCAGGTCTTCATGAGGACAACTTAAAGAAGTTTTTCAGGAACTTTCAGTAAAAGCAAGCCTTCATTTTCTATCCACAACAATTATATCAACAATATACCTTTTTGACAAAGTTGCTTCTTCACTGTCTCACTTTCCCATTCTTTTCTACCTTGGATAATCTCCCAGATAAACTAACAGTACTCAAATCCTTTGTCCTACCCTTTGCTCTCAGGATAAATGGAGCCAAAAGACTTAGATTAATATCAAGTTCTGAATGGGATCTTAGAGCTATTTCTGTCCAGATTTTCATAAACATAGGGACCTTTGAATTATCAGGCTATAGATAAGTTCCAAATGGAGGGGGCAAAAGCAATAAGTAGACATTTTAATGTTTGATTTTTAATCATGATTAATTGACTTTATTGATTATTAAATATACTAGCATTATAAAAGTGTGGATCTTTGTAAAACAATGTCATAATGTAAGAAATAAGTTGCATAGTCCTTTTGAGAATATTAAACCGAGTGTTCAGGTGCCATCTAATTTTTTGTTTACTCTAGAATTTGGTGGCATTATCTTGAGGAATAGGATTTTGAAGTCCGGACAGACTAACAGAAAACTGATACAAATGTGTGTGTTTATATTTCTACTTTTGTTGGAAAAATCAAAGTGTGATTGCTGGTTTAAAATGGTAAAACTAATAATGTTTATGGACTCTCTTATAAATTTTCTAATTGTATGGGAAGAATCCAAGAAACATATAATTAGTTGATTTGCAAATCCTCAAAGAGCTACAGGATCAGGTAGTTGTATGTTCTGATTCAACAGCATCATAATGCAGCATTTTATATGTGTGGCTAATGCATATTTTCATGAATGTTTGCTAGCTAGTCAGCCAATACAGAGAAATATTAGATAGGATAATTACTCATAGTTGTGTTTAATAAAATGAGAGAAAATCATCAAATGACACTAATAATAATAATCCTATAGCAGGCTAAATAATTCAATGATAATTACAAGTATTAATCTAGCTTTCTTCCCTGATTATGACTCTTCTCTCCTTTATCATAATGGGAGTAGCAGATTGTCTGCAATGAATTGTGAAAACCCAGCAGTGACTTTGGCAGTGAAGGCCTCCCATCAATTTTGATAGGTTAAAATGATTCTGGTTGGTCTTGAGCAAATGTGTCAATTCCTTTTTCTGTGTGTGTCATAAAAGAAAGAAGCAATGGTAAATTCTTGCTGTTATTCCATAGAGCCAATATAATCATACTGCCAACAAGAGGCTGTTGACACCATAAGTGTAGTTAACTGTCTTGAAATACTAGGCCTGGAAATAAAATTCCAATATTTCACATAACCTCTTTTTTTTTAAAGAAAAAACAAAACAAAACAAAACAACTATACTGCTTACATTTAAGGCCCTGTTGTTGTGTAACTATTTTTGAACATGTCTACTGTAAATGTGTATTTATATATATATATTTTTTCTGTGCAATAAATTTATTTAGAGATAAATTTGGATTGCAAATTATTTTGGGGGAGGCATGGTATTTGTGGCTAATTTTACAAGTTAAAAGGACTAAAAGAAAGAAGAAAAAAATTTTTATTACAGCATATTTACATCTGTCCAAAGTACTTATTTACTATAACACTGACTAATGTATAATACTGTACACAAAGAAAGAAGTTAAATGAGTTATAATTCAGTCGCAGTATAGCTGGCCATTTTAAAACTTACCACTGAATCTTTCTGGTATGAAATGTGATATCCGGCAATCTGGTCCAGTTCATTACATCAGGTCATTTGTATGTTCTTATTACCATTTTGATAGCATAGCACATTTTATAACCCAGACATTTTACAATGGAACTATGATGCATATATTTTCAAAAGTATAGACATATATGAAGCTATGAGGTCAAAAAAGATGAATGTCCGTAGTACCATATAGACTCAACAAATAAAAGTATACAAGGCTCTGAGTGAGAATTATGAATATTGTATAAGATTAGGCCAACATGTGGTTTTGATATAAATAATCTGTTCTTAAATTAGAATTACAATCATTGAGTACAGTGTTGAAAATGGCAGATAGATTTTAGCTCTCTTTGCTCACTAAGGAAAATGGAAAAATGTTTAGTTTGGTCAGATTTTCACTTAACTTCTGAAAAGAGAGAACCCTTCTGAAATAAGAATCCTTAAAGATATAACCCCTTTGGCACAAGTTTTCAAGAAACTTGTTTGATGTTGTAGACAATTATATGGCACACGTACTGTTCTAGATGTTTCATGCCAATAATATGTAAGCCATACCAAGGCTACATATTCATATAGAGATGTTCCTCAGCTTACAAGGGGGCTATGTACAGAGAAACACATAAAAAATTGAAAATGCATTTAATACCCCTAAACTATCAAATATCATAGCTTACCTTAACCTTATTTAAACATACTCAGAACACTTACATTTGCCTGCATTGGGGCAAAATCATCTTAAGCAAAGCCTATTTTATAACAAAGTATCAAATATCACATGCAATTTATTAAATATTACACTAAAAAAAAGAAGAATGGTTATATATAGAATGGTTCTAAGTATATCAAGTGTTCACCCCTGTCATCCTGTAGCTGACTGGGAGCTGTGGCTCACTGCCCCTGCCCAGCATCACAAGACGGCACCATAACCACATGTCACTGGCCCATATAAAGACCCAAATTCAAAATTCAAAGTACAGTTTCTACTGAATCACTTTCAATTTCACATCACTGCAAAATATATCATAAGTTGAATCATTGTAAATCAGGAGCCATCTTATTTGAAAGTTAAATAACAGTCACCCATATACACACACAAAAAAGCCTTCATGTAGGGCCATCTATGGATCTCTAAACAACATAGCATGACATATCAACAGCAAAAAATGGATGTGAAGGGGACAATTGCTTCGCATCAGTACTCTGAGCAGTAACATACATGGCCTTACTCACCTAGCAGAACTCCAGAGCTAGTTGTTGGCAAGGAATTTTACAAATGTTTGCTGAACAGATTAAGCACTATTATTTTTAAATCAGTGTGCATGTCTGTTTTCTAAAGATATGTTACTTTATTTTATTGACTTATTACAAAACCCAATAATTTACTCTTATTTAAGTGGCAGGAAAATAGGATTCTTTTTAATTTTAATCAAATGGCTTTTTAGGGAAAATATACTGAAAATTCTGAAACTTAATATTGCTTATGAATCTTTTATTGGAATCCTTATCAAGTTGTATTTTTCAAGTGTTTCCTAAATAATCTTCAATGAATTGAAAATATTTTTTGGATTTTATTCAAGGCTATTAACACACAATTTCACTTTGTTAAATATAGTGCTAAAGTTTCAACCAAAACGTTGTGTCTTTTTTTTTTTTTTTCCACTACCACATCCTCCATGTACTGACTGGATTCTCTCCCCAACTAGCACATATATCCCATTGTCTATCTTTAGGATAAGTAGGGGTCATCTTTTGTCTTTATTCTATTCCTTGTATGCTTCTGAACTTGTTGAATTTTAATATAGTCACACCATAAGCATCACATATTCTGTTCCCCTTTAAATAGTAAACAGTGCACAACCAGCACATACTTTCAAAGCTATCAATATACTTACTCTGATATATTATTTCTGTATTTTTGTAAATTAAAATAATTAAATTAAAGAACAAGAGTTTCAGGTGGTAGCTGTTGTAAGTTTTACCCAAACTGACTTTGTCAAACTCGTTTTTGTCAAGGCACTCGTATTAACAAGGCACAAAACATGGCAAGTATTGTCCTCAGGTTTATTTTTAGAATATCCTTGTATAATGAATATTTACCCTGATATCTAGTATAAAAATCTTGCAATTTATTTTAGAAACATTAAGATATTGAAAATCAATCTATTTCTTTAATTCATTGAACACATTTTTAGCTTGTTTTCAGTACTTTCTTACTGGTTAAAAAATGAATTTGAAGTGGTCTGAATTTCATTATCATATGGCACTTTCCCTTTGATGAATACAAAGATGATATTCTATATTAGCTATCTGAGAAGAATTTGTTTTTTAAATTTTATTTATTTGTAAGAGAGAGTGAGAGAGAACACAAGCAGGGGAAGCAGCAGGGTGAGGGAGAAGCAAACTTCCGGCTAAGCAGGGAATCTGTTGCAGAACTCAGTCCCAGGACCCTAAGATCATGACCTGAGCTAAAGGCTCAGGCATTTAACTGACTGAGCCACCCAGGTGTCCCAATCCGAGAAGAATTCTGTATGTTATTCCTATTAATATGCAGTTTAAAGTCTAGGTAATTAACTTAATATTTTAGTGGCTATTACATAGATAGCACTATGTTCCAGGCAGAGAGTAAGATAGAAATATTAAATCAACCATATTCTATGCGTTCTAAATGAAAATAATTAATCAATCATAATAAATCCTTCTATTTATGGAATATCAACCTATAAGCTTTCCTCCATATGAACAATGCCAAATACCAGAATAAAGGGTCATCTAATACAAATAAAGGATAGAATTAAAGAATTCTGGTAAGCCATTTAATTTAGAAAAATGGTGTTATATTGTTGCTGAGTTGTGGTTTTCAGTTACATAATATCTATTAAGTGCAGAAGTAACATGAGTGTTACGTGAGATGAGAAATGGTATATAATTAAGATATTTTTAAAAGTACAGATAAATACAAATTTGTAAACATAGCATTATGGAGGAATAAAAATAAACGATAGCTATACACTCTAAAGTGAATAAATCTTGGAAAGTTAATAGAGAAGTAAAACAAGGACAGTACAAAAAGTATGGTACATTTTTATGAAGTTCAAACAAATTCTGTTAAACCATAGATGGACTTAAAGATACTATTATGTATCAAATATTGTAAAAATTAAGGAAGGAAATAGCAAACATCAAATAACAAATAACAAACGGGTAGATACAATAGATGTGATCATGTTCTACTTCATAAAGAGATGAGTTCATAGATAAATAAAAGTGACTAGACTTTTTAGAAGTTAATAAAACTTCGCCTGTTATTTCTTAGTAATATAAAATATATGGTTTTCTAACAAAAACGTTTATCTTAAAAATATTTAAAAATAAATTTCAGGCTACTCATAAGGTTATATTTACTTTTCCACTAAAGGAAAAGCTGGTTTTTGTAGTTGTAGTTGTTTGTTTGTTTTAGTCTCCTCCTACTTTTTATTATTATAAGGTGGAATGAGGAATTTTAGATTGAAAACTGAATTATTTTATAGACAAAAATCATTACCTGATTCACCTCCTGGTACAGCAGATGGAACTCCTGAAAGCATGCCCTTTTGCCTTACGGAAGAGTAACAGTTATGCTTACTTCTGAAACATACTTGGTGGTGGCCCTAAATAGTGACACCATAGTAAACATTTTGAATATTTGCAATTAATTTTTATAGTCATAGGGCTCCAAAAGTCACTGCTGGTATCTTAGCAGGTATTTCAATAAAGCTAAAAGTTGCCTGACTGTTTAATAATATTAACAAGGCACAAAACATGGCAGAAGTATTGTCCTCAGATATTATTTTTTTCCATATGCTCCTGATTCCAGACATGACAAGTTATTTTTTAAAATTTTTTATAAAAGATTTTATTTATTTATTTGACAGAGATCACAAGTAGGCAGAGTCAGGCAGGGAGATAGGAGGAAGCAGGCTCCCTGCTGAGCTGAGAGCCCAATGTGGGACTCGATCCCAGGATCCTGGGATCATGACCTGAGCCAAAGGCAGAGGCTTTAACCCACTGAGCCACCCAG
The DNA here is from genome assembly GCF_964662115.1 of Mustela nivalis. Classification (NCBI taxonomy): domain Eukaryota; kingdom Metazoa; phylum Chordata; class Mammalia; order Carnivora; family Mustelidae; genus Mustela; species Mustela nivalis. The sequence continues at coordinate 142,600,051 of NC_139025.1, forward strand.
GCGCCCCCACGACAAGTTATTTTTGATAGATATATATATACAATGTATTTTCCAGTTATAAGAAAAATGGTTCTGCTACTTTAACCTTTTTTTAAAATTACATAATTTTTTAAATTAAAATTTCATTTTTTAATGTTTTACTTTTCAATATACTTCTTAGAATATAAAATCTATTCCATTTTGTAAGAAGTTTACCACTTAAAAATGGTAATTTTCTCATTGTATCTTCCCCTCACATTGCTTTATTTTGAATAAAAAATTTACAATAACATAACTGATGCTTTCCTTCTGATGGTCCCTCTGTTGGTCATATTGTATATGAGCCATGACAATTAGTTTTACAAAATTTATTAATGTTTGTTGATATCTTTTATCATAACTAATTTTACGTCTCTTTTTTAGATTCCCCAGCTTTCAGACAGGTGGACACTTCAATAAACCATACTCAAGGGATGTATCAAGTACTTCTTAGACATTCTCTCAGATCCTTGAGGTCTCATTTTGCCTAGGGATTTGCAATAGGTTCTGCCAGAGGCACCACTGTGACAACTGATGTCCATGTTCTATCACTTGCTAAGCTCAAGAGATCACTGGTTTCCAAGTTTATCCATACAATTAATGCATTCCAGCAAGTTATTTTTTTTTTATATTAACAAACTTATTTTAAAGTTTATATGGAGAGGCAAAGACTCACAATAGTCAACATAGTGTTGAAGGAGAACAAAGTCTGAGGACTGACTTCAAAGTTTACCATAACGATGGGGCGCCTGGGTGGCTCAGTGGGTTAAGCCTCTGCCTTCGGCTCAGGTCATGATCCCAGGGGCCTGGGATCGAGTCCTGCATTGGGCTCTCTGCTCAGCAGGGAGCCTGCCTCTCCTCATCTCTCTCTCTGTCTGTGTCTCTGCCTATTTGTGATCTCTCTCTCTGTCAAATAAATAAATAAAATCTTAAAAAAAGTTTACCATAATAATTGTAAGCAAGATATTGTAATATCACAGAAAGACTAGATTAAAGGAACAGAATATATATTATCAATTATATTTTATATATAATATAAAAGTAAAAGCAATACCAGAGAGCAAAATACAATCTTTTAAACAAATGGTTCTGGAGTAATGGTGAAGCTAAATGTAAAAATATAAAATAAAAATAAAATAAAATAATAAAATAAAATAAATCCAGGCAGATATCATACACTCTTCACAAAAATTAACTCAGATCAGATTATAAACCTAAACATGAAACATGTAGAAGGAAATATAGAAGGAAATTTAAATGACCTTGGTTTTGGCAATAACTTTAGCTACAAAAGCACAAGCACTGAATTTAAAAATGTCTACTCTGTGAAACACAATGCCAAGAGAATAAAAAGGCAAAGCACAGACTATGAAAAAAAATTTGCAAAATACACATCTGGCAAAGGACTGTTAATAAAAAATACACAAAGACCCCTTAAAACTCAACAATGGGGGAAAATCCTGATTAAAAATGAGCCAAAAGGGGTCAAGATGGCAGAGAAGTAGCAAGCTGAGACTGCTTCAGCTAGACGGAGATCAGCTAGATAGCTTATCTAAAAATTGCAAACACCTGAAAATCCATCGGCAGATCGAAGAGAAGAACAGCAATTCTGGAAACAGAAAAACAACCACTGTCTGAAAGGTAGGACCAGCGAAGAAGTGAATCCAAAGCGACGGGAAGATAGACCCCGGGGGGAGGGGCCTGCTTCCGGCAAGTGGCGGAGCAATGGCCCACAAAATCAGGACTTTTAAAAGTCTGTTCCGCTGAGGGATATCGCTCCAGAGGCTAAACCGGGGTGAAGCCCACGCGGGGTCAGCGTGGCCTCAGGTCCTGCAGGGTCACAGAAGGATCGGGGGTGTCTGAGTGTCGCAGAGCTTGCGGGTATTGGAACGGGAAAGCCGGCTACAGAGACAGACCCGACAGTAAGCTCACAGCTCGGTGTTACCTTGAACCGGTCGCAGGCTCGGTGAGCTCGGAGCGCGGCCGGAGGTCAGGCAGACGGGAGTGACTGGGCGCTGTTCTCTGAGGGCGCACTGAGGAGTGGGGCCCTCGGCTCTCGGCTCCTCTGGGCTGGAGACCAGGAGGTCGCCATTTGTATTCCCATCCTCCGGAACTCTACGGAAAGCGCCCAGGGAACAAAAGCTCCTGAAAGCAAACCCAAGCGGATTACTCACCCCGGCACCGGGTAAGGGCGGTGTAATTCCGCATGGGGAAAAGACACTTGAGAATCACTACACCAGGCCCCTCCCCCAGAAGATCAACAAGAAATCCAGCCGAGACCAAGTTCACCTACCAATAGTGCGGTTTCAATACCAAGGAGAGCAGCAGAATTCCAGAGGAGGAGAAAGCGAAGCACGGAACTCATGGCTTTTTTTTTTTTTTTAATTTTCTTTAGTCTTGCAGTTAATTTCATTTTTTCATTTTCATTTTTTGTTTTTTTTTTTTTTCTTCTCGCCTTCGGGTAAAATTTTTTTTTTTTAACTGTTACCTTTTTCTTTTTTAATGATTTTTTACTAGTTTATCTAATATATATATTTTTTCTTTTTTTACATTTTTCTTAGGTGTTTTCTTTTTTTAAAATTCTTTTCTTTTCTTTTTTCTTTTTTTTTCTTTCTTCCTTTTTGAACCTCTTTTTATCCCCTTTCTCCCCACTCACGATTTTGGATCTCTTCTAATTTGGTTAAAGCACATTTTCCTGGGGTTGTTGCCACCCTTTTAGTATTTTACTTGCCCCTTCATTTACTCTTATATGGACAAAATGACAAGACGTAAAAATTCAACACACAAAAAAAAGAACAAGAGGCAGTACCGAAGGCTAGGGACCTAATCAATACAGACATGGGTAATATGTCAGATCTAGAGTTCAGAATGACAATTCTCAAGGTTCTAGCCGGGCTCGAAAAAGGCATGGAAGATATTAGAGAAACCCTCTCGAGAGATATAAAAACCCTTTCTGGAGAAATAAAAGAACTAAAATCTAACCAAGTTGAAATCAAAAAAGCTATTAATGAGGTGCAATCAAAAATGGAGGCTCTCACTGCTAGGATAAATGAGGCAGAAGAAAGAATTAGTGATATAGAAGACCAAATGACAGAGAATAAAGAAGCTGAGCAAAAGAGGGACAAACAGCTACTGGACCACGAGGGGAGAATTCGAGAGATAAGTGACACCATAAGACGAAACAACATTATAATAATTGGGATTCCAGAAGAAGAAGAAAGAGAGAGGGGAGCAGAAGGTATACTGGAGAGAATTATTGGGGAGAATTTCCCCAATATGGCAAAGGGAATGAGCATCAAATTTCAGGAGGTTCAGAGAACGCCCCTCAAAATCAATAATAGGCCCACACCCCGTCACCTAATAGTAAAAATTACAAGTCTCAGTGACAAAGAGAAAATCCTGAAAGCAGCCCGGGAAAAGAAGTCTGTAACATACAATGGTAAAAATATTAGATTGGCAGCTGACTTATCCACAGAGACCTGGCAGGCCAGAAAGAGCTGGCATGATATTTTCAGAGCACTAAAAGAGAAAAACATGCAGCCAAGAATACTATATTCAGCTAGGCTATCATTGAAAATAGAAGGAGAGATTAAAAGCTTCCAGGACAAACAAAAACTGAAAGAATTTTCAAATACCAAACCAGCTCTACAGGAAATATTGAAAGGGGTCCTCTAAGCAAAGAGAGAGCCTACAAGTGGTAGATCAGAAAGGAACAGAGACCATATACAGTAACAGTCACCTTACAGGCAATACAATGGCACTAAATTCATATCTCTCAATAGTTACCCTGAATGTGAATGGGCTAAATGCCCCTGTCAAAAGACACAGGGTATCAGAATGGATAAAAAAACAAAACCCATCTATATGTTGCCTCCAAGAAACTCATTTTAAGCCCGAAGACACCTCCAGATTTAAAGTGAGGGGGTGGAAAAGAATTTACCATGCTAATGGACATCAGAAGAAAGCAGGAGTGACAATCCTTATATCAGATCAATTAGATTTTAAGCCAAAGACTATAATAAGAGATGAGGAAGGACACTATATCATACTCAAAGGGTCTGTCCAACAAGAAGATTTAACAATTTTAAATATCTATGCCCCCAACGTGGGAGCAGCCAACTATATAAACCAATTAATAACAAAATCAAAGAAACACATCAACAACAATACAATAATAGTAGGGGACTTTAACACTCCCCTCACTGAAATGGACAGGTCATCCAAGCAAAAGATCAGCAAGGAAATAAAGGCCTTAAACGACACACTGGACCAGATGGACATCACAGATATATTCAGAATATTTCATCCCAAAGCAACAGAATACACATTCTTCTCTAGTGCACATGGAATATTCTCCAGAATAGATCACATCCTCGGTCCTAAATCAGGACTCAACCGGTATCAAAAGATTGGGATCATTCCCTGCATATTTTCAGACCACAATGCTCTAAAGCTAGAACTCAACCACAAAAGGAAGTTTGGAAAGAACCCAAATACATGGAGACTAAACAGTATCCTTCTAAAGAATGAATGGGTCAACCGGGAAATTAAAGAAGAATTGAAAAAAATCATGGAAACAAATGATAATGAAAATACAACGGTTCAAAATCTGTGGGACACAACAAAGGCAGTCCTGAGAGGAAAATATATAGCGGTACAAGCCTTTCTCAAGAAACAAGAAAGGTCTCAGGTACACAACCTAACCCGACACCTAAAGGAGCTAGAGAAAGAACAAGAAAGAAACCCTAAGCCCAGCAGGAGAAGAGAAATCATAAAGATCAGAGCAGAAATCAATGAAATAGAAACCAAAAAAACAATAGAAAAAATCAACGAAAGTAGGAGCTGGTTCTTTGAAAGAATTAATAAAATTGATAAACCCCTGGCCCGACTTATCAAAAAGAAAAGAGAAAGGACCCAAATAAATAAAATCATGAATGAAAGAGGAGAGATCACAACTAACACCAAAGAAATACAAACTATTATAAGAACATACTATGAGCAACTCTACACCAATAAATTTGACAATCTGGAAGAAATGGATGCATTCCTAGAAACATATAAACTACCACAACTGAACCAGGAAGAAATAGAAAGCCTGAACAGACCCATAACCAGTAAGGAGATTGAAACAGTCATTAAAAATCTCCAAACAAACAAAAGCCCAGGGCCAGACGGCTTCCTGGGGCAATTCTACCAAACATTTAAAGAAGAACTAATTCCTATTCTCCTGAAACTGTTCCCAAAAAATAGAAATGGAAGGAAAACTTCCAAACTCATTTTATGAGGCCAGCATCACCTTGATCCCAAAACCAGACAAGGATCCCACCAAAAAAGAAAGCTATAGGCCAATATCCTTGATGAACACAGATGCAAAAATACTCAACAAAATACTAGCCAATAGGATTCAACAGTACATTAAAAAGATTATTCACCACGACCAAGTGGGATTTATTCCAGGGCTGCAAGGTTGGTTCAACATCCGCAAATCAGTCAAAGTGATACAACACATCAATAAAAGAAAGAACAAGAACCATATGATACTCTCAATAGATGCTGAAGAAGCATTTGACAAAGTACAGCATCCCTTCCTGATCAAAACTCTTCAAAGTGTAGGGATAGAGGGCACATACCTCAATATCATCAAAGCCATCTATGAAAAACCCACCGCAAATATCATTCTCAATGGAGAAAAACTGAAAGCTTTTCCGCTAAGGTCAGGAACACGGCAGGGATGTCCATTATCACCACTGCTATTCAACATAGTACTAGAAGTCCTAGCCTCAGCAATCAGACAACAAAAGGACATTAAAGGCATCCAAACCGGCAAAGAAGAAGTCAAATTATCACTCTTCGCAGATGATATGATACTATATGTGGAAAACCCAAAAGACTCCACTCCAAAACTGCTAGAACTTGTACAGGAATTCAGTAAAGTGTCAGGATATAAAATCAATGCACAGAAATCAGTTGCATTTCTCTACACCAACAGCAAGACAGAAGAAAGAGATATTAAGGAGTCAATCCCATTTACAATTGCATCCAAAACCATAAGATACCTAGGAATAAACCTAACCAAAGAGAGACAGAATCTATACTCAGAAAACTATAAAGTACTCATGAAAGAAATTGAGGAAGACACAAAGAAATGGAAAAATGTTCCATGCTCCTGGATTGGAAGAATAAATATTGTGAAAATGTCTATGCTACCTAAAGCAATCTACACATTTAATGCAATTCCTATCAAAGTACCATCCATCTTTTTCAAAGAAATGGAACAAATAATGCTAAAATTTATAGGAACCAGAAAAGACCTCGAATAGCCAAAGGGATATTGAAAAAGAAAGCCAACGTTGGTGGCATCACAATTCCGGACTTCAAGCTCTATTACAAAGTTGTCATCATCAAGACAGCATGGTACTGGCACAAAAACAGACACATAGATCAATGGAACAGAATAGAGAGCCCAGAAATAGACCCTCAACTCTATGGTCAACTAATCTTCAACAAAGCAGGAAAGAATGTCCAATGGAAAAAAGACAGCCTCTTCAATAAATGGTGCTGGGAAAATTGGACAGCCACATGCAGAAAAATGAAATTGGACCATTTCCTTACACCACACACAAGAATAGACTCAAAATGGATGAAGGACCTCAATGTGCGAAAGGAATCCATCAATATCCTTGAGGAGAACACGGGCAGCAACCTCTTCGACCTCTGCCACAGCAACATCTTCCTAGGAACAACGCAAAAGGCAAGGGAAGCAAGGGAAAAAATGAACTATTGGGATTTCATCAAGATCAAAATCTTTTGCACAGCAAAGGAAACAGTTAACAAAATCAAAAGACAACTGACAGAATGGGAGAAGATATTTGCAAACGACATATCAGATAAAGGACTAGTGTCTAGAATCTATAAAGAACTTAGCAAACTCAACACCCCAAGAACACATAATCCAATCAAGAAATGAGCAGAAGACATGAACAGACATTTCTGCAAAGAAGACATCCAGATGGCCAACAGACACATGAAAAAGTGCTCCATATCACTCGGCATCAGGGAAATACAAATCAAAACCACAATGCGATATCACCTCACACTAGTCAGAATGGCTAAAATCAACAAGTCAGGAAATGACAGATGCTGGCGAGGATGCGGTGAAAGGGGAACCCTCCTACACTGTTGGTGGGATTGCAAGCTGGTGCAGCCACTCTGGAAAACAGCATGGAGGATCCTCAAAATGTTTAAAATAGAACTGCTCTATGACCCAGCAATTGCACTATTGGGTATTTACCCTAAAGATACAAACATAGTGATCCAAAGGGGCACATGCACCCAAATGTTTATAGCAGCAATGTCCACAATAGCCAAACTATGGAAAGAACCTAGATGTCCATCAACAGATGAATGTATCAAGAAGATGTGGTATATATACACAATGGAATACTATGCAGCCATCAAAAGAAATGAAATCTTGGCATTTGCGACAACATGGATGGAACTGGAGCGTATCATGCTTAGTGAAATAAGTCAAGCAGAGAAATACAACTATCATATGATCTCCCTGATATGAGGAAGTGGTGATGCAACATGGGGGCTTAAGTGGGTATTAGAAGAATCAATGAAACAAGATGGGTTTGGGAGGGAGATAAACCATAAGTGACTCTTAATCTCACCAAACAAACTGAGGGTTGCTGGGGGGAGGGCGTTTGGGAGAAGGGGGTGGGATTATGGACATTGGGGAGGGTATGTGCTTTGGTTAGTGCTGTGAAGTGTGTAAACCTGGTGATTCACAGACCTGTACCCCTGGGGATAAAAATATATGTTTATAAAAAATAAAAAATCTAAATAAATAAATAAATAAATAAATAAAAATGAGCCAAAGACCTTAGCACATACCTCACAAAAGAAAATATTACAGATGGCAAATAAGCATATAAAAAGATGCTTCATATCATATGTCATCAGGAAAATGCAAATTAAAACAAAAAGGAGACACCAGTACATACCCAGAATCCAGAACACTGACCACAGAACACTAAATGTTGGTGAGGATGTGGAGCAACAGGAATGTTCTTCCATGTCTATTGAGAATAAAGAATGGAAAACAACTTGGAAATTTCTTACAAAACTAAACATATTCTTGCCAGATGATTCAGCAGTAACAGTTCTTGGTATTTATCCAAAGAAGATGAAAACTATACCCACAAAAATGTCTATATAGTTTTATTCATAACTGACAAAAGGTTGGAAGCAACCAAGATATCCTTCCATAGGTGAAAGGTCAAATAAAGTGTAGTACATGCAAACAATGGAATATTATTTAATGCTAGAGAAATGAATTACCAAGCCATGAAAAGATATGGATATAAATATTTAATAAATATTTGATTTTAGGCTTCTACCAGTCTATCAATAGTAGTAATATATTTTAACAGTGAATGCTCAGCATTCATGAATTTGCCTAATAAAATATTGTGGGTTAAATATTTTAAGTACTTCAGCCTCTATGATTATATTCCTAATAATTTTGAATTGGAGTAAATAAATCTTAATTTTTTGTAACTTGTTTCTTATTGCAAAAGAGCTCAATGAAATTTTAGAAAATAAAAATTTACAAATAAAATGTTTAGTTTACCATTGTCAAATAATTTAAAACTTCATCTTATATTCAAATACATATATTTTTCTAAATTGATTTATATGCTTCTAAAACCAAAACCTTTCAGTTATACTAGATTTCATATCATGCAATCAATTCCAGAAAGCCATCTGGCAATGATTTGTCTTAAATAGAGTTAAGATGGGTGTTATTACAATGCAAGATGGAAACATAGATAGTATAACAACTGAGTGTTACATAACTTTTCTGTTTTGTATCAAGTTACTAATCTACAAAAGGCTTTTATCAGTGACAGACTTGGGAATTTAACAAAACTTGTAAACTAGCATGTGCGACTCATTCCTAGAAAACAACACAATCAATAACACTTTATTTAGCTTAAATCATGACTATTTCTCCATTTGAGTAAAAAAGATAGCAACCCCAATAAGTTTATTGACATGAAAAGTTGAAATGCTATAATGCTCCTAAGAAATTAAATGATCCAGTCATGAATTACAAAAAAAGGATATAAATTACCAAAGTGTTTATATAATTGTAATGTACAACTGTCCATTATCGTACAATAGTGTAGGCTTGTACAAGAACTCTATAAAAGAACTCCACTTCTTTAGGGTAAATACCCAGTAGTGCAATTGCTGGGTCATAGGGCAATTCTATTTTCAACATTTTGAGGAACCTCCATGCTGTTTTCCAAGTGGCTGCACCAGCTTGCATTCCCACCAACAATGTAGGAGGATTCCCCCTTCTCCGCATCCTCGCCAGCATCTGTCATTTCCTGACTTGTAGACTTTAGCCATTCTGACTGGTGTGAGGTGATATCTCATTGTTGTTTTGATTTGTATTTCCCTGATGCCGAGTGATATGGAGCACTTTTTCATGTGTCTGTTCGCCATCTGGATGTCTTCTTTGCAGAAATGTCTGTTCATGTCCTCTGCCCACTTCTTGATTGGATTATTTGTTCTCTGGGCATTGAGTTTGCTAAGTTCTTTATAGATTCTGGACACTAGTCCTTTATCTGATATGTCGTTTGCAAATATCTTTTCCCATTCTATCAGTTGTCTTTTGATTTTGTTAACTGTTTCCTTTGCTGTGCAAAATCTTTTGATCTTGATGAAAGATACAAACGTAGTGATCCAAAGGGGCACATGAACCCAAATGTTTCTAGCAGCAATGTCCACAATAGCCAAACTATGGAAAGAACCTGTATGTCCATCAACAGATGAATAGATAAAGAAGATGTGGTATATATACACAATGGAATATTATGCAGCCATCAAAAGAAATGAAATCTTGGCATTTGCGACAACATGGATGGAACTGGAGCGTATCATGCTTAGCGAAATAAGTCCAGCAGAGAAAGACAACTATCATATGATCTCCCTGATATGAGTAAGTGGTGATGCAACATGGGGGCTTAAGTGGGTATTAGAAGAATCAATGAAACAAGATGGGATTGTGAGGGAGACAAACCATAAGTGACTCTTAATCTCACAAAACAAACTGAGGGTTGCTGGGGGGAGGGGAGTTGGGAGAAGGGGGGTGGGGTTATGGACATTGGGGAGGGTATGTGCTTTGGTGAGTGCTGTGAACTGTGTAAACCTGGTGATTCACGGACCTGTACCCCTGGGGATAAAAATATATATTTATAAAACTTAAAAAATTTAAAAAAAAAAAGAACTCCACTTCTAAACTGTGGAAAATATGTTCCCTTTCCCCTTATATACAACTATTAAGCCATTCATTTAGCTTTTAAAATATCCACTTAATACAGGCTTTTTACTCATTTGAACAGGCAGCAGGGCTCTATTCTTATTGCTTACATCTGAAGGATAGACTTCTAACATAAGAGGTAAAGCCCATAAAGGAGCCCAATAATAACAACAAAATACAGTTAGTGAGCCCTTACAATCTGCCAGCTACCTTTCTGAAAATACTTTAATTAATAAAACATATAAAATACCTGACCACCAAGAGCTTACATTCTTTTGAAATAGAATAGTGAAATAAACCAATAATAGAGGGGCACCTCGGTGGCTCAGTCCATTGAGTGACTGCCTTTGGCTTGGGTCATGATCTCAGGGTCCTGGAATGAACTCCCCAGCAGGCTTTCTAGGCAGTGGGGTGTTTTCTTCTTCCTCTGCGCCCCCTCCAAATTTTCTTTCTTCTGTCTCAAATAAGAAAATAAACCAGTAATAGAATAACGATTGATGGTTGATGGTGATTAGTGTTACAAAGTAATACAAGAAAGGTAAAAGCCATTGGAGAATGCTGGGATGAAAGTTAATTTTATTTTGTGTTGGGTGGTTATATCTCATTTATGAGATGTTCTTTGCACAAAGACTCAGGAAGTGAAGGAGGGTGTTATACAAATATTAAAGAAAAAGAGTGCTCTAGGCAGAGCAATAAGTATATAGACTTTGTGTGAACAGCTTGTCTGTTACTTTTGAGAAAAAGCAAGGAGGCCAATGAGGAGTTCATAGTGGTGGAGAGAGGAAGAACGTATTGATATATGACCTTCTAGTACATTAAAATGCCTTCAGTTTTTATTTAATATGAAACGGGAAGATACCAAAAGATTTTCAACAGCAGAATAAAATCATCTGACTTGATTTTTAGGTTAAGTTGCTGTGCCAAAATAAATTTTCAGGGAGAAAGGAGTGCAGTATGTGTGGAAGTGGGGTTATCAATCAAGTCAATAATTCAGGAACATATGATGGTGTTTTTAGCATGCTGGGTGGTAATAGAAGTGGTGAGGTATGGTTTTTATTTTGAGTATATTTTGATGGTGAATATTCTGGTGAACAGGACGGGGTATGTGCAGGACAGACAATATCAACATTTATTTACCTGCACAAACAGAAGGGTGGAGTCTTCATTCCCTGATATGGAGAGAACTCTGAGTTCAAATGTTCTTTCTGATTAAATGGCATAGTGGTGATGAGGATTTAGTCAGACAGTGAAAGAGAACAGTAAGCATAGTGTTAAGCGGTAAGACATTATAATACATTTGAACATCAAAAAACATTGTGTTGGATCATCTGTTTATGTGAATAAATAAATAAATAAAGCTTCCTGGAGTTCTGATAGAGGTAAAGAAGACTACTATATGATCCAAAGGGGCAAGTGCACCGAATGTTTATAGCAGCAATGTCCACAATAGCCAAACTATGGAAAGAACCTAGATGTCCATCAACAAATATATATAATGGAATACTATTCAGCCATCAAAAGAAATGAAATCTTGCCATTTGCGATGACATGGATGGAACTAGAGGGTATTATGCTTAGCAAAATAAGTCAATCAGAGAAAGACACTATCATATGATCTCCCTGATATGAGGAAATGGAGGTGCAATGTGGGGGGTTTGGGGGACAGGAAAACAGTAAATGAAACAAGATGGGATCGGGAGGGAGACAAACCATAAGAGACTCTTCATCTCACAAAACAAACTGAGAGTTTCCGGGGGGGTGGGGAGGGTAGGGAGAGGGTGGTGGGTTTATGAACATTGGGGAGGGTATGTGCTGTGATGAGTGCTGTGAAGTGTGTAAACCTGGCGATTCACAGACCTGTACTCCTGGGGCTAATAATATATTATATGTTAATTTAAAAAAAAAGAAGAAGAAGAGGAGGACTACTATAAATCCAATGCTATGGTTTTCAGCGAAGAGTGTGTAATCAGGCATATTTTATTAAAGTAACCAAGTAAAATGATGTTCAAAAATTGGAATAACAGAAAACATAAAAATCAGAGATTTTAAAAAGAGATATGGGACAGTGTAGAGAATATAGTCAATGATATTATAATAGTGTTATATGGTGACAGATGGTGGCTATATTTGTAGTGATCATAGAATAATGTATGGAGTTATTGAAAACCTGAAACCAATGTAACACTGAATATCACCTATACTCAAATAAAAAATAGTAAAAATAAAACCTTTTAATTTAAAAAGATAAAAAGAGGGACAAGAATTTGAAAAGTGAATTTCAAAGATGAGGCTAAGACATACTCTGAACCTTGAGGAAAACACCATTTTGAAAATTCTTCCCATTTTGAGAAAACTCAAATGAATCAATACCATAAAAGAACCCATTTTAACTGAGAGATGTAATGAATTCTCAAGAAATAATTTTATGACAGGATAATTCTTCCCTATGAAACAGCATACAGAAAACAGGGGAGACACCTGGAAGCAAAATAAACTATACTGAAAATAAGAATTAGGAAAAAGGTAAATGATGAAAGATAATAAAATTTGACGTGTGACAGAGACCTAGTGAAGAGAATTTTTAGCCTGTGGTTTAATGTTTTTGAGGATAATCTAGAGTTCATAACTGCCTTGAGACAGGCTGGTTGTAGGCAGTTTAGGCAGACCCCTAAGACAGGCCTACTTTGGGCAGGTGGTGTTTGAGGAGGCCATTGGGCTGGACAAAGACAAATCCAACCATTTGACTAAAGTGTCTGTGAAGATGTTGAAGTCAGATGCAACAGAGAAAGACCTGTCAAACCTAATCTCACAAATGGAGATGATGAAGATGATTGGAAAGCACAAGGACATCATCAACCTGCTGGGTCCTGCATACAGGATGGTCCTTTGTACACTATCATGGAGTATGCCTCCAAAGACAACATACAGGAATACCTGCAGGCCCAGAGGCCTCCTGACCTGGAGTACTGTTACAATATCAGCCACAATGCAGCAGAGCAGCTCTCCTCCAGGGACCTGGTATCCTGTGCCTATCAGGTAGCCTGAGGCATGGAGTACCTTGCCTCCAAGAAGTGCATACACCAAGACCTGGCCACCAGGGAAGTGCTGGTAACAAAGGACAACATGATGAAGATCTCAGACTTCAGTCTTGCCAGAGATATCACCACATCAATTACCATAAAAAGACAACCAACAGTGGTCTGCCTGTGAAGTGGATGGTCCCTAAGGCCATGTTTGACCACATCTACATCCACTAGAGTGACTTCTGGTATTTTGGGGTGATCCTGTGTGAAATCTTCACTCTGGAAGCCTCCCATATCCTGGAGTGTCTGTGGAGGTGGTTTTCAAGCTGCTGAAGGAGTCATTTGATGGATAAGCCAATAACTGCACCTGAGAGTTATACACAATAATGAGGGGTGGCTGGCATGTGATACCTTCAAGCTGCTGGTAGAAGACCTGGATCATACTGTGGCCTTGACCTCCAACCAGGAGTACCCGGACCTGTCCTTGGCCCTGGAACAATACTGTCTAGGCTTTCCCAACACCCAAAGCTCCACCTGCTCCTCAGAGAAGAATTCCACCTTCTCTCATGAGCCGTTGCCCAGGGAGGCCTTTCTGCCCTGACACCCAGCCCAGCTTGCCAATGGTGGACTCAAATGACTAGTATCCCTATTACTCCTGTCCAGATTCCGTCATAAGCTATAACCCTTACCCCCCCACCCTCCCTGCAAGACTCACTGCCTTCTCCTTTGTCCCTTTACTACTGGCAGGAGCCAGCTGCCTACCTGAGGCCTTCACCCCTTGAAGTTCACCTCTCTTCCCCTTCTTCTTCCTCCTCCTTACAACCTGCTCATGAAAGAAAGGAACAGAGAGGCAGGTACTTGCTCGTGGCTACTTCCTTCCCTCCCATATGTTGGACCAAGACCCCTCCCTGTCATCTGGTACTGCCTGGACATCGAGGGAGTGGGAGATGAGGCATGCCAGTGAAAGCTGTCGGAGCTTTCCTGTTTTGGTTTTGTCTGCTTAGCATAACATGTAAGACCGAGTTCTGGTTGCAGGGACCTAGTCCTTGGGGCTATAGCACAAGCGAGGGGAGGTCAACTGCTCTGGGCCTTGGCAAAGAGCAACCCCTGCTCCAGAGATATGGTGCCAAGGGCTTATTAATTTTGATACTAATTTGCTTTGATGACCAAATACCTGGTATCAAAAGATGGGAAGGCAAAGACTGGAAGCAGTGTTGTTACCATGGGGTCCAGCCCCAAACTATGAAGAAAACACAAAGTGTATAAATCTGAGTAAGTATATATTTACACACCTTTTTAAATAGGTTGTTATCAAAGATTTAATCAATGGGTAATATGCTCCTCGTGGCTAGGAAGCATCAGTTGCGATATATTAAAAACAAAGAAAAGAGGTGTCTGGGTGGCTTCCTCCATAAGTGTCCCTTCTTTTCAGGTCATGATCCCAGGGTCCTGGGATGGAGCCTCACATCAGGCTCTCTGCTCAGTGGGAAACCCGCTTCTCCCTTTCCCTCTGCCCTGCTTATAGTTCCTCTTCCTGTCTCTCTGTCTGTCAAATAAATAATATATTAAAAAAAAAAAGAAAGAAAGAAAATGTTTATAAAAGGTCTTTTTTTTTTTTTTTTAATTTTCTAGGGGGTGCCTGGATGACTCAGTTGTTTAAGCAGATGTTTGCCTTTGGCTGAGGTCATGATCCCAGTGTACAGGCTTCCAGCCCTGCATGGGACTACTTGCACCCCAAGGAGCTTGCTTCTTCTTCTCCCTTTGCACGTGATTCTCCCTGCTTGTGCGCTTCCTCTCTCTCTCTCTCTCTCGCTGTCAAATAAACAAAATAAAATCTTTTACTAAATAAATAAATAAATAAATAAGTTCTAAACCTACTTTCAGTTTAGGTCCCTTAACAAAAATTGCTACTGCTTTATTTAAAAAAAAAAAAAAGATAATTTAGAAAGATGCTTCCAGAGTTGAAAAGCTGTTTTGTGTCTTTGTCAGGATTAAATATAGAAGTGCTTTAAAAAGTAATAGAAAAAATATGCTATATTAACACTAATCACACTATAGCTTTGGTGGTTATATCAAGATAATGAAAAGTCGGGGAGGAGTCAAGATGGCGGAGAAGTAGCAAGCTGAGACTGCTTCAGCTAGCCGGAGATCAGCTAGATAGCTTATCTAAAGATTGCAAACACCTGAAAATCCATCGGCAGACCGAAGAGAAGAAGAACAGCAATTCTGGAAACAGAAAAACAACCACTTTCTGAAAGGTAGGACTGGCGGAGAAGTGAATCCAAAGCGACGGCAAGATAGACCCCGGGGGGAGGGGCCGGCTCCCGGCAAGCGGCGGAGCAACTGCGCACAAAATCAGGACTTTTGAAAGTCTGTTCCGCTGAGGGACATCGCTCCAGAGGCTAAACCAGGGCGAAGCCCACGCGGGGTCAGCGTGGCCTCAGGTCCTGCAGGGTCACAGAAGGATCGGGGGTGTCTGAGTGTCGCAGAGCTTGCGGGTATTGGAACGGGAAAGCCGGCTGCAGAGACAGAGCCGACAGTAAGCTCGCAGCTCGGGGTGACCTTGAACCGGTCGCAGGCTCGGTGAGCTCGGAGCGCGGCCGGAGGTCAGGCAGACGGGAGTGACTGGGCGCTGTTCTCTGAGGGCGCCCTTAGGAGTGCGGCCCTGGGCTCTCAGCTCCTCCGGGCCGGAGACCAGGAGGCCGCCATTTGTATTCCCGTCCTCCGGAACTCTACGGAAAGCGCTCAGGGAACAAAAGCTCCTGAAAGCAAACCCGAGCGGATTACTCACCCCGGCCCCAGGTAAAGGCGGTGCAATTCCGCCTGGGGCAAAGACACTTGAGAATCACTATACCAGGCCCCTCCCCCAGAAGATCAACAAGAAATCCAGCCGAGACCAAGTTCACCTACCAAGGAGTGCGGTTTCAATACCAAGGAGAGCAGCAGAATTCCAGAGAAGGAGAAAGCCAAGCACGGAACTCATGGCTTTTTTCCTGTGACTTTTTTTTTAGTCTTGCAGTTAATTTAATTTTTTCTTTTTCATTTTTTTTTTCTTTTTCTTCTCGCCTTCGGGTAAAATTTTTTTTTTAACTGTTACCTTTTTCTTTTTTAACGATTTTTTACTAGTTTATCTAATATATATATTTTTTCTTTTTTACATTTTTCTCAGGTGTTTTCTTTTTTAAAAAAAAAATTTTTTTTTCTTTATTTTTTTTTCTTTCTTTCTTTTTGAACCTCTTTTTATCCCCTTTCTCCCCACTCACGATTTTGGATCTCTTCTAATTTAGTTAAAGCATATTTTCCTGGGGTTGTTGCCACCCTTTTAGTATTTTACTTGCCCCTTCATTTACTCTTATCTGGCCAAAATGACATGACGTAAAAATTCAACGCAAAAAAAAGAACAAGAGGCAGTACCGAAGGCTAGGGACCTAATCAATACAGACATGGGTAATATGTCAGATCTAGAGTTCAGAATGACAATTCTCAAGGTTCTAGCCGGGCTCGAAAAAGGCATGGAAGATATTAGAGAAACCCTCTCGAGAGATATAAAAGCCCTTTCTGGAGAAATAAAAGAACTAAAATTTAACCAAGTTGAAATCAAAAAAGCTATTAATGAGGTGCAATCAAAAATGGAGGCTCTAACTGCTAGGATAAATGAGGCAGAAGAAATAATTAGTGATATAGAAGACCAAATGACAGAGAATAAAGAAGCTGAGCAAAAGAGGGACAAACAGCTACTGGACCAGGAGGGGAGAATTCAAGAATTAAGTGACACCATAAGACGAAACAACATTAGAATAATTGGGATTCCAGAAGAAGAAGAAAGAGAGAGGGGAGCAGAAGGTATACTGGAGAGAATTATTGGGGAGAATTTCCCCAATATGGCAAAGGGAATGAGCATCAAAATTCAGGAGGTTCAGAGAACGCCCCTCAAAATCAATAAGAATAGGCCCACACCCCGTCACCTAATAGTAAAATTTACAAGTCTCAGTGACAAAGAGAAAATCCTGAAAGCTGCCCGGGAAAAGAAGTCTGTAACATACAATGGTAAAAATATTAGATTGGCAGCTGACTTATCCACAGAGACCTGGCAGGCCAGAAAGAGCTGGCATGATATTTTTAGAGCACTAAACGAGAAAAACATGCAGCCCAGAATACTATATCCAGCTAGGCTATCATTGAAAATAGAAGGAGAGATTAAAATCTTCCAGGACAAACAAAAACTGAAAGAATTTGCAAACAACAAACCAGCTCAACAGGAAATATTGAAAGGGGTCCTCTAAGCAAAGAGAGAGCCTACAAGTGGTAGATCAGAAAGGAACAGAGACCATATACAATAACAGTCACCTTACAGGCAATACAATGGCACTAAATTCATATCTCTCAATAGTTACCCTGAATGTGAATGGGCTAAATGCCCCTGTCAAAAGACACAGGGTATCAGAATGGATAAAAAAACAAAACCCATCTATATGTTGCCTCCAAGAAACTCATTTTAAGCCCGAAGACACCTCCAGATTTAAAGTGAGGGGGTGGAAAAGAATTTACCATGCTAATGGACATCAGAAGAAAGCAGGAGTGGCAATCCTTATATCAGATCAATTAGATTTTAAGCCAAAGACTATAATAAGAGATGAGGAAGGACACTATATCATACTCAAAGGGTCTGTCCAACAAGAAGATTTAACAATTTTAAATATCTATGCCCCCAACGTGGGAGCAGCCAACTATATAAACCAATTAATAACAAAATCAAAGAAACACATCAACAACAATACAATAATAGTAGGGGACTTTAACACTCCCCTCACTGAAATGGACAGGTCATCCAAGCAAAAGATCAGCAAGGAAATAAAGGCCTTAAACGACACACTGGACCAGATGGACATCACAGATATATTCAGAACATTTCATCCCAAAGCAACAGAATACACGTTCTTCTCTAGTGCACATGGAACATTCTCCAGAATAGATCACATCCTCGGTCCTAAATCAGGACTCAACCGGTATCAAAAGATTGGGATCATTCCCTGCATATTTTCAGACCACAATGCTCTAAAGCTAGAACTCAACCACAAAAGGAAGTTTGGAAAGAACCCAAATACATGGAGACTAAACAGTATCCTTCTAAAGAATGAATGGGTCAACCGGGAAATTAAAGAAGAATTGAAAAAAATCATGGAAACAAATGATAATGAAAATACAACGGTTCAAAATCTGTGGGACACAACAAAGGCAGTCCTGAGAGGAAAATATATAGCGGTACAAGCCTTTCTCAAGAAACAAGAAAGGTCTCAGGTACACAACCTAACCCGACACCTAAAGGAGCTAGAGAAAGAACAAGAAAGAAACCCTAAGCCCAGCAGGAGAAGAGAAATCATAAAGATCAGAGCAGAAATCAATGAAATAGAAACCAAAAAAACAATAGAAAAAATCAACGAAAGTAGGAGCTGGTTCTTTGAAAGAATTAATAAAATTGATAAACCCCTGGCCCGACTTATCAAAAAGAAAAGAGAAAGGACCCAAATAAATAAAATCATGAATGAAAGAGGAGAGATCACAACTAACACCAAAGAAATACAAACTATTATAAGAACATACTATGAGCAACTCTACACCAATAAATTTGACAATCTGGAAGAAATGGATGCATTCCTAGAAACATATAAACTACCACAACTGAACCAGGAAGAAATAGAAAGCCTGAACAGACCCATAACCAGTAAGGAGATTGAAACAGTCATTAAAAATCTCCAAACAAACAAAAGCCCAGGGCCAGATGGCTTCCCGGGGGAATTCTACCAAACATTTAAAGAAGAACTAATTCATATTCTCCTGAAACTGTTCCAAAAAATAGAAATGGAAGGAAAACTTCCAAACTCATTTTATGAGGCCAGCATCACCTTGATCCCAAAACCAGACAAGGATCCCACCAAAAAAGAGAGCTATAGACCGATATCCTTGATGAACACAGATGCGAAAATACTCAATTAAATACTAGCCAATAGGATTCAACAGTACATTAAAAAGATTATTCACCACGACCAAGTGGGATTTATTCCAGGGCTGCAAGGTTGGTTCAACATCCGCAAATCAGTCAATGTGATACAACACATCAATAAAAGAAAGAACAAGAACCATATGATACTCTCAATAGATGATGAAAAAGCATTTGACAAAGTACAGCATCCCTTCCTGATCAAAACTCTTCAAAGTGTAGGGATAGAGGGCACATACCTCAATATCATCAAAGCCATCTATGAAAAAACCACCGCAAATATCCTTCTCAATGGAGAAAAACTGAAAGCTTTTCCACTAAGGTCAGGAACACGGCAGGGATGTCCATTATCACCACTGCTATTCAACATAGTACTAGAGGTCCTAGCCTCAGCAATCAGACAACAAAAGGAAATTAAAGGCATCCAAATCGGAAAAGAAGAAGTCAAATTATCACTCTTCGCAGATGATATGATACTATATGTGGAAAACCCAAAAGACTCCACTCCAAAACTGCTAGAACTTGTACAGGAATTCAGTAAAGTGTCAGGATATAAAATCAATGCACAGAAATCAGTTGCATTTCTCTACACCAACAGCAAGACAGAAGAAAGAGATATTAAGAAGTCAATCCCATTTACAATTGCATCCAAAACCATAAGATACCTAGGAATAAACCTAACCAAAGAGAGACAGAATCTATACTCAGAAAACTATAAAGTACTCATGAAAGAAATTGAGGAAGACACAAAGAAATGGAAAAATGTTCCATGCTCCTGGATTGGAAGAATAAATATTGCGAAAATGTCTATGCTACCTAAAGCAATCTACACATTTAATGCAATTCCTATCAAAGTACCATCCATCTTTTTCAAAGAAATGGAACAAATAATGCTAAAATTTATAGGAACCAGAAAAGACCTCGAATAGCCAAAGGGATATTGAAAAAGAAAGCCAACGTTGGTGGCATCACAATTCCGGACTTCAAGCTCTATTACAAAGCTGTCATCATCAAGACAGCATGGTACTGGCACAAAAACAGACACATAGATCAATGGAACAGAATAGAGAGCCCAGAAATAGACCCTCAAATCTATGGTCAACTAATCTTCGACAAAGCAGGAAAGAATGTCCAATGGAAAAAAGACAGCCTCTTCAATAAATGGTGCTGGGAAAATTGGACAGCCACGTGCAGAAAAATGAAATTGGACCATTTCCTTACACCACACACAAAAATAGACTCAAAATGGATGAAGGACCTCAATGTGCGAAAGGAATCCATCAAAATCCTTGAGGAGAACACAGGCAGCAACCTCTTCGACCTCTGCCACAGCAACATCTTCCTAGGAACAACGCAAAAGGCAAGGGAAGCAAGGGAAAAAATGAACTATTGGGATTTCATCAAGATCAAAAGCTTTTGCACAGCAAAGGAAACAGTTAACAAAATCAAAAGACAACTGACAGAATGGGAGAAGATATTTGCAAACGACATATCAGATAAAGGACTAGTGTCCAGAATCTATAAAGAACTTAGCAAACTCAACACCCAAAGAACAAATAATCCAATCAAGAAATGGGCAGAGGACATGAACAGACATTTCTGCAAAGAAGACATCCAGATGGCCAACAGGCACATGAAAAAGGGCTCCATATCACTCAGCATCAGGGAAATACAAATCAAAACCACAATGAGATATCACCTCACACCAGTCAGAATGGCTAAAATCAACAAGTCAGGAAATGACAGATGCTGGCGAGGATGTGGAGAAAGGGGAACCCTCCTACACTCTTGGTGGGAATGCAAGCTGGTGCAGCCACTCTGGAAAACAGCATGGAGGTTCCTCAGAATGTTGAATATAGAACTGCCCTATGACCCCGCAATTGCACTATTGGGTATTTACCCTAAAGATACAAATGTAGTGATCCAAAGGGGCACATGCACCACCCGAATGTTTATAGCAGCAATGTCCACAATAGCCAAACTATGGAAAGAACCTAGATGTCCATCCACAGATGAATGGATCAAGAAGATGTGGTATATATACACAATGGAATACTATGCAGCCATCAAAAGAAATGAAATCTTGCCATTTGCGACAACATGGATGGAACTAGAGCATATCATGCTTAGCGAAATAAGTCAAGCAGAGAAATACAACTATCATATGATCTCCCTGATATGAGGAAGTGGTGATGCAACATGGAGGCTTAAGTGGGTAGGAGAAGAATAAATGAAACAAGATGGGATTGGGAGGGAGACAAACCATAAGTGACTTTTAATCTCACAAAACAAACTGAGGGTTGCTGGGGGGAGGGGGTTTGGGAGAAGGGGGTGGGATTATGGACATTGGGGAGGGTATGTGCTTTGGTGAGTGCTGTGAAGTGTGTAAACCTGGTGATTCACAGACCTCCACCCCTGCGGATAAAAATATATGTTTATAAAAAATAAAAAATTAAAAAAAAAAAGATAATGAAAAGTGATTTTAAAGCAAATTTCATTATCAGACATAAAGATCAAGTCAAAATTACAGAAGAGTAAAAGGATGAATTCATCAGGGAGTATAATAATTCTTGGCTTTTTATACTTAATAACAGATTTGGGGATATATAGGGAAAAACTAAGAACAAAAATCATAACTTCTACCTTAGAAGAGAAATGGAAAAAAATTTCAACACCTTTATTTTAAGATTATATAGACAAATGGTCATCAAAGTGGTAAGATATGTAAGACTTGAACAAAATTATCAACTAACTAGATATGCTTGATATTACAGAACACTCCCAACAACCGCAGACTACATATATCTTAAGCCATGATTTTCTTTGCAAAGGTCAACATTGATAATGTTCTAGTCATACCTCTGTGTACCAGGAAAGAAGTAGCATATTTCTTGAAAGACAAATCTATCAAAGCTCCATTGAGAAACCATAAAGATGGAGAAGGGATTTGCAAATTATATATCTGATAATGGACATCTACTCTGATTATTAAAAAATGAATAAAAATAAAAAGCCTTACTAATAACCAAACAGAGTATCCAATTTTACATGTGAAGAAAATAATTGAAGAGACATGTCACCAAAAGTATATGGATGGCTTATCAGCACATGACAAATTTCTCAAGATTTAGACATTAAAGTAATACAAATTAAAATCATAATGAGACATGCTTACATATCTATTAGAATAGCTAAAATTATAAAGGCTAATTGTACTTCGTCTGAGCTAGATTGAGAAGCACCAAAAAGTATAAACTGTTGTTGGCATATATCATGATACAACCACTTTGGAAAATAGTTTGAAAAATTTTTTAAATGCAAAATATGTAGCCATTTTACTTCTAGGCATTTAACCAAGAGAAACAAACCCTATGTTCATACAAGGACTTGTATATGAATTTCATAGCAGCTTTATTTTTAAGAATTGAAAACAGTGGAAATGTTCATCAATGTCCATCAATAGAGCAAAGACAAATTATGATCTATTCATTAAAGAGATTACTATTCAACATCAAAATGAACTATTTACAATTGGAGATTCTCAAAGTAATGATGCTGAGAAAAGAAAAGCCGGGCAATGACTTGTATATACTGTGTGATTCCATGACTATAAAAAATCTAGAAAATACAAATTTATATATAGTCACAGTCATCAAATATATTGGTGTGATTTTAGTGCCTTCTTCTGTGCTCCCATAGCTTCCTACACTTGGATCTCCGAGCATTTGTTACACCATGTGAAAATATGAACTCTTTTTCTTTATTCTGTCTTACTAGAATAAGAATCCTTGAAATTTTATGGACATCTGAACTCTCAGTTATTAGCAGAAATTCTATCACACAGTAAGTTTCCAAATATAAAAGCCAGAGTTTCACAATGACTTCTAAGCTATTACATGATCTAGCCACTCATTTAACCTCTGTGACCTCTTTCCCTGCTACTCCCTGTCACTCACAGTGGCCTCCTTGCTATTCCTCAGATATGCCAGGCATGATCCAACCTTATGGCCTTCAAGATAGCCAATTCCTTTGTCTGGAGTGACCTTATTGCTGATAGTTCTGGGCAAATTCATCACCTTTCCATACCTTTGTTCAATTGTCAGCCTCATTGTAACTACCCTGATCTTCCTATTAAAAATTTTAACTCCCCATCCCCTGCCTAGCAACTTTGATTTTTCTCACCCTGATCTAATTTTTCTTTTTCCCCATTGTACTCATCATTTTTGAATGCACTATGCAAATTTTATTAAGGTTTATAGCTTTTAATTGTCTCACCCATTAAAATAAAAGTTCTACAAATCCAAGTATTTCATTTACCAGTGTAGTCTGAAGTAATATCTGCCATATAATAGGTTCAATAGACAATTGGTAATTTTCAGAATAAATTAGTGTTGAGAGTATACTGAATTTCATAAGTCATTTCAATAATTTTTTCCAAAAAATAAACTATGTAAAACATACCTTAAATTTACTTTCAAAATATTTTATAGCATATAATGGACAATATACATAAGCCTTAAAGAAACAATCATATAAATGACCATTTCATACCTACTTAAAAATCACATAATACCACACTCCTAGATCCTCTCTGAACGCTCTAAAATAACCCTTCAAAGGAAATACATTTTTAAAAATAACAGATTCTTTGGCAAATAATTTAATAAAATAAAAGTTTCATTCATCTATGTAGATCATAATAAATGTTTTTAATAAGCATGAAATTATAACTCTGAAGTGTGCTAAAATGAAACCACCTGCTAAGGGTGAGAGAACAAAAATAAACATCATTTTTCCAAATAAGAGGAATTTATTACCTTTGAATCAAAGCATGTGGATTTGTTCAAACTGGCAATAAAGGAATATGGAAACACAAACCATAGAAAGTCATATTTTAGATTTCTAAGAGACTTCAAAGTGAAGAGTATACATTTTTTAAATGTTACATAATGCTACATAATGACAAGATGACAGGTTGTGACAAATAGTATTTTAAAAGTTCTACTCATGATGGAACGGAAGGTGTCATTTCCCTATAATTTTATATATGTCATTAATTTACTATATCTGGATACAACATATTACCAAACAGATGTTCATCAAAGACTAAATCATTTTTAATGGAGCATAATAATTTGAACCTACATCTATTATTCATTTTTTCAGTCTAACATTTATAGTCTTGCTAAACATTTTATCAGTTGTCGACAAAATTTAAAAAAAATAGGATAAAAAGTTGTGTTTGGAAAAGTAGACTTTTTTCAAATTTGCATTTAAATGAAAATATTTGCTGATATTTTTAAAACTTTAAATGTAATTTTTTATATATCTGACCTATCAGATGATATAAAATTTTTGGAGAAAATACGACATATTTTTTTGATCTTGGTTGAAGGTATTAAGAGCAACTGTTTGTATTATTTGTATTGTGATATCTTAGTTAATAAACATGAATAACTGGTATAAAATATGTTTTTTAAACATTTTTATTTATTTATTTGACAGAGATCACAGGTAGGCAGAGAGGCTGGCAGAGAGAGAGGAATGGAAGCAGGCTCCCTGCTGAGAAGAGAGCCCATTGTGGGACTCAATCCCAGGAACCTGGAATCATGACCTGAGCCAAAGGCAGAGATTTTAACCCACTGAGCCACCCAGGCGCCCTAAAATATGTTTTTTTATATAGAATTATAGTTCTTGCCAAAATATGGAACTAGCTGGAACGGAATGCCTCCTTCAAAGTCAGCTCTGGAGAAATTATGCAAGTGTTATATAGAACTATTTCAGATATTAAATAAGAAATGATGATAAATTCCTTAAAAGACTCAAAGTTGCTCTTGACTGGTATGTTTCAAGCTCTATTCCTGGTTTGAGGACAGGTTTTAACAGGCTTGTCACTGTAGAAGTCAGCTGGATGTTTAGAGGCTATCCGGACTGTGCAAAAACCTTGAAGGGGTAAAGACTTGAAAATTCTTTAGAGATATTAGCTCCCTAAGGCATTATTCTTCCACACATTTTCCTCCAAACAATTAAGGCTGATGGATAAGGGGCACCCTAGTGGCTCTATCATCACGTGGGTGGTGGGTTAAGCCTCTGCCTTCATCACAAGTCATGGTCTCAGGGTCCTGGGATACAGCCCCACATCGGGCTCTGCTCAAAAGGAAGCCTGCTTCCACCCTGCTTGCCTGCCTCTCTGCTTACTTGTGATCTCTCTCTCTCTCTGTGTCCAATAAATAAATAAAATCTTAAAAAAATAAAAAAGGCTGATGGATGATAAATTATGAAAACTGCTCCCTCCAAATGATGCTTCTTCATAAGGATTTAAGAATTTAAAATTGTAAGAATTTAAAATTGAAACTTGATCGTAGGATTTACCTTATAGAATAACATCAAGTGAAGGCAGTTATTATGAGTTCTGAAGTATTTGTGATTCTGAATTCTTGGCCTCATTAGTAAATTTATTTTTAAATTCTCCCATGGAGTGGTGATTGGCCTTCAGTCTTTCATTGATGCACAACATTGGGTCAAATGAGATGTGTGTGCCCAGAACTATATATAATCTTCTTTGTATTTCATTGGAGATGGCATTGCTGAGTTTTGTTCAATTGGATTTGGACAGATGTTTTAATAATCATTTCTAGAGTTGGCCCTGGAGAATATCTTCTTTTTTTTCTCTTCCCGATTCTCTGAAAAACCCTGACTAATTCACATTATAACAGTGATATCACAATTCAAGTTTTTCCAAACACTATAGCTGCAAAATAGAAGGAAGCTACTTGGAATGTAATGCTATTGTGAATGATTGAGAAAGAAAACATTATTATAATTAAGCTACCAGGTTTCAATGTATTTTATTGTTGCTTAGAAAATCCT
Organism: Mustela nivalis; assembly: GCF_964662115.1. Taxonomy (NCBI): domain Eukaryota; kingdom Metazoa; phylum Chordata; class Mammalia; order Carnivora; family Mustelidae; genus Mustela; species Mustela nivalis. Next base: position 142,626,293 of record NC_139025.1, read on the forward strand.
AGCATACCCAGACTTTACAGAGATTTGATGATCCTAAGAGGAGCTGAACTCATGGACCAAAATAACTATGCACATAAAAAGTACAATTACTTACCTAAAAAAGATGATGTGGTTAACTTTATATGGCAATCCAAGTGTTATTGGAACAGGAATTTTAAAAAAAAATAGCTTAGGGGTGCCTAGGTGGCTCAGTGGATTAAGCCACTGCCTTCAACTCAGGTCATGACTTCAGGGTCCTGGGATCAAGTCCCGCATCAGGCTCTCTGCTCAGCAGGGAGTCTGCTTCTCTCTCTCTCTCTCTCTCTCTCTCTCTCTGCCTGCCTCTCCATCTACTTGTGATCTCTCTCTGTCAAGTAAATAAATAAATAAAATCTTAAAAAAAAAAAGAATGACGGTACTTTTAAAAAATAGCTTAAAAGTATATGATAAAATAATGATATACATATACAAAGAAAAGAAAGATACTTTACTGTGAATATAAATTAAGTGAAAATTGTTGAAATAAAGAATACAATAAATGGAGACTAAGATGAATATAGCTGTAAAATAAATAAATGAGTTGGGAAAAACAAACAAATAAACAAATTAATGACTTCTGCCCAAATGCAGCAGAAGAGAAAACAAAATAAAGAAAATATTTAAATAAGTACTGAGATAAATTTTGGAGAATTAAAGAAAGATGAAATATACCAGACTTAAAAGAATGCCAAACATGAGAAATCAGAAATAAAGCAAAACAAAAACCACACACACAAAAAACCACTCATATATATTATGGTGAGTTTTAAGAATATCAAAAACAGAGAATAGCATAAATAATGCCCAAGAGAAGAACAGATCACCTAAAATGTACAAGAATAATACTGACAGCAGAATTCTCAATAGTAATAGCATATAAAGGAGACAGTTGGGTGTTTGTATAGATGGAAAAGATATTTGAAACTAGATATTATACATCAAGCCAAATTATTGATTAAATTTGAGAGCACAGTAAAAATACAATGAAGCATGTTAGGTCTTAGAACATTTATCACACAGAGACACACATTTTAGAAAACTTCCTTGGAGGACAACTCAATTTAGATAGAGAAAACAGAATTATGTACTCAAAGGCATATTTTGAAGGAAGGATTGAATATAGTCTGCACTGCAAATATTCTTTAATCCTTATGTTCTGAATTTCCTAAATTTAAGAAGTATTTGTTCAAATATTTATCTTTAAATAAACCCTAGGAGACTTTTTCTTGGATTCTGGAAAATCAGTCCATTTGGATACAAATCTCTTTGTCACTGATGGAAATTTTCATGGCCCTTAACTGTGGAATGCCTAATGTATTGTTACAGAAATTGTGATTTGCCAATACATGGGTGATGTGTGTGTTGTGTGTGTTTATTTTTATTTTGATGGTTTTACTCTTCTATGAGATTTTTAAGTAGACATAATTTTAATAAATTATGATTTGTTGAAATTTATCTGAAGTTATATATAATAAAATAAAATTTGTGTGATCTAAAGAAGTGCATCTCCATTTTTTTAAAAGAGTAGACTGGTCTTTAAAAATTGTCCAAAGAAGCATATTATATTCATTATTAAATTTGATAATATACAATAAAGTATTTATGGTCATATGGAACATATCAAATTCTACTATTAATTCATGTTAATACTTACCATAAGAGGAAAAAGGGATATTTTTCAAAATGAAAATTAGTGTATTTTTCAGAATATGATATAGTGTTATTCACTGAACAGAGGGAACAAATGTCAAAGTTTAACACAGTTTACAGAATGTTTTAACATAAATTGACATTTAAATATGACCAAATTTCACAGTTTTAAGTAAAATGATAGCACTTTATATCCTTGAAAAGTGGTAAGTGACCCAAAACATTGCTTAGAAAAACAAATTTAACACTACACTAGTCTGAGATGGTTAAGTTAAGTTATGGTACAACTTGCCATTGTGTATCATCAAATGGCATATTTTTTTCTTTTGGTCTCGTCATTATATTTTATTTTAGGCACTCTGATAAGTGTGTAGTGATAACTCAGTGTCATTTTAATTGCATTTCCTTGATGTCTAATTATATCAAAATATATTATTTTGATGTTTAATGTTCTGAGCTTCTTCAGTTCAAGACTATGAAGCCACTTAGGAAAAATACAGTTGCAGATGCACTCATAGACCAACTCTTATTTAGAAATAAGAAGAAACATTACTACCCATTCCAACAAAAAATAGATTTGTTATGCAGTAGGGATTTTATAAATTACCTGACACAACTTATATAGTAAGATGAAATGGGACAGGCGGCTTCTTGCAGCTATATACAACATCGTTTTAATTTCAATTTTCAGTATAATTTTTCCAAGGTATACACAGAATGTATATTTAATGCAAATTGTGAACATTTTAAACTCTGTATATGGAAATTAATCAATTTTAATTTTATAAAAATCAAAATTAACGGAAGTTTATTTTAAATTAGTTAGCTTTCTCTGCATTGCTAGACAGAATAATCAAGAATTGGTAAGAAAAAAATAATCTCTGTAAAATTACCGGAGGTGCATTATAAAGTGTTCGGTAACCGATCAAACTTACAATTTGGATCTAATGGCAAGTGATTTTTAAAATCTGGAACTCATTGTCAATTTTTTTTTCTTCATTGTGTCTTAACAAATTACTGTGTTCATTTGCATGGAAGTGAAGTAAAATGCATGACATTTCATCTCAACACTAACACTTTTAACTGGCAACTCTGAATGTACTTTACAGCAGTGTGACAAAGTAAAGATCAATGATGTTTCATGAAATATTTGTTATGATTCTCAAGGAGATAGGGAGTTTGTGCAAAAATGCAAATCACTTTGCGACTAAACACATTGTTTATTTCAGCTAATTTTAAGAAAATATGCTAAGACTCTCTCAAAAAAGGAAGCAATGATTTAGGTTTTCCTTCAAACTCCTTATCTAATCCTGAACCAACAGCACATAGTTCAAAGAGCAACTAATTTGAGCAGCTCCAATTTACACGTTTCCTAACAATGCTTAATTTAGTGGAATTTCTGTCCAATTATGTTAATTTGATGTAGTGAAAGACAAACATTCAAAAAGATCATCCTTAATTTATATAGATTGCCAAACTCTGCATTTTCTTTTTTTTTAAAGATTTTATTTATTTATTTGACAGACAGAGATCACAAGTAGGCAGAGAGGCAGGCAGAGAGAGAGAGAGAGAGGGAAGCAGGCTTCCTGCGGAGCAGGGAGCCCAATGCAGGGCTCGATCCCAGGACCCTGAGATCATGACCCAAGCCGAAGGCAGCAGCCCAAACCACTGAGCCACCCAGGTGCCCCAAACTCTGCATTTTCTGAATGATGCCCAGGAAAGTATTTTCAAAAACAAACAAACAAACAAACAATGCCAGAACCACTATTAGGTCATCTCTAGGCAGAAAGTGACTCAGAGCCTACTTTACTCTCTCCCTGAAAGTATACTGTAGGCACTGAAACTACTACCCTGAGTCTGTGCTATCAAATTACTTAAGTTAGAAAGTTTTAAAACCAGTCTGTGTGGGAGTATTTCATTTACAGATAGAGACTTGGTTGTTTATACATTTTCATACTTGATTTTTAGGGTGTAATAACTATGTTTTAAAATTCATGGTGGTTTTGAATACTGTTGGATAATTGTGCTAAAATGGTATATCCATTCATCCTAGGAAACAGAAATTATAGAAAGGTAGTGCTTTTCAGATCTGACATCTTGGAGTCATTGCAGTTTCAGTATAAATGCAATAGGAAAAGTGACATTCATGTTTACGATATTTTCTATAAATAAATTAGAATGTACTGGAGGCCTGATATAAAGTGGGATGACTAAACTTCAGTAAGATCTTGTTTTCAATTCAAAATAAATTTTAAATTGAATTATGCACCTCTAAGTTCAGAGACAATAAACATTAACCAACACAATTCATAAGTTCTATTTCTTGAAATTTCAGGAACATTGATAGTCTCACCTACTGGATGAACAACAGCTAAAATTTTTGGTCATGGATTCTTGCTAAAATATCACTTTCCCAAAGAAAATTAATGTTATGAATTTTCATTGATTGTTATTGATCATGAAGAATATAACAACCACGATAAAAAGAGTAGGAAAAACATGATATCTCATCTGTAAGGGCATGTGGAAAGTAGGAAATGCTAATAAAAATAACTACCATTATTTCCTAAGTTAACATAATACAACAGAACAAAAATATTTCATAACAATATTTTCTAGCCTCATTCTGATAACTCTTTTCTACATTCAAATTTAAAGGTTGAGGCATGTGATATATATTACACAAAAACCATCCCAAGGAATTCGTTTAAAAAAATACTCTTAATAAAGGGCAAATCCAAAGGAATTTCTTTTCTAATTTAATTAACAAATTATGAATCGACTTACCTATTTCATCACAGTGTATCAGGCACCAATAATATTTTTAATCATCATACCTGATGCAATAGTTACCATCTTTCAGACATACTGATCACAAACAAGCAAATAAACAAGAGCACTGTAGCTTAAGATCTACCTGCATAAATATAGGGCTACTTCAGACAATCTCTTCACCACAACATAGCAATAAATAGAAATTATACATGCTCTGTAATGGACATACAGATGAGATAGAAGGGGATGGGTGTTAATATATGCAGAATCTTTATTAATTACATTGTAAAACATAATATGGAAAAACAGAATACAATTTTAGAAATACGTGAAGGAGCAGGAGGCTGGCTGAGGACAAAGCAAAAGCTGGCACCTTGCACCCCCCCCTTCACCCGTCCCCTCCTTATGTGTAGCATTCCTCAGGCACCCCTGACTGCCATAAAAATGATAAATAGTTAACTTGCAGAAATCACAGTCCTGCAGGGTAGGAGTCTCCCTTGGTTTGCAAATGTCCTTGAGATTTACAACAAAGAAGTTACCTTACGTTTGATAGCAGGAATGTAACATTTCACCAGGAGACTCCCAATTATCTTTATGTTAGTGCCTCATTAGAGGGAAAGTGGCCTTGGCTTGATAGTAACCAGGCCTTCAATATCCTGATAGTGCTTTTTTTCGCATGCGTGGGCTAACCGGCCAGTTCTGCTTCTGTAAGATTGCTTTGTCTGCGTTCGTGCGCAGGTCCCCAAGTATGCCTGTTCAAACTATCAATCATCTCAACCCCACCCGAAACTTGTTTGTATCTGTCTATAAAAATCCTGCACTGACCCAGCTCTGGACCTCTCGGCGCTATCGGCAACGAGCGGCGCAGAGGTCCAGGTTCGAACCTGCAATAAACGACCCTTGCTGCTTGGCTTTGACTCATGTCTCTGGTGGTCTTTTAAGGTGGGGGTAATATTCAGTTGGCATTACATGCGCAGGTCACCTTCTTTGTTTTATTTTTATATGTGTAGATAAGGAGTTTAGTAAACAATCCATGACTACTCAACTTCTTATATTTTGAAAATTTTAGCAAAAGTAACAAACCTAGCAACTAGAAAATCGTCTCTATCTGCAAAATACAGCTTTGCCAGCATGGTAGAGGAAAAGCAAAACAAAATAAGTAAGAAAAATTTAACATTTCACAAGAGTTTTACTTTTATTTTTTTATTTATTATTTTTCATTTAGTATTTACTTTTATTTTCTACTTTATTTTAATGAAAATGCCATAACCATAACATAAGAGCAGAATTAAACCAAGATGAGAAATTATTTTTTCATAAGTTATAATAAACTAGCTTGGTGATGAATTCAAAAATTATATTACAAACTTCAGTGTTCTTGCAGTAAGTATCACTTCATAAATGAGTCAGAAGTCATAAACTAATGATGATTCTAAATGTTATTTAGAGAGACATTCTGTTCTTAATATATTTCAAATATTCTACACAAGGCAAAGTGGATCCAAGTAATCTGTAGGCAAAATAAAGAAGTATATATTTCCAACAGTATTTATAAAATATTACCTTTATGTAAGGCATCATCCTGGACTTTGTGGAAAACATACAAAGGAGTAAGAAGTGGCCCTTCCAGAAACATATAGAATATCAAGGTTTAACATGAAGCAGCATGTCTTCTCTAAGTAAAAAAACATTGTACCAACTGACTTTACTGAAACTTTATATTTATTGCTCTCATTTTAGGTCATATTGTCCTTCTGCATGCAGGCTGCTTTAACAGACATGATATAGACTGAATAGCTTATAAAGAACAGGAATTTATTTCTCACAGTTCTAGAACTGAGAAGTTCAAGATTAAGGAATGGGCAGATCCAAGAAGAGCCCACTTCCTCATAGATGGCTATCTACTCACTGTAAACTTACACGATGAATGAAGCAAGAGAACTCTCTGGGGTCTCCTTTAAAAGGACTGTAATCCCACTTATGACCTAATCACCTCCCAAAGGCCCCTACATTTTAATACTATCATTTCCAGAGTTAGATTTCATAATATGATTTCGGGAGACACAAACATTCACACCATAGTATATATAAACAAAAAAAGACACAAAAACAACAAACAACAAAAATTATTTTAACTACCTATTATTTTCAACTATATAAAATTTTAATTGTTTCTATATAATATTAAATAACTCATTTGAGTGATTCACTTATTATCCAATGCATCTGAGTGCAATTAAATTTGCTTACCCAACATATCCAGCAGCATATTTCTTCAGACTATCCCATTCCCCACTTACAGAATTTACCACAATTAGAAAATAGGGGATAGAGGATAGATAGATGTATACATAAAACACTTGTACATACACATATGAATATTTTTCCTGTTAATGATACTCTTGCAAATAAAATTTAATCTCAAGGAAACCTGTCTTGTTTTTTACTTAATATCCAGTTTTTAGTCAACATCCAAAAACAAATAATCCAATAAAAACATGGATAGAAGACATGAACGAGTGTTTCCCCAAAGAACACATTCAAATGTTCAGTAGATACATGAAAAGATGTCCATCATCATGTATCATCAGAAAATTGCAAAGCAAAACTAGAAAGAGATGCCACCTCACACCTGTCAGAATGGCTAAAATCAACACTACAAGAAACAAAAGGTGTTGGAGAGGATGTGGAAAAGTAACACTTGTGGGGGCTGCCTGGGTGGATCAGTGGGTTAAGCCTCTTCCTTCAGCTCAGGTCATGATCTCAGGGTCCTGGGATCAAGTCCCACATCGGGCTCTCTGCCAGGCAGGGAGCCTTCTCCCTCCTCTCTCTCTCTCTACTTGTAATCTCTCTCTGTCAAGTGAATAAAATTAAAAAAAAAAAAGAAAAAGTAACAATTGTGAACTGTTGGTGGTAATGCAAACTGATACAGCCATACTGGAAAACAGTATGGAATTTCCATAAAATTTAAAAATAGAAGTCCTTTGTGATCCAACAATCCTGTTGGTGTGTATTTACCCAATGAATATAAGAAAAGGATACCAGCACCCTAATGTTTATAGGAGCATTACTTATAAAGCTAAGATATGGAAAGACCCCAAGTATTTATCAATTGATGAATGAATAAAGAATAAGTGGTATGTATATACAATGGAATATTATTCAGCATTAAAAAGGACTGAAATCTTGCCATTTGCAATAACATGGATGGAACTAGACAGTATAATGCTAAAACTGAAGTAAATCAGAGAAAGACAAATACCTTTACTCATATATGGAATAAAAGAAACAAACAAACAAGCAAAGGGGAAAATAATAAGACATAGAAAGAGAAACAAAGCAAGAGACAGACATTTCATTATGGAGAACAAACTGATGGTTACTTGAGGGGATCTGAAAGGAGTGAGGATTAAATAAGTGATGGGGATTAATTAGGGCACTTGTCATGGTGAGCACTGAATGTTATATATTATATTGTACACATGAAACTAATACAACTGTATATGTTAACTAACTGGATTTCAAATAAAAACTTTTTTAAAATACCCAGGTTTTAGCTCACATTCTGGCTTACAAAAGGGATTTAGTCAGGCAGTTGTTAGATAAGATTACTATCCTTCCTGGCATGATCTTATACCTTTTATCTAGAATTATTTTTAGCACTTTAGACTCTTCCTATTTTATTTTGAGTCATTAAACAAAAATTTCCTCAAAGGACCTTAGACTCCATCCAATTTGAGCAACAGTGTGAGAGAGGAAATGGTATCCAGGAGGAAAAAAAAAAAAAAGATGAAACTACTTTTGTTTACTAGTGAATGCATAGGTCTTCCACAGAAGAAGCTCTAAATGGTAATGGCTCCAGCTTTACATGTGTTAAGTCATATGTTCAGAAGTAGGTAACACTATCAAAAAATATAAAGCATCTGAGATTATTTTCCCTTATTTGAAAGCTGGTGTATGAGTCTGCCATGGTTTCTTGGGTGTTGATAGAAGACGCAGACTCATGGTTCAGAAATAATATAGTTTATAATTCACAGCAATAGAGGTAGCCAGAATATTAACAGTATTTGTGTGTGTGTGTGTGTGTGTGTGTGTGTGTGTGTGTGCAGGGGTGGAATATAAAGTGTCTGAGATTATTTTCCCTAATTTGAAAGATGGTGTATGAGTCTGCCATGGTTTCTTGGGTGTTGATAGAAGATGCAGACTCATGGTTCAGAAATAATATAGTTTATTATTCACAGCAATAGAGGTAGCCAGAATATTAACAGTATTTGTGTGTGTGTGTGTGTGTGTGTGTGTGTGTGTGTGTAGGGGTGGGAGTTTTATATCAGTTCTGAGCCTCAGTTCCCACAAGAAGAATCTAAAGAGAGGCCGATAATATTTGCAAACACAACAGGTTAAGTTAAAAAAAAAGATACTAATTCTGTCTTCCAAGTCTATTCAATACAGCCATCTTCAAAGGACGGTCTAGAACAAATAATAAATGCAGAAATGTAAGCAACCAATTGAAAAGTGTCTCCCAAGAAACACACTTTGAGAGTCTTCATTTGACAAAAATACTATAGGATATTACATGGATCAGGTGCATTGAATACTGGAAGGTTAAAATTACAAGGAACCAAATATTTTTGAGCAGTTCTGGCATCCAGTAGAGTTCAAATAGGTTTTATAAGATTGAGGGAAGAAGCCATCAAAACCTGGGCCCAGGGGTGCCTGGGTGGCTCAGTGGGTTAAGCCTCTGCCTTTGTCGGCTCAGGCCATGATCTCAGGGTCCTGGGATTGAGCTCTGCATCAGGCTCTCTGTTCAGCAGGGAGCCTGCTTCCCCCCTCTCTCTGCCTCTCTGCCTACTTGTGGTCTCTGTCTGTCAAATAAATAAATAAAATCTTAAAACAAAACAAAACCTGGGCCCAATTTTCCCAAAAGTATGATTCTAGTCTCTATGATGTTATCCCTTGAAGACAATGTCTCTAATTGAGTTGAATTAGTTTACTAAAGAGCATACCCCCATTTGTTGTAGGAGATGAACAATATGCAAGAGGCAAAATGCCACATGGAAGCCACCTGGTCTTCAGTGGAATATAGAATCAGTTCCTTTGGGATGAATTTGTTCCACATTTGACTTCCCACTTAAGGGAAAATAAGAGTGCCTTCTAATAGATTTTAAATAGGAGATGACAACGGAAGCTTATACAAGATTATAAAATGGGAAATTTCATTTAGATAAGCAATAATTTCAAAGTCATCTTAATATTACAGAATCTTTACATAATCATAATTTTATTTTGGTATTATATGGTAATTTCAAATATAGTAAATATAAAGAATTTACCTCTGTAATTATAGCGAGTCTGGTGGTAGTTTAATGGCAACAAAACTTCAATTTAGAAGTGTGGTCTACCAATTATTAATACATTTGGAAATGGTGTGTCATCTTCACTCCACTTGTCTCACTAAAACAGTGAGCCAAAAAAGTAGGTCCAAGCTGTTTACTATGGTCAAAATGGGTTGCTTTTGCACTTGGTAAAGAAGCAGTCATATTTTGGAAGAAGAAACTGAGGCTATTAATATTTTCAACGTATTTTCAGAAAAGGAAAGAAAGGATAATCTAAGCTAAAGCCAAAATCTTACACAAGGCAGCAGGAGGATGATCTTTTCCCAGATAAAGGGTTTTTTCAACTTAGCCATGTTAGGAGGAAGAAGAGATGAGATGAGACATTGTGGACTTGACTAAGGTTTGTACACTGTTCAAAAAGTTTTCAAAATAATGTGTATTATTTTTCTTCTTTTAGTTGAACAAAAACAAACAAAAAACCACTAATGAGCTTACTCTTAAAAGGAGGTAAACAGGAAACTAGCAAAGATTGAGTGTTAGGTATTGTCCCCCTCCTTTTTTAAAAATTATGTTATGTTAGTTACCATTAGTTTTTGAAGTAGTGTTCCATGATTCATTGTTTGTGTAAAACACCCAGTGCCCCATGCAATATGGGCCCTCCTTAATATCCATCACCAGGCTCACCCATCCCCACACCCTTCTCATCTTTAAAACCCTCAGTTTGTTTCTTGGAGTCCATAGTTTTTCATGTTTCATTTCCCCCTCCAATTCCCCCACTTCATTTTTCCTTTCCTTCTCCTAATGTCCTCCATGCTATTCCTTAGGTTCCACAAAAAAGTGAAACCATATGATTATTGACTTTCTCTGCTTGACTTATTTCACTTAGCATAATCTCCTCCAGTCCCATCCATGTTGATGCAAAAGTTGGGTATTTATCGTTTCTGATGGCTGAGTGATATTCCATTGTATACATAGATCACATCTTCTTTATCCGTTTGTTTGTTGAAGGGATCTTGGCTCTTTCAACAGAATGGCTATTGTGGACATTGCTGCTATAAACACTGGGGTGCATATGGCCCTTCTTTTCAGTAAAATAGAGCTAACCTATGACCCAGCAATTGCACTACTGAGTATTGAGCTCAAAGATACATATGTAGTGAAAAGAATTAGGTTTTGTTAAAGCACAAATGCAGGGGATAGAAGTTATGGTACAGAACAGGGAAGGGCAACTGTATGGCAGAGTAGAATAAAGCAGCTCAGGAAGAATTTAGTCATATCCAGATATTGTAAGGCATGTGGGGTTGGCAGGGAGAGCATGAGAAATCATGAGAGCAGAGAGAGAAAATGGACCAGGCAGGAGAGGTTTATAACATTTTAACATCTAAGGTAAGCATATGCAAAGCAGAATAGGGAAAGAAATAAAAGTTTTTATAAGACTCAATACATAAGGAATAACGTTGGAGGACACTGGGAGATGGAGAGAAGTGTGCTGGGGGAAATCAGAGGGAGAGACAAACCATGAGAGACTGTGGACTCTGAGAGACAAACTGAGGGTTTTGAAGAGGAGGGTGGCAGGTGGTTGGGTGAGCCCAGTGGTGGGTATTAAGGAGGGAATTTATTGCATGAAGCACTGGGTGTGGTGCATAAACAATGAATTTTGGATCACTGAAAATAAATTAAAAGAAAAAAAAAAGACTGACTACAGACATGGACCTCAGTGTAACACAGATATAGAACTCACTGTAATACCAGCCACTTCCCACTGACACACACACACTATGATAATGATCAATAATAATGCAATTAAGAACATTGCCTGCCAAATAATTTTTCCTCTTTATTATTATTATTATTATTATTTTATTTTTAAAGTTTTTATTTAAATTCCAGTTAGGTAAAATAAGGTTAATATTAGTTTCAGGTGTACAATACAGTGATCAACACTGCCATACAATGGCTTAAATAAAAAAATGAAAAAATAATTTTTAAAGATTTTATTTTTAAACAACCTCTACACCCAAGGTGGATTTCAAACGTACAACCTCAAGATCAAGAGTTACACGTTTTACTGACTGATCCAGCCAGGCACCCCAACAAATAAAAATTTTATAAAATTGTTGAATTTGTGGGAGTCTCATTTGCTCAGTCAGTTTAATGTCTCCTTTTGGCTCAGATCATGATCTCAAGAGTCCTGGCATCGAGCCCCATATTGCTCATGCTCTCTCTCTCTCTCTCTCTCGCTTTTGCTATCAAATAAATAAATAAAATATTTTTTAAAAAAATTGTTGAGTTTGTATAACTAGTTTTAAGCTAGTAGACAGTGATGAAGATAAAGTATGATGTCATGGCAGGGAAAAATACGACTTACACTTTTTAAAAATAAAATGTGCAATGCAAGTTACATCACTTCATTTATCACCACACTGGGACTTTCCCTACTGAGTTGTTGTACTGTAAGGACCTATTTTATATTTTTATATTTCAGCAGGAGGCTTTCATTGAGGTTAAACAAAAACGTTGTTTAACCTTTAAAGTGTCCTTGCTCCCCTTCCCCCAGGGGATTCACTTAAAAACAAGTCCTGGAAATCAGCTCCAGGTAACAAAGCCCATATAAAAGGGTGGGTCAGGCCAGGTGGAGACATCAATCAGCGGGGGTGGGGGTGCATACTGTCTCCCTAGATACTAAGGCGTATGCCCCACTCCTCCACCCTTTGGGAACCTTTTTGACACCAATCCTAATCAAGGTTTAATAGGCTGGGTCAAATGACTATACCAGGGTAAATTGTACCTCAGCTGGTCACCTAGCATCACTGTGGAGTTTCCTGTGTGTGTTAAAATCTCATTGGTCACCTGTGCGTGGCCAGGCCTGACCGCATGGCCTTTGCCCTTAAAAGCTAGACTGTGAAACAGAGAAGGGTTGCCTTCTCTCGTAAGAGGTGTGGCCCTGAACATTCGGTTAGATTCTTGATGCTTGATGTCCAATAAAGCTTTGCTTGACCTTTGCTTTATATCAGTCTTGCTCCTTTAATCATAGACCCATTATTGGGGCATAACAGTATTAATTTTATAGTTATAAGTCAACAATGCATCCATCATCCATCCTACCCCTTAACATTTCCCTTTGGACAGACCCATGATCTAGAACAAGCCTTAATTTATAGTGCCTTGTAGGAGATTTTTGCTGCCGCCTAAATTGCCTACTTTCCTCTCACCATTACCACGGAAATTGGGTCCACTGAAACAAAGGGGTAGTCTTAGAAATTAACAACTTTCATAAATCTCTTTAAATAATAAAATATAAGATAGTGATACCTTTATTTTCTGCCACATAACCAATTCTGGAAAGAATAGGTCATATAAGAGAATTTACAACACATGCTAGCATTATCCTACTGGACCCAGATCATTTGTATGTTTCTCTGTCTCTGAGAAATGTAGTTATTTATATGACTGAAACCTACAAATTCTTTGATATGACTACTAATATCACCTACATTATTTTAAAGCCTGTTTAAGGCTTCTGAAATACATAGATTTTGTAAACACTTATTAAGCATCTTGTATATATCAAACACTTTAAAAATCTCTGTTTAAAAAAAAAAACTTTACCTCAATGGGACTTTGAGTCTGAAAAAGATACAGGCAATATACAAGGCAACAGATAGAATAATTACATATTTGATTATATACTCCAAGGATGTCACATTAAATTGATGTGAAAATGATGAGAAGGATCTGAATTTCTTGTCAAAATTTTTTGCCTTAAAAAGAAATTGATATTTAAGGAATGTTGTTACTGAAAGAGGTCCTGTGTCAACCAAAAATGTTAAACCTTGATCTGACTAAATTTTCCAGTTTTGATCATTGCTTTGTTTAACTGTCTTATATTAAGACTGAATTTAGTACTTCAGTCTAGGATTTCAGTAAGTTTTTTTAAGATTTTATTTATTTATTAGAGAGAGAGAGTGGGTGGGGATGCGCAGAGGGAGAGGAAGAACCAGACTACTTGTTGAGCAGGCAGCTGATGCAGGACTGGATCCTAGTACCCTGACATCATGACCTAAGCTGAAGGAAGACACTTAACCTTAGCAGCCAGGCTTCCGTCTAGCCGCACAGGGCGTGGAGGATTCTTCTCTTGCCACCGCCCCGCTGATCCTGACAGGTCCGCCTCTTCTGCTTTGCGACCCTTTCATGACAACAAGGATAATGGCTCCTTCTCTTCTCCTGGGGCAGCGTGCTGCACCTTCCCCACACATGATCCTGGGGAGCACCGGGACAGACGTGTCCCTTTCCTTAAGGCTGTTTACACGGGCTCAACCAAGCAGCTCTCTCAGGTTGAGGGGATGCACGGCAAAGAGGATTTCCTCCACGCGGTTATATTACACCATGCTAGGAGACTAGCAGAGGCAAGCAGCAGCAATATCCCACCGACCCGACACTAATTTTCGAAAGAATGCTGTGCTTTCCCAAAGGGGATGCCCAGGCAAAGATTCTTTCGCTGGATGCGGGTTTCTCCCACCGTGAGCCTGGTCTTAGGCAAGCAGCAGCAGTAGCTCGAAGAAACGACTCTGATTTCTGAGCAAATGCTGTGCTTTCGCAGAGGCTTTGGGCTTGGAGCGAAACGCACACGCCGCTGCTTCCACAACAGGGCTTCAGTCGCGTCAGGGAAGAAGAGCTGTGGGAGAACTGGTGCCTCTTGGCCTTGCTTTCCCGGGCTCCATGTTCACGTCCTGGGTTGACCCTGCCAAACAGAAATAAGCAGACACAGCCTCCACACTGCAGCAGCATGCGTGGCCTAGGATGGCACTCTGCATTCAGTGCCATCTCCCGGCGGAGGCAAGGCCTGCCCTTTTGCTCTGGCGTTCAGGTGGACAGGGGACTAGGCCAGTGCTTTCCCCAGCCAAGAGGAGACGCGACAGGATCACTGCACATCGCCTGCGCACAGCAATGGGGAGCAATGGGTAATTGTCCGTCCTTCCCCGGGCAACCCCCTGCCTCCGCCAACGCTTCAACATCCTGGAGGAAGACGGCATCTGACTGCCCCTTGCTCCAGAAGCTGTTTCTTCGAGTTCAGGGCCGGGCGCCTGGTGGCAAGCACGTCTGCACCACGGACAGGTGGCCAAGGAGCTGCTCTACCCTTGGGCCCAACGGCCAAGGACAGGCCTGCCTTCTGCCCAAACTCCTTCCTCAGAGGGGAGCACTCGCTCCTGCTCTAGTCGTCCGCTCCTGTCTCCTTAGCAGCTAGGCTTCATTCTCTCTGCACAGGGAGAGGGTGACACTTGTCTTGCCACCTGCCTGCTCTTTCTGCCTGGCAGGCTCTCTTGCTTCACGACCGTTTCCCGACAGCAAGGCCAACGGCTCCTTCTCTTCTCCTGGGGTGACGTGCTGCACCTTCCCCAGACTTGCTCCTAGGGAGCGCAGAGACAGTGTGTCCCTTTCCTTAAGGCTGTTTCCACAGGCGCAACCAGGCTTCTCTCCCAGACGGAGGGGATGCCCGGGCAAAGAGGATTTCGCTCCATGAGAGCTTATTACAACGTGCTGTGGAGACAAGCTCAGGCAAGCAGCAGCAGCATCCCAAAGGCCTGACTCTGATTTCCCAAAGAATGCAGTGCTTTCCAAGAGGGGATGCCCGAGCAAAGAGGCTTTCACTCTATGCGGCATTCTCCCACCGTGCTGCGAATACTAGGCTAAGGCAAGCAGCAAGAGCAGCCAACGGTATGGCTCTGATTTCCCAGTGACTGCTATGCTTTCGCTGATGTTTTCAGCTTTGCGCGAACCGCACTTCGCAGCTGCTTCCTCAGCAAGGCATTGAGCGTTCGCTCTGTCAGGTCAGGTAAGAAGTGCTGCAGGAGAGCTGGTGCGTCTTGGGCCTTGCTTTCGTGGGCTCCATGTTTGCGCCCTGAGTTCACCCTGCCAGGCCGAAATAAGCAGACACAGCCACAACCCTGCAGCAGTATGTGTGGCCTAGGTTTGCACTCGGTGCACACTACCATCTCCCGTGGTAGACAACGCTTGGCCTTTTTGTTCTGGCGCTTAGGCGGACTCGGGAACTAGGCCAGTGCCTTCCCCACAGGAGAGGAGAGGTGATAGAATCTCTGCACACCGCCCATGCACTGGGATGGGGAGCTGTGGGGGACTATACTCACTCCTTCCCGGACACACCCGTGCCTCCGCGAATGCTTCCACATCCTGGAGGAAGAGGGCATCTGACTACCCGTTCTTTCAGGGAGCTAATTCTGCGAGTTCAGGGTAGGCACCTGGTGGGAAGCACATGTCTGCACCAGGGACAGGTGGCCAAAGAGCTTCTGTCCCCTTGGGCCCAGGGGCCCAAGAAAGGCCTGCCTTCTGCTCAGACTCCTTCCTCAAAGTGGAGCACGTGCGCCTGCCCTAGTGGTCCCCTCGTGTCTCCTGAGCAGCCAGGTTTCCGTCTCTCCGCACGGGGAGCGGGTGACACTTGTCTTGCCACCAGTCCGCTGTTCCTGCCTGGGTCCGGCTCTCTTGCTTCACGACCGTTCCCGAGAACAAGGCCAACGGATCCCTCTCTTCTCCCAGGGCAACGTGCTGCACCTTCCCCAGACATGCTCCTGGGGAGCGCAGGGACAGACGTGTCCCTTTCCTTAAGGCTCTTTCCACAAGGGTAACCACGCTTTTCTCTCAGGCAGGGGAGATGCCCGGGCAAAGAAGATTTCGCTCCATGCGGGTTTATTACACCGTGCGGAGACTAGCTCAGGAAAGGAGCAGAAGCATCCCTCAGACCCGACTCTGATTTCCCAAAGAATGCTGTGCTTTCCCAGAGGTGATGCTAGGGCAAAGACTCTTTCGATCTATGCGTGTTTCCCCCACTGTGCTGCAAATCCTAGGCTAAGGCAAGCAGCAAGAGGAGACAACAGAACCAACTCTGATTTCCCAAAGAATGCTGTGCTTTCCGAGAGGGGATGCGGGGGCAAAGAGGATTTCGCTCCATGCGGGTTTATTACAACGTGCTGTGGAGACTAGCTCAGGCAAGCAGAAGAGCATCCCTGAGACCCGACTCTGAATTCCCGAAGAATGCTGTGCTTTCCCAGAGCTAAAGAGGATTTCACTCCATGCGGGTTTATTAGTCCGTGATGTGGAGACTAGCTCCGGCAAGCAACGGCAACATCCATCAGACCCAACTCTGATTTCCCAAAGAATGCAGTGCTCTCCCTCAGGGAATGCCCCAGCAAAGATTCTTTCGCTGGATGCGGGTTTTTACCACCGTGAGCCTGGTCTCAGGCAAGCAGCAGCAGTAGCCCGCAGAACCGGCTCTAATTTCTCACCAAATGCTGTGCTTTCGCAGAGGCTTTGGGCTTGGAGCGAACCGCACACGCCGTTGCTTCCTCACCAGGGCTCCAGTCGCGTCAGGGAAGAAGAGCTGCTGGAGAGCTGGTGCCTCTTGGGGCTTGCTTTCCCGGGCTCCATGTTCACGTCCTGTGTTCAACCTGCCAAGCCGAAATAAGCAGACACAGCCTCGACCCTGCAGCAGCATGCGTGGCCTAGGATGGCACTCTGCTTACAATGCCATCTCCCAGGGTAGGCAAGGCCTGCCCTTTTGCTCTGGCGTTCAGGTGGACAGCGGACTAGGCCAGTGCCTTCCCCAACTGAGAGGAGATGCCACAGGATCCCTGCACACCGCACGCACCCTGGGATGTAGAGTAATAGGTAACTGTCCGATCTTCCCCGGGCAACCCCTTTCCTCCGCCAACGCTTCAACGTCCTGGAGGAAGACGGCATTTTACTGCCCGTTGCTCCAGAAGCTGTTTCTTCAAATTCAGGGCCGGGCGCCTGGAGGCAAGCACATGTCTGCACCACGAACAGGTGGCCTAGGAGCTGCTCTACCCTTGGGCCCAACGGCACAGGACAGGCCTGCCTTCTGCGCAGACTCTTTTGTCAGAGTGGACCACGCGCAACTGCCCTAGTGGTCCCCTCCTGTCTCCTTAGCAGCAAGGCTTCCGTCTCTCCGCACAAGGTGCAGGAGACAGTTTTCGTGCCACCGGCCCTCTGTTCCTGACAACGCCGCCTCTCCTGCTTCGCGACCATTTCCCGACATTAAGGCCAACGGCTCCTTCTCTCTTCCGGGCAGCGGGCTGCACCTTCCCCAGACATGCTCCTCGGGAGTACAGTGACCGACGTGTCCCTTTCCTTAAGGCTCTTTCCACTGGCGCAAGCAAGCATCTCTCTCAGAGGGCATGCTCCGACAAAGAAGAATTCTCTCCCTGTGAGTTTATTATACCGTGCTGTGGAGACGAGTTCAGACAATCAGCTGCAGCATCTCACAGACACGACTATGATTACCTAAAGAATGCTGTGCTTTCCCAGAGGAGATGCCCGTGCAAAGAGGCTTTCTCTCTATGCCGGTTTCTCCCACTGTGCTGCGAATACTAGGCTAAGGCAAGCAGCAAGAGCTGCCCACAGAACTGACTCTGATTCGCCAGCAACTCCTACGCTTTTGCAGAGGTTTTCAGCTTGGCGTGAACAGCACTTCGCTGCTGCTTCCTCAGCAAGGCTTTGGGCGTTCGCTCTCTCGCGTCAGCTTAGAACTGCGGGAGAGCTGGTGCCTCTTGGGCCTTGCTTTCCCGGGCTCAATGATCGCGCCCTGGGTTCACCCTGCCAGGCCGAACTAAGCAGACACAGCCACAACCCTGCAGCTGCGTGCGTGACCTAGGATGGCTGTCTATGCACTCTACCATCTCCCCGTGTAGGGAATGGTTGACATTTTGCTCTGGGGCGCAGGCAGACTCTGGGACTAGGCCATTGCCGTCCCCACAGGGGAGGACAGGCGACAGAATCCCTGCACACCGCCCGTGCACTG
Organism: Mustela nivalis; assembly: GCF_964662115.1. NCBI lineage: Eukaryota > Metazoa > Chordata > Mammalia > Carnivora > Mustelidae > Mustela > Mustela nivalis. Next base: position 142,644,899 of record NC_139025.1, read on the forward strand.
GGATGAGGAGTTCTGGGGAACTGTACCCACTCCTTCCCCGGACACCCCGTGGCTCCGTGAATGCTTCCACATCCTGGAGGTAGACTGCATCTGACTGCCCGTTCTTTCAGGGAGCTACTTCTGCAAGTTCAGAATAGGGGCCTGGAGCAAGCACATGTCTGCACCAGGGACCTGTGGCCATGGAGCTGCTGTCCCCTTGGGCCCAGGGGCCGAAGATAGGCCTGCCTTATGCCCAGACTCCTTCCTCAGAGTGGAGCACACGCATCTGCCCTAGTGGTCCCCATGTGTCTCCTTAGCAGCCTGGTTTCCGTCTCTCCGCACAGGGCGCGGAGGACACGAGTCTTGCCACCGCCCCGCTGATCCTGACAGGTCCGCCTATCCTGCTTTGCGACCCTTTCATGACAACAAGAATAAGGGCTCCTTCTCTTCTACGGGAACAGCGTGCTGCACCTTCCACACACATGCTCCTGGGGAGCACAGGGACAGACGTGTCCCTTTCCTTAAGGCTGTTTCCACAGGCGCATCTAAGCATCTCTCTCAGGTTGAGGGGATGGCCGGAAAAGAGGATTTCGCTCCACGCGGTTATATTACACGGTTCTGTGGAGATTAGCACAGGCAAGCAGCAGCAGCATCCCACCGACCCGACACTGATTAACCAAAGAATGCTGTGCTTTCCCAAAGGGGATGCCCAGGCAAAGATTCTTTCGCTGGATGCGGGTTTTTACCACCGTGAGCCTGGTCTCAGGCAAGCAGCAGCAGTAGCTCGCAGAAACGACTCTGATTTCTGAGCAAATGCTGTGCTTTCGCAGAGGCTTTGGTCTTGGAGCGAACCGCACATGCCGCTGCTTCCTCAACAGGGCTCCAGTCGCATCAGGGAAGAAAAACTGCGGGAGAACTGGTGCCTCTTGGGCCTTGCTTTCCTGGGCTCCATGTTCATGTCCTGCGTTTACCGTGCCAAACTGAAATAAGCAGACACAGCCTCGACCCTGCAGCAGCATGCGTGGCCTAGGATGGCACTCTGCTTACAGTGCCATCTCCCGGCGTAGGCAAGGCCTGCCCTTTTGCTCTGGCGTTCAGGTGGACAGGGGACTAGGCCAGTGCTTTCCCCAGCCAAGAGGAGACGCGACAGGATCACTGCACACAGCCCGCTCTTGGCAATGGGGAGCAATGGGTAATTGTCCGTCCTTCTCCGGGCAACCCCCGCCTTCGCCATTGCTTCAACATCCTGGAGGAAGACAGCATCTGAAGCTGTTTCTTCGAGTTCAGGGCCGGGCGCCTGGTGGCAAGCACATGTCTGCACCACGGACAGGCGGCCAAGGAGCTGCTCTACCCTTGGGCCCAATGACAAAGGATAGGCCTGCCTTCTGCCCAAACTCCTTCCTCAGAGGGGAGCACTCGCTCCTGCCCTAGTGGTCCGCTCGTGTCTTCTTAGCAGCTAGGCTTCATTCTCTCTGCACAGGGAGAGGGTGACACTTGTCTTGCCACCTGCCTGCTCTTCCTGCCATGGCAGGCTCTCTTGCTTCACGACCGTTTCCCGACTGCAAGGCCAACGGCTCCTGCTCTTCTCCCGGGTCGACATGCTGCGCCTTCCCCAGACTTGCTCCCGGGGAGTGCAGAGACAGTGTGTCCCTTTCTTTAAGGCTGTTTCCACAGGCGCAACCAGGCTTCTCTCCCAGGCAGCGGGGATGCCGGGGCAAAGAGGATTTCGCTCCATGCGGGTTTATTACACCGTGCTGTGGAGACCTTCTCAGGCAAGCAGAACTATCCCACTGACCTGACTCTGATTTCCCAAAGAATGCGGTGCTTTCCCAGAGGGGACGCCTAGGCAAAGAGTCTTTCGCTCTATGCGGGTTTCTTCCACCGTGCTGTGAAAAGCACAGCATTCTCCACAGCACGTTGTAATAATCCCTCATGGAGCGAAATACTCTTTTCTCGGGCATTTCTTATGCCTGCACGAGAAGTCTGGTTGCGCCTGAGGAAACAGCCTTAAGGAAAGGGACACGTCTGTCACTGCACTGCCCAGGAGCATGTCTGGGGATGGTGCAGCACGACGCTCTGGGGGAAGAGAATGTGCTGTTGGCCTTATTGTCGGGAAAAGTTTGGGAAGCAGGAGATCCTGCAATGGCAGGAACAGCAGGCGGGTGGCAAGACACGTGTTACCCGCTCCCTGTATGGAGAGAAGGAAACCTGGCTGCTAAGAAGACAGGAGCGAACGACTAGAGCAGGCGCCCATGCTCCACTCTGAGGAAGGAGTCTGGGCAGAAGCCAGGCCTGTCCTGTGCCTCTGGGCCCAGGGGGCAGCAGCTCCTTGGCCACCTGTCCATAGGGCAGAAGTGGGCTTGCCACCAGGTGCCCGGTCCTGAACTCGTAGAAACAACTCCGGGAGGAACGGGCAATCAGATGCTGCCTTCCTCCAGGATGTGGCAGCATTGGCGGAGGCAGCGTGTGCCCTAGGAAGGAGTGACAGTTACCAATTACTCCCCATCCCAGGGCGCGGGCGGTGTGCAGTGATACAGTCGCATCTCCTCTCGGCTGGGGAAGGCAATGGCCTAGTCTCTTGTCCACCTGAGTGCCAGAGCAAAAGGGTAGGCCTTGCCTATGCCCGATGATGGCATTGTGAACAGAGTGTCATCCTAGGCCATGCATGCTGCTGCAGGGTCGAGGCTGTTTCTGCTTATTTCAGCTTGGCAGGGTCAACCCTTGGCGCGAACATGGAGCCAGGAAAGCAAGGCCCAAGAGGCACCAGCTCTCCTGCAGCTCTTCTTCCCTGACGCGACTGAAGCCTTGCTGAGGAAGCAACGGCGAAGTGCGGTTCGCTCCAAGCCCAAAGCCTCTGCGAAAGCACAGCATTTGCTTAGAAATCAGAGTCGGATCTGCTGGCTGCTGCTGCTGCTCGCCCGAGCCCAGTCTCACGGTGGGAGAAACCCGCATAGAGCGAACGCCTCTTTGCCCAGGCATCTCCTCAGGGAAAGCACAGCATTTGTTGGGAAATCAGAATCGTGTTTGTGGGATGCTGCTGCTGCTTGCCTGAGCTAATCTCCACAGCACGGTGGATGAATCCCACATGGAGCGAAATTCTCCTTACCCTAGCATCCCCTCTGCCTGAGAGAGAAGCGTGGTTGCACATCTGGAAAGGGCCTTAAGGAAAGGGACACGTCTGTCACCATGCTCCCCAGGAGCACCTCTGGGGAAGGCGCAGCACGCCGCCCCGGGAGAAGAGACGGTGCCGGTGGCCTTGTTGTCGGGAGACAGTCTCGAAGCAGGAGAGCCTACCCTGGTAGGAACAGCAGGGTGATGGCAATAAAAGTGTCATCCACTCCCTGTGCGGAGAGACAAGCCTGGCTGCTAAGGAGACACAAGGGTACGACTAGGGTAGGCACGCGTGCTCCACACAGAGAAAGGTGTCTGGGCAGAAGGTAGGCCTGTACTGTGCCTCTGGTCCCAAGGGGACAGCATCTCCTTGGCCATCTGTTCCTAGGGCAGACTTGGGCTTGCCACCAGTAGCCATAACCGGAACTCGCAGAAACAGTTCCCTGGAGAAATGGGAAGTCAGATGCCATCTTCCTCCAAGATGTGGCAGCGTTGTTGGTGGCAGACAGTGTGCTGGAGAAGGAGTGGGTACAATCCCCCACAACTCCCCATCCCAGTGCACGGACGGTGTGCAGGGATCCTGTTGCCTCTCCTCTCCTGTGGGGAGGGACTGGCCTAGATCCCAAGTCCGCCTGAGCGCCAGAGCAAAAGGCCAAGCCTTGCCTACGCCAGGAGATGGAAGTTGGCAGAGTGCCACCTTAGGACACCCACGCTGTTGCAGGGTTGACTGTGTCTGCTTAGTTTGGGTTGGCTGGGGGAACCCAGGGCGTGAACATGGAGCCCGGGAAAGCATCTCCAAAGAGGCACCAGCTCTCCAGGGCTCTTCTTCCATGACGGAACAGAGCGAACGCTCAAAGCCATGCTGAGGAAGCAGCAGAGAAGTGCAGTTCGCGCCAAGCTGAAAACCTCTGTGAAAGCATAGCATTGGCTGGGAAATCAGAGTCGGTTCTGTGGGCTGCTCTTGCTTCTTGCCTTAGCCTAGTATTCGCAGCATGGTGGGAAAAATCCGCATAGAGCAAAAGCCTCTTTGCCCAGGCATCCCCTCTGGGAAAGCACAGCTTTCTTTGGGAAATCAGAGTCAGGTCTGTGGAATGTTGCTGCTGCTTGCCTGAGCTAGTCTCCACAGCACGGTGTAATAAACCGGCATGGAGCAAAATCCTCTTTGCCCGGGCATCCCCTCTGCCTGAGAGAGATGCTTGGTTGCTCCTGTGGGAAGACCCTTAAGGAAAGGGACACGTCTGTCACTTCGCTCCCAAGGAGCATGTCTGGGGAAGGTGCAGCATGCTTCCCAGGAGAAGAGAAGGAGCCATTGGCCTTATTGTTGGGAAAAGGTCGCGAAGCAGGAGAGCCGGCACTGTCAGGAAGAGTGGGCCGGTGGCAAGACAAGTGTCACCCGCTTCCTGTGCGGGGAGACCGACGCCTGGCTGCTAAGGAGACTTGAAGGTACGACAAGGGCAGGGGCGCGTGCTCCACTCTGAGGAAGGAGTCTGGGCAGAAGGCATGCCTGTGCTTTGCCCCTGGGCCCAAGGGAAAAGCAGCTCCTTGGCCTCCTGTCCCTGGTGCAGACATGTGCTTGCCACCAGGCGCCTACCCTGAACTCCCAGAAGTAGCTCCCTGAAAGAACGGGCAGTCAGATGCCGTCTTCCTCCAAGATGTGAAAGCGTTCGCGGATGCACAGTGTGTCCGGGGAAGGAGTGGGGACAGTCCGTCACTGCTCCCCATCCCAGTGCACGGGCAGTGTGCTGAGATCCTGGCGTCTCTCCTCTCCTGTGGGGAAAGCACTGGCCTAGTCCCCGAGTCCGCCTGAGCGCCAGAGCAAAAGGCCTTAGCGTTGCCTACACCGGGAGATTGTAGAGTGCATAGAGTGCCATCCTAGGCCATGCATTATACTGAAGGGTTGTGACTGTATCTGCTTATTTCGGCTTGGCAGTGTGAACCCAGGACGCATAAATGGAGCCCAGGAAAGCAAGGCCCAAGAGGCACCAGCTCTCCCACCGCTCTTCATTTCTGACGGGACAGAGCAAACGCCCAAAGCCTTGCTGAGGAAGCAGCAGCGAAGTGCGGTTCGCAGCAAGCTGAACACCTCTGCGAAAGCATAGCCATCGCTGGGAAATCAGAGTCGTTTCTCTGGGCTGCTCTTGCTGGTTGTCTTACCTTAGTATTCTCAGCATATTGGGAGAAACCCGCATAGAGCAAAAGCCTCTTTTCCCGGGCATCCCCTCTGGGAAAGCACAGCATTTTTGGGGAAATCAGAGTCGGGTCTGTGGAATGCAGCTGCTGCTTGTCTGACCTTGTCTCCAAAGCACGGTGTAATACACCCTCATGGAGCGAAATCCTCTTTGCCCCGGCATCCCCTCGGCCTGGGAGAGAAGCGTGGTCATGCCTGTGGAAACAGCCTTAAGGAAAGGGACACGTTTGTCACTGCACTCCCCAGGAGCATGTCTGGGGAAGGCACAGCACGCCGCCCCGGGAGAAGAGAAGGAGCCGTTTGCCTTGCTGTCGGGAAATGCTCATGAAGCAGGAGAGCCTGCCATGGCAGGAGCAGTGGGTGGGTGGCAAGAAAAGTGTCACCACAGTCTTTGATGACACTTTTGAGTCAAGGCTCATCTACTCTACAGGTGAGACTACAGTGTAAAATTTTTAAAGGCAACATGTTTAAGGAATGTTTGGTGGATTGCTTTGGTTTTCTATTCATGGTATCAGATAAGTTTAAGGGAGCATAATCTAATAAAAAGTTTAAAATTACTTTTAAAAAATAAGAAAAAAAAACATTTTAATATCTTTGCTTTTGTGGTTCCTGCAAATGAAACTACAAGAAAGGGCTGAGAACATTTTCCTTTTTTCTCTTTGTTTTTCTTCAATTTGGACCTCCTACTTAGGTCTCTAATCAAAGAATGCTTACACAGACTCTGTAGTGTAGAAAGGACAAAATATCATATTACAAAATATTCCATTCCTATCCTTTTGTATACCAGAACAATAAGTTAATATATGTGCTGCCAAAGGAGCACACCAGAGCAATATGTTAAATGAAGATTGTACTGGGAAGATAAAACAATTATTCCACAAAATGAGTGGGTTTTGAATGGGACATGAAGGGAGGACTTGTGAGTTAGGAAAAAATATATATACAAAGACTTAATGAAGGTTTAATTAAAGCATAACAACTATGCTGTATTACTGAAATATATTAAAATGATGATATGGAAATACATTGCCTATTACTTAATATCTCACAGAGTAACATCAAATCACTTATTAATCCTTTCTACTAACAGCTGTTCCTCTTTGTTTCAGTTTACATAACATGTGATGGATTGACTTTTGTAGAAATAAGGGGGAAACATGGAAGAAAGTGAACAATTAGAAAGGATCAAAATACAGTAATAAACCAGGTAAATAACCAGTGAATATTAACTCTAATGTAAATATATGCTGTTTCAATGCATGCACATTTATAAACTAAGAATTTTCAAGAGTGACAGCCAATATAGAAAATCTAGATGGTGTTATAGAAAATTCCATAAAACCCTTTGCATTAGTTTAACAGCCTGATATAATATTTAGAAACCAGACTGTGTAATTTCTTTGAGCAGTTAAGCATAGAAAAACATGGCTGAAATAATGATAAACACTTAACATTTACTTAAATTTTTGTTAATTTTTATCCTTTAATGCCCATATTGTGTTCATAATGTCCTAAGTATTTGTGCTTGTTAGAGCAAAGTAAATTTGAAAATTTCCATGGGGAGGGGAAATGGTATCTGTTTGTAAAACAAAACAAAAACACAGGGCACCTTTCCTATGGTTGTGAGCTGCCCTTCCCTTACTGCTCAATGCATTTTCATTAACGCCCACCTCACAGTCCATAGGCAGCCATCTGTGTTACCATCTTTAAGAAATTTTATCCTACAAGTATTTCCCCATGACACTGTTGCCTATTACATAAATCAAACAGACATTCAACCTCTTGGAATGGAATCAGAAACCCACAAAGCTGACTGATGTCAGGACTCATAAGGAAGGCAATTAATAAATTTATTATTTAGGAGAGGAGTTGTTTGCTTTCTAAAAATCCATGCAAAATTGGAATGTTATCCAGAGTGTATATCAAACTAACGAAGCTAAAAGTGTCTTTTTATCCAGGTTCACCCATTTGACAATCATTATATTTTCTCCTTTATCTCTGGTTTGGTCAGCCATGCTAGTGTCAGATGTCAGAACACCATTCAGTCAATCAAGAAAGACCTATTTAGTACTAATTTTTTGTGGGTGGGATGAATAAGACAAATATCTGCCACAATGGAGCACATGATCTAGAGTTTAAAATTCATATTTGAATTACTTACATACCACCACATACATGAATTACATACTTACCACCACAAATGTAAACAACACTTATAAAATTGAAAAAGAAATAGATGATAATGATGTTAAGGAGAAGACCTTAATATTAAAAGCAATAAAATTGATATGTCTATTAGTAGAAATAAAAAATGGTCATATATAAACTAAAGTAAAATTTAGGGGTCCCTGGGTGACTCAATCAGTTAAGCAGCTGCCTTTGGCTCAGGTCATAATCCCAGGGTCCTGGGATTAAGACCTGCATCGGGCTCACTGCTGGGTAATAAGACTGCCTCTCGATCTTCCTCTGCCGGCCTCTCTGCCAACTTGAGCTCTCTCTCTCTGTCAAATAAACAAATAAAATCTTAAAAAAAGATAAATATAAAGTAACACTTACTGATAATTTGGGGATGGTGATGTCATCAAGATGGCAACATGGATGCATGGATGGCTCCTTATTTATTGCTAAAGGTAAATGTATAGTCAAAACCAGATTCTCTAATATTGTAATGGTGATATATAAATCATTTACTAGTCTAGTTTAAAAGTTAAAAAAAACAAGCCTATTAAAAATAACTATAACTGCAATAATTTGTTATTGAATGTACAATATAAAAATGATCTAATATGTAAAAATATCAATAACCTGTTGTAATAGAAGTATAAATTTTCTGTACATTATTGAAGTTCAGTTGTTATCAACATAAAATGGAATGTTATAACTAACGTATTTTATATAAGCTTAATGGTAAATATAAAAAAATATGTAGTAGATACACAAAAGATTTTGATAAAGAAGTTAAGCAGCAATGTCCACAATAGCCAAACTATGGAAAGAACCTAGATGTCCATCCACAGATGAATGGATCAAGAAGATGTGGTATATATACACAATGGAATACTATGCAGCCATCAAAAGAAATGAAATCTTGCCATTTGCGACAACATGGATGGAACTAGAGCGTATCATGCTTAGCGAAATAAGTCAAGCAGAGAAAGACAACTATCATATGATCTCCCTGATATGAGGAAGTGGTGATGCAACATGGAGGCTTAAGTGGGTAGGAGAAGAATAAATGAAACAAGATGGGATTGGGAGGGAGACAAACCATAAGTGACTCTTAATCTCACAAAACAAACTGAGGGTTGCTGGGGGGAGGGGGTTTGGGAGAAGGGAGTGGGATTATGGATATTGGAGAGGGTATGTGCTTTGGTTAGTGCTGTAAAGTGTGTAAACCTGGTGATTCACAGACCTGTACCCTTGGGGATAAAAATATATGTTTATAAAAAATAAAAAGTTAAAAAAAAAAAGAAGTTAAAACATACTGCCACAAAAAGTCATTAGATTACAAACAAAGAGAACAATACAGGAAATAAAGAGCAGAGCATCTACAAAAGAGCAAACAATTAACAGAGAAACAAAACAGATAAACACTGGGGAAAGAAAAAATTAAAAAAAAAAAAAGAGGGGAAGGCAAGCCATAATACACTTAACTATAAGTAACAAACTGATTGTTTCTGGAGGGGAGATGGGCAGGGGAATGGGCTAAGTCAGTAATAATTATTAGGAGGTCACTTGTGATGAGCATTGAATGTTATATGTAAATGGTGAATTACTAAATTCTACTCCTGAAACTAATATTACACTACATATTAACTAAAATTTAAATAAATCATGAAATATAAAAAGAATGAAAGGCAATAGATAAGTCCTTACCTATCAATAATTACTTTAACTGTAAGTGACTGGAATCATCCAGTTGGAACACATAGAAAGGCTAGAATAGATTAAAAAAACAAAAGGAAAACACAAGATCCAACAATATGTTGCGTATAAAAGAATCACTTTAGCTTTAAGGACACACATGGGCAGAGAGTAAAGGGATGGAAAAAGATATTCCAAGCTAATGATAACAAAAGAAAACAAGGGTAGCAATAACTATAACAGACAAAATAGAGTTTATATAAGTTAAAAATCGCCACAGGAGTCAAAGAAGGTCATTATACTATAAGCAAAGTGTCATCATTTCATCAATACAGTAATTGTAAATATCATGTACCTAATATTGAGCCACATAAATATATAAAACAAATACTAACAAAACAAAAAGGAGAAATAAATAGCAATACAATAGTATCTGGGGACAATAATACCCCACTCTCACATATGGATACATCATCCAGACAGAAAATCAATAAGAAAATAGTGAATTTAAACACTATGCCTGGACAACTGGGTGGCTCAGGTCGTGATCCCAAGGTCCTGAGATAGAGTCCCACATTGGCCTCCCTGCTCAGGAGGGGGTCTTCTCACTCTTTCTCTGCCCTTACCTCTTGCTCATTCTCTCTGCCCTGCTCTCTCTCAAACAAACAAACAAACAAAACAAAACAAACAAACAAGAACTATGTCAAATGAACCTAACATATTTACAGGATATTTCATCCAATACTATCATAATAAATATTCTTCTCAAACAGACGTGGAAAATTTTCTAGGATAGATCACGTTTTAAACCACAAAACAAGAGTCCCCCAAAAATCAATAATATAGAAAGCATATCGAGTATATTTCCAGCCAAAATAATATGAAACTAGAAATCAATACAGATGGAAATTTGGAAATTTACAAATACACAGACATACACATTTTTAAACAAACAAAAAATCAAAAAAAGAAGACAAAGTGGGAATAAAAATACATCTTGGGGAAAATAAAAAAATATATAACAAAAAATTATGAGAAGCAGCAAAGCAATTATAAAAGGAAATTTTATAGCTATAAATGTATATTAAGAAAAGATTTCAAATAAAGAACTTAATATAACAGCTCAAAAAAACAACAAAAAGAACAAAGTAAAATTAAAAGTAGCAAAAGGAAGGAAAAAAAATTAGGGCAGAAATAAATGAAATATAGAATTAAAAAACTAGAAAGTTTTTTTTTAAACGGTAAATAAAATTAGACTTGGTAACGATAAATAAAAAAAGACAGCTAGACTAACTCAGAAAAAAGAGAGAAGACTCAATAAAATCAGAAATGAAAAAGGAGACATTATAACAGATACTACAGAAATATAAAGGATAAAAGACAGTTAAATGCCAGCAAATCAAAAGCCTAGAGGAAATGGACAAATTCCTAGGCACATACAACCTATCAAGACTGAATCATGAGGACATAAAAAATGTGAACAGACCAATAAGGGGTAAGGAGATTGAATCCGTAATAAAAACCTTCTAACAAATAAAAGTCCAGAATCAGATGATTTCCACAGTGAATTCTACCAAACATTTTAAGAAGAACTAATACAAACACTTTTAAAACGCTTCCCAAAAAGTTGAAGAGGTTTAAATACTCCGAGGCACATTTTACAAAGCCAGCATTATCATGATATCAAAACCAGAGAGGAGCACTACAAAAAAAAAAAAAAAGAAAAGAAAAAAGAAAAACAGCAGCAACAAAAAGAACTACTGGATAATATCCCTGATAAATAAAAATGTAAAAATTCTCCTCAAAATGCTACAAAACTGAATTCACCAGCACATATCAGTAAATGTGATGCATTATATTAATAGAATGATCAATAAAAACTCATATGATCAACTCAATATATGCAGAGAAGGCATTTGATAAAATCAACACCCTTTCATAATAAAAATACTCACCAAACTGGGTACAGAAAGAATACACATCAACATAATCAAAACCACATATTGCGTGGAAGGATTCAAGATGGCGAAGTAGCAGGCTGAGATGACAACAGGTAGCAGGAGATCAGCTAGATAGCTTATCTAAACATTGCAAACAGCTACAAATCCAATGGGAGATCAAAGAGAAGGAGAGCAACAATTCTAGAAACAGAAAATTGATCACTTTCTGAAAGGTAGAACCAGTGCAAACGTGAACCCAAAGAACGGGAAGGTAGAGCGTGGGGGGAGGGGCCAGTTCCTGGCAAGTGGTGGAGCCACGGAGAAGAAAATCAGGACTTTTTAAAAGTTTGATCCACTGAGGGATATCACCTCAGAGGCTAAACCAGAGTGAAGCCCAAGTGGGGTCAGCATAGCCCCAGGTCCCTCAGGGTCACAGAAGGACCAGGGGTATCTAAGTATCACAGAACTCACAGCTATTAGAGTGGGGAATCCGGCTACAGAGACAAAGCTGAGGAGTGAGCTCTCAACCCAGGGTTACTTTGAACCAGGCATAGGCAGGGTGAGCTTGGAGCACGGCCAATGGCCAGGGACATGGGAGTAATTGAGCTCTTTACTCCAAGCATGGCCAGAGGCCAGGGAGATGAGAATGACCAAGGACTTTTCTCCAAGTGCGCATGAGAGAGAGCTTTTCTCCAAACATGGCCAGAGGCCGAGAAGATGGGAGTGATTAAGTATTTTTCTCTGAGGGTGCACTGAGGAGAGGGGCCCTGAGCTCTCCACTACTCTTGGCCGGATTGTGAGACAATTATCATTCCATCATCCAGAAATCTACGGAACTCTACGGAAAGCCTTCAGGGAACAAACGCTCCCGGATTACTTAGCCTCACCCCAGGTAAGGGCAGGACAAATCCATCTCAGGCAAAGGCACTTGAGAATCAATAGAACAGGTCCCTTTCCCAGAAGACCAACAAGAAACCCAGCCAAGATCAACTTCACTTACTAAGGAGAACAGTGGAATTCCAGAGGAGGAGAAAGCAAAACAAGGAATTCATGGCTTTCTCCCAATGATTCTTTAGTCTTGTAGTTATATTTTTTTCTTTTTTCTTCTGCTAATTTTTTTTTAATTTACCCATTCCTCTTTTAATGATTTTTTTAACGAGTTTATTTTTAAAATACCTTACAAAAATAATAATCTATTTTTAACCTTCATTATTATAGTCATATTTTATCCTCCATTGTATCTAACTATATATTTTTATTCACATAGTGTTTTTTTCTTCTAAAAAATTTGGGGTATAACTTCTCATAATAGATCAAAATATACCCTAGATATAGCTCCAAGATTGTTCTATTGTCCAGCCTGAGCAAATTCTCTCCAGTTTATCTTTCTTCATTGTCCCAACCAACTTGCTCTACCAAATTATTTTTTAGAAATTAAATTTTTTCCTCATTTTTATAGATTTATTCCATCCCTTCATTGTGCCTAACCTTACATGTTTTTCATCCTTTAAAATCTTGGGAGGTAGTTTCTTCTAAGAGACCAAAATACTCCCAAAATTAAGTGAGTGACCCTGTTCTAGTCACAAGTCTAGTATATATATATATATATATATATATATATATATTTTTTTTTTTTTTTTAAATAATTTTTTCCTTGTTTTCTTTTTTTTAAACCTTTTTTTCCCCTTGAACTTATTTTTCATCCCCTTTCGTTCTCCCACAATTTGGGATCTCATTTTCCTGGGGTCTTTACCACCCTTTTAGCATTTTATTTGCTCCTTTATATATTCTTATCTGTTCAAAATGACAAGGTGGAAAAACTCACTGCAAGAAAAAGAACAAGAAGCAGTACCAAAGGCTAGGGACCTAATCAAAACAGACATTGGTAATATAACAGAACTAGAGTTCAGAATGACAACTCTCAAGGTTCTAGCTCGCCTCGAAAAAGGCATGGAAGATATTAGAGAAACGCTCTCCAGAGAGATAAAATCCCTTTCTGGAGAAATAAAAGAACTAAAATCTAACCAAGTTGAAATCAAAAGAGCTATTAATGAGTTGCAATAAAAAATGGAAGTTCTTACTGCTAGAATAAATGAGGCAAAAGAATTAGTGATACAGAAGACCAAATGATGGAGAATAAGGAAGCTGTGCAAAAGAGAGACAAACAAATACTGGACCACGAGGAGAGAATTTGAGAGATAAGTGAAACCATAAGATGACACAACATTAAAATAATTGGGATCCCAGAAGCAGAAGAAAGAGAGAGGGGAGCAGAAGGTATATTGGAGAGAATTTTTGTAGAGAATTTCCCTAATATGGCAAAGGGAACAATCATCAAAATCCAGGAGATGCAAAGAATGACCCTCAAAATCAATAAAAATAGGTCCACACCCCGTAACCTGATAGTAAAATTTACAACTGTTAACGACAAAGGGAAAATCCTGAAAGCAGCCTGGGAGAAGAAGTCTGTATTGTACAGCAGTAAAAACATTTAATTGGCAGCAGACTTATGCACAGAGACCTGGCAGGCCAGAAAGAACTGGCATGATATATTCAGAGTGTTAAGTGAGAAAAACATGCAGCCAAGAATACTATATCCAGCTAGGCTATCATTGAAAATAGAAGGAGAGATTAAAAACTACCAGGACAAATAAAAGCTGAAAGAATTTGCAAACACCAAACCAACTCTCCAGGAAATATTGAAAGGTGTCCTCTAAGCAAAGAGAGAGCCGAAAAGTATTAGATAAGAAAGCAACAGAAACAATATACAGTAACAGTCACATTATAGGCAATACAATGCCACTAAATTCATATCTCTCAATAGTTATCCTGAATGTAAATGGCCGAAATGCACCAATCAAAAGACACAGGGTATCAGAATGGATAAAAAGCAAAACCCGTCAATATGCTGCCCATGAAACTCATCATAGACCTGAAGATACCCCCCATATTTAAAGAGAGGGGGTGGAAAACAATTTACCATGCTAATGGACATCAGAAGAAAGCTGGGGTGGCAATCCTTATATCAGATCAATTAGATTTTAAGCCAAAGACTATAATAAGAGATGAGGAAGGACACTATATCATACTCAAAGGGTCTGTCCAACAAGAAGACCTAACAATTTTAAATATCTATGTCCTTAACATGGGAGCAGCCAACTATATAAACCAATTAATAACAAAATCAAAGAAACACATTGACAATAATAAAATAATAGTAGGGGAATTTAACACGCTCCTCATTGAAATGGACAGATCATCCAAGCAACAGATACACAAGGAAAAAGGCCTTAAATGACACACTGGACAAGATGGACATCACAGGTATATTCAACACATTCCATCCCAAAATAACAGAATACACATTCTTCTCTAGTGCACATGGAACATTCTCCAGAATAGACCACATCCTGGGTCATAAATCAGATCTCAACCATTATCAAAAGATTGGGATCATCCCCTGCATATTCTCAGACCACAATGCTCTGAAAATAGAACTCAATCACAAGAGGAAATTTGGAAAGAACACAAATACATGGAGACTAAACAGCATCCTTCTAAAAAATGAATTGGTCAACCAAGAAATTAAAGAAGTATTGAAAAAATTCATGGAAACAAATGATAATGAAAACAAAAGTGTTCAAAATCTGTGGGATACAGCAAAGGCAGTCCTGAGAGGAAAATATTAAGCTGTACAAGCCTTTCTCAAGAAACAAGAAAGATCTCAAATACACAACATAACCCTACACCTAAAGGAGTTGGAGATAGAACAACAAAGAAAGCCTAAACCCAGCAGGAGAAGAGGAATAATAAAGATCAGAGCAGACATCAATGAAATAGAAACAACAACAAAAAAAACCAAACCAAACCAAAACACAACCACCACCAACAACAACAAAAAAACCAATAGAACAAATCCACGAACCTAGGAGGTGGTTCTTTAAAAGAATTAATAAGATTGATAAACCCCTTTCCAGACTTATCAAAAAGAAAAGAGAAAGGACCCAAATAAATAAAATCATGTTTGAAAGAGGAGAGATCACAACAAACACCAAAGAAATACAAACAATTATAAGAACATACTATGAGCAACTCTACACCAACAAATTCAACAATCTGGAAGAAATGGATACATTCCTAGAGACATATAAACTACCACAACTGAACCAGGAAGAAATAGAAAACCTGAACAGACCCATAACCAGTACGGAGATAGAAACAGTCATCAAAAATCTCCAAACAAACAAAAGCCCCAGGCCAGGTGGCTTCCCAGGGGAATTCTACCAAACATTTAAAGAAGAATTAATTCATATTCTCCTGAAACTGTTCCCAAAAAATAGAAATGGAAAGAAAACTTCCAAACTCTTTTTTTCTGAGGCCAGCATCACCTTGATCCCAAAACCAGACAAGGATCCCATCAAAAAAGAGAACTTCAGACCAATATCCTTGATGAATACAGATGCGAAAATTCTCACCAAAATACTAGCCAATAGGATTCAACAGTACATTAAAAGGATTATTCACCACGACCAAGTGGAATTTATTCCAGGGCTACAGGGTTGGTTCAGCATCTGCAAATCAATCAATGTGATGCAACACATTAATAAAAGAAAGAACAAGATCCACATGATACTCTCCATAGATGCTGAAAAAGCATTTGACAAAGTGCACTATCCCTTCCTGATTAAAACTCTTCAAAGTGTAGGGATAGAGGGCACATATTATCAATATTATCAAAGCCATCTATGAAAAACACACTGCAAATACCATTCTCAATGGAGAAAAACTGAATACTTTCCCGCTGAGGTCAGGAACACGGCAGGGATGTCCGTTATCATGACACTGCTATTCAACATCGTACTAGAAGTCCTAGCCTCAGCAATCAGACAACAAAAAGAAATTAAAGGCATCCAAATTTTGCCAAATTGGCAAAAGAGAAGTCAAACTATCACTGTTTGCAGATGATATGATACTGTATGTGGAAAACTTAAAGGACTCCACTCCAAATCTGTTCTAACTTGTATAGGAATTCTGTAAAGTGTCAGGATATAAAATCAATGCACAGAAATTGGTTGCATTTTTTTATACCAACAAGACAGAAGAAATAGAAATTAAGGAGTGAATCCCATTTAAAATTGCACCCCAAACCCTAAGATACCTAGGTATAAACCTAGCCAAAGAGACAAAGAATTTATACTCAGAAAACTCTAAAGTGCTCATGAAAGAAATTGAAGAAGACACAAAGAAATGGAAAAATGTTCCATGCTCCTGTACTGGAAGAACAAATATTGTGAAAATGTCTATGCTACACATTGTATGACTGCTATGAAATAAATGTTTCCTTTAAAAAAATAAACTAAATATGAATAGTTCTAAGTAAATAGTTTTGACACCTTATTTTTTTTCTTCATGGTCCTTAACACTATTCTATAATTCAATAAACATGGTTGGCTCACATAAACATTAGTCACCATCACTACAGTATAGAATTCATGAGCAGAAAATATATCAATTTTAATCATCACATTATACTTTGTCTAAGCTCTGTGCCTGCCTCATAATAGGTACCCAATAATCACTTGTTAAATCAATGAATAAATCAGACTATGGTAAACCTTCAACGTATGATAACAAGTAAATTCATGTGTGTATATGTATATGGGACTTTATTCAGACTCATTTGTAGAGAGGTATGATCAACTAAAATTATTCATTGTCTTTTCAAATGCAAAAAAAAAGGCCATTCCCAGAATTAAATCAAATGCAATTTTACTCAAGAAATCAATTGACTGGGGCACTTGGCTGGCTCTCAGTTGTTAAGCTCAGGTCATGATCCCAGGGTCCTGGGATAGAGCCCTACTTCAGGCTCTGCTCAGTGGCATGCTTGTTTCTCCCTCTCCGCTTCCAGTGCTTGTGTTCCCTCTCTCTCTGTGTCTCACTCTGTCAAATAAATAAATAACTTTTTCAGAAAAAAAAGAAGAAGGAGAAAAAGAAGAAGAAGAAGAAGAAATTAACTGACTATCTTCATTGCAAACTGTATTGATGGCCACTCAACAATCTGGGAGACAGAAAGATAGAGACATGGAGAAAAAGAGATAAACCATATACATTTTGCCTTGTCATAATTCCTCACCCACAAAATCCACATTTTTTATGCCAAAAGTATGTGGATGTTTGTTATGCCTTAGCAGAAATCTGGAAAAGGGGTTCTAATAAATGAGAGATATCAGCTAATTTGAGGAATTCATGAAAGGCTTCATGAACACTGTTACTCAAATTTGTCATCTGCAGTTTCTGTTGAAGAATTCTTAGTAGTGAAAGTAGAAAGTGATAAATGCATGAGGACAGAACATATTTACCAAAACCATAGCAATCCAATCTGGCTACAAGGTAGGACACATGTAGATAACAACTGAAAAGTTAAGTCAGAACACTAGATTAGGACAAAGTTATGAAGGTCTTTGATAAGTGAAGAGTCTGGATATAATGTAGTATGCAGTGGACTGTCACAAGACATATATGGTGGTGAGTAAGGATATGAAACACACACCCATATATTGACATATATGTATATAAATATATCTATGTTTTTAACAAAATGTATATTATTTGTGGCATAGTTAGGTGATAAATATATATGTAAAAACAAATATGCCTCATATTAAACTAAAATAGAAAATTGATAACATAATTCATGTTTAAAAATTATAATTAATATGTGTTAATATATAAATTAAACTGTACTGGGTTTTAAACAATGGAATTTTGTTTTTTCAAACAATGTATTTTGTCATTTTGCCATTTTCATTTAACTTTATTAGTATGCAAACCTTTAAGCTCATCTTAATATTTGAAAAGTCAATATATAAAATATCTGATAGATAAAGTTATTTATGTAAGAATGATTTTATACTTTACTGCATTATTATGAGTATTTTCTATACTAACATGAATATATAAATTTAAGTATGTCTTAAAAGATATGGCACATGGATTCAGGCACCTAAATCAATACATGATATTACATGGCTATCAGTATTCATTTGCTTCTTTTCTCTTCCTATGCATAAGAAATTGCAGAGCATTACTAAAATGACACAAAAGAATGAAAATTTTGAGAAAAGCTAATAGATCATTCAGTCATTTCATCACATCAACAAAAGTTAAACTGGACAGGAGAGATTATTATATTCTCTAAATCAAAGAAATTGTTTTCACTGTTTATGGGAGGTAAATATGTGTTCCTTCTTTAGTTTTTTTTCATAGATATAGTCTACCATTTTTGAAGCACTAAATATAACAGAAATGCAGTCTTGTTTGGAGTTATACTTAAAAAGTATATGACAACAACAGTATAGGAAGTTAGTTGAAATAAAAAATCTTTAAAAATATAACTTTAAAAAAGATGTATCTTTCATTTTAGTAGAATTTACTAAATAATCCTTATTTTTATTTTCTTTATGTCCACAAATGGGGCAAAAATTTATAAGTAACAGCATTCATCAACTAGATTTCAAATTTTTGTTTGCTTAATTTCTTTCTTCATTCTATGATGATGAATTCTTTATGGACAGCAGTTTTGTAATTTCCGTGTTATATCCTTGGAACCATATTACATTGTTGTTAAAGTTATAAAAAACTATCTGCTATTCTATTTTTAGTGTAATGAAATTTTAAAGGCTTTGAGAAAACCTTCCATTCTGTAGTTCTCTTCCACTTTATTTATTTATTCTATGCCTGAAATGTCTGGCATCTATGAACTTATCTTAAACCTTTAACACAGGGTAAAATCAAAATACTTTATAACTTTCATGAGGACAGACATGATTCAACTTCTTTGTTTTAATTGCCAAATTATAAGGTGATGATTGACAAATGTTAATTAATACTTGTACAAATGGATGGGAGATTGAGCACATGAATAAATGAATGAAAGACTTTACACTTTTTCTCTTGTCATTCTGCCACATTTAATATGGAATATTTGTAATTACCATGGATTTCACACTGAAATATGAGAAAACCATGCATTTATTGATAATGGCATGTATGGATAAAGAAACACAGTATGGAGGCATTGAGTGTGCATTAGTTTTGAGTATGTTGATACTATTATAAGGAATGTAGGGATGCCTAAGTACCTAGTATGGTGTTTTATATCTTTTTAAAAAATTGCTTCAACATTATATGGTAAATGATAATATTTCTATTTTACAGGTAAGATAACTTTTTTAAAATTAACATATAAAGTATTATTTGCCATAGGGGTACAGGTCTGTGAATTGTCAGACTTACACACTTCACAGCACTCACCATAGCACACGCCCTCCCTAATGTCCATAACCCAACCACCCTCTCTATAGCCCACCTGCCCCCAGTAACCCTTAGTCTGTTTTGTAAAATTAAGAGTCTCTTATGTTTTGTCTCCCTCCTGATCTCATCTTGTTTCATTTATTCCTTCCTCACTCACCAAACCCCACACTCTGCCTCTCAAATTCTTCATATCAGGGAGATCATAAGATAATTATCTTTCTTTGACTTATTTCATTCAGCATAATACTCTCTAGTTCCATCCATGTCTTTGCCAATGGCAAGATTTCATTTCTTTTGAGGACTGCATAGTATTCCATTGTGCACATATACCACTTCTTTTTATCCATTCATCTGTTGATGGACATCTAGGTTCTTTCCACAGTTTGGCTATTGTGGACATTGCCCCTATAAACATTCGGGTGCACGTACCGCTTTGGATCACTACATTTGTATCTTTAAGGTAAATACCCAGTAGTGCGATTGCTGGGTCATAGGGTAGCTCTATTTTCAACTTTTTGAGGAACCTCCATGCTGTTTTCCAGAGTGGCTGGACTAGCTTGCATTCACAGCAACAGTGTAGGGAGATTCCCCTTTCTCCACATCTTCTCCAGTATCTGTCGTTTCCTGATTCATTAATTTTAGCCATTCTAACTGGTGTGAGGTGGTACCACATTGTGGTTTTAATTTGTATTTCCCTGTTGAGCACTTTTTCATGTGTCTATTGGCCATCTGGATGTCTTCTTTGCAGAAATGTCTGTTCATGTCCTCTTCCTATTTCTTGATTGGATTATTTGTTCTTTGGGTGTTGAGTTTGCTAATCTCCTTATAGATTTTGGGTACTAACCCTTTATCTGATAAGTCATTTGTGAATATCTTCTTCCATTCTGACAGTTGTTGTGGTTTTGTTAACTGTTTCCTTTGCCGTGCAAAAGCTTTTGATCTTGATGAAGTCACAATAGTTTATTTTTACCCCTAATCTTTCTGTGACCCCACAGGACCTCAGACCACACTGTCCCTGAGTGGGTTCTACCCCTTCTTAGCTTCTGGATCAATGTCCCTCAGTGGAACAGACATTTAAAATTTCTGATTTTGTGCTCTGCTGCTCTGCTGCTTCCCAGGAGACGGCTCCTCCCCCAATGGTCTATCTTCCTGTTGCTTTGGATTCACTTCTCTACACGTCCAACCTTTAAGAAAGTGGTCAATTTTCTGTTCCTAAAATTTCTGTTCTTCTTTTCTATCTTCTGTTGAGCTTGTAGGTGTCCGGAATGGTTTGATACCTATTTAGCTGAACTTCTGGGATCTGATGTCATTTTAGTCAGCTAATCTTCTGCCATCTTGCCTCTCTCCCAGGTAAGATAACTTTAATAAAACCAGGATTCCAAACACATTTCTATAACATGGGTCTTTGTTAAAACACATTCTCAATCATACATAATTTAAATTTTATAAATTACTATCCCTTCAGAAACAATTGCTTCTTCTCAGAGTCATGCTGGAATGCCCAGGAAACTCTTCTATAGATATTTTTCTTTGACCTACCAGATGGAAACATTACTAAGCCAAGTCCATCTTTATTATCTGAAAGATTTTATACTTTATACTTCTACTTCTTAGCTCTCTGATTTTATATTCTATTTCAATTATACTATGGCTCAAAACTGATCTTGTAGATTTACTTAATTAATTAGGACTGCCAACTATTCAATCTGTAGAAAAATGAAAGCAAGTAAGACATTAATGCAGAAAAGAATAGCTACTATTTTGGGAATAAAATATAATTCTTAAGTAAGCTAGTGGGAAAATGGTTTAGTATTTTTAAAAGTATCTACTGTACACAATAAGATTTTGCATTTATTGTACTCTTTCTAATTAGATAAGAGGAATTTTAAACTTGAGAATTAATAAATATTTTCAAACTATCCACTAATTGCAGTACAAAGCTTATTTTAAATTGGTCCAAAGTAATATGAAAGTAGGAATACTTTTATTATCAAATAACACAAATGGAAAAAAAAATTACAGCACGTGGTTATTTTGAAAGAATTCAGTTAAAAAACATGATGGTGTGCCTGGGTGGCTCCGTATGTTAAGCATCTCACTTTGGCTCAGGCCATAAACTCAGGGTCCTGGGATCTAGCCCTGATTTATGATTCCTGATCTGTGGGGAGTCTGCTTCTAAAACAAACAAACAAAAGAAATCATGGTAGTATACAGACATACAAAAAGTAAGTTAATAAATTGGTTAGAAATTTTTATGATTATTGTGACAATATGACCACCAAATTAGATCTTATTAAAAGATCAGAAAGGCTGTTATGTTGAGCTATTAATTAATATGACCCAGAAATGGTAGGATAGATAATCTTTTTTCTCTAGTTATTTCCAGTGTTATATGAATGTAACTGGTCACATGAAGCTCTAAAATTTGTTATAATATTCATGTTTTTGCTTACATAGATATGTTTATTAGTAACAAGGTAACTTGCTATTTAGATTAAAAACAATCTGTTTTCTGAAAAGAAGAAATAAAGGAAAGCCATACTGAAAACAAATAAAATTATCATGAAATAAATAATTGAACATTTCAGTAAGATTTACACAAATAGTGCTTGTTTAACTTGACCTTTAAACATTATTTTAAGTCTCTCATTGCATAAGTTGACCTAAAAATCTGAAATACTGATCATGTAACATTATAAAATATAGCTGTCTCTATATTAATTCTAAGTATACATTTTAGATCTTAGTGCAAACTTCACTTTATGCCTATTGTAGAATAGGATGAACGAATTTAGAGAAATAGATCTAAGCCCTTCTTTTAAACTCAACAGATATTAGTTCAGAAGACTAGATCTGAAGATTATAAGAAAAAAACTAAAATACAATACCAACAAATTTTGGAAGAGATCTTTGCTAATAAAAAAGTGTCTAGGCAAGGATGCCTGGGTGGCTCAGTCAGATAAGCATTCGAATCTTGGCTTCAGTTCAGGTCATGATCTCAGGATCTTGAGATTGTGCCCTCTGTCAACCTCTGCACTCAACATGTCTCCACTTGAGATTCTCTGCCTCTTCCTCTGCCCCTCCCCCTGCTCACATGTACTCTCTCTCTCTCTGAAATAAATAAACAAATAAAATATTTTTAAAAATGAGCACAGAAACCACCTAAAAGAAGTAAAAAAAATTGCTTAAAATCAGTTTATCTGGAAATATGTGAAAAATAAGTGGTATGTGTATTCAATACTAAACTAACCCTTCAAAGAAGTTACAGAAGAAGAAATCACAAGTGGAAAAAGTTCTGAAAAAGTTTCCACAAGTGGAAAACATTCTGAAAATGTGTAAATAGGAATAGTTAAGCCCTGGTAACTCAAAGTCCTAATAAAGTAAGTTTTAAATATAACATCTTAATTTTATAAAATTCTTAGAAATGATTACTAATATTTATAATGATATCTAAAGAAATATTATTTTTGTGACTTTAGCTTAAACTCGATTCAATAACTCTGGTGATATATGAAGAATCACTTGTTAGTATGCAAGTTTTTTTGGTACTTATATGAAACTTTCTTCATGAACAGTCTTTTTTTTTAATTGAGAAGGTTTTAGAAATTTCTTAGGGAAAGTTATACTATTAAAGTCATACATTGTGCTGTTTAGAAGTCAACAGTGTTAAATTTGGAACCATATATCTTATTTTGGACCAAACATTCATCAACTGATGGATGGACAAAAAAGATATATATACATTGAGTTTTTCAATCGTGTTGTATAGCAATCAACTTATTTATGATCATTTTTATATGTATGTTTTACAATTTTTGGAGGAAGGGGTGATTTTTAAAATTCTACCAACTATGCTCTTCAGTTTGTTTAATGTAATTGTGCATTCTATTGCATTGCTCAAATAATAAATTTTATGTTTCAGTTCCAATTATATCTTAAATTCCATTTTATATGTTGGAAATATGAAACTGATGCCAAGGAATTAAGGGTTTATTTTAAAGCTAACCATCATTAGGAAATAATTAGCATGTACCTCATTGGCCAAAAGGTCATACTAAGAAAAGCATGAGAATATGCATCCATTTATTCACTTAAAAACTTGTTGAGCTGGTCAAACACAAAGATTGAAAGTGATAGCTACTAAAACTTATGATGGGCATATAATAATGTATAAATATAAGGACTTGTTTTTTAAAAAGGTATAGACTGGTAATAAAATAAAGACTTTCAATAATTATAGCCCTTGGAGATTTCAACATGTAGTTAACACCTAAAATCTAGAAAATGATTAGAAAACTTTTGATATTTCCAATAGTAAAATTTTAAGGTATGTTTTTACATTTACATTCCAGTTATGAAATATATATTTATAAGATAAATACCAATAATTAATTTAGACCTGCATTAGCTTCCCTGATCTAATAAATAGTTATAAATGCAACTTAGGACAAAGTAGCTACCCTTCTAAATCTTCAGTTTCTTTTTTTGCAAAAAATAATGGTCAACTTTTCTTTTCTTTTTTTTTTTAGATTTTATTTATTTATTTGACAGAGAGAGATCACAAGTAGGCAGAGAGGCAGGCAGAGAGAGAGAGGAGAAAGCAGGCTCCCTGCTCAGCAGAGAGCCCGATGTGGGACTCGATCTCAGGACCCTGAGATCATGACCTGAGCCGAAGGCAGCGGCCCAACCCACCGAGCCACCCAGGCGCCCTGGTCAACTTTTCTGCAGTGCTTAATATGTTTTTCACCAGAACCACATGTGCCAGTGTCTGGATTTTGAACTTTCTAACCTCCAGAACTTTGAGAAATAAAATTCTATTGTTTACAAACAGGTCTGTGGTATTCTTTTATAGCCCAAATGGACTAAGAAATTATGGAAATTATGGAAAATAACTAACCAAATATATAAAAATGAAAATACCCATATAATTGGAATTTCATGCCAACTGGATTTGAAAAGAACCATGGTTTAGTAAGTATATTGAATACTGAACTTTTATTCACATCTATGTATCTTTATAAATTAGGATTTTCACCTGTGACAACCATTAAATGAAATATTGACATAAATTGATCACAATTTAGATTTTGAGTTATTGTACTGAAAGTTTTAAATACTACTTACATAATAATGGACCTATTCAGTCAAAGTGATTCTCTAAAGTGTATTAAAATAAATAATTGTAAACTATCAACATAGTGATATGAGTGTAAGGAGGACTTTGTTTCATTAAAAATATTATAAATAACCAAATTCTTTACTGTAAAATGGTATATTACATGGCACATGTTAATTTCAGCTTTGGTTAAAAGAAAAAAAAGTATGTGAAGCCAAAAGTATCCTGAAGCCTTAAGTGTAATGAATAATCTCGAAAGAAGAGGAAACAATTGACGCAAGTTCCATATGTATGCAATAACCATATGTATTATACTATTAACTAAATAAGTAAAATTCCTCTCTTTACATTATAGGAAGGATTTTTCTAAATTGAAAAAAAAGAAAAGAAAAAAAAGAAAAAAACTTTTTTTAAGAAAAATAAGTCAGAAGTGTGATTTTACTAATAGCTGATTATTGTTGATTTGTTATCCTGAATCTAAAATGAATCTTAAAAGAAAATAAATTTATTATAAGGATTATTTTAGGGGGCATTTCACTTAAATTATTACCTATGATTTCTTTAAGAATTGTTTTTATGAATAAACTATGAGCTCATTTACTTATTATTAAGAATTCTATTAATATTAAAATAATTATTCAGAATCTAATGAATTTTAAAATACAATGTACAATCTCAGTTTGAGGCATAACATGCAAGCCATTCATTTTTCATTAAAAGATTTTAATAATATATTGACACATTAATACATGCAAATGTTTCTATTTGAAATACACTTTCATCTTGGACAATTCATCATTTTTTTCCTGATGGAATGTTCAACCAAGGTTTTTTGTTTGTTTTTTAAAAATTTATTTTTAGAGAGAGACAGAAGGGCAGAAAGAGAGCACGAGGTAGGAAGGGCAGAAGGAGAAGTAGAGAGTGTACAAGCAGGCTCCCCACTGAGTGGGGATTCTGAAGCAGGACTCCATGCAGGGCTCCTCCCCAGAACCCTGGCCTCATGATCTGAGGCCAAAGCAAGGGTAAGAGGCTGAACTGACTGAGCCATGTAGGTGCCTCTGTACAACCAAGATAAACCATTAAACTCAAAAAGTATCATCCTTCATTAATAAAATAAAAGAAAGCAGAAAATATATATTTTTTAAAAATTGCATGATAATACACACACTAAACACTGAATTTGGTGTCTTTTTGATGTTTTTCTAATTATTAACCCTGGAGGGGAAAGAGGTAAGGAACTGTGACATAGTTATTCAAGAAAAGAGAGAATGCAAATCATCTCAATCTTTCTCTCTAAAAAAGCTGATAATTGAATTTCTAGAAATAAGCTACTAATGATTTGCTAGAACAGGGAATCTCAGAGTTGTTCTATATACCTCTATGACTTTATCCACCAACTGAAAAGCTCCATGAGGTCAAAACGATTTTCATGAAAATACTCAGGCATTATTTGCCTTTTATTTAAATTTTTTATTGTGCTGATGCATGCATTTCTCATACAAAAATAATTTTGGTTAAATTTTTAACACTTCAGCATGAATCAAGTCAGTGGCATCAAACTGTATTAGTAGTCATTGCATTTTACACTTCTTGAACTAAGAGGAAAAATACAGCCAGTGCATTTAAGAATGTCCTTGCTAACTGTAATGGTTAAATTTTGTGTCAGCTTATCTAGCTTATAGTGCCAAAGGCATAGACCTTCATCAAACACTAGTCTCAATGTTAACGTCAAGGTATTTTGTAGATGTGATTAACATCTGCAATCATTTGACATTGAAAAAAGTAGATTACCTTCAACAATGCCTTCAGTCAATTGAAAGAAACAGGCTTCCAATAGAAGAAAGAATATTGCATCAAGGCCTGAACAGAAATCCTCACTGAGTTTCTAGATCCCTGGCTTGTGTTATGGATTTTGAATTCAAGAATGCAAACATCAACTCTTATCTGAGTTTCCAGCCTAATAGCCTCCTATACAGATTTTGGACTTGCCAGTCTCATATATATATGAGCCAATTCCTTAAAGTAAATACATATAAGTATATAAATATAAACTTAATATAAATATAAATATATATAAATGTGTGTGTGCATGTGTGTTTGTGGGGTTTTTGTTGGTTGGTTTGTTTGTTTTTGTCTAGAGAACACTGACTGCTTCAAATTTTGGTACAGAGATTGGTTTCAGAGGGACAGAATCTTAAGGATGAGTTCTCTGAATTAGTTCTGGGGTTTGTGAAATTGACTCACTCATCTGGCTCTAATTAAAGATACTAATTATTCTATATCCAGTGGCAAAAAAGGCACTCATCATCCATGACAAGAGGTGGCAGTAGAGATATGCAAATTATCACTGTTAGATACTCCTAACCAAATAGTTACAAGAGGAAAGGTTCTGAGTGACCATGTATTTGCTATCATAAAACATTTTTATCAAATTAATGAGTGTAATGAGATTGGCTGGTTGCTCCTAATGCTGTACAAAGTACAGAAACAGAATGAACTCAGGGCTTTAAATTCCCTGCATGAATGGACAGGAAGTATGTATGTCTTCCCTGAACAAAACCCTTATCTCCCGTATTCACAAAGATGAGATTTCTAAAATCAAACCCAGAGATTCATCCCATGAGTGGTTGAATTACAGCCACAAATTGAATTCTCAACCTCACAACGTATATGTTATTATGTAAATGCATTGATTGGAAGGGGATAGGATCCTGAAAATCAGAATGGGACATATGAGGAGGTCTTGGTGTAGCTGGAGACAATAACCTGTACATACATTCTGCCAACTTCACGCCTGAGGAGGCTGACTAAGAAAGCTGTAATGTCTTCCTTTTAGGTAGTTATCTGGGAAGATACTGGCTATATTCTTGTCAGGATCCACCCTTGCTACTCCTCTTTGCTTCAAAACTTTTAACGAGCTAGATTTGTGTATTAGTGGGGCTTAAAGGTGAGGTACAATATGTGACCTATGAGGAGATCTACTATACTCCAAAAGAATTACATGAATACTCCAATTTATACAGGCATAAATTCTGAAGATAGGGTGATAAATATATATCAAGAGTCTAGGATAATGGCAGAAGGAACATTATCTTGAATCTAACTAAATTGTTGACATGGACCCACTCTACAGAGATTTTGGATCCAGTGTTAGAGTTTGAAGGGTTGGAAAAGTCTCTGTTTATCTCACTGACTTGCTGAATTATAGACCAAAAAAAAGTGGCCTACAATAAATTATGTTGAAAAGCCCTAACTACCTTGTATTTTGTAGAAGAAAGTATGAAAAATTTAGGGAGATTTGAATGTTAGAGTGGATTTATCACTAAGACCTGTTCGCCCACTCAAGGGTACATACCTTTTACCATATCTGTGAAAGATATACCTGTGAGGGAAGACTCAGCATATTTGAAGAGTTCTGTAGGTCTTCTTTTCTATCGATCAGAGACTGCCACCACTGAACTGAGACTCTTAAATTCAATGGGAATAATTAGATGCCAAGAGGTCAAGTGACAACATTTAATTGAAAAAGACAAGGTGGATATGGTTATTGTAATTAACAGAAAAGCCAAGTGGTAAACAGGTAAGTCTGACTTGCAAAAACCATGGTGTCCCTAGAAGAGAAGCAGAGGGGCAGTCCTTTAAACCCTTACTTGATCTGTATAAGTAGAAGAGTTCCAGGTCAGGTAAATCAAAATTTAATCTTAATTACCAAGACAAAGAATCATAGCTTCTCAAACAATTCCCACACTGGAGCCTGTTTATGAGCCTAGAACCACTTGAACTAAGGAGGGCTAGGTCTCTTAAAGTAAGGACCCCAGTACACTGCTAAAAATATATGCTGTTAATCTCTCTCTCAAATTCCCCAAAGGGACCAATTTCCAAAGTGATTGTGTTTTGTGGAAGAAGGAATAATCAACCAGTCTTTCAGGGGATTGCTGGACACTTGCTCTGAATGGATGCTTTTTCTTTTTTTTTTTTTTAAAGATTTTATTTATTTATTTATTTATTTATTTAATTTTTTATTTTTAATAAACATATATTTTTATCCCCAGGGGTACAGGTCTGTGAATCACCAGGTTTACACACTTCACAGCACTCACCAAAGCACATACCCTCCCCAATGTCCATAATCCCACCCCCTTCTCCCAAACCCCCTCCCCCCAGCAACCCTCAGTTTGTTTTGTGAGATTAAGAGTCACTTATGGTTTGTCTCCCTCCCAATCCCATCTTGTTTCATTTATTCTTCTCCTACCCACTTAAGCCTCCATGTTGCATCACCACTTCCTCATATCAGGGAGATCATATTATAGTTCTCTTTCTCTGCTTGACTTATTTCGCTAAGCATGATACGCTCTAGTTCCATCCATGTTGTCGCAAATGGCAAGATTTCATTTCTTTTGATGGCTGCATAGTATTCCATTGTGTATATATACCACATCTTCTTGATCCATTCATCTGTTGATGGACATCTAGGTTCTTTCCATAGTTTGGCTATTGTGGACATTGCTGCTATAAACATTCGGGTGCATGAGCCCCTTTGGATCACTACATTTGTATCTTTAGGGTAAATACCCAATAGTGCAATTGCTGGGTCATAGGGCAGTTCTATTTTCAACATTCTGAGGAACCTCCATGCTGTTTTCCAGAGTGGCTGCACCAGCTTGCATTCCCACCAACAGTGTAGGAGGGTTCCCCTTTCTCCACATCCTCGCCAGCATCTGTCATTTCCTGACTTGTTGATTTTAGCCATTCTGACTGGTGTGAGGTGATATCTCATTGTGGTTTTGATTTGTATTTCCCTGATGCCGAGTGATATGGAACACTTTTTCATGTGTCTGTTGGCCATCTGGATGTCTTCTTTGCAGAAATGTCTGTTCATGTCCTCTGCCCATTTCTTGATTGGGTTATTTGTTCTTTGGGTGTTGAGTTTGCTAAGTTCTTTATAGATTCTGGACACTAGTCCTTTATCTGATATGTCGTTTGCAAATATCTTCTCCCATTCTGTCAGTTGTCTTTTGATTTTGTTAACTGTTTTCTTTGCTGTGCAAAAGCTTTTGATCTTGATGAAATCCCAATAGTTCATTTTTTCCCTTGCTTCCCTTGCCTTTTGCGTTGTTCCTAGGAAGATGTTGCTGTGGCAGAGGTCGAAGAGGTTGCTGCCTGTGTTCTCCTCAAGGATTTTGATGGATTCCTTTCGCACATTGAGGTCCTTCATCCATTTTGAGTCTATTTTTGTGTGTGGTGTAAGGAAATGGTCCAATTTCATTTTTCTGCATGTGGCTGTCCAATTTTCCCAGCACCATTTATTGAAGAGGCTGTCTTTTTTCCATTGGACATTCTTTCCTGCTTTGTCGAAGATGAGTTGACCATAGATTTGAGGGTCTATTTCTGGGCTCTCTATTCTGTTCCATTGATCTATGTACTAGAGGTCCTAGCCTCAGCAATCAGACAACAAAAGGAAATTAAAGGCATCCAAATCGGCAAAGAAGAAGTCAAATTATCACTCTTCGCAGATGATATGATACTATATGTGGAAAACCCAAAAGACTACACTCCAAAACTGCTAGAACTTATACAGGAATTCAGTAAAGTGTCAGGATATAAAATCAATGCACAGAAATCAGTTGCATTTCTCTACACCAACAGCAAGACAGAAGAAAGAGATATTAAGGAGTCAATCCCATTTACAATTGCATCCAAAACCATAAGATACCTAGGAATAAACCTAACCAAAGAGACACAGAATCTATACTCAGAAAACTATAAAGTACTCATGAAAGAAATTGAGGAAGACACAAAGAAATGGAAAAATGTTCCATGCTCCTGGATTGGAAGAATAAATATTGTGAAAATGTCTATGCTACCTAAAGCAATCTACACATTTAATGCAATTCCTATCAAAGTACCATCCATCTTTTTCAAAGAAATGGAACAAATAATGCTAAAATTTATATGGAACCAGAAAAGACCTCGAATAGCCAAAGGGATATTGAAAAAGAAAGCCAACGTTGGTGGCATCACAATTCCGGACTTCAAGCTCTATTACAAAGCTGTCATCATCAAGACAGCATGGTACTGAATGGATGCTTTTTCAAGGAGACTCAAAATATTCCTGTGGCCCACAAGAGTCAGAGAAAATGCTTATGGCACTCAATAGAATTTTATCTCAGTTTCATTTCAAAGTAGAACCAGTGGCTCCTTAAATACAACTTTTGGTTATTTCTCCAGGTCCAAAATGTGTAATTAAAATAAACATTGGCAGAATCACAGGACTGATTCCTTCACCTGTCAAATGAAGGCAATTGTACAAAGTCTAAAAGGAAGCCACTAGAACCACCTTTACTTAGGAAAACAGTAACCCCAAAGCAACACCATATTACTATAAAGGATTGCAAATTAGTGCCACGAGCAAGGTTTTGAAGGATACAGGGGTAGTATTCCTATGGCTTCTTTCCATTCAATGTACCTATTTGCCTGCACAATGGATAGTTATGTAAAGGGAGAGAATGAAATGAAGTAAGAGAAGTATGTTGAGCAAATACTATGAGTGTGTAATTTTTCTATTGCTACATATTAAATCATGGCCAGTTTAGCAACTTAAAACAACATGTATTTTTCATCTCACAGTTTGTATGCATGAGCAGTCAGTATATTTTTATTACTCTCTGTTCAAGGTCACATCATACTGAAATCAAGATGTAAGCTAGGGATGTGATCTCATCTGAGACTCAGAGTCCTTTATGATCCTTACTGGTTATTGGAAGAATTTAATTCCTTTTGGTTGTGGGACTGAGGGTAGTGCTTCCTTCTAACCATCAGCTGGAGGATGTTCTGAGCTCCTAGAAACCTTCAAAAATTCCTGCCACATGTCCCTCCCCACATATCTTGGCAGATTGTTCTTTCAAGGCCAGTAGAAGGATCTCTATCTCCCTTCAATTCTCTCTGACATTTTTTTTAAGTCTCATCCAGGAAAATGTCCATTTTGAGTAACTGAAAGTCAAATAATTAGGGACATAAATCACTTCTTCAAAATCTGCTTGTCATATAAATTGGTGTGATTATGCTAGGGATGTCCCATCATATTCACAAACCAATTTACAACAAATAGGAGGGGATATGTGCATCAGGAAATAGGAATCTCAAGGCTTCCTAGGAGCTGCCTATCACAAAGACTTTGGGTGCTGGGCTGAGTTTTTAAAATAAAATGCGTAAGTAATAGCAATTTATCATTTAGAAGTAGATAGTAATAGAATAAAAATAAAGAGAGAGTGCTCCAGCAGTGTTCTGAAGACAAATTTGGAAATGTAAAATACCTGAGACATTTAGTTTAGATTGGTTTATTAAATTAATAAATTATTAATTAGAAAATCTTTGAAATGAATAAAGTAATGTTAACCAAAATTAAGATTATTTGCCTTGGGTCACCTGAGTGTCTCAGTCAATTCAACATTTGACTCTTGGTTTTGGCTCAGGTCATGATCTCAGGGTTGTGAGTTCAAGCCCCCTGTCAGGCTCTACACACAGTTGAGAGTCTCTCTCTCTCTTTCCCTCTACTGCTTCCTAGCCCTCTGCTCACACACTTTCTCTCTCTCTCTCTCTTTCAAATAAATAAATAAATCTTTAGTAAAGATTATTTATTTCATGTAATGAACAATCATGTAAATTAATTAAAGAATTTCAAAGCATTAATAATAAAATGTGTGAATAAAGGAAAAGAATGAAAGCTAAAGTTACCCAAGCCTGAGTAAGAAGAACATCTAGAAAGGAATTCTAATTTCAGGGGATAGAGTTCTAGGTAAGAGACTTGGTGTACTAATTTTCTATGGATGATATAAAAATTACCATAAATTATGAATTAAACAGCATACATTTATTTCATGGTTTCAAATACAAAATGTCAAAAATCAAAAATGGGTCATGCTAGGCTAAAACCAAAGTGTCTATCCAATCATGTTCATTCTAGAGGCTCTCTGGGAGGATATATTCTGTTTTCCAGTTTTTTTAGGTACCCACATTCCATGGCTTGTGGTTCTCTTCATTCATCTTCAGAGTCAACAATGATATTTTGATGTTTTTGATATAGTAATATCAATTTATTCTGACCTCTTCTTCTAATTCTCTCTTTAAATTTAAATGATCCCTATAATTATATTGAGTTTCCTTGAAAAAATCCAAATAATCTCATCACAAAGTCAGCTGATTAACAATCTGGAGTTCATCTACAACCTTAATTCCCCTCTTAACTATAAAATAGCAGTCATAGCTTCAGGGAATTAAGATGTGACATCTTTGCAAGTCCATTCTTCTTCTTTTTTTTTTTTTGATTTAAAAATACTTTATTGCTAAAAAATATGCTAACAATAATCTGAGCTTTCAGTGGGTTATGATCACTGATCACAGATCACCATAACAAATACAATAATAATGTAAAAGTCTTAAATATTATAAGAATTAATGAAATGTGATAGAGACATAAAATGAGCAAAAGCTGTTGGAAAATGATACCAACAGACCTGTTTGATTCAGGGGTGTCCTAAACCTTCAATTAATAATAATGAAAAAAAGTTATATCTGCAAAGCACAATCAAGGAAAGCACAATAAAATGAAGTATGCCTGTACTTCCAAATTCCAATAGCATTAATAAAATTCTAATCCAGAGTAGGGGGAGAATATTGTCATATGTCCAATCAGCATTTTCCAATTAAAATATATGTATAATAGGCTTATTTCTTGTACCCAAGGTTGTAAAACTTTTATTCATTACCAAGCACAACAAATGTACTGAGTCTGACTTATACCTACATGATTTGTTACAGAAACAAACAAACAAAAAATCTTATAATAAACTTCTCAGATTTAAGATTTTCCAATATTCATGCTAAATAATTGGGAAGAATTTCAAGAATTTCCTGTTCATCTAGGTCTTTTTGTGTTTGTATGTGTCTCTTGGCATTCTTCTTCTTCTTCTTCTTCTTCTTCTTCTTCTTCTTCTTCTTCTTCTTCTTCTTCTTCTTCTTCTCCTCCTCCTCCTACTCCTCCTTCTTCTTCTTTTTCTTTTTAATTAGGTGTGTCCATTATTCTGCCTGTCACACATAGATAGAGGAAAAGGCATTCAAATTATGAATGTTTTAGGTTATTTCACTTATTTTAGTTTCTTTAATAAAGTACACATTTTCCATTTTATCCCCCCAAAACAACGAACTACAGTGGCACTGAGGTAGTCTGGTTGACTTGTTTTGTTTCTATTTTAGTAGATCCAATATTTACCCTAGATAAACCATTATAATATCCATTCCTTAATATTAAAATCCAATTAAAAAGAAATCACTACAAGGCTTAGTTATTGAGTCCTGAATGGGAGAATAAACTCCAACCCCAGTATTCAGTGGCCTTCAACAAATTATCTGATCTTTTTCATTGTTCTCACAGAATCCTTATTTAAGCAGTCAAGTTTGTTTCATATCTAACTTAGATTTTTTCATTTATTTTTAATAATTGAAGTGTTGGAGCTACAGGCTTATATTTTGTCAACACAGGGATATTTTTGTGTATCTTTGAGAGTAAAGTGTTCAACTCTGAGCAATGTCTGTGGGCACCACAGACCATAGCAGGTGATTTTTTAATTCTTGTTTTTGTTTTTATTTTTGCATATGAACAATTCCACACTCATAATAAGTGTTCCTCATTAACATTAATTCTTTCTGCAAGGTCAAAAGGAAAAGACAGTCAACTCTAATTATAGCTATTGTAGACTAGAAGTGATGTGTTACTAAATAACTCTTAACATCCTCAATTTTGTTTTTATAGGTTTTATTGGAAATGAGAAAAATGCGTGTATCTCCAAAAGCACCAAATTAAAGAATTTGAAATGTACATGGATTGCATTCATTTTAAGTAAAAAGTGAGAACACCTTTCCTTACTATCAAAATGATTTTACTACTATTATTTCTCAAATTATTAAGGAACTAGAGAAAAAAACATTGTGTAGTAAATTTCAGGGGACTTACTCTTTTTGTATCAAGAAATGGAAACCCATTTTTGTATCAGGCCTTTTTGTATCAAGAACTGGAAATCCATTTTTTAAATATTTGAAAAATATATTATTTATTATATTTACATATGGGAACCTCTTAGAGAATTTCTTAGGAATTCAGAAAGATAAATAATGAAGGATCATAGGGACAAAAACTAGAAGAGCTCCAAAGATCAGTTAATTCTCTACTCCACATTTTTTTTCCTCTTTCTACTTTTCTCACCCTCATTCCCATTATTTCCTCTTTCCTTTCTTCCCCTGTTCCCTTATCTCTTTTCTTTTCTTCCTCCTCCTTTTTCTCTGATTCTTTACTTCTATAATTCATATAAATGAAAACTCTTAAACCCATCCAGAATCTGCTTACTTTTATTTCATGCATGGTCCACAGTAGCTCCAGACTGCAACATACAGTTGCTTTGAATACATTCATTTATTCAGTATTTTTGTATATCTATTACATACTTTTCATTACTAAATGGATTTAGTATCAATCAATAAAGCAAGAATAGGGTCCAATTCTTGTGCATCTTATATTATAAAGAAGAAAGACAGCCAGTAAATAATAAACCATGAAAATTTAATCATGTACTATATTAGGATGTAGTAAGAATTATGAAAAATAAAAAGACTAAGGTACCCAAAAATGAATTCAGAAATAAGTTACAATTTTAAATCAAGTGATTAGGAAAATTACATTTCATTGTCAGTTTATTTGTGTGTTTCTTGACTTTAATTCCCCAAGGGTGAAAATGTGATTGACCTAACTCAGGTTACAATATATTTCCATGTTATGTTCAGATAGTTGGATAGTGTATGTGGTATTTTCCAAGCAGTCATGCTTCTCCATTAAATCTGTAGACTATGATTTGTTTACCACAAAAAAATACTAAACCGAGATGTCCTAATAAATTTATTCTTTAGGTGAAGATTATATCAAATATCATTGGTCTATAGTCCAAGAGGTCAAATTTCAGCATATTTACAAGATTACACCAGGCCACCTGTTTTCTAGACCCACACCCACCATTCTGCCCAAGCTTCACTTCTAAATGAATCACTGGATAGCTGCATAATTAGTTACTGTTCAGGGATTAAAAGCTCCACTCTTCAGCACCCTCCATGCTATCTGGTTCATTGGTAAATACTGTCCTCAGCTCAATAGAAAACTTACCAGAATGGTAAACACACCCTAAAAACAAGGAACAGGGCATTGTAGTCAGTTTCCCATACATGCAGTCATGAGCTGACACAGGTTCAGGTTATATACATGGTAGATTTAGAGAATGTTTATAAGCCAACAAGAATCCAATCTTCTTTCTACAAGGAAATCAATATGGAACATTCTAATAGCAGTCATTACTAAATGACAAATACAAGAGAAATAGCTAAGAGTACTATTTTCTTGCACTGACCTGGTCACATAAGGCTATCATGATGACATCTTTCTCTGGGGATTGAAATTTATTAGTGATAATTTTTTTAAAAAGTGACCATCTGTCAATCTTCCTGTTTCCTTATTTATCCATTTGACCATCACCATTACCTGCTATGGTTAGACTTTCTGCTTTATCAGGTGTACTTTTTACTCACAGAGCAGGTAATAATGGCACACTTGTTAGTTTACTCAGTCATATACTCAAGCAGATGTCATAGAGTCTGACTGTCCCTGATGCTTGATAATGGAGCTACATTCATAGCTTTCCCTAAGTTAGCTAGATGGGGTAAATAATTATCCATCCCCAAGTGCCTATGGAATTATACACTGTAAAATCCAATGTTATTGCATCTTTTTCATTAATATAAGCCTCTTTGGGTTCATATAAATTTAAATGTTGTCTAAGACTACTGAATGAGGAAAAAGGAAGTTGTTATGTGGGAAAGAGATTTAGTTTTATATTTGCATCCTCTCCTATTCCTTTATTCACACTTCCTGATTCTAGAAAGTTTTTAGAGTAGTACTCTCTCTATATATATTTCCTCCTTTTTTAATTTAAGTTATGCACTTTAACCATGCCTTTTTATCACCTATTTTGATCAACAAACATTTTATTATCTCTGGATAATAAAGGATAAAGAAAATCATTCAATAATGTCTCTTTGTCCATTTCTGCATACTGGTAACATTGAATGTATTCTTCGATCAGAAGAAATATCTTGGTTAGAGGGCAAATATATATATATGTATATATATATATTCATGTATTCCTATATATTCATATATTTAATATATTCATAAATATATATTCATAAATATATATTCATATATTTAATTAAATGATATGTCTTATTTAATCCTGCAAACCTAGGACCTAACACAGGATCTTGCATTTACTCAGTACTTAAAGAATGACTTTTTTCTACTTGAATCAAAATAATCATTTTAACAGATTAATTTTGGAATCACCATTTTGCTGGGGTGGTGTAGATGAGAGGATATCACAAAACTGTATGCCTTTTCAATAATCTACACTTTATAGAAACTTTCTCCTTAACTACTCCACCTCCCATGAATGCCTAAGCATGGCTCTTTCTGTTCTGAGCCATAACAGTGCTTGATGTACTAATAAAGATGTGCTGAGATGTATAAAACCTAAGTTGAGTTGTCAAACTGAAGAGCACATGCCACCTGCTGTCTCCTGTGTACTCAGGATTTAAACTATGTTCTGTCCACAGCAAAACAGTCTTCAAAAGGAATATATTACCATATTGGAGGCAACATTGCATTTCTGGCATGTTGTTGCCTTTCTTTATTGAAACAAAAAGCCTCTGTATTTTCTTTATTAAAAAAAATAATAGTCTAAAGAAAACTGAAGTGAATACTGAAACTTTGGAAATTATCATCTCTAATTCTTGTTAAAACCCTTTATTTATAGTTGTCATAATACTAATATTAAACCATGTGAATTTATTAATGATGTCTACAAATAATAAAAATTATACTGTTAAATTAAATATGAATTAAAATGTGGTGATATTAATATATGAGAATTATATATATATTGTATATATTATATGTACTTATTTATATACACAGGCATACATTACATTTTGCATATATTTAATCTCATGTAAAGATGTATGTAGTATATATAAATATGTAAGTATGGACATATATTTAAATAGATATATTTAACTCTTGTCCTAGTTAGATAACATTGTTAATGATTCTGTTTGAATTTCATTCAGGCTGAAAATAACAGAGTACCTCAAAGATTTCTCTTTGCTAAAGGCCATGAAAAATGGTAGTTTGAGGAGGGAAGGTGACTTCATCATAAAAATTGGATTGACGTTGGATGAAGCCACACATACAAGAAGAAAGGAGAGGTAGGTACAAAGTTTGAGGCATTTTTTCTTCTTTTTCTTAGGTATATTCTCTAGAAGTATTGTGCTAAAATAGAGATTCTTACTCAAGTTATTACCAAGAGAATGTGCTCATATGAAACTGTTCAGAACAGAGTAGAGATAGTATTTGGGATGTAAATGAGCAAACCAAGGCATCAGCTAAGTCCAGCTTTATCCTGATTCCCGGAAGAGTTTAAGAGCATAAAGGGCATCAACTAAATCAACTAAATGTTCTGACTCAGGGCACAGACATTTTTACATGCTTCCATTATTCACTGACAAGAGCTATCCCCTTTCAGGAGTGGCATAGCTCCAAGAAGCTTTGGTAAAGCAGCTCCAGGTAACTCAGCATACCTTCTGTGGACCAGTCCAGCTGTAAGCAGTTTGCAGACTACCACATAGGCTGGTAGTTGGGGGCATAAGTCCCAAAAAGGAAATCTCAGTAGGCACCAAACTAATTGACTACCTTATTCTAGGCTAATGTTGAATAATACCCATCACTTATGACAACATATGCCATGCCAAAATTTTCCTCTAAAAATAATCTTTCTTGACTCCAGTCCCAGGTTCATCCCTCTTTTGTGGTTTCTAGATGTCAGAATTTTATCATTATCATCTCTTTATCATTTCTCTTCCATTCCTACTTCAGATATGCAAAGGCAGCAAAATGAATAGCTGTGAACAACTGAAAAGGAAGAAGGCCCAAAGTAGAGAAGTCAACCTTTCCTCTAATACGACAGGCTGCAGAGATCCTAAACTGGGGATGGGAAGAAACTTGGCTTTGGCTTGGGAAATTCAGCTTTGATATCATAATTGTCTGTAAGTTTTGTTTTGTTTTCCATTTTATATTATAATGGACTTTATTCTTTAGATGAGTTTTAAATTTATTTTTAAAAAACTGAGTAGTCCCAATAGTTTATTTTTGCTTATGTTTCCCTTGCCTCAGGAGACACATTTAGAAGTAAGCTGCTACGGCCAGAGTCAAAGAGGTTACTGGCTACGTTCTCCACTAGGATTTTTAGAATTTCAGGTCTCACGTTTAGGTCTTTCATCCATTTCTGTTTGTGTGTGTGTGTGTGTGTGTGTGTGTGTGTGTGTGTGTGTGGATGGTACAAGAGAAGTGTCCACCTTCATTCTTTTGCACGCTTCTATCCAGTTTTTCCAATATATTTGTTGAAGAGACTTTTTCCCATTGTATATTCTTGCCTCATTTGTCAGGGATTAATTGACCATATAGTTGTGGATCCATTTCTTAGTTTTCTATTCTCCTCCATTAATCTTGTGTCTATTTTTATGCCAAAAGCATACTCTTTTGGGTACTACAGTTTTGTAATATATAATTTGAAGTCAAGAATTATAATGTCCCCAGCTTTGATGGTATAGAAACCTCCCCTTATCTATCACCCCCGAGTTTCTCCTATTGTTAACATCTTATATTAGCATGATGCATTTGCTATGGTCAATGAAAAAATGAACCAATATTGTTAGATTATTTATTAACTAAGATCCATAATTTATTGAAAGTTCCTTGATTCTACATTTATTTTTTTCTATCCCATGATATCACTATGTCTTCTTGAAGACATTTATCATTTCTTCTTAGGCTCCATTTGTCTATAACAGTTTCTTAAATTTTTTTTTTCCTTTTTGATGACTTTGAAATTTTTGAGGAGTACTGGCCAGTTTTGTTTTTTGGGTTTTGTGTGTGTGTGTGTGTGTGTTTATTTGTATGATGCTCCTACAGAATCAGAAATTTTCCACTGTTTTTGTCATAATTAGGCTAGGGTTATGGCTTATGAAGAGAAAGACCACAAAGGTGAATTGACATTTTAATCTTATCATATAAAGGGTAAATACTATCAATATGATTCAGCTTAGTTGATGTTGACCTTGATCTCTTGACTGATGTAGTGTTTGTCAGCTTTCTCTACTATTAAAGTATTATTTTTTCATTATTTTGATCTTGTACTCTTTTGAAGGAAGTCATTATGCACAATTCACCCTAAAGGAGAAGGAGCTATGACACCCCTCACTGAAGCCAGAATATTGGCATAAATTATGTAGAATGCTGCATGAATTTTTTTTATTCTTATCCATTTATTTTTTCAGTCATTTATTTATATTAGTATGGACTTATAGGTATTCATTTTATATTTTGGCTTGCAATCCAATACTAATTTATATATTTTTTGCATGAATTTTTCCAGTTTTAACTATTGGGGAATTCTAATGTGTCTCCTTGATCTACCTTCATCTATATGGTGTTTGTCATTTTTTCTTCCTTTCTTCCTCTACACTCTTCTCTTCTCCTTATATTTCCTAAATTTATGACTCTACAATATGCTCCAGACTCATCATATATGTCGGACAATCCAACACTGGACTCATCCATTTGTTCAAGGAACTCTGACTCATTTTATTAGGAACCAAGATCTGAGTGCTTTGTGTCCTTTCCTGAGTGTCATTGTTTTTATGGATTTTTGGTTGGCAAAGGCAATGTATATGTGTTAACCAACCTGTGGAGATATACATATATACATATGTATAAATATTTCTAATGAAACTACCTGTACCTATATGAAGCCAAACATGAGTTCATACTAACATCTTCATCTCTAATCCTTTGTCACATGAATCCAGTGGTAACCTCCTCCCCTTGAAGATCTATAAATTGCCACTTCAATAGTAATAAACCTAGATACTACCAAATATTTTCACTTACTTAATTTTTCAATTTCAGTATACATTTATTGTATATTAGGAAAAATTAAGCTCTACTCCCACTGGGGCGAAAAATCTTTATTAATTAAAATACAGTGTTTACATGCACATTCTTTTTTTAAAGATTTTATTTATTTATTTGACAGAGAGAAATCACAAGTAGATGGAGAGGCAGGCAGAGAGAAAGAGAGGGAAGCAGGCTCCCTGCTGAGCAGAGAGCCCAATGCAGAACTCGATCCCAGGACCCTGAGATCATGACCTGAGCCGAAGGCAGCGGCTTAACCCACTGAGCCACCCAGTCGCCCCTACATGTACATTATTTTGCCATTAGTATTACAGACTATAGACATTTTTAAAATTATATATATATTAGCACCAGTTCCTCCATCTTCTTCAGCAAATTGTTGCATGTATTTGTAATACAATTAGATTCTCTTGTCTAAATCGGCATTCCTTCCTATAGTCCTCGATATCCTAAGAAATTAACATAAAGTTTATTTCTTGCCATTAAATTTTTGGAATTTTAACAACTGCATAATGTCATATATCCATCATTAAGCATCATATAGAATAATTCAAGCAAATGGGCACCTGGATGGCTCAATCAGTTAAACAACAGACTCTTGATTTGTCTCAGGTCATAATCTTGGTGTCTTCATGAGATCAGGTCCCATGTTAGCTTCATGATAAGTGCTGAGTCTTCTTGGGTTTCTCTACTTCTCCCTCTCCCTCAGCCCCTCCCCTCACTTGCACACACTCTTTCTCATAAATAAATAAATAAATAAATAAATAAATATCTTTAAAGAAAAAAAAGAAAAGAAAAGAAAAAAAGAACAGTTCCACCAACCTAAAAAAATTCCCCTGCACTTCACTTACTTTATCTTGCATACATCCCATCTTGACCACTGATCTGGTTACTGTATTTATAGTTTTG
Source organism: Mustela nivalis (assembly GCF_964662115.1). Classification (NCBI taxonomy): domain Eukaryota; kingdom Metazoa; phylum Chordata; class Mammalia; order Carnivora; family Mustelidae; genus Mustela; species Mustela nivalis. The sequence continues at coordinate 142,686,442 of NC_139025.1, forward strand.
GTTTTTCCAAAATGTCATATATTGGAATCACATTGGCTTCTTTCACTTAGCAAAATTTGTTTAAATTTCTTCTATATCTGTCCATATCTTAATAGTTGTTTTCATTGTTTAAAATATTCTATTGTATAAATATACCATAGTTATTTTTTTTCTATTCACCGATCATATGACATCTTAGTTGCTTCCATTCATGTGCACATTTTCATGTGGACATAGATATTCAAATCAGTTGGATAAATACCTAGAAGCACTATAACTAAATCACATGGTAAGAGTCTGTCTAAAAAGCTACTAAATTTTCTTGCCAAATAAATTGTATCATTTGTCATATCCACCAACAATGTCTGAGAATTCATATTGCTCTATATCCTTGTTAGCAGTTGGTATTGTCAGATTTTAAAATATATGTATATCCACTCTAATGGGTTTGTAGTAGGTATTTAATATTTTCATGATTGTTTTTCTGGGAGTCTTTAACTCTCACGTCCGCACAGGGCCTCCATGCAATTCATAAATAACAGTTCAGGTTTCCCTATCTATGGCACTAGTTCCTACAACAGTTTCCACTTGTGACTCTACTTTATGTTCCTCTGTTTCTCCAGGTTTGCATACAGTAGCTTGCCCTGGGTCCTCACCTCTCTAAAGGATCCAAGAAAAGTTGTTGATATTTCAGCCTGCTCAGCTTCCTGTTTATTGTTAGGATGGACTGATGACTTCCAAGCTTCTTTCATTTAGAACATGGGCTATTATTTTTTTTTAATTTTTTTCAGTGTTCCAATTCATTGTTTACACACCACAGCCAGTGCTCCATGCAATACATGCCCTCCATAATACCCACCATCAGGCTCACCCAGCTACCCACCCTCTTTCCCTCCAAAACTCTGTTGCTGAGTTTAACTTAATTTAATTTAGTTTTTTAGATTTTTTTAAAAAAGATTTTATTTACCTATTTTTGAGAGAGAGGGCACACAAGCAGGAATGGGAGGAGGAGCAGAGGGAGAGTCAGGCAAAGGGAGAGGGAGAAGCAGGCTCCACACTGAGCAGGGAGCCCAACATGGAACTCAATGCCAGGACCCTGGGATCATGACCTCAACCAAAGGCAAATGCTTAATTCACTGAGCCACACAGGCTCTGCCAGTACTTATTTTCACTTAAGTACTTACTTAATAGTCTTAATAAATTGTCATCAAATATTTTTCAATTATTTAACTGCAAATATATTATATCTCTTGCATTTGTGTTTTGTCCTTGTTTTCTCTCTGATTATTTAAATTTATATATTTTCCTCTCAGACCCTAGAAGGCTCTCTTTAGACTTTCTTCATGTACTAATTTGAATACATTTACACGATTACCATCTCTTTCAGGTGCATTTATATAATGTTAATATATTCCAGAAGTTTCCATTTGATATCTACATTTTCAGTTTATTTTTAATAATTCAAGTATATTTTTTTTTTCATGTGGTAGTTTCACTTTAATCTAATAGATTTTGTTTTCAAGAATGACTATTCTTGTTTCATATTTTCTATGGCCTATTGCTGAGGCAATTTGTGTAATAAGATTTTTATTCTTATTCTTAAGTGTGGCTCCTTAAACACATGGATTGAACATATGTCAAATAAAATTCTGATATAAGCAGGCAATGTATTGTTTATTGAAGATTTTTGAAAAGAAACCCATCATTTTATGATCATTTAAAACATATAATGAAATAGTTAATGTAAAATTAAGAGCATAAAACAGCTAGAATCAATTACTAATTATAACATATCAGTTTGGGAAAATGTGTGATAAGTAAAAAAGACATAGGAAATATTCAGAAAAATATATACATAATTATTAACATTTGTAAATGGGTAAATAAATCAAAGAAATAAAGATAGCATTATATTTTGAAGAAACAAGTCAAAATGTTAATTATCTTTTTAAAAATTTCAAAGAATGTTAACACTGATTTTAAAACTGGGAAAATGAAGTAAGAGGCACTTCATACACACACACACACACACCTGCAATTAGAACAATAATAATAGCTATATGTACTACTAATAATACTATTAAAGATGAATAATTAAATAATAAGCATATTTTCACAGTAAATTTACTGATTTTTATTGTTTCTAAAATTTAATATGAATATAGCTAATATTCAGTGTTATATTAGTTTCATTAATATTAGATTATAAATATTAGTTGAAACTAATATATATAATATATATAATATATAATCATTGTAAAATACAATGATTCAACAATTTTATACATTATTCAGTACTCATCATAAAAGTGTGTGTTAATTTGAAATAATAATTAATAAATTGTAATGCTGAGAGGTAGCGATTAGATGAAACACCTTATTAACAATAAATTAACAGGGATGCCTAGGTGGCTACTTTATTAAGCATTTGCCTTCAGCTCAGCTCATGATCCAGGGGTCTTGGGATCGAGCCCCTCCCCAAGCAGGGAGCCTGCTTTTCCCTCTCTCTCTCCCACTGCTTGTGTTCCCTCTTGCTGTGTCTCTTTTTGTCAAATAAATAAAAATCTTAAAAAAATAATAAATAAACAGTATATAAGGAGGTTTTAAAATTTTCTCAGGAAAATTAAAAATGTTTATTTTTGTATAAATATAAAAGTAAATGACTGGGAGTAATATAACATACAAACACTTTGTAGTAGAATGGAAACAGTGCAGATTTTAAAGATCTGATTTGCAAAAGTGAATGTACTAGCATAAGATAAAGACTCGTCATTGAAAATAACAAGATACAGCACTACATAAATTATTATCAAATTTGGGGTAGGAGAAAACTTTAAATCCATATACATATAGATTTTTATGTACACATTAATAAATAAGCCACGGTGGTCATAATGAATAGATGGGAAAGTAACAGGAAATGAGAACAGAAAATTAATGGAATGAACACAGGTCATGTAGTACTTCTAATTAAAAAAATTTTTTTGAGGATATGGAAAAAGATAATTGATAATTAATCATTTCATATTTTACAATGTTACTAATCAATGAAATGCAGAAAAAAATAATTACAAAGTTGATCAACTTAGCAAGATTTTCAAAAATAGCAAGCATCAACATAGATAAGAATAATGAATGGGCTGTCTCTTCAAATTCTGTTTAAATTATAATTAAAAATGAATTTTGTGCTATTTATCAGAAAACTTACAAGTCCTCATGCATCTTGACATAATAAACCCTTTCTGGATTGCTGATCTAAAATCATTTCTCACATACACAATAATTTATCTGTAAAATTTTGTCATATTTATTAACAGTAATCAAACATTAGAAAAGATAAACTTTAAAAAATATAAATTTATAAGGACATTGAGATTGTTAGATTTTTTTAAGAAGCTTAATAAATAATGTATTCTCTTCTTTTTTTAAAAAAAGACGTTTTTTATTATTTATTTATTTGACAGACAGAGATCACAAGTAGGGAAGGCAGGCAGAGAGAGAGGGAGGGGGAAGAAGGCTCCCCACTGAGAAGAGAGCCCAATGTGGGGAGCTCGATCCCAGGATCCTGAGATCATGACCTGAACCAAAGGCAGAGGCTTTAACCCACTGAGCCACCCAGGAGCCCCAATGTATTCTCTTCAGTACCAGAATTGGTAACCAATTGACAGATGAAAAAGGAGACAGTCAAGTGAAAAACAATAGATCCTAGATCTGCAAGAAATTCAAATTAGATGAATTCAGCTACTCAGGCACTGTTTCACATTTTCAGATCTCTGAAGAAAATGGGTTAACCTTTTTACTGCATGTAAAAGAGAAGACTATAACACATAATATGTGTAAGCATGTAAATATCAAAATATATCCCATTAGTTGCTAAGACACACAGGGCCTATTTTTTCTCTCAAATTCATGAATATGTAGGAGCAGTAAGTGAGAAGTATCATAGTAGAGTTTCCCCCTGCAAAGAACATGAAGCCAGGGAGAAACAGCACACTCCCAGATAATAGTATATCATAGACTGAAACCAGCCATAAGTTATAATTAAATTTATGGACCATTGTTAAAGCCATGATAATATAGTGCATGGTGAATATAATGCACAGTGAAAATTCTGGGTACTAAATTAAACCTGCAATTTGAATTTGTTTGTAAACATATATTTACAAAGAAATTACTTGTAACATCCAAAAACCAAGAGTTATTTTCTCTATGTAGTGATTTGCCTTGAATTTTGTTTATTTCTTTAAATTGTAATTATTTTTTAAAGATTTACTTATTTGAGAGAGAGAGAAAGCAAGCAGGGGGATGGGCAGAGGGAGAAAGTCTCAAGTGGACTCCCTGCTGAGTGTAGCACCTGGTGCAGGACTTGATCCCAGCACCCCATGATTATGATTGGAGCCAAAACCAAGAGTCAGCCTCTTAACTAACTGAGCCACCCAGGTTCCCCTTTAAATCTTAATTATTTAAAAAATAAAAACATACACATTTGGAAACACAACAACATTCTGAATAGCCTAAAAATATAGTAAATAAGATTCATTTGTTCTTCTTTACTATTTTTTCTGGGAGATTCTGTATGCCTATATAACTATATTTTAGGAAATGATTTGTTTAGTTCATTTAATAGTGCACTGTATTTTTCATTGACTATTTATTCTTTCATAAAGAAGTGTCCAGAGGAGGAGTCAAGATGGCGGTGAAGTAGCAGGCTGAGACTACTTCAGCTAGCAGGAGATCAGCTAGATAGCTTATCTAAAGTTTGCAAACACCTGCAAATCCATTGGCAGATCGAAGAGAAGAAGAACAGCAATTCTGGAAACAGAAAAACAACCACTTTCTGAAAGGTAGGACCGGCGGAGAAGTGAATCCAAAGTGATGGAAATATAGACCCCCGGGGGGAGGGGCCAGCTCCCGGCAAGTGGCGGAGCAATGGAGCACAAAATCAGGACTTTTGAAAGTCTGTTCCGCTGAGGGACCTCACTCCTGAGGCTAAACTGGCACAAAGCCCACACGGGGTCAGCGTGGCCTCAGGTCCCGCAGGGTCACAGAAGGATCAGGGAGTCTGAGTGTCACAGAGCTTGTGGGTATTGGAATGGGAAAGCCGGCTACAGAGACAGAGCCGACAGTAAGCTCACAGCTCGGTGTTACCTTGAACCAGCCGCAGGCTCAGTGAGCTCGGAGCGCGGCCAGAGGTCAGGTGGACGGGAGTAACTGGGCACTGTTCTCTGAGGGCACACTGAGGAGTGGTTCCCTGGGCTCTTGGCTCCTCCGGGCTGGAGAACAGGAGGCCGCCATTTGCATTCCCTTCCCCCAGAACTCTACGGAAAGAACTCAGGGAACAAAAGCTCCTGAAAGCAAACCCAAGCGGATAACTCAGCCGAGCCCCTGGTAAGGGCAGTGCAATTCCGCCTGGGGCAAAGACACTTGAGAATCACTACACCAGGCCCCTCCCCCAGAACACCAACAAGAAACCCAGCCAAGACCAAGTTCACCTACCAAGGAGTGCTGTTTCAATACCAAGGAGAGCAGCAGAATTCCAGAGAAGGAGAAAGCAAAGCATGGAAATCATGGCTTTCTCCCTGTAATTTTTTTAGTCTTGAGGTTAATTTAATTTTTTTCTTTTTCATCTTTTTTTTATCTTCTTCTGCTATTTTTTTTTAACTTTTACCCTTTTCTTTTTTAACGTTTTTTAACTAGTTTATCTAATATATATATATTTTATTTTTTATATTTTTCTTTATTCGTTTTCTTTTTCTTTAACTCTTTTTTTTTCGTTTTTATTTTTTTTCCTTTCTTTCATTTTGAACCTCTTTTAATCCCCTTTCTCCCCCCTCACGATTTGGGATCTCTTCTGAGTTGGTTAAAGCATATATTCCTGGGGTTGTTGCCACCCTTTTAGTATTTTACTTGCTCCATAATAAACTCTTATCTCGACAAAATGACAAGGTCGAAAAATTCACCACAAAAATAAGAACAAGAGGCAGTACCGAAGGCTAGGGACCTAATCAATACAGACATTGGTAATATGTCAGATCTAGAGTTCAGAATGACAATTCTCAAGGTTCTAGCTGGGCTCGAAAAATATTAGAGAAACCCTCTTGGGAGATATAAAAGCCCTTTCTGGAGAAATAGAAGAACTAAATTCTAACCAAGTTGAAATAAAAAAAAATTAATGAGGTGCAATCAAAAATGGAGGCTCTTACTGCTAGGATAAATGAGGAAGAAGAAAGATTTAGTGATATAGAAGACAAATGACAGAGAATAAAGAAGAAGCTGAGCAAAAGAGGGACAAACAGCTACTGGACCACGAGGGGAGAATTCGAGAGATAAGTGACACCATAAGACGAAACAGCATTAGAATAATTGGGATTCCAGAAAAAGAAAGAGAGAGGGGAGCAGAAGGTATACTGGAGAGAATTATTGGGGAGAATTTCCCCAATATGGCAAAAGGAACGAGCATCAAAATTCAGGAGGTTCAGAGAATGCCCCTCAGAATCAATAAGAATAGGCCCACACCCCATCACATAATAGTAAAATTTACAAGTCTCAGTGACAAAGAGAAAATCCTGAAAGCAGCCCGGGAAAAGAAGTCTGTAACATACAATGGTAAAAATATTAGATTGGCAGCTGACTTATCCACAGAGACCTGGCAGGTCAGAAAGAGCTGGCATGATATTTCCAGAGCACTAAACGAGAAAAACATGCAGCCAAGAATTACTATATCCAGCTAGGCTATCATTGAAAATAGAAGGAGAGATTAAAAGCTTCCAGGACAAACAAAAACTGAAAGAATTTGCAAACAACAAACCAGCTCTACAGGAAATATTGAAAGGGGTCCTCTAAGCAAAGAGAGAGCCTACAAGTGGTAGATCAGTAAGGAACAGAGACCATATACAGTAACAGTCACCTTACAGGCAATATAATGGCACTAAATTCATATCTCTCAATAGTTACCTTGAATGTTAATGGGCTAAATGCCACTGTCAAAAGACACAGGGTATCAGAATGGATAAAAAACCAAAACCCATCTCTATGTTGCCTCCAAGAAACTCATTTTAAGCCCGAAGACATCTCGAGATTTAAAGTGAGGGGGTGGAAAAGAATTTACAATGCTAATGGACATCAGAAGAAAGCAGGAGTGGCAATCCTTATTTCAGATCAATTAGATTTTAAGCCAAAGACTATAATAAGAGATGAGGAAGGACACTATATCATACTCAAAGGGTCTGTCCAACAAGAAGATCTAACAATTTTAAATATCTATGCCCCCAACGTGGGAGCAGCCAACTATATAAACCAATTAATAACAAAATAAAGAAACACATCAAAAATAATACAATAATAGTAGGGGACTTTAACACTCCCCTCACTGAAATGGACAGATATTCCGAGCAAAATATTAACAAGGAAATAAAAGCCTTAAATGACACACTGGCACAGATGGACATCAGAGATATATTCAGAACATTTCATCCCAAAGCAACAGAATACACATTCTTCTCTAGTACACATGGAAGATTCTCCAGAATAGATCACATCCTCAGTCCTAAATCAAGACTTGACCGGTATCAAAAGATTGGGTTCATTCCCTGCATATTTTCAGACCACAATGCTATGAAGCTAGAACTCAACCACAAGAGGAAGTTTGGAAAGAACCCAAATACATGGAGACTAAACAGCATCCATCTAAAGAATGAATGGGTCAACTGGGAAATTAAAGAAGAATTAAAAAGAATGATGGAAACAAATGATAATGAAAACACAATGGTTCAAAATCTGTGGGACACAACAAAGGCAGTCCTGAGGGAAAATATATAGCGGTACAAGCCTTTCTCAAGAAACAAGAAAAGTCTCAGGTACACAACCAAACCCTACAACTAAAGGAGCTGGAGAAAGAATAAGAAAGAAAACCTAAGCCCAGCAGGAGAAGAGAAACCGTAAAGATCAGAGCAGAAATCAATGAAATAGAAACCAAAAAAACAATAGAGCAAATCAACGAAACTAGGAGCTGGTTCTTTGAAAGAATTAATAAAATTGATAAACCCCTGGCCAGACTTATCAAAAAGAAAAGAGAAAGGCCCCAAATAAATAAAATCATGAATGAAAGAGGAGAGATCACAACTAACACCAAAGAAATACAAACTATTATAAGAACATACTATGAGCAACTCTACGACAACAAATTTGACAATCTGGAAGAAATGGATGCATTCCTAGAAACATATAAACTACTGCAACTGAACCAGGAAGAAATAGAAAGCCTGAACAGACCCATAACCAGTAAGGAGATTGAAAGAGTCATTAAAAATCTCCAAACAAACAAAAGCCCAGGGCCAGACGGCTTCCTGGGGCAATTCTACCAAACATTTAAAGAAGAACTAATTCCTATTCTCCTGAAACTGTTCCAAAAAATAGAAATGGAAGGAAAACTTCCAAACTCATTTTATGAGGCCAGCATCACCTTGATCCCAAAACCAGACAAGGATCCCATCACAAAAAGAGCTATAGACCAATATCCTTGATGAACACAGATGCGAAAATTCTCACCAAAATACTAGCCAATAGGATTCAACAGTACATTAAAAGGATTATTCACCACGACCAAGTGGGATTTATTCCAGGGCTGCAAGGTTGGTTTAACATCTGCAATTCAGACAGTGTGATACAACACATCAATAAAAGAAAGAACAAGAACCATATGATACTCTCAATAGATGCTGAAAAAGCATTTGACAAAGTACAGCATCCCTTCCTGATCAAAACTCTTCAAAGTGTAGGGATAAAGGGCACATACCTCAATATCATCAAAGCCATCTATGAAAAACCCACCGCTAATATCATTCTCAATGGAGAAAAACTGAAAGCTTTTCCGCTAAGGTCAGGAACACGCCAGGGATGTCCATTATCACCACTGCTATTCAACATAGTACTAGAACTCCTAGCCTCAGCAATCAGACAACAAAAGGAAATTAAAGGCATCTAAATCGGCAAAGAAGTCAAATTATCACTCTTTGCAGATGATATGATACTATATGTGGAAAACCCAAAAGACTCCACTCCAAAACTGCTAGAACTTGTACAGGAATTCAGTAAAGTGTCAGGATATAAAATCAATGGACAGAAATCAGTTGCATTTCTCTACACCAATAACAAGACAGAAGAAAGAGAAATTAAGGAGTCCATCCCATTTACAATTGCACCCCAAACCATAAGATACCTAGGAATAAAACTAACCAAGGAGGCACAGAATCTATACTCAGAAAACTATAAAGTACTCACTTTATATATAGTATATATAAAGTATAAAGTAATCTTCGACAAAGCAGGAAAGAATGTCCAATGGAAAAAAGACAGCCTCTTCAATAAATGGTGTTGAGAAAATTGGACAGCCACATGCAGAAAAATGAAATTGGACTGTTTCCTTACACCACACACAAAAATAGACTCAAAATGGATGAAGGACCTCAATGTGTGAAAGGAATCCATCAAAATCCTTGAGGAGAACACAGGCAGCAACCTCTTCGACCTCAGCCGCAGCAACATCTTCCTAGGAACATCGCCAAAGGCAAGGGAAGCAAGGGAAAAAATGAACTATTGGGATTTCATCAAGATCAAAAGCTTTTGCACAGCAAAGGAAACAGTTAACAAAATCAAAAGACAACTGACACAATGGGAGAAGATATTTGCAACCGACATATCAGATAAAGGACTAGTGTCCAAAATCTATAAAGAACTTAGCAAACTCAACACCCAAAGAACAAATAATCCAATGAAGAAATGGGCAGAGGACATGAACAGACATTTCTGCAAAGAAGACATCCAGATGGCCAACAGACACATGAAAAAGTTCTCCATATCACTCGGCATCAGGGAAATACAAATCAAAACCACAATGAGATATCACCTCACACCAGTCAGAATGGCTAAAATCAAGTCAGGAAATGACAGATGCTGGCGAGGATGCGGAGAAAGGTGAACCCTCCTACACTGTTGGTGGGAATGCAAGCTGGTGCAACCACTCTGGAAAACAGCATGGAGGTTCCTCAAAATGTTGAAAATAGAACTGCCCTATGACCCAGCAATTGCACTATTGGGTATTTACCCTAAAGATACAAACGTACTGATCCAAAGGGGCACGTGCACCCGAATGTTTATAGAAGCAATGTCCACAATAGCCAAACTATGGAAAGTACCTAGATGTCCATCAACAGATGAATGTATCAAGAAGATGTGGTATATATACACAATGGAATATTATGCAGCCATCAAAAGAAATGAAATCTTGCCATTTGCGACGACATGGATGGAACTAGAGCATATCATGCTTAGCGAAATAAGTCAATTAGAGAAAGACAACTATCATATGATCTCCCTGATATGAGGAAGTGGGAATGCAACATGGGGGCTTAAGTGGGTAGGACAAGAATCAATGAAACAAGATGGGATTGGGAGGGAGATAAACCATAAGTGACTCTAAATCTCACAAAACAAACTGAGGGTTGCTGGGTTGGGGATGGGAGAAGGGGGGTGGGGTTATGGGCATTGGGGAGGGTTTGTGCTTTGGTGAGTGCTGTGAAGTGTATACCTGTCGATTCATAGACCTGTACCCCTGGGAATAAGAATATGGTTATAAAAAATAAAAAATTAAAAAAAAGAAGTTTCCATTTACATTGTGCCAACTATCGACCATGACGCAAAGTGAAACTTTAAAAGGCTACTCTTGTTAGAAAAGTATAAAAGAATATCCTAAAGATCTAAATCTCAATCATCATCAAAGAGGACAGTTAAATAAATGGCTCTTTGTAAAACACATTCAAATCAGGAATAATCTCTCACATTCTCATAACTTAAATTATATATATATATATGGCAAGAATGATCTAGAAATGGGGTGCCTGGTTGGCTCTTTGTTTAGTGTGTGCCTTGACCTCAGGTCATGATCCCAGGGTCCTGGGATAGAGCCCCACATTGGGCTCCCTGCTCAGCAGGAAGTCTCCTTCTCCCTCTCCCTCTGCCCTTCTACCTGCTTGTGCTCACTCTCATTCTCTCTCTCCTCCTCTCAAATAAATAAATATTTAAAAAAATCTCTTTAAAAAAGTATGGTCTAGAAAAAATAATTTTAATTTTCTAGATTACTGAAGATAAGAAGAAACTATTGTAGCAGAACAAGAAAAACTATAAGGATGCTTCATTTGGAAACAATAAAGTGGAAATAAATTAATTGAATGTGAGTAGACACTATCTGGTCAAGGTGATCTGGATTAAATCAATGCTGAGGCCAGACCTGGCTCAGAAAAGCTGAATTAGTTACCTCCTCAGATCTCAGTATTCTGTGTTATAGAACAATGCTTTAACTTATAACATTTAAACTCTCATCTACATTTAAAATTCCATTTCTGGCATTTCAGCATATCCAAAGAAGGGATTCTCATTCTTTTGTTTTGTTTTGTTTTTCCTCTCTCTTCCTTTGCCTGTACAGCTTGTGATAGTTAGAAACCTTCAACAAATCTAGGATGATGTAACAAGAAAATTCATATAATAGTTTAACACATTCCAGACAAGTAGAACTAGCTACTAAAGCTGGAGAAAGCAACATTCATGAGTGTGAAGGATAGTGATTTTTCCTAACAAGAAAATTTGTTTAAACAAAATACCATTGCCTTTTAGTATAATAAATATGTATGAAATTATTTTTAATAAAAAACAGAAATTTTAGTAATTTATTGATAAAAATTAAGGAATAATATCAAGAAGGTCAACCCTGATATTTAACAATTTATTAATGTATGCCACCATTCCACTGTATACTTGGCATCCATTATTTGATAGGCTATACACTAAATATTGAAGATATATCCCCTGTTGTTAGAGAGTTTGTTGTTTGGGTAACATTAATATGAGGGGAGATGGGATTACTAACTTCAAATGATTTTGAATTATTTGTATTATCTTCTTAAGTTACCAAGCAAACTTCTGAGCTAATATGTAACCTCAAAATTTCAGTAGTTGGACAGAACCCAGGTAAAACATTCCTTTCTCAAGTTATGCTAAAAAATGCCTTCAGTTAGGTTCACAAACATTAGGAGGACAAAATAATATAAATAAATAAATAACAAATAAAAATAAATAACAGGGACTTTATCATTATTATAAGTGCTAAGAAATTATGTAGACAATGGAGATGGGTATTCTTTTGATAGTCCAATAAAGGAGTACATGCTCTGTTAAATGATTCCATTCAACTATTAAATATTCAATAAATTATTATATTCATAATGAAATATTGAGGATTATAGCTAAGTATAAAAATAAAGTAATAATATAGAGAAAAAGGTAACATTTTTTCTTATTATCCTTAACAAGTTTTTATTTATCTCTCCTTTCCCACTTAGCCTTTTTGTCCTGTCTTTTTTTAATATTTAAATAACATGAGGGCTGTAAATATGAAATATTTCTTTATCTTTGACATCTAGATGGAAGCTAGATGAATAGGAAGTACTCAAAAATATTTTATTGACTGTAATGGATATAGTAACTATAAATTTAGGTTACTTTTGTGTACCAGCTTTAGTTTACATGTTCTATTCACTATTATAGTATTAAACAATCTATACTCTTTGGTAAGTAGGATACTCAAAGCAAAGTTATTATGAACTTATTTGTTAAAATGTGAAGAAACTTAAAGAAGTATATACTACAGGACCAAAAACAGTATTTGTGAAGTTGTTGAGAAATATTGTTCTTAATGAAAAGAGAGTAATACTTCACTTAAAACTAATGAACTTATATTTTAAGTTTTTGAGTCACAAATAAGATTATAAGCAGATAAAAAGGCAGAAAAAGAGAGAATAAAGCACACATCCTTTCACTTTTAAATTGCTTTCATAGTCAAATTACTTTCAAAATACAGCAACTCACTCAAAATTACCTTACCATTAGCAAAGTTTTAAACCTTCAAAATCAGGGGCGCCGGGGTGGCTCAGTGGGTTAAGTCGCTGCCTTCGGCTCAGGTCGTGATCTCAGAGTCCTGGGATCGAGTCCCGTATTGGGCTCTCTGCTCAGCGGAGAGCTTGTTTCCCCCTCTCTCTCTCTGCCTGCCTCTCCATCTACTTGTGATTTCTCTCTGTCAAATAAATAAATAAAATCTTAAAAAAAAATAAACCTTCAAAATCAGTAGAATTGGTAGATGGATTTGTTGGGATTGCAACAATTTCTGCCATAGTAAATAAATAAATAAATAAATAAGAAAAATATGCTAAGAATAAAATTTAACTGTGGGAAAACAATGGAAACATATAGAACAAAATACTGAAATTTTAAGTTTTTTTAAATTTTATTTTCATGAAAAATACTTTTTATTTTATATTTTAATTTGTATTTATTATTATTATTACTATTACTATTGTTATTTAAAGATTTTATTAATTTATTTGAGAGAGAGCGAGAGCACACAGGCAAAAGTAGTAGCAGAGGGAGAGGGAGAAGTAAGGTCCCTGCAGAGTAGGGAGCCCAATGTGGGGCTTGATTCCAGGACCCTGAGTTCATGACCTGAGTCAAAGGCAAATGCTTAACTAACTGAGCTACCCAGGCCATCCTACTTATTATTTTTGTTTTATTTTTTCAATTTTTATTTAAATTCCAGTTAGTTAACATATAGTGTAATATCGTTTTGAGGACTAGAATTTAGTGATTCATCACTTACATATAGCATCCACTACTCATCACAGCAAGTGCCCTCCTTAATACCCATCATCTATTTAGCACATCCCCTGACCACCTCCCCTCCAGCAGCCTCAGTTTGTTCTGTATACTTGAGAGTCTGTTATGGTATGCCTTCCTCTCCATCATTTTTTGTTTTTTGTTTTTTGTTTTTTCTTTCCCCTCTGTTCATCTGTTTTATTTCTTAAATTCCACATACATATGAAATCACATTGTATTTGTCTTTCTCTGACTTATTTTGCTTAGCATAATAGTCTCCATTCACATTGTTGCACATGGCAAAATTTCATTAGTTTTGATGGCTGAGTAATTTATCTATCTCTATCTATCTATCTATCTATCTATATCTATCTATATCGATATCTATATCTATATATATCTTCTTTACTCAATGGGTATGTGGATTCTTTCTATGATTTTATTATTGTTGATTATATTGCTATAAACATTGGGGTGCATATGCCCCTTCACATCAGTGATTTCATATCCTTTGGGTAAGTACCTAAGTGTGATTGCTAGGTTTTAGAGTAGTTATATTTTTAACTTTTTGAAGAACCTCCATGCTGTTTTCCAGAGTGGCTGTACCAGTTTGCATTCCCACCAAGAGTGCAAGAGGGTTTCTCTTTATCAACAGCTTCATGAGAATCTGTTGTTTCCTGTGTTATCAAGCCATTCTGAACACCTACAAATCCAACAGGAGATCGAAGAGAAGAAGAACATCAATTCTAGGAACAGAAAATCGACCACTTTCTAAAAGGTAGGACTGGCAGAGAACTGAATCTAAAGCGATGGGAAGATAGATTCCAACGGGAATGTCTGGCTCCCAGCAAGTGGTGGAGCAATAGAGCACAAAATCAGAGTTTTTAAAAGTCTGCTCCACTGAGGGGCATCGCTCCAGAGGCTAAGCTGGGGTGAAGCCCATGCAGGGACAGCGTGGTCCCACGGGGTCACAGAAGGATTGGGAGTGCCTGAGTGTCACAGAGCTCACAGGTATTAGAGCAGGGAAGCCAACTACAGAGACAGAGCTGAGGAGTGAGCTCTCAACTCAGGGTTTCCTTGAATTGTGATCCATGGCACAGGCCACCGGTCTGTGAATGGAGACCCACACAAGTTGTGGGGAGACCCCCCCACAAAAGAGCACAGGGATCTGCAGGATGTGCAGGCAGGGCTATGTGCCAGAGACAGAGACACTTGGTCAGAGGCTGGGTGAGCTCAGAGCACAGCCGGAGGCCAGGGAGACAGGAATGATTAAGTGCTTTTTTCTGAGGGCAAACTGAGGAGTGGGGCCCTGAACTCTCGGTTCCTCCGGGCCAGATATTGGGAGGCCACCATTTTCATTCTTGTCCTCAGAACTCTACAGAAAGCGTTCAGGGAACAGAAGCTCCCAGAAGTGAATCCGAGTAGATTACTTAGCATGGCCCCTGGTAAGGGACAGTGCAATTCCACCTCAGGCAAAGACACTTCAGAATCACCAACAGGACCCTCCCCCAGAAGATCAACAAGAAATCAGGCCAAGACTAAATTCAACTACCAAGGAGAACAGTAGAATTCCAGAGGAGGAGAAAACAAATCATGGAACTCATGGTTTGCTCCCCATGATTTGTTAGTCTTTCAAAGTTAATTTATTTTATTTTATTTTATTTTTCTTCTGTTAGATTCTTTTTTAACTTTTACCCTTTCCTCTTTAAACGTTTTTTAACTAGTTTAACAATTCCTTCCATAAAGAAGAAAAAATAAATAAATCTCTTTTCAACCTTCATTATTACAGTCATATGTTATCCTTCATAGTATCAAACTTTATTTTTGGTATACACACTGGGTTTTTTTTTCCTAAAAAAATTGGGATACAACTTTTTCTAATATTTCAAAATATACCCTAAATCTAGCACAGGGCTTTGTTCTATTCTCCACCCTGAGCAAATTTTCTCCACTTACTTTTCTTTATTCTCCCAACCAACTTATCTTATCAATTCCTTCTTTAAAAATTAATTGTTTTTTCATCTTTGTAGTCATATTCCATCCTTTCATTGTGTTTACCCTTATATATGTTTTCATTCTTTAACATTTTAGGAGGTAGTTTCTTCTAAGAGATCAAAATACTCCACAAATTAGGTGGGTGACCCTGTTCTATTCCCCAGTCTAATATATATGCATTTTCTTTTTTATATATTTTTCTTTTTTTTTTTCTAATTCTTTTTTCCTTTACTTCCTTTTACTCCTTTCTTAGCCCCATGACCTGGGGTCTCTTCTCATTTGGTTAAAGCACATTTTCCTGGGGTCTTTGCCACCCTTTTAGTATTGTATTCACTCCTTCATATATTGTTATCTGGATAAAATGACAAGGTGTAAAAACTCACCACAAAAAAAAATAAAGAACAAGAGGCAGTGCTAAAGCCTAGGGACATAATAAAGACATTGGTAATATGTTAGATCTGGAGTTCAGAATGATGATTCTCAAGGTGCTAGCTGAACTCAAAAAAGACATGGAAGATATTAGAGAAGCCCTGTCTGGAGAAACAAAAGCCTTTCTGGAGAAATTAAAGAACTAAAATCTAACCAAGTTGAAATAAAAAAAGCTATCAATGAGGTGCAATAAAAAAATGGAGCCTCTTTCCATAGTTTGGCTATTGTGGACATTGCTGCTATAAACATTCGGGTGCATGTGCCCCTTTGGATCACTACATTATGGAAAGAACCTAGATGTCCATCAACAGATGAATGGATCAAGAATATGTGGTATATATACACAATGGAATACTATGCAGCCATCAAAAGAAATGAAATCTTGCCATTTGCGACAACATGGATGGAACTAGAGTGTATCATGCTTAGCGAAATAAGTCAAGCAGAGAAAGACAGCTATCATATGATCTCCCTGATATGAGGAAGTGGTGATGCAACATGGAGGCTTAAGTGGGTAGGAGAAGAATAAATGAAACAAGATGGGATTGGGAGGGAGACAAACCATAAGTGACTCTTAATCTCACCAAACAAACTGAGGGTTGCTGGGGGGGGGGGGTTTGGGAGAAGGGGGTGGGATTATGGACATTGGGGAGGGTATGTGCTTTGGTGAGTGCTGTGAAGTGTGTAAACCTGGTGATTCACAGACCTGTACCCCTGGGGATAAAAATATATGTTTATAAAAAATAAAAAATTAAAAAAAAATGGAGCCTCTTACTGTAGGATAAATGAGGCAGAAGAGAGAATTAGTGATATAGAAGACCAAATGACAGAGAATAAAGTAGTTGAACAGAAGAGAGACAAGCAACTACTGGACCACGAGGGGAGAATTTGAGAGATAAGTGATACCATAAAATGAAAGAATATTAGAATAATTGGGATTCCAGAAGAAGAAGAGAGAGGAGAGCAGAAGGTATATTGGAGAGAATTATTGTAGAGAATTTCCCTAATATGGCAAAGGGAACAAGAACCAAAATCCAGGAGGCACAGAGAACCCCACTCAAAATCAGTAAGAATAGGTCAACACCCCATCATCTAATAGTAAAATTTACAAGTCTTAGCGATAAAGAGAAAATCCTGAAAACAGCCCGGGACAAGAAGCCTGTAACATACAATGGTAAAAATAGTAGATAGGCAGCAGACTTATCCACAGAGACATGGCAGGCCAGAAAGAACTGGCATGATATATTCAGAGCACTAAATGAGAAGAACATGCAGCCAAGAATACTAGATCCAGCTAGGCTATCATTAAAAATAGGAGAGATTAAAAGCTTCCAGGACAAGCAAAAACTAAAAGAATTTGTAAACACCAAATCAGCTCTATAGGAAATATTGAAAGGGGTCCTCTAAGCAATATCAGGCCAGAAAGGAACAGAGACAATATAAAGTAATAGTCACCTTACAGGCAATAAAATGGGGCTAAATTAATATCTCTCAATAGCTACTCTTAATGTAAATGGGCTAAATGCCCCAGTCAAAAGATGCAGGGTATCAGAAAGGATAAAAGAACAAAACCCATAAATATGCTGTCTACAAGAAACTCATTTTAGACCCAAATACACCTCCATATTTAAAGTGAGGGCATGGAAAACAATTTTCCATACTAATGGACATAAAAAAGAAAGCTGGGGTGGCAATCCTTAGACCAATTAGATTTTAAGCCAAAGACTATAATAAGAGATGAGGAAGGACACTATATCATACTCAAAGGATCTGTCCAACAAGAAGATCTAACAATTTTAAATATCTATGCCCCTAACATGGGAGCAGCCAGCTATATCAATCAATTAATTAAAAAAATCAAAGAAACACATCGAAAATAATACAATAATAGTAGGGGACTTTAACACTCCCCTCACTGAAATGGACAGATCATCCAAGCAAAAGATCAACAAGGAAATAAAGGTTTTATTTTTTTTTTATTTTTTTTTTTAAATTTTTTTTTTTTTAAGATTTTATTTATTTGTCAGAGAGAGCGAGCGAGAGCGAGCACAGGCAGACAGAGTGGAAGGCAGAGTCAGACGGAGAAGCAGGCTCCCTACGGAGCAAGGAGCCCGATATGGGACTCGATCCCAGGACGCTGGGATCATGACCTGAGCCGAAGGCAGCTGCTTAACCAACTGAGCCACCCAGGCGTCCCGGAAATAAAGGTTTTAATTGAGACACTGGACCAGATGGACATCAGAGGTATATGCAGAACATTCCACCCGAAAACAACAGATACACATTCTTCTATGGTGCACATGGAAGATTCTCCAGAATAGATCACATCCTGGGTAATAAATAAGGTCTCAAGTGGTATCAAAAGATTGGGATCATTCCCTGCATATTTTCAGACCACAATTCTCTGAAGCTAGAACTCAATCACAAGAGGAAATTTGGAAAGAACACAAATACATGGAGAGTAAAGAGCATCATACTAAGGAATGAATATGTCAACCAAGAAATTAAAGAAGAATTGAAAAATATCATGAAAACAAATGATAATAAAAGCACAATGGTTCAAAATCTGTGTGACACAACAAAGGCAGTCCTGGGAGGAAAATATAGAGCTACAAGCCTTTTCCAAGAAACAAAAAGGTTTCAAATGCACAGCCTAACCCTACACCTAAAGGAGCTGGAGAAAGAACAGAAAAAAGAAAAAAAAAGCCTAAATCCAGCAGGGGAAGAGAAATCATATCAGAACAGAAATCAATGAAATAGAAAAAAAAAGCAATAGAAGAAATCAACAAAACTAGCAGCTGGTTCTTTGAAAGAATTAATAAGATTGATAACCCCCTGGCCAGATTTATCCTAAAGAAAAGAGAAAGGACCCAAATAAATAAAATCATGAATGAAAGAGGAGAGATCACCACCTACACCAAAGAAATAAAACAATTATAAGTACATATTATGAGCAACTATATGCCAGCAAATTTGAAAATCTGGAAAAAATGGGTCCATTCCTAGAGACATATAAATAAACTACCACAACTGAAACAGGAAGAAATAGAAAACCTGAACAGACCCATAACCAGTAAGGAGATTGAAGCAGACATCAAAAATCTCCCAACAAACAAGAGCCCAGGGTCAGATGGCTTCTACCAAACATTTAAAGAAGAATTAATTCTTATTCTTCTAAAACTGTTCTGAAAAATAGAAATGGAAGGAAAACTTCCAAACTCATTTCATGAGGCCAGCATTACCTTGATCCCAAAACCAGACAAGGATCCCATCAAAAAAGAGAATTACAGACCAATATCCTTGATGAACACAGATGCGAAACTCTCACCAAAATACTTCCCAATAGCACCCAAACAGTACATTGAAAGGATTGTTCACCACGATCAAGTGATATTTATTCCAGGCTGCAAGGTTGGTTCAACATCTGCTAAT
Source organism: Mustela nivalis (assembly GCF_964662115.1). NCBI lineage: Eukaryota > Metazoa > Chordata > Mammalia > Carnivora > Mustelidae > Mustela > Mustela nivalis. Next base: position 142,705,975 of record NC_139025.1, read on the forward strand.
CAATCAATTGATATAATACATTAATAAAAGAAAATACAAGAACCATATGATACTCTCAATAGCTGTTGAAAAAGCATTTGACAAAGTACAGCATCCCTTCCTGATCAAAACTCTTCAAAGTGTAGGGATACCCCAATATTATCCAACCCATCTATGAAAAACTCACTGCAAATATCATTCCCAATGGAGACAAACCAAGAGCTTTTCTGCTAAGGTCAGGAACATGGCAGGGATGTCCATTATCACAACTACTGTTCAACATAGTACTAGAAGTCCTAGCCTCGGCAATCAGACAACAAAAAGAAATTAAAGGCATCCAAATCAGCAAAGAAGAAGTCAAACTATCACTGTTTGCAGATGATATGATACCATATGTGGAAAACTTAAAGGACTCCACTCCAAATCTGCTATAACTTGTATAAGAATTCTGTAAAGTGTCAGGATATAAAATCAATGCACAGAAATCAGTTGCATTTCTTTAAACCAATAACAAGACAGAAGAAAGAGAAATTAAGGTGCCTATCCCATTTATAATTGTACCCAATACAACAAGATACCTAGGAATAAACCTAACCAAAGAGGCAAACAATCTATACTCAGAAAACTATACTCATGAAAGAAATTGAGGAAGACACAAAGAAATGGAAAAATGTTCCATGCTCCTGGATTAGAAGAACAAATATTGTGAAAATGTCTATGCTTTCTAAAGCAATCTACATATTTAATGCAATCCCTATCTAAATCCTATCCATTTTTTTTTCAAATAAATTGAACAAATAATCCTAAAATTAATATGCAACCAGAAAAGACCTTGAATAGCCAGAGGAATGTTGAAAAAGAAAGCCAAAGTTGGTGGCATCACAACTCGAGACTTCAAAGTCTATTACAAAGCTGTCATCATCAAGACAGTGTGATACTGGCACAAAAACACATACATAGGTCAGTGGAACAGAATAGAGAGCCCCAGAAATAGACCCTCAACTCTATGGTCAACTACTCTTCGACAAATCAGGAAAGAATGTTCAATGGAAAAAGACAGTCTCTTCAACAAATGGTGTTGGGAAAATTGTATAGCCACATGCAGAAAAATGCAACTGGACCATTTCCTTATACCACAAACAAAAATAGACTCAAAATGAATGAAGGACCTCAATGTGAGACAGGAATCCATCAAAATACTTGAGGAGAACTCAGGCAGCAACCCCTTCAATGTCAGCTGCAGCAACTTCTTCCTAGGAACATCATCAAATGCAAGGGAAGCAAGGGCAAAAATGAACTATTGGGACTTCATCAAGATAAAAAACTTTGGCACATCAAATGAAACAGTTAACAAAACCAAAAGACAACTGACAGAATGAGAGAAGATATTTACAAACGACATATCAGATAAAGGGCTAGTATCCAAAATCTATAAAGAGCTTAGGAAACTCAACACCAAAGAAGAAATAATCCAATCAAGAAATGGGCAGAGTACATGAACAGACATTTCTGCAAAGAAGACATCCAGATGGCCCACAGACACATGAAAAAGTTCTCCACATCACTCAGCATCAGGGAAATACAAATCAAAACCACAATGAGATATCACCTCACACTAGTCAGAATGGCTAAAATTAACAAGTCAGGAAATGACCATTGCTGGTGAGGATGAGGAGAAAGGAAAGCCCTCCTACATGTTGGTGGGAATACAAGCTGGTGCAACCACTCTGGAGAAGAGCATGGAGGTTCCTCAAAAAGTTGAAAATAGAGCTATCTTAGGACCCAGCAATTGCACTATTGGGTATTTACCTTAGAGATACAAATGCAGTGATCTGAAGGGGCACATGCACCTGAATGTTTATAGCAGCAATATCCACAATAGCTAAACTATGGAAAGAACTTAGATGTCCATCAACAGATGAATGGATAAAGAAGATGTAGTATATATACATAATGGAATACTATGCAGCCTTCACAAATTAAATCTTGCCTTTTGTGACAACATGGATGGAACTAGAGGTTATTATGCTTAGCAAAATAAGTCAATTGGAGAAAGACAACTGTCATATGATCTCCCTGATATGAGGAAGTAGAGATGCAACGTGGGGGATTTGTGGATAGGAAAAGAATAAGTGAAACAAGATGGGATCAGGAGGGAGACAAAGCATAAAAGACCCTTAATCTCGTGAAACAAATTGAGAGTTGCCAGGGGAAGGAGGGGAGGGAGAGGGTGGTGGGGTTATGGAGATTGGGGAGAGTATGTGTTATGGTGAGTGCTGTGAAGTGTGTAAACCTGGCAATTCACAGACCTGTACCCCTGGGGCTAATAAAACATTACATGTTAATTAAAAATTAATTAATTAATTAATTAATTAATTAGATTGCCCATTAAAAAAGTCCACTCCCAAGTTGGGTAGAAAAAACCTGGAGTCTGTTTCACGTGGCCATGATTTGTCAGTGAAAATCTCAAACATGCATAGCCTTGGCATGAGTACTGTGGTTTGAGGCTGTCAGATAACTACATTGCTCTCAGTGAGTTCTTTCTGGAAGAAATATGTAGATGGCACACCTCCATAACTATCACAGATACCTTGGTTGAAATACAAAAATTAACATTAGTTTTGATATTAAGAAATTATTAGCATTATATGATGATTTATGCTTATTATTTAAAACTGTGATTTATGACTTTAATATTATTACTATACTTATGAGCAATCCTTAGATATCAATTTTTTTTAACTTTAACCTCACACATCTTAGCAGTTCTTAAGGACTTCCCATCCACAGTGAGTCCCCCAGTGATATGATTAATGCTTTTTATATTAAAAACTGTTCAGCAGTCTTGCAATCACAATTTGAGTGGCTAGTACCTTCTCTGTGATTGTTTTCACAGTATTTGAGTTGAAAGAGCCAAAGGAAACCTAGCCAGCTATTATACAAGAGAAGAATATAATTTTGTTCCTTCTGGTGAGATCAGATAAAAAAGGCAATAACAAACATACTATTGGACATTGGAGAAAAGGAGATTTTTGAAAGTGAACTCAGGTGAATGATGTACTAATTTTAGTGAGAAGTAGGACTTACAAGTGATGAATTTGGATATTTGGCTGAGGAAAATTTCAAACAAAATTTGGAAAATTGCTTATAATAAAATGTGAGATGAAAGATATAAATTGAAGAATAAAGTATTAAGCAAATAAGAACCACCACTCGATGATTTGGAAAACTCTCAGCATATCCATATTACAAAAAAGAAGAAAGTGTGCTCTGGAGAGAACACTAAGATTGAGGCTGGGAAATTTTCAAGAGATGAGCTGTGCAATTCATGGATCTAATCAACCATCTTATTGGAAGCCAGGAATAGAAATGCAATTACACAGGAAAGATATGTATACTACTTTCTTGTCTGATTGCTTTGGACTTTCATGAATTGCACAAGAGAAAGAAAAAAATTTGAAAATTTTATACCAAAAGAAATGTCACCATTCTGGGAGGAAAGGAACAGAGTCAAAGTGAAGGAAGGAAGAAAGACTCTGAGACCAGAGCCATGCATGTACAGGCATGGTCAGTGGTGGACTGCAGAGGGTGAGACCAGCCACCCCACATGCTAGTGGACCTAAAGATCAGGGCTGCCATCTCAGTAATCCCAGAGGACAGAGTACCCAGACAAAGATGTTTATTATATGGCCCTGAAACCTAATAGAATTTGCCCAACTGAGGTGCCATCTTGCTTGGGACCCATTATCCCTTTACTCATTGCAATTTCTTCCTTTTGGAATGGGAATGTCTATCTTATGAATTCACTAGCATTGATTTTGTTTTATTTTATTTTATTTTTTTAAAGATTTTATTTATTTATTTGACAGAGAGAGAGATCACAAGTAGGTAGAGAGGCAGGCAGAGAGAGAGAGAGAGGAGGAAACAGGCTCCCTGCTGAGCAGAGAGCCCAATGCAGGACTCAATCCCAGGACCCTGAGATCATGACCTGAGCCAAAGGCAGCGGCTTAACCCACTGATCCACCCAGGCGTCCACTAGCATTGATTTTAGAAGTAAATAGCTTGTTTTCCACAAAGAGGAACACATACATTGAATCTCATCCATACCTGATTCAAATCACTGAGGTGATAATATTTGGAACTTTTTGAGTTGATGATATTTAGATAAAATTTTAGACTTTAAGTTGATGGTAGAATGGATTATTACTTTGGGGGTTATTGTGATTAGGGAGTATATTTAGCACAAAGGAAAAATGTAAATTTGGAGGGCTGTAGGATAAGATATTTGGGATTGAACTGTGTTCCTCAATAAGGTATGCTGAAATCCTAATTCCCAGTACTCATTTTTTTAAAAGATTTTATTTACTTATTGACACAGACAGAGAAAGATCACAAGTAGACAGAGAGTCAGGCAGAGAGAGAGGGAGAAGCAGGCTCCCTGCTAATCAGAGAGCCCAATGTGGGCCTCCATCCCAAGACCCCGAGATCACAGCCTAAGCCAAAGGCAGAGGCTTTAACCCATTGAGCCACCCAGGTGCTCCAAATTTCCAGTATTCATGAATGTTACTTTACAGGGAAATAGGGTCATTGTGATGTTATCAAATTAAGATGAGGCAGTACTGAAACAAAGCAGAATTTTTCCAAATATGATTGGTGTCCTCTAAGAGAAGAGACAGAGATCCAAGAGAGGAGACACCATGTGATGATGGAAGCAGAGGTGGAAGTGTAGTAGCTGTAAATCAAGGACCACAAAAGATTGCAGGTGAATAAACACAAACCAAGAAGAAGCAAGAAAGGATTCACCCTTTCAGATTTCAGAGGGAGCATGGAACATCCGTCATATTTATCCTGGGCTTTTAGCTTCCAGAACGATGATAGAATAAATTTGGTTGTTTTAAGCCACCCAATTTGTGATATTTTGATACAGCAGCTAAGAAAAAAATATGAATATTTAGTACAAATTGGATGAAAAATAAAACTTTGCTGAGGAAATGACAAAAATTGTGAAAAAAAGGGAGAGAGTAACTCCAGTTTTCTTATAACAGCTGTAATATACACCTGAAAACTAAACACTTTAACATAATAAATATTTGTTCATTGAAAGAAGAATGAGGGCATCTGGCCAGCTCAGTCAGAAAAGCATGTGACTCTTGATCTTGGGATTACAAATTTCAACCCTATGTTGGGTGTAGGGATAACTAAACAAAATAAATAAACATAAAAAAGAATAGATTTAGAGAATAATATGATATTCCAAATAACTCTCTTATCTGTAAATGTTTTGCCCACATGTTATTTTGATAAACTAATGAATCAATATGTCCACCAAAAGTTGTTTCCATACTACAGTGATATTCTTTCTAACAAATATACTATAAAACTTAATGTTATATGAAATCTATTTTGGTTGACAAAATGCATATCAAATGTTAAGGCATTAAGAGTAGTTCTTTTCATGTCTGCATTTATTTTATAAGTCCTGGAAACAATTTTTTCTTATCTGCTGAATTCTGAATTTATTATTCTTGCTTTTACTTCTAGAATAAGTGCCTGAACATGTTAATAATTGGGAGCTGGTAGTACTAGAGACCACAGGATGGCATGTGAAGTGCAAAAATGGCATATAAAGATGATTTGACTCCCTTAACCATATGAGAATCTTTTGGGGGCCCGCACTTGAGAAAACCTTGCTTTAAAGTAGCATCTCTTTATTACTGAGATGTTAATTGTAAAGATGCACCCACAAGTAGTTGTTAATACCAATCTTTTTGGGATGAGATTATTTAGACTACTACATTTAAGCACCGATGAACCTCTGCCCAAAGCAGTAATAATTTTGGTTGTCTCTTATACATACCCTGGTTCATAATGATAAAAGCATACTATTAGCAATGAAGAAATTAATATGCTTTGCTGTTTGCCATGCAAAGTTAATAAATACATCTAAATCATTTTATAATTTTAATAAAATTTGGAAATATCATCAGTCATAAATTAATTTGAATGGAAGATTAAGAGACAATATTATTTATTTTAATTGGAAGAGATCAGTTCTTCCTATATACAGCCTTTGAAGATAAGTAATAACTTGAGATTCACAAATTTATATTGGATTAATGATGTAAGATTAGATGTTACAAAATTCCCTGCAATGCCTTAAGTGAATCTCACCATTTTTTAAAAGATATTATTTGTTTATTTGAGAGAGAGAGAAAGAGAGATAGCACAAGCAGGGACAACTGCAGAGGAAGAGAGAGAAGGAGGCTCCCTCTGAGCAGGAAGCCCGGCACGGGGCTTGATCCTAAGACCCCAGGATCATGACCTGAGCTGAAGGCAGACACTTCCATGTGACTGAGCCACACAGGTACCCTATGTCTCACCAAACTTTAATGAGAGTAAATATAAAAGAATAATCCAGGGCAAAAGGTTTGAGTTTTGTTTTGTTTTGTTTTGTTTTGAAGTAAAAGGTTTTTAAATGGAATTGGGGATACAATTAGCAACCTGTAGACTAAGTATTGGGCCTAAAAATAGTAGATCTGTACACTTTCCACATTTTTTCCACCTTCTGGTGATATAACAGCCCCAATTTACTAAAGGCTCCATCACCTTTGTTGTATGAATTTCTAAGTCTCTAAAAATACTTATCACATTTAGCAAGAAATAAGACTGAGATGTCCTCATCTGCTTTCACTCATGGGACTATATCTTTCTTCAAAGTTTGGAAGGATGGTCATTACAGTAACAGTATTGTGAATTGGGAAAATAATGGTGTTATATCTATCTATCTATAGGTAGATAGATAGATAGATAGATAGATATAATATTTTATTTATTTATTGGACAGAGAGAGAGAGAGAGATCACAAGTAGGGAGAGAGGCAGGCAGAGAGAGAGAAGAAGGGAAGCAGGCCCCCTGCCGAGCAGAGAGTCCTATGTGGGGCTTGATCCCAGGTCTGTGAGACCATGACCTGAGCCAGAGGCAGAGGCTTAACCCACTGAGCCACCCAGGCGCCCCTAAAGGTTATATATTTTTAAAGTAACTATATATTGAAGCTGAAGAAATCACACTCAAATACACACTAAGAGAATATATCTGATGAGCTAGTGTCTATAAATAAGCAGGAATTGGAGGTTATCTCCTTATAAAATTTATAATAGATTTGAATCTTTTCTTGTTTTTTTGCTAGTCAGGTAACTCAGAATGGATGAGGATACTGAAATGCAGCTGGAGAGACGACTAAAATTTACCAAATGCAGAGATGTAATATATAAGGGATAAATTTGTTAATCAACCTAAGTGTATGATTCAAAAGTTTCCTCTTGCAAATATTTTATTCTTGGGATCAATACACTAGAAATTGCCTTTGCTATTTTCTCAAACATGAAATTAAAGTCCAAAGAAATCCATTTTAATGTAATGCTGTTTAAAATATGTTGTTTACAAAGGGGTACCTGGGTGGCTCAGTGGGTTAAGCCTCTGCCTTCAGCTCAGGTCATGATCTCAGGGTCCTGGGATCAATCCCTACATCGGGATCTCTGCTAGGCAGGGAGCCTGCTTCTGCCTGCCTCTCTGCCTACTTGTGATCACTCTCTCTCTCTCTGTCAAATAAATAAATAAAACCTTTAAAAAATATGTTGTTTACAAAAGCTTTTGATCTGCAAGTATTGAATACCTTTCTTTTGAATCAATCAAAATGTTATCTCTGAACTTTGCCCAATTAGTTTATTAGTAATGGTTTATAATTTCCTGGCAATCTTTTTTCTTCTTATATTTTTTCATGTTTTTATTTAAATTCCATTTAGTTAACATACAGGATAATATTAGCTTCTGGTGTAGAATCTAGTGATTCATCACTTACCTACAACACCTGGTGCTCATCACAAGTGTGTTCTTTAATCCCCATTATCTTTTTAAGCCATCCTCCACCCGTCTTCCTTCTGGTAACCCTCAGTTTGTTGTCTATAGTGAAGAGTCTGTGGTCTTTTTCAAACCAAGATAAAGAATGGCAAGTTCCCAAGTATAGGACCACTTTTGAATTTTCTGATCTAAAGAATATATGTAAGGCACTATAGTCTTATGTTATTTATTGCAATACTTTGCTTGAACCAGGATCATAGGAGATAAGATCCTGAACACAAATGGTGATGATGATGACAGCAGGAGCAACAGGAAATAAAAGAAACATGATGCAGAGTCTATGGCTGTTGTCGTGGCCCTACTGACAGATTGAGATGCCTCACTGGTCAGAGGTATTTGACATCATGTGTCCAACATTTCATAACCAAAGATAGACCAGTGAATTTTCTTGGTAGCTGCACTCTTGATGCATAGATATATTTTTTATTAGTTCCTCTTTTACTTCTATAGCATATTCTTAATTATCTTTGGAATATTAGACTTCTGTCAATACCCACAAATTTTTGCTGTTGTGGTTCTCTCTTGAGCACTCAGCAATAGTCCCAGGTAATGCTTCAGCCATGTTTGTCTTCCTGAGGCCTGAATATCTCTACATTTCTATTGTCAGCTTGGCTCCTAACTCATCTCCTGCAGCTTGCTTCTGAACAAAACCATTGACTTAGGGATAAAATGTCCGTCCAGTGGTTTTTCCATAGAAAGTCATGACTCAAGTCTGAAATTCCATAGCTAAGTGATTTCCAGCTAAGATGTTCTTAAATGTTCTTTCCTTGATATACTTTCTGTTTTAAATATGTAACAGTGATAGATAAAGTATAAAACAAAACTAACTAGACAAAACAATACAAAGAACAAAGGTAAACCTATTTATGATCTGAGGGTGAAGCAACCCTATAAAGAGGGAAGAAGGACTGAAGCTGATGTATTGCCAGGTTCAGGTCAAGGAACAGGCAGTAGTAGCTCAAAAGTTGGCAACTCCAAAGGAAAGGAATTAAAACTTCTTCAAAGGTGAAAATAAGACATAAAAAGTATTTGTAGGGTCTGGGTATGTGTTTCCATTGTGAGAGTCTAATGGGGGAAAAAAAGCACAAAACATGTTTCTATTACCAGATACTGTAGATACTTCAGATTTTAGCAAACTATTAGTCTTGTGAGATTAAGGACCCACATATAGTCCTGATCAAAATGTGAATCAAACTGCACCCCCAGCTTTTGGATGGGGTCTGTATTATTCCCACTCCCCCTTTAAGCAGGAGCTATAAAATGTCATATGACATGACAGGCAGGAGCACAGGAGTGATGGGGCAATTATAAAGCTATTGGCCATGGAAGGATAAAAAGAAATAAAGAGGGAAAAAAAACCACAAGGAATAAATAATTGTTCAAAAAAAAGGATTTGAAAGTATTACTGAGGATCTAGTGAATCTGCTATCTTTGAAGTAGTGTGAATGGGTATGGAACTACTCTGTGGGCTGGGCTATCTACTGTGGGTCTCAGACATCAAAGGAAAGGCCAGATGAACTGATGTTGGCCCTTAAACTATAGCAACAGAAATGATACCAGAAAATAATTTAAAAACACGAAAAATTGTGTTGTTTGGGAGAATAGACAACAATTGTAACAATGAAATGAAATTTAAGAGACATTTCAAAGTCTTCAAATAAATATATTTAAGTTACTCAACAAAAGAAATGAAGGGATAGTTCCCACCACCCAAAGAACAATGAATTATAAAACAGAATGAGCATGTATTTTGAAAAGGCTATATAAAAATTAATTAGATTGACTGGAATAGTCATTGGAATAAAAGTTCACTTAGAAGGAATCTAGTGTAGACCAAACATAGACCAGGAGAGAATCTGAGACAGAGAATATTGCTAATGAATTTACCAAGTAGTCAATATGTAGCAAAGGGATATAAAAATGTAAATGAATACTTTAAATAATACAAATGGACATGACATGCATAAATAGCCAATAACTTTTTAAAAGTTTATCTGCATGATACTTAAACATGGTTCACGTTTTGGACCACTAATTCTGTATTTACCACACTAGTGCAACACTATTCTTAAGGAAGTGATTAGTTCCAGAAAGAACAAGACAAGAATTTCTTTCCCTTAATTCTGACCTATCTCTGGAAAAGTTTTGTGAGAATAAGAAGGAAGAAGTGTGATTTTCTTTTTCTTTTTTAAACCTGGTGGGTTTCCCTTTCAACAAAGCGTGTCCAGGTGGCAAGCCTTGATTCCCTGGGAAACACTGGCCATGCAAGGAGGCAAAGGGCCACTGATATTTGCTAGGGTTGGTTGCTATGATTTAAAAAAACAAAAACAAAAACAAAACAAAACAAAAAACCTTGCTGCATATAGATCCCAACAGTACATGTTTTGTCCAGTCAGTAGTTCTTGGACTCCCTCTGAGTAAGTTCCCCCAATAAGTCTATGCATCCACTGTTTTCTTTGAGTCTTTTCTTTGGCCTTACTGGACCATCACCCACTCTAGGCTTACTTAAACTGTGCTGGAGCCCACCTGCAGAATTTTTAAAATTCCTATTTACTACTTTGACATAAGGAAGCATTTATGTGATTTGTATCAGTCAAATTTAATATTGGTAGCATCATTGTTATTTATTAAAGTTGCAAGCAAACAAAACTTAGAGAAGACTATATTTCTCATCCATTGTTTCCATTGAAGCAGCATGGGCCGCAACACATGAGTTCTTAATTTTGTATGATTACTGAAAGGCTTGAAAATTTGTGTTCACCCAAGTTCCCAGGTGATGCTAATACTGCTAGTTCAGGGACCAAACTTTTAAAGCCACTGTTTCTGTACAGTCACCCAAACTTAGAACCGTAAGAAAATAATCCTTTCCAGTGTAAATGCAGTGACTAGTCCTTTGGGTATAATGTATGTGCCCACTTTCTCCCATAATCAAGTCATTAGGTTGTGCTTACTTTCCCTCTATTGTAAATATAGGAATAACTTGGGCATTTTGTTTAGTTGCTCAGTTCATTGAATTTTAAAAAGACCACTTCAGGTTTTGTGTGTGTGTGTGTGTGTGTGTGTGTTTCTACAAACTTTATACATTTCACACAGAGCCTGAATGAGAGTATACATTCCTGAAAAATCTTTGTAAGGTGTTTAAGATTTGTTTGGTAGGCATGGTATAAAATACCTTAAAGAGGTTTGAAAATTCTTAAGGGTTTTTTCTTTTTTTTTGGTCTCATATATATCTTCCTTTTTTGCTGGTTAACTTGACTTTCTTTAAATATTTGCAAAGCTATAAAAACAAAAAAAAAAGAATTTATTTTGCTCAAAGGAATGGAAGTCACAAGGAGATAAATAATAGATCAGGAAAAACATATTAGAATGTATTACTTAGGATTTACTAAGTTCCTCATCATAGAAATTGTGTGAGCATGAAAATAGAAATATTCTGTGCCTAGGAAGTTTAGAACAGATCTCAAACATCAAAGAAGTGGTCAGATTAAATGATTTTTCCCTGAAAGGATTTTCTAAGGAAGAAAATTTAAATGTTAGCCACAGAAGCATTCCAGGAAACTACACCATTATTGTAAATGACCTATGTTTCTCTGAAACCAAGTGTCTGTCACCATAATAAACACAGCAAAGACAAACAAACAAAAAACTATTCTCTGGCCTATAGGTTGAAGATACTTTGGACAAACAAAATTAATGCTTCTTTGTACTTTCAACTGTATAAATGATGTCTCTGGAGTCTTCTTCCTTTTTTCATCATGTGTTGTCCTCTCACAGGAAATATCAATATCTTTCTCCCTATAAAAAATTGTACATTAAAACTTCCAGTAAAGAAATGCCATAAAATAGTCTAAACTGGTAGGTTTTGTTTTTGTTTTGCATTGCATCTTAATAAATACATTCCAAACTGACATAAAATTCTATGGTCTTAGAATAATACATGGTATTATGTCATTTATGTGCACTCTTGGTGCAGATATAAATTTTGGAAATGTCAGAATTGGGGCAATAAACAGAGGAGAGGATCACACTTTAACTGAGCAAAGCTACAGTAGATGTGCCCACACATACAAGGCACGCAGTAGATGCAGTCATACAAAGGGCTCTAAAAATATATCAGGTAATATTTGGGAGCTTTCCATCCCCAAAGAAACTTTCAGGAAAATCAGATCTATTTAATATATTCTACATGTTGTTAATTCCAGAGGTTGTACAATCCTAAATTTAGTAAAAAATAAAGTAAACATATTTTTAAAAATTATCACATATTGTAAAAAATGGGAATATTACCCTAAATATCCAGAGAATATATGTAAAAGTGCACTAGTGACATACATATACTTGAATTAGTTGGTTTTCTATAAGTGTCAATCAAGAAAATATAATTCACTCTACATATTTCAAACATAAGAAAGCGAATATGAAAGATTGCACATTCTTGAACTACTGGAGAACAAAGAGTGGATGTTATCTACAGTTTACCTCTAGGAGTTACAGAAAGACTTTACTACATCTCACCCCGCCTTAACTTTTCTTTGATGTTTGCTCAGTACTACATATTTGGGATTTTCCTCAGATGATTTACACAGGTATTCTCCAATCTAATCCTGCAATTCTGCAAATATTTTTTTTCTGACCTAAAGAATAATGATTTCTTGGCTATTTATAGAATGCCTGGGTCATGTAGGTTCCTCCAGCACTCAAAATGGACACGAGTCTTGAAATGTAGCAAGTAGTTTGAGAAAACATCCGCTCAGGTTCCTGCCTTCTTGATTGTCGAAGTATAAATGTTGAGCGCAAGGACAAAGAATGAGCTAGACACACTCTTACATGTAGAACTTTAACAAGGATATGGGGTTAGAAAAGAGAAATATGGATGGAAAGACAAAGAAGCACAGTAAGAAAAGCCAGCAATCTTGTAGTGAAGGTAGCCAGTGAGAACTACTTGGTGAGAGAGTAGCTGAAAAACAGGATGTCTGCAATGAAATTTATATTTGGGGAGGGGCTTTCTCAATCTTTTATTTTTTATATCCTCTATATTTGTATATCATCTATAATTTTATATTCTTCTTTCACTGGTTTTGGAGAGAGTAAAGAGATAAGGGAGATGTCTAATGTGAATATTGCAGGAAAAGAGGACAGCCACATAAAAAGAGAAAATATTCCATAAATTGGACAAATTCAATAGAAGTAACTTAGAGTCAGAAAGAACTTGAAAAAAATTAAGCAAACCTCTACTCACATGTGTACCTCAGTACCAATGACAAAATCTGGGATATTACAAAGCACATGTGTCTCTGTTCAGAATTAGGTTTGCTCAAATTTCATTTACTTCTTAAAAGAGGAATCTCTGTTACTATTTATTTATATCTTTATTTGCAACTATCTGAATTGATATCCATCCCTTTATAAAAGAAGCACATATCCTGCTTTTTTTGGTATTTATTGACACAAGTATTTAGAATATTTTCTAAATATTTGAAACTTCATCACCTGTTTCTAAATTAGTTTAAATCAACCAATTATTATATAATTGATAATGAGGATCTCAGATATATTCAGAATTAAAATAATCCCAGATAAATTGTCAAAAATACTTTTGGTGGTTCTAATAAAAAAGCTGAGGAAGAAGAACATAACTGGCCAATCTATGTGGGTTCCCCTTATAAAAAATTAGTATTACTTTACAGTTTTAGTTCTGTTTATGAATTTTATTTTGCATGATGTATTAAGCCATTGTCTCAGCTCAGTAGATATGACAGTATTAATTCAGTAAAGAGATTTAAAAAAAGGATGAATTTTACCAAACTTGACGAGAGAGATTAGAAATTGTATATTTATATATTTGTCTACTCTGTACTTATTTTTAAGTGTCATAATACAGAGAACAGAAACTTTAGAAACTATCAAAACAGAGTCCATTAAAAAAATCTAGAATGTTATAACCCCAGGAATGTTTATTTTTAATAAGCTATGTAACATCTTCTCATCCATTAGCACCCTCAGAAAGTAAATGTAAACCTTTTCAGACACAGTCATCTGTCTTAGAATATTTTAATATTATTCATATATTACCCTCTGAAAAACATCAAAAGATCACATTATCTGGAAGTAAGTAGAATTACAAAAGAGTCTAATAGCTTCCGTTGGTTTAAGAAAAAAAAAAAAAAACAAACTACGTGGGGAATATGCCAACGATGAATACATAAAAGATTAAGTGAACATCTTATAAACAATTAGTGAAATACTATTGAGTCACCATATTCAAATGCAAAATAGATATATGAGAAACAGAATGCATAATCCTATCATGGGGATTAATTTCATACTCAAAGTTGTTGGTGAGGATATGATGAATCTAAGCCTAAAAACTTCTTTGAAGTCTAGAAAAACCATCTGGTTGCCTTGGAGATGGAAGGACATTTGAGAAGAGGACTCTGTGGGAGATGGTTTGCTACACATTCTTATGGTTTGTAAAAATGCAGAACTAATCATTCTCTTGCTTCTCATGCACAAATACAGAGGAGAATTTCCCATGTATGTGTCCCTATTCTAAATAATTCTGGCCATTATATTATGGGTGATTCTTTTGAGACTATTTTAGAGTGAACCATATTCACTATGGTGTTTCCAGTGACTATTAGAGTTGGTGGCACATAGTAGACTGTCAGTTAATATTGGCTGGATGAATGCCAACAGAAAGAAATTACTTCAGAATAAAGTAAATAAAGTGAGAGTTGTTTTGTAGTTGAACAAATTAAACTGAGAAGAAAGCAATAAGAGTACATTAAGATGTTGAAGCAATTCTTTTTTTTTAAAGATTTTATTTATTTGACAGACGGAGATCCAAGTAGGCAGAGAGGCAGGCAGAGAGAGAGGAGGAAGCAGGCTCCCCACTGAGCAGAGAAGCTGATGCGGGGCTCAATCCCGGGACCCTGAGATCATGACCTGAGCTGAAGGCAGAGGCATTAACCCACTGAGCCACCCAGGTGCCCCAAGATGTTGAAGCAATTCTTTAGAAGAAAACAAACAAGGTGAATTGAGTACTTTGCTTTAATCATAGCCTGATAGTGTCATAATCTATATGCCCATTGACTGGTTATATGTTGTTCATTCAACAAATACTTAAAGTGCATTTTTTAATGTGCTGGACATTCAGTAAATATTTCCCAAATTTAAATTTTAAACAAAATGGCAAAGGGTCAGGCTTTTGAATATCTGGATTCTGATCTTAACAGTGCAAAATGATTTTGGTAAATCACGGAATTTCCTCAATCTGTTTCAACTGCTATAACAAAATTATCCTAAAAATAGAAAATATTAAAATATGACATTTTCTCTTGTACACAATATTGGGATAATTCAGAAAAACCTATGAGGAAATACTCTCCCTGCATACACATATAAACACATGCATGCACATTTATATTTTTAAAGTGAATTGGTAATGATTCATAATAATATTAACAAATCATATAATTTGAAATGATTATTTGCATAAGATACCTATCATTTCAAAATGAATTGAAACATAGAACTACACAAGCAAACATTTTTTGGAAGAAGATTATCTTAGAACATCTTCCCCAGAAACAAACCTCAGTCTGGCCCCAAGGGAAGCGCTAAAGCACAGATTGTACTGCAGAGTTGGTCTCACCTTGAGGCAAGAGGGCCAGCTTCTCTGCCCCTTCATCTCCCTGGCCTTGTATTTTGGGAGGAAAGGTAGTGTAATATTTATGACAGAAGTGGAGGTGGGTGGGGACGAAGGTGAAATCTTTCCATTTGAGGCATCTCCTATTGTCTAGAGGCACCCAGAGTTTCAACCAAAAATACATAGTGAAATTTAACCTCTTTGCTCTCAAAAAAGCAAAGCAGATCTCAGCATTTCCTTTCAATTCTGAACTATCCTGAGGGCAAGTCTCCTGTCAACAATCCTCAGTGTGGTTGCTGTGTTTTTACGCAAATGTGTGAAATGTACAGAAGGTAGTTCTCTTGTCATAAACAGGATTTACTTTTCAAGAAAAATGTCCATTAAAGAATCTGAGAAGAGTTCAGAGAACATGCTGTTGAATCTTGTGAAATTCAAAGAAATAATCAGAATGTTTTAGATTCTTTTAAAGATTAATAAAGTCTATGTAAATGTAATATGTTCTTAACCACAATTGATAGAAAAATTATTATTAGATAAATCTAACATGTTAGAAAGTGTTTTAGTTCTAGAAATTTCATTACTTTAGAAGTGGAATCAGGATAATTTCTTGAAACTTGCAAGTCTTGTCCATTCCTATGTGATAAAATTATTGGACTTAATTTTGCAAAAAACTATACTTCCAAATTGAAAATCATTTATAAATTATCTGAGAAGTATCCTCAGATTCTATATTATATGATATGTAATGTTGACCTATAAGGTCTAATTTCTGCATATAAAATACACAGTGTGAAAAAAATAATTTCAAAATAATTTAACTTTTTATGTGTATTTTATTTTCCATCGGGAGGCTCTGAAGACATCTTACTCTGCCTTTGCTTTCCTTTTTACTTAGAAAGCAGATACATCTGAGCCTCTCTCATTTCAATATCGCCCAATCCCCTGTCCTATCTTAACCTTCATGACTCATACTTTCTCTTGTTACTTGTTCTTCTCTTATTCTCTCCTTACCCCTTGTTTTGTGCTTCAAACATTAAAGTAACTACTTTGACAATATTAGAAAATCCACAGAAAAGGGAGTATTAGTAGGAGTAAGTGGTGAGCATTTCAAAATGGAATCTCCATTTGAGGATGAGAGAGAGACTCAGAGCACTTATACCTTAATAAATATATGTGCCAGACAAACTTAATACTTTGAAATGAAGAATAAGTAAAACAGAACATTTGGTCAAATCATAAAATTAACTTAAACAATAGTCAGAAGATGTTACTTAACTAATAATTTCTGACCATAAAAGATTAAGGGCTTCACATTCCATGTTTTAAATTATCTTTTCTTTTATTCTGAGGGAAAAACTATAGGGAGATGCCATATACATACCTTGAGAAAAGCATAAATAGCCTGGTATATATCTGAGGAGCTGAAATTCCAGTTTTGCATTGTGAAATATGATATATGGTTGTATATAAATATGTGTCTGATATTTTTAAACCATTTTTTGAGAAGAGGGAAATAGGCATAGAGAAATAAATATTTCTTTACACTACATAAACACATATTTTAATTAGCCTAAAATCATTGACATTTTCTATTTTATTGTTTGTGTTCTTAATTGATCAAGATAAAGGATATGAGCTGAAGAGAATTACAGGAAGAAGATGGAGTGAAAAATTTCCTTCATGCAGAAGACAGTGCAATATTAAGAAACTGGACTAGACTGTTAAAGTCTTAATTTATTATTTTATTTATGATTGAATATACCAAAAGTTTCTGATGTTGATTTCTTGTACTACGTACTTGAATATTTTTTCTCTTTTATTCAGAGCAGATATGATCTCTCTGAGGGTGGACTTTTCTGAGAAGGAGTTTGGGGATGTCTAAGAATACAGGAAGTAGGAAATAACTTTTCTGCCCAGGACTTATAATGTGGTAATGTGGTCTAAATAGAACTAAATAGAACTCTAGATATTTTTACATCCTCCTTGTGGTGGACATGAGCTTGGTCCTGCTATGAAGAGATTCATCAGAGTCTGGATCAACACACTGGGCCTGCAGGATATGAAAAAGAGAAAATTCTAGTAATTCTGTTATAATATTCACTTGGTTATCTATAAGTATTCTGTGAAGTCTTGTTAAAAGCTGAAACCCACTCTTCACTCTGCTATACTGACGTAGCAAAGTTTCCCCCACACTATCAATGGAATAAAAAAGAACATGGAGAGAAATAGTGCCAACAAAGAAGCATCAACATCAACCTGAGGAACACCATCAATCATATATAAGATATAATCACCAGACGAAGATCTAGATATCATAGGAACTGTGTGACATGTATCCATCTCTGGAGCAGAAATGACTCAACTCTGTGGAACTGTTACTAATATATACAGAGAGAAATCATGGTGCTAGGGAAGATCTGAATCTGTAGACTAAGCTAAAAGATATCTTGGATAATGTCTGTTTTGTCCACCACTGTAACTCAGTTACTAGAGTGATACCTTATGTATAACAGATAAAATCCATATTTTTGAATTAATTCTCAAGGAAATAAAAAAATAACTGGGCTGTGAATTGAAATTTTAGGCACATACTGGTGAGGGAGAATAGCCATAACTGCTATAAAGGAAACTATAGTTTTCATGATTCTTTGTTTCCTCTGCAGCTGAACACAATTCTGAATGAATAATATTGGATTCTGCCAAAGATTGCTTCAGCTAAATAAATAGATAATGTAGACTGTTGGTGATATTTACATACAAATAGAGACATCTCTATTTTATTGGAAATATAATCTCTTGTGGTGGTAAAGTCTATCATTCCACCTTCTGCGAAGTTATGATTATTATTCTAGATTTAAATATTGTGATCTGTCTCAGAAGATTTACAACAATACTTCAGTCTAAACTATAGTCTGATGCCCTATCAAAAGGATGCCCCATTACAGATTAAATGTTTGTATTTCTCTTTTGCAATGACAAAAGTCCACTTCTAATCACAGGATGCAACATGGATAAGGAAATGTAGGTTTTCCCAAAGTCAGCTTAACAATTATTCAAGGGACATAATTGACCTTGGAAATGGAATATAGCAAAAGCTTTTGTGTTTGTAGGTTCACAATGTAAGCGAACCTTGTATTCAAGATTTGATCCCAGGAAGTCTTGTGTTATTAGTGACTCCGGGATGCTACATTTGATGAAACTAGAACCAATTCTTCTTCAGTGCTCTTCAGTTTAATTGGCACTTCCAGGAGATTTCACTGCATGTAATTTGAAAACCAACATCTTAAAGTCTAAGCTTGAGAACCCATAGGAGGGAAAAACCTTGTTCAAATTTATTATTGAAGAAGGGGGATATTTTTACTTGAAGAAAACATGGTAGTTTAGACAAAGGCTTGGCAGTCTAAATGAGCATTATTTGTAGAACTGTTTGGGTCTTGTCTTTAGGACTCAGACTATGCGTCTATGGTCAATGACATACAGAGTATGTATGCATGTATGTATGATTATAAAGTATCTTATATTATGCTCTGAATCAAATTCTCTCCATCCGGTGGGGCAACAAAACGGATTTATAAATATTTGAAATTCGTAGTATTTCCTAATAAAATGAAATATGGGTTTCTAAGTAACTAATTAGAATAGATTCTCTTTGTTCAAGAATTTCCTTAGATTTGTTGCTGAATTTGGGCTTTAGTTTTATTTGAAAAATAAAATTCTTTTCAATTTAAATATGAGAAGTGTTCATTAAATATATGATGAATTTCTGTTTGCAAAATTAATCTTGTATAAATGTACAATAAATTTTAAAATAATGTGCACCACATAATACACTGAAGTTTATTTTTAGAGTAAAATGCTTATCTGATCATTATATAAGTAGATGAACTATACAGTAAATTATAATATTCTACCTTTTATGAAGGCAAAAAGAAAAATTAGAAAAATCAAAGTTATGCATTTACATCGCAAGTGATATTTAGTTGTCATGTAATATGTCAGTGCAAATAATTAAAGTGATATTACCGATGAAAAATATATCTTAGTATTGCTTCTGTAATTATTCCATATAAAAGAACAATAGAGTTAATAAAATAAGTTTCTTAAAGGAATGAATTTAAAGGGCTGCTATGGTTTGTAGCACTCACTATAACCTGTTGATGCAGCCTATCCTAATGATTCTGGTAAAGATTTGAAATTTAGTTCTCAAACTATCACTCTCATAGATTAGCAACCTCATACATATCATCATGACGGCACTTGAAGCTGTCTCCTAATTAAAAGATCAATTATTTTTGTGGTTCATCCTCTACCTCTCCCTACCATCGCCATGACTGACTAGTGGTTGTCTGTTTTGTGTTACCTGTGTTTGCTTTTAAAAGTCAGAAGCATTCTTCTTCAGTCCGTTATTCAATCAGTTGGACTCTGATAAGAACCTTTTACTTCCTCTGGGTTTTTCTCTGTGTGAAAAGTTCTGAGATCATGGAATGTTAGAACACATTTGAGCTCCCATTGTCATCCCATACTAGGAATAAAACTAACTTAGAAGAATATAATAAATACAGATATGATCAGCATAGGAGAAAATGTGTATATTTTTAATAGAGTTTTTAAAGGAGAATCTATGTTAGCTTCATTTCCTAACAGGGCCTCTCTGTAGCCTTCTTTGTCCTCCAAAGTCTCTCATGTGTATACATAATAGCTGGTGATATAGTCTGAGCAAGGAAGGATTTTGCCAATCTGGGAAACCTATTTTCTTTCCCTGTCATAATCATGCTGTATTTGATCATTTCTTCAAAATTCAGAAAAATATAAATAGACTTTGCTCTTAATGTCTGTCTTGGTTTCTTAAGGCTGCTGTAACAAATTGCTGCAAGCTGGAAAGTTTGAAATACCAAGAATTTATTCTTTCACAGTTTGGGAGAAATTTAAAAATCAAGGTGTCAACAGGGTCATATTCGGTCTAAAACGTTGCCTCTTAGTTGCCTTCGTTGCCTCTTAGCTTCTGGCAGGTGATAATGATCCTACCTTCCTTTGGTTTGTAGATGTATTCTTCCAATCTCTGTCTCCGTTCTCCTGTGTCTTCTGTGTCTGTGTGGAGATTCCTCTCTCCATCTAAGAATACCAACGTTGCATTTAGATTTACCCTAATGCAGTCTAATCTCTTCTTAAATTCATTATGTTTGCAAAGACCTTATTTTCAAACAATGCCTGATTTGCAGGTCCTGGAAGTTAGGACTTCAACATAACTATTTAGAGACACAATTCTAACCACTTACACAGTCTTTTAATTAAAAAAAGCATAAGTATCACACAGAGCTGATCAATTAGTACAGTAACATTGTATAAAAGTAAAATAAAATTGTAATTTTAACAAATTTTAACAATTATAACATTGCATAAGAGTAAAATAAAATAAAAAAAAAGTTTGCAAATTTTTTTCTTTTGAAGTTGAAAACAATTCCTGATTTTTGTATGCCTTTGCTTAGGTTTCTTTGTATCCTTCACTAATTCATCCCTAAATTTATCAGTAAAAGTGAAAAAGTCTTGATGCACTCAAACACAAAGTGAAATCAAGAAGGTTTCCAGAGTGGTGAAGGATATCAAATTGTACTCTACCTGCAAGCTTATAAGTTAGCCCGTCTGTTGCATGGCTGTTGGGATAAACCACAGACCTCTGGCATCAGACACGAAGAACTGTTTTATTACTCACCACAACAGAAATAGCTAAGGGGTAAGTAAGTATTTTTTATCTTATTACTGAGCTCCTATTTCCACAAGGTGTTACAAGGATGACACTTCCACACACAATGGAGTGTGTTACGCCTTTGGATAGCTAAGGTTTAGAGAGCCTGTGTTTAGAGAGCCTGTATTTTATATAATAGACAGTAAGCATGTCTGCCCTTTGTTCTGGAAGGAGTTATTGTCTTTCAAGGCTATGTGTAAAGAAAACATTTCCAAGGAGATAGTCCGGGATAAAACATCAGTGCTTTGTTAACAAAACCCACTAAAGACCCATAGAAAATTATATCCCAACATTTTTTATTATTGCTTTGTTTTGTTCACTTACTTGTGTTTTGTTCTTGTTTTCCCTTGAAGATATTTCTTCCAGAAATTCTACTTTAGGACAACAGGATAATTTTGCTTTTGTGAATTTATCATCGTATTCTTCCTGGGTAGTATTACCTTTACCCTTCTTTCATGTTCAGCCTCCAATTTCTGACTTCCCATTGTTGTCAATCCTTACATTTCTGGCAATATTTAACCGACTAAATCCTATTAATAAATAAGGCACTGGAAAACTAGTCAAGTCACCATGGCAGAGGCAGGGGATGTAAATTGGGTTACTACTCTATTGTGCTAGTATCTTATATTACAGAACTAATTCAGTGAGTGATCTTTCAATTAGTTTCCATATGTCTCCCCCCCCCAGTTTGTGTCTTAAATCCAGTTCTAGTATTCTTAAAACAAATTAGGAAAGTAGCTCATGAGTGGTATCTCTTTTAATTTTTGTTTTTAGTGTAGACTTGTATTAACTTTTCATTTTGTTGGTGTGCTATTCCTACCCTTCCCCTGGAGTTTAGAGCTATCCATTTCTACTTCTCCAGAGAAAGAGTTATGTAGTAATCATTTTATTACCTAAAAGTCAGCTTGTGTATTATCAATATTCCTAAAATTCCTGAAGGGGTTCAGATGTTTTTATAGAAGTTTTGAAAAATTTTTAAGTGAAAACAAAGAATAAAGCAATGAAGCAATGAAGCCCTTTTTGTTGTTGTTATTGTTACAGGCTTTGCAGAATTACAAATTACCTTGTACAATATTATACTGGGAGTGCTCAGTCATTAACACCTGTAGAACAGCCGTCAACTAATGACAGGACTATGTGAATAAGTACCTCAGTTCTCTTGGAACAAACCTCAGATGAATGTTCTATACAAGATCTCAAATTAATATTCTCTGTTGGAGTGAGCTCTAGATATATTCAATGGTAGCTACCTTGAAAATAAATAATTAACTTGCTGTCCACCCCCTATTTTTCAGTCTCTATTCATGTTTTATTTATCTCCAAAATAAGTCACTTTATTTAGTATTTTTGTGTCAGGCACTGTCTCTGGAAAACTCCAGTGGTACATATTAGTCTATCTTGTTCCCTTATCACCTCAAATCCACTATTTCCTACTTCTACAACAAGTAGAACTATCTTTTGAGTTTTTCATCTTAAATTTATACTTACAGCTGAAACCAAGTTGTTAAGGGATTGCATATTTCAACCAACTCACACACATATACATATATATGTTCTCAAAAACTCCTATGTATATTATATATGGACAACTCTATTCTCTCCTTCTGTTGTCTTCCCCCTCACCCAGTTTTCATTTAAATTCCAGCTAAAACAATGAATCCTGGAACACTGGAAAATAAATTTAAATTTTAAAAATTCCAGCTACGTAAAATACAGTACAATATTAGTTTCAGGTGTAAAATTTAGTGATTGATCAGTTACATACAACACCTGGTATTCATCACAATTGCCCTCCTAATACCATCACCTGTTTAACCCATCCCCTCATCCACCTCCCCTACAGTAACCTCACTTTGTTCTCTATAGTTAAGAATATGTTTTATGGTTTGCATCTCTCTTTTCTGCCCTATGTTCATTTGTTTTGTTTCTTAAATTCCACATATGAGTAAAATCATATAGTATATGTCTTTCTCTCACTGACTTATTTGCTTAACATAATACTCTCTTTCTCTACCCACATCATTGCAAATGGCAAGACTTCATTCTTTTTGATGGCAGAGGAATATTCCAGTCTGTGGGCATGTGTGTGCGTGCTTGTGTGCGCACCACATCTTTATCTACTAATCAGCTGATGGGCATTCAGGTTCTTTTATAATTTGGCTATTGTTGATAATGCTACTATACACACTGGAATTCATGTATCCCTCAAATCAGTATCTTTGAATCCTTTGGGTAAATACCTAGTAGTGCAATGGCTGAGTCATAGGATAGCTCTTTTTTTAACTTTTTGAGGAAACTCCATGCTGTTTTCCAGAATGGTTTGCACTCCTACCAGCATTGTAAGAGGGTTCCCCTTTCTTCGCATCCTTGCCAGCATCTATTGTTTCCTGTGTTGTTAATTTCAGCCATTCTGACAGCTGTGAGTTGGTATCTAATTGTAGTTTTGATCTGTATTTTCCTAACATGAGGGAGTTTGAACATCTTCTCATGTATCCATCAATCATCTGTATGTCTTCTTTGGAAAAATGTCTATTCATGTTTTCTGCCCATTTCTTAACTTGATTGTTTTATGGGGTGGGTGTTGAGTTTTCTAAGTTCTTTATAGATTTTGGGTATTAACCCTTTATCAGATATGTCATTTGCACATATCTTCTTTCATTCTATAGGTTGCCTTTTAGTTTTGATGATTTTTTTTCCATTGCTCTGCAGAAGCTTTTTACTTTGATAAAGTCCCAATAGTTCACTTTGCTTTTGTTTCCATTGCCTCAGGAGGCATATCTAGTAAGACGCTGCTATAGCTGTTGTCAAAGAGGTTATTCCCTATGTTCTCCTCCAGCATTTTAATGGTCTCCTATGTCAAATTTAGGTCTTTAATCCATTTTGAATTTGTTTTTGTGTCTGGTGCAAGAGAGTGGTCCAGTTTCATTCTTTTGCATGTTGCTGTCCAGTTTTTCGAACATCATTTATTGAAGAGACTGTCTTTTTTTCCGTTGGATACTTTTTCCACTTTGTTGGAGATTAGTTGACCATATAGTTGAAGGTCCATTTCTGGCTTTTCTATTCTGTTCCATTGATCCATGTGTCTGTTTTGGTGCCAAGTATCATACCATCTTGACCATTATAGCTTTGTAATACAACTTGAAGTACAGAATTTTAATGTCTCCAACTTTGTTTTTCTTTTTCAGGATTGCTTTGACTAGTTGGGTTCTTTTATAGTTCATACATATTTTGAGATTGTTTGTTCTAGGTCTGTGAAAAACGCTGCTGATATTTTCATAAGAATTGCTTTAAATGTGTAGATTGCTTTGGGTAGTATAGCATTTTTTCAAAATCTTTTTAAAAGATTTTATTTTTTTAAATTTTTTATTTTTTATAAACATATAATATATTTTTATCCCCAGGTGTACAGGCTTGTGAATCACCAGGTTTACACACTTCAAAACACTCATCATAGCACATACCCTCCCCAATGTCCATAACTCCACCTCTCTTCTTTCAACTCCCCTGCCCCCAGCAAGACTCAGTTTCTTTTGTTAGATTAAGAGTCACTTATGGTTTGTCTCCCTCTCAATCCTATCTTGTTTCATTTATTCTTCTCCTACCTCCTTAACCACCCATGTTGCATCTCCACTTCCTCGTATCAGGAGACCATATGATAGTTGTCTTTCTCCGCTTGACTTATTTCGCTAAGCATGATACCCTCTAGTTCCATCCACGTTGTCGTAAATGGCAAGATTTCATTTCTTTTGATGGCTGCATAGTATTCCATTGTGTATATATACCACATCTTCTTTATCCATTTTAACAATACTTGTTCTTCCAATCTGCGAGCATGGAATGTTTCTCATCTCTTTGTGTCATCCTCAATTTCTTTCATCTTTATTTTATAGTTTTCAGAATACAAATATTTAACCTGTTTAGTTAGATTTATTCCTAGGTATCTTATGGTTTTGGGTGCAATTGTAAAGGGGATGGATTCCTTGTTTTCTCTTTCTGTGGCTTCATTATTGATATGTAGAAATGCAAGAGATTTCTGTATGTTGATTTTATATCCTGCAACTTTTTCAGAATTTTTGTATCAGTTCTAACAATTTTTTGGTGGAGCATTTTGGGTTTTCTATATAGAGTATTATGTCATCTGCATATAGTGAAAGTTGAATTTTTCCTTGCTGATTTGGATGATTTTATTTATTTTTGTTATCTGATTGTTGTGGCTAGGACCTCTAGTACTATGTTAAGTAACAGAGGTGAGAGTAGACATCTTGTCTTAGGTATTAACCATAAAGGACAAGCTCTCAATTTTTCCAAATTGAGGATGTTAGCTCTGGATTTCTCATATATGGCCTTTATGATATTGAGGTATGTTCCCTCTAACCTTACTCTGTTGAGGTTTTTTATTATCATGAATTGGATGTTATACTTTGTCAAATACTTTTTCTGATTTTATGGAAAGCATCATATGGTTCTTACCTTTTCTTACTATGGTATATCATGTTGATTTATATGTGAATATTGAACAACTCTTATAGCCCAGGAATAAATCCCACTTGATTGTGGTGAATGATTCTTTTACTATACTGTTGGATTTATTTTGCTAGCATTTTATTGAGGTGTTTTTTTCCCTTTTTTGAGGGGGTTGGGGAGCAGAAGGAGAGGGAAAAAGAATCCTAAGTAGGCAACCAGTCCAGTTCAAAGTCCAATGCAGGGCTTGATCTCAGGACCATGTGATCATGACCTGAGCCTAAATCAAGAGTTGGAGACTTAACTGACTCTGCACCAGGTGCCCCTTATTGAGAATTTTTGCATCCATGTTCATCAGGGATATTGGTCCGCAGTTCTTTTTTTTTTTGTAGTCTGTCTGGTTTTAGTATCAGGGTAATTCTTGCCTCATGGAATTAATTTGGAAGGTTTCTCTTTTTGCCTTGTCCTTTGCCATATGCTCTGTGAAGAAAACCTCTGAGCAATTTTAAAATGATAAGTAATAAAACTTACTGCAGGGAATATATGAACAGCCTTTACGTAATATACTCAAAAAGTTTTCTGTATATGTTATGAAATAGATAGGATTGAGTCTATATTGAAATATTTTATTTATATTCTAGCATATTAATAAGTCTAACCTTCTTCTTATATGACTTCATATGACTTTAGGGTTTCCTTCTTTGGTAGTTATAGCAATAAAATATATTAAGTAAAGAAAACTGTTGTATGTTTTGTTAGTATTTAGTTATTCTGCAAATAAAACTCAAAGGATTTCAGAATATAAACAAAGACTTTCTTAAAAACTTAAAAGAGTCTCTGGGAAGCCATTATATTTTCTAGAAGTGGAAGTAGAAACATTTTTAAGTATGCTTTGTTCCTAAATATCAATGAATATTCTTGAAACTCTATTACATCAATTATAAAGATAGAAATCAAACTGAAATATCAAATAATATAACATATTGATAAATGTTCTTATAAAAATAACCAACATATCACAAAATGAAAGATTTTTTAAATTATTTCATAAACATTTATTTGATATTGATAATAGTATATTTGAAATCCAATAAGATTAATGTCAGTAGAGTTTAGTTATATTAATCTGTTCAGCAAATCATTTTCAAAATATTAAAAATTATTAGAGGTTGTAAAAACTTATGTTTTATGTCTTTGAAGCTGTGGAATTCACTCAACATATATTTGTTGAATGATTATTATGAATCAAACACTTTTCAGAGTCTGTTTGATTCAGTTTTTGATAACTTCTGTAATAAACTATGTAAAGTGCACCTTTGAGTTTCATTATGTTAAATTGAAAAGGCCTTTGTCTATCAAATGTTCAGGAATAATTTTCAGTGTTCACATGAGTGCAGGGAAAAAAGTCTTTATAGCATGTTTGAGGGATAAATTGATTCAAATTTTGAAAATGAAATATGACAACTTATATTCAAACCTTTATAAATTAGTTATTACCTTTAGGACAGCACTTCCTTTATTATAAATTTATCCTAAGAAAATAGTCTTTGGTATGTGCATATTTATATGTAGAATATACTCTGAATCATTATTTATAATATTGACAAAACAAGTAATCTTAAAGTTTAATAATTGACCACCAGGCAAATAAAGATTGGTAATAGCAGAATACTCTATAGCTATTAAAAATCTATTTCGGTGTATTTTTGATGAGAACACTGAAGATATATGGGGAAGAAAATATTCCATATTGTTAAAAAAAAGTCTTTGCATAAAAATACTTTGTAAAAAGTAGAAGATAAACACCAAAATGTAACAGTATTTATTTCTGAATACTATTTAAATGTTTGTTTCTTAAAATATATTTGGAGTACTTTTGGAGAACTCATATGATCTATGATGAGTTTAAATTACTTTTGATATCAGATTTAATATCAAGGGAAATAACATATAGAATTTAAATTATGTTGTTCAAGATTAAAGAAAATTTGGTTGCTACAGTTTATGATACAGTAGTAGCTAATATTTATTGTAACTTCATTGTGGGCAAATAACTTCATTAATAAATTTTACAGGTTCATAATCTTATAAAATATGTCATGTTCTTATTCCTTTTTTACAAGTGAAAAATATAAGGCTTAAATATATTAAATCAAATATAATAATATTTTAACTTTGTTTTAAATAAAGTCATTTTTAGAATAAACTATGCCATATGTAAAAATTCCAACATTGGATTCCAATGGAGAGTTGTATTTGTTTTTTTTTAGTTGTTATTATTTGACTTCTCAAATTTACCCTAGGTCAACTTTATCAACTGGTCAATAGCTACTTCTTATCTCCAAACTTCATGTTTCCAACTTTTTTATTTTTTGTAAATGTTCTACACCCAGTGTGGAGCTTAATGAAAGTCTTGAACTCATGACCTTGAGATCAAGACCTGTGCTGAAAACAAGAGTTAGATGTTCAACTCACTGAGCCACCTGGGCACCCCTCATTTTTCCAACTAACTTAAAATACTGATAAAAAAGCTGAAATAATTGTTTCACATAGTCAAATTTGCATAAATTCCAATATTATATTCCGGCATTAAATGCCATCCTGTAATTTTTAACTAGATATCAACAAACCACATCTAGTGATAATACTCAACTAAAATTCATCACTTTTCTTGTGTTATATTTCTCTTGTTTATTTGAATGATATTTTTTCCCCAACAGACATTACTTAAAAACCTGAAATCTCTGGATATAAGTTTTAACCCAATATACTACAATAGGTTTTAAAAACTCTGATTTTTTTAACATCAGAATTTTCTGCAACAAACTCAAAAGTGAGTGTACCTTTATAAGTGAAAATAGGGCATTTTATCATTACTTATATTTAAACTTATTTATTTATTTTTACCCATGAATTATTTTTTTACCCTCTTTCTCTCTTTCTTGTTTTATGTGAATATAGTTGGCATACAGTGTTATATTCGGTGTAGAACTTGGTGATTAGACAAGTTCGAACATTATGCTCTGTTCACCACAAGTATAGCTACCTTCTATCCCATTACATCATTATTACAATATCATTGACTATATTCCTTATGCTGTGCCTTTATGTCCTTGATACATTTATTCTGTAACTAGAGGCGTATCTCTTCCTCTCCCCCTCATCGATTTTGCCCATCCCCTCATTCCCCCTCTCCTCTTGTGTCTCGCAACCATCAGTTTCTATATTTATGAGTTCTCTGTATTTATGGGTCTGATGCTATTTATTTTTATTTTATTTTTTTACTTATTCACCTTTTTTTTAGATCTAACTTATGAAATAGGATTATTTGATATTTATCTTTCTCAGTCTAACTTATTTAACTTAGTGTACTGTCCTCTAGGTCCATCCATATATTTAAATTTAACATCTCTTTAATGCCTCTTGCAAGACATTAATTAATTAATTAATTAATTTCCCCCCAAATGGTAATTCTTCATCTAAATTAATCTGAGGGAAAGGAGTTACTCTAATTTGTTTTCAGCACAGTAGATAGCCAATAAGGGTTAATATCAGTAAATGGACTTTCCCTGTGAAGGACTATTTTCCTACTTAATAAAAATAGATAACAACAAATAACCATTATTTCTGTAATGTTCTTTAAAAGTCCCTGAGGAAATCAGGGATAGTTTTGAGCATGTAATTTCACATTAAGGCAATCGTATATATAATTTCCTTGCATTTTACAAGAAAGGAACTTAAAGTCTTACCAAGCATTGGTACAACGTTCCTTTTATAAATGGAAGATAATCTCAAGTTTACTGTGTTATGTTGGTGGTGTCAATGATCTGGTGGACAGTTTTTCTCTCCTTCGTTTGTTTCTCAATGTTATAATTTCCCTATGTGATCTAGTGGAAGGATCAAGGTCTGCAACTTAGGGTTTGATTTTTAACTTTCTGGGGTCTCTTCCAAGGCATCTGAGAAGTATTTCCCCAGATGTTCATTTTCCTCTCTCAAGAAACTGCCATTTTCATCCTTATTTGAGTTTATTTAAGTGAGACAATTAAGGATTTTGTCTCCTTTTAACCCTCATCTTTCACAGAGTTGAAGAGGGTTTTGCTGTTTTGTTGTTGTTGTTGTTTTTCCTTTCAAGTTTTCTCTTAGATGGTTCACAGGACATAATGATTTGGGAGCCATGAACAAACACTTACTTCTGAACCATCTCTAGAATACCAAATAAAACATAGTATAACATCATATTTTACCATTTAGAGACCATAAAACTAAGTATAGACTGGTTTCTGACCTCTTAATCCTTACATGGAGAAGCTCCAATAAAAAAAAAAATCAGTCTAATACAAATGACTAAGAGACACATGAAAAAATCATTAGGCATCAGAGAGATTCAAATCAATACCACATTGAGATACCACCTTGCACCAGTTAGAATGGCCAAAATTAACAAGACAGTAAACAAGTGCTGGAGAGGATGTGGAGAAAGGGGAACACTGTTACACTGTTGGTGGGAATGCAAGGTGGTGCAGCCACTTTGGAAAATAGTGTGGAGATCCCTTAAGAAATTAAAAATAGAGCTACTCTATGACCCTGCAATTGCACTGCTGGGTATTTACCCCAAAGAAATAGACGTAGAGAACAGAAGGACCAACTGTACC
Source organism: Mustela nivalis (assembly GCF_964662115.1). Lineage (NCBI taxonomy): Eukaryota > Metazoa > Chordata > Mammalia > Carnivora > Mustelidae > Mustela > Mustela nivalis. Next base: position 142,736,375 of record NC_139025.1, read on the forward strand.
CCAATGTTCATAGCAGTGATGGCCACAGTTGCCAAACTATGGAAAGAGCCAAGATGCCCTTCCACAGACAAATGGATAAAGAAGATATGGTCCATATATACAGTATGGAGTATTATGCCTCCATCAGAAAGGATGATTATCCAAGTTTTGTATCAACATGGACAGGACTGGAAGAGATTATGCTGAGTGAAATAAGTCAAGCAGAGAGAGTCAATTTGAGCATATGGTTTCACTTACTTGTGAAACATACTTGTGGCATATAAGGAATAATATGGAGGACATTGGGAGAAGAAGAGGAGAAGTGAGTTGGGGGAAAACAGAGGGGGAGACAAATCACGAGAGACTGTGGACTCTGAGGAACGAACTGAGGGATTTGGAGGTGGGGGGTGGGAGGGTGGGAGAGCCTGGTGGTGGATATTATGGAGGGCATGCATTGCATGGAGTAGTGGGTGTGGTGCATTAATAGTGAATTATGGAACACTGCAGAGAAATAAAATAAAATAAAATAAAATAAAATAAAATAAAATAAAATAAAATGGAAAAAATCAGTCTAGTCCAAAAATGTAAATAAAATATGAAGAAAAAAGAAAAAATGCATTTTTTTGAAAAAGTGGGAAAGCTAAGAATATCTCAGTAACAAGCTCTCAGGTATAGTCTGTGATCACTCTTGAGATGTTGAGAACAGAAGAAATGGAAACAGTTCAATCTCCAAGCAGAGCATACCTGAAGCCTCACCATTTGCTTACCATAAGGTTTTCCATTCCCTGACAGTCTTTGAGTCTCTACCAAATGCAAGTGATGGTGACCAACTCCCTTGCTATTGCTATCTCTGAATGTCTGAAGAAATAGCCTGCTTGTTCTCACTGGGAGTATTCTTCACATATTCCCACAGAAGGAGATGAAGGTAAGACACCAAGGACCTTGATAATTTGCAAACTCCATCCTTGTGCTGTAACCCTCTCCACTTATTTTTGATATGTGTATTGCTTCAAATCTTGCTAAGATTGCACAAAATTTTGTAGGCAATTGTATCATACACTTAGAATTTTTTTTAAGAAATATGATCTTTTCCACTGATTAAAAGTTCTTCATATAGAAAAAAATGAGGGGGACATCCACCAGATAGAAGTCAGGTGTCTTACTCAGTACCTAAAAAGATCAGATTTGAAGGATATATGAACATAATCCATGATCTGCCCCATACCCTGCAGCACCTTCCCAGAAATTGTTTTGGAATCCACAAGGAAATAAACTCTTGTAGTCTGACATAAATGAAACAATAATGCACCTTTGCAAAGAGATTCAGTAGGGCATTTTTATTCTAATGCGACAAGTATGATTCATATAATACAGAGGTTGACAAATTTTCTTCTGTAAAAGGAATGCTAGTACATATTTTAGACTTTGGGGACTGTATGGTCCTTAATGCCAAGTCCATATAGGTATCATATAGATGGCATCTAGTAAATTGTTGAAACTGTCTCCCTAAATATTACCTATACATTGTGTTGACAAGGCAAAGCTGAGTTTACTACTTATCACTAGGAGAGGGAACACTTCTGTGAAGCTTTAGCAACATCTCAGTTGGAGGGAGGTAAATTTGTTGAGAATTGGAAATTCTGTTTGTGGTAAATTTTTCAATGTGAGACCTTGATTGGATTAAGATTGGTAATGATGATATAACAATCCAGGATTGGGAAAGACAGGAAGGTAGAGTTCTGAAGTGAATAGCTCAAAGAATCTTAGGGACCAACCTGTTGTTTGACGCTTTTCATTGAAGAGTTGATGGGACTTTCAGATCATGTAATGAATAATAGAACTATGTGCCTGGGTGTAAGGGCCCTAGAAAACTAAAAGTATGCTAATCAATATTGTGGAATATCAACACATATTAAGTACTGTAGACAATAAGGTGTCTTTTGCATTCTTAGTGTCCAGGCTAGGTGAGGGGTAGACAGATTGGTTCTCAGAACTCTTGAGGTGGAGCACAGAGCAGCCAAAGATAATGAATTATCAAATGAGAGGAATTCTGTGATAATAAAACTATATAGAAACTAAAATTTGAATATTTTATAATCCTCAAGTTACAAAATTTTATTCTTCCTTTGATTATCCTGAAAACATGTAAAAACATTAAAAAAAATTCTTAACTTGCAGGCCATACAACAAGCAACTGGATGGAGGTCCCTAATTCACTCTTATTTAGAGGGTCACAATGAGTATGGGATATATGGAATAGAACATTAAAACAACATTTTTTTAATTAATTTTTTATTTTTTATAAACATATATTTTTATCCCCAGGGGGTACAAGTCTGTGAATCACCAGGTTTACACACTTCACAGCACTCACCAAAGCACATACCCTCCCCAATCCATAATCCCACCCCTTTCTCTCAAGCCCCTTCCCCCAGCAACCCTCAGTTTGGTTTGTGAGATTAAGAGTCACTTATGGTTTGTCTCCCTCCCAATCCCATCTTGTTTCATTTATTCTTCTCCTACCCACTTAAGCCCCCATGTTGTATTTCCACTTCCTCATATCAGGGAGATCATATGATAGTTGTCTTTCTCTGCTTGACTTATTTCGCTAAGCATGATACGCTCTGGTTCCATCCATGTTGTCACAAATGGCAAGATTTCATTTCTTTTGATGGCTGCATAGTATTCCATTGTGTATATATACCACATCTTCTTGATCCATTCATCTGTTGATGGACATCTAGGTTCTTTCCATAGTTTGGCTATTGTGGACATTGCTGCTATAAACATTTGGGTGCATGTGCCCCTTTGGATCTTTAGGGTAAATACCCAATAGTGCAATTTCTGGGTCATAGGGCAGTTCTATTTTCAAAATTTTGAGGAACCTCCATGCTGTTTTCCAGAGTGGCTGCACCAGCTTGCATTCCCACCAACAGTGTAGGAGGGTTCCCCTTTCTCCACATCCTCGCCAGCATCTGTCATTTCCTGACCTGTTGATTTTAGCCATTCTGACTGGTGTGTGGTGATATCTCATTGTGGTTTTGATTTGTATTTTCCTGATGCCGAGTGATATGGAGCACTTTTTCATGTGTCTGTTGGCCATCTGGATGTCTTCTTTGCAGAAATGTCTGTTCATGTCCTCTGCCCATTTTTTGATTGGATTATTTCTTCTTTGGGTGTTGAGTTTGCTAAGTTCTTTATAGATTCTGGACACTAGTCCTTTATCTGATATGTCGTTTGCAAATATCTTCTCCCATTCTGTCAGTTGTCTTTTGATTTTGTTAACTGTTTCCTTTGCTGTGCAAAAGCTTTTGATCTTGATGAAATCCCAATAGTTCATTTTTTCCCTTGCTTCCCTTGCCTTTTGAGTTGTTCCTAGGAAGATGTTGCTGCAGCAGAGGTCGAAGAGGTTGTTGCCTGTGTTCTCCTCAAGGATTTTGATGGATTCCTTTCGCACATTGAGGTCCTTCATCCATTTTGAGTCTATTTTTGTGTGTGGTGTAAGGAAATGGTCCAATTTCATTTTTCTGCATGTGGCTGTCCAATTTTCCCAGCACCATTTATTGAAGAGGCTGTCTTTTTTCCATTGGACATTCTTTCCTGCTTTGTCGAAGATTAGTTGACCATTGAGTTGAGGGTATATTTCTGGGCTCTCTATTCTGTTCCATTGATCTATGTGTCTGTTTTTGTGCCAGTACCATGCTGTCTTGATGATGACAGCTTTGTAATAGAGCTTGAAGTCCGGAATTGTGATGCCACCAACGTTGGCTTTCTTTTTCAATATCCCTTTGGCTATTCGAGGTCTTTTCTGGTTCCATATAAATTTTAGCATTATTTGTTCCATTTCTTTGAAAAAGATGGATGGTACTTTGGTAGGAATTGCATTAAATGTGTAGATTGCTTTAGGTAGCATAGACATTTTCACAATATTTATTCTTCCAATCCAGGAGCATGGAACATTTTTCCATTTCTTTGTGTCTTCCTCGATTTCTTTCATGAGTACTTTATAATTTTCTGAGTAAAGATTCTGTGTCTCTTTAGTTAGGTTTATTCCTAAGTATCTTATGGTTTTGGGTGCAATTGTAAATGGGATTGACTCCTTAATATCTCTTTCTTCTGTCTTGCTGTTGGTGTAGAGAAATGCAACTGATTTCTGTGCATTGATTTTATATCCTGACACTTTACTGAATTCCTGTATAAGTTCTAGCAGTTTTGGAGTGTAGTCTTTTGGGTTTTCCACATATAGTATCATATGATCTGCGAAGAGTGATAATTTGACTTCTTCTTTGCCGATTTAGATGCCTTTAATTTCCTTTTGTTGTCTGATTGCTGAGGCTAGGACCTCTAGTACTGTGTTGAATAGTAGTGGTGATAATGGACATCCCTGCTGTGTTCCTGACCTTAGTGGAAAAGCTTTCAGTTTTTCTCCATTGAGAATGATATTTGCGCTGGGTTTTTCATAGATGGCTTTGATGATATTGAGGTATGTGCCCTCTATCCCTACACTTTGAAGAGTTTTGTTCAGGAAAAGATGCTGTACTTTGTCAAATGCTTTTTCAGCATCTATTGAGAGTATAATATGGTTCTTGTTCTTTCTTTTATTGATGTGTTGTATCACATTGACTGATTTGCGGATCTTGAACCAACCTTGCAGCCCTGGAATAAATCCCACTTGGTCGTGGTGAATAATGTTTTTAATGTACTGTTGAATCCTATTGGCTAGTATTTGTTGAGTATTTTCGCATCTGTGTTCATCAAGAATATCGGTCTATAGCTCTCCTTTTTGGTGGGATCCTTGTCTGGTTTTGGGATCAAGGTGATGCTGGCCTCATAAAATGAGTTTGGAAGTTTTCCTTCCATTTCTATTTTTTGGGAACAGTTTCAGGAGAATAGGAATTAATTCTTCTTTAAATGTTTGGTAGAATTCCCCCGGGAAGCCGTCTGGCCCTGGGCTTTTGTTTGTTTGGAGATTTTTAATGACTGTTTCAATCTCCTTACTGGTTATGGGTCTGTTCAGGCTTTCTATTTCTTCCTGGTTCAGTTGTGGTAGTTTATATGTTTCTAGGAATGCATCCATTTCTTCCAGATTGTCAAATTTATTGGCGTAGAGTTGCTCATAGTATGTTCTTATAATAGTTTGTATTTCTTTGGTGTTAGTTGTGATCTCTCCTCTTTCATTCATGATTTTATTTATTTGGGTCCTTTCTCTTTTCTTTTTGATAAGTCGGGCCAGGGGTTTATCAAATGGAGGTGGTTGAATTTTTTCAGGGGTAACTTTTGTTTTCTACAGTCATTTCCAATCCACTTAAAGGTTATCATTCAATTTGGCCATTTTCAGTCCACTCACATAATACAAATTTGTAACAGTGTATATAGATTTCAGATTATAAATTACTCAGGGAGATACTTATTTTGGGAATTGAAATAAATCTTGAGATCAGGTTATCTCTTCCATTTGTGTGACTGGTATAAGAGCTCAAGTATAAGTCTCTGCTTTGGAGTCCACTTTCTTTTTTTTTTTTTTTATTTGACAGAGATCACAGGTAGGCAGAGAGGCAGGCAGAGAGGCAGGCAGAGAGAGAGAGGAGGAAGCAGGCTGCCTGCTGAGCAGAGAGCCTGATGCGGGGCTCAATCCCAGGACCCTGAGATCATGACATGAGCCGAAGGCAGCGGCTTAACCCACTGAGCCACCCAGGCGCCCCTGGAGTCCACTTTCTTTTCCAACTTTACAGTTATGTTCCATGCAAACAAGGACTCTGACACCACCATTGGTACAACAAAACAGTGCAGCACGTATGTATTAAGATCAGTAAGCTCCGGCCCTACCTGCCAACCTGCTGCCTTTGGCCATGTCTCAAGCCTAGGAGCACATATACCAATGGCTACTCTGCCTTATGAGAGTGGGATCAGGAAAGAGACTTACAAAAGGCACTGAAGACAGCCTATTGGCTATTGTGCAGAGAATTCTAGGAGCTGATATCCAGCATATGATCTGTAAGTGACATGGATTCTGGATTGCAAGTCCATCATGCAGCTGAAAGTGGAAGTCCCAATTTCCTGTTCAAACCACTTTTGATATTCACATTATAAAAGTGATGGATCCATTCTTTTGTCAGAGTCTTAGTTTGTCTTTTCTATTTCCCATCTGATTTTCAGCTTCAAAGATATTTTATTGGAAGTAAAATAATAACAGCTCTAACTCAACATTTTCATCTTTGGCAGCAGATTATCTTTAATATGGATTATATTTCTAAATAATTAAATACAATAACTTTTTTTCCAAAACTTCCATGTCTTGTTTCAGTTTAATAATATTCATCTTCAGTGTCTTCACACTAGTCATATCTTCCTACTAGAGAAAATTAGATTGTAGTATATTTTTATAAGGGTAAAATTGGCTTTATTATCATTTCCAGTTTACACAGATTAATGTTTTATTTTATTTTTCTCATAAAGATCGAAATTCCAAGTTTGTCTGGTTGATGTAGCAAAGGTAATTATGCCAAGAATATATTGCTTAGAAAAAAATAGCTTTATAATAACTCCCAGTTAACATATTTTTATGTCTCTACTCCACAGCAAGAAACTCTTTTCATTTTAGAGTTTGTAGTGGCTCTGTGAAAGCATGTGAATTTCACTGGAATAAAGAATTCATTCGCGTGCATATTGAAAAACAAAGATAAGCTTTATAAAACAGCTGGAAATATACAGCTATATGTAGATATAGTAACTGATTGCTGGCACCCTATATTCTGAAAGCATACGTATATTTTAAAAACTCAACAAAAGGCAAACAAACTTGAAGCCCAAGTGCAAACATACAGAATTTTTATTTTAGGAATCGGTTTTAAATTATGGTTATAAAATTGAAAACAAAATGAACCATAGGGGTTTAGGAGAAGATACCTTAAATATAGAAAATTATTGAAGCATTTTTTACCTTGTTATCTTAAGTGTATTTTTTAAATTTTTTTAAAGATCTTAGTTTTTTATTTGACAGATCACAAGGAGGCAGAGAGGCAGGCAGAGAGAGAGGAGGAAGCGGGCTCTCTGCTCGCAGGACCTGAGCCGACAGCAGACGCTTTAACCCACTGAGCCACCCAGGTGCCCATTTACCTTGTTATCTTAATAACAGTCCTAACAAGGGGCGCCTGGGTGGCTCAGTGGGTTAAGCCGCTGCCTTCGGCTCAGGTCATGATCTCAGGGTCCTGGGATCGAGTCCCACATCGGGCTCTCTGCTGAGTGGAGAGCCTGCTTTCCACTCTCTCTGTCTCTCTGCCTGTCTCTTTGTCTACTTGTGCTCTCTCTCTGTCAAATAAATAAATAAGATATTAAAAAAAATAAATAACAGTTCTAACAAGAGCAGAAAAATGTCAAGCCCCAATTATAAACGCTATAATTGAGATGTACAACAGACTGGAAAAAAAAAAGGAAGAGTTTTTGGTTTTACAAATATTCGTACTCTCTCATTATTCTGTTCTTACATTACCTGAAATATCATTAAGTACTTTAAAAATAAAGAGACTATGAGAATATTCTAAGCAGTATGTGTTACTTTATCTACTATCTAATTTACTTTGTATGGCCTGCCATTGGGGAAATTTTCATAAACAAGAGTGGTTCATCATTTAAGGATATTTGAATCTCTTTCTGAAATCTATTTGATGTGGATCTAATAATACAGTAATATATGAGACATGTTTGTTCCATCAATAACTACTAGCTATAAACTCTTCCTGTTTTTATAACCATTAAAAATGCCATTTTGGTCTGCTCTTGCTTCCCAGCTTCTGGCTCTCTGCCTTGCTCTTTAGGTTCCAATGATATAAAAATATGCACATTGTCCTTCATTTCTTGTCAGTGTAGCATTTCTCTTACCATCTCCTTTGCCTGTGTTACTTACCTCCCCATCCTGCTGATTTCCTTTTTATATATTGCTTATTTCTGTTACCAAGTTACGTTGGTGCATATTTCAATTCTGTCACTAGTTGATCTGTAGTTTTGTACCATTGCAGAGAGAAAATATACTTGGTATGATTTCAATCTTCTTACATTTGTAGTATGTGTTATGTTCCTCTTTTTATTTAAGATTTTATTTAATTTGTCAGAGAGAGAGAGAGAGAAAAAAACAGCAGAAAGAGGGAGCTAGTCCCCTACTGAGCAAGGAGCCCAAAGTGGGATTCAATTCCAGGATCCTGGGATCATGACCTGAGCCTAAGGCCAACGCTTAACCAACTGAGCCACCCAGGTGTCCCAGTTATGTCTCTTTTTATGTAATTTAGCTAGGGGATTCTTCCGTGCAAGCTTGAAGAAAATGTGTATCCTATTTTTCTTAGATGGAACATTTTACATATCTTTTTTAGAACCATGCTTCAGAAAGCATGCTTCAAGTAAAATATGTTCCTGTGAGGGAAAAACAAAACAAAACAAAAAACCTTTACCTGAAGTTACTCATTTAAAATAGAGCATATAGGAGGGAAGGTCGGTGGGAGGATGGGTGTAACAGGTGAAAGAGATTGAGTACATTTATCATGATGAGATTGACTAATGAGATATAGAATTCTTGAATTACTCTATTGTACACCTGAAACTAATAGAACACTGTCTATTAGATATACTAAAAGTAAAAGAAAAAACTTCATAAAAATAATAAAATAAAATGAGAAGTTAATGAAACTACACTAAATTAAGCTGCTACTTGATGGAGAGCTGTCATTTATTGCAATGATTTTTGGGTGTGGAGGAAGGGATAATGGTCAAATCAATTTTGTTGTCACCCAGAGTTGTGATTGTGATAACAGAAATGTCTGTTTCCCTCCCAATCTCCCTAGTTTCTGAGTGCAGCAGCTAAATTACCAGCTCCCAGGCAAGATAAAATAGAATAGCAAGAATTCAAAGATAAGTTTTTTGGATAGCATGAAAGTGTTATGTTTTATTTGGCTTATTTTATTTATTCAGGAAATCAGGTGGCAGCTTTATTTTTTACCATAATTTGCTAGTATAATGCAAATTGAATAATAAAAATGCAACACAATATGTACTAGAATAAATTACATGTAATAGATACTTGTACAATAAAATGAAATGCGTATCTAATATAAATATTTAAAGTAAAAATCATATATTTTATATATAATATAAACAAATGTTCTCAGTTATAAATATAATTTCATGAAGTCCAAGTATCATACATTTTCTGTTACTCCTGGAAAAAAATAGAAGAATTGTTTTTTCAAACTACTTCCTTGTCAATTAAAATACTTTCCTTCATGTAAGTACAACTTATAAGATACTGTCTTCATGAAGTCTTCCCCAAGTTCTTCAGCTTTTAGAAATTCTCTGTGACTCTATAGCCCTGATACATTTTAAAGCTCTCTAACCGTAACTGGTTTTCTTTATTTTTCAATCTATGTTTTCCCCACCATTCTAAAGATTTATTTTTTCGTGGCAGCAATACTAGAATATTAAAAATACAAATATATCCTATATATAAAAAATAAAACATGGCCTTAGGGACCATCCACTTCACAGGCAGTCCAGTGTTTGTTGTCTTTTTATAGTAATTGATGTGGTGATATCTCTGGCAAGGCTGAAGTCTGAGCTCTTCACCATGTTGTCCTTTGTCACCAGCACTTCCCTGGTGGCCAGGTCTTGGTGTATGCACTTCTTGGAGGCAAGGTACTCCATGCCTCAGGCTACCTGATAGGCACAGGATACCAGGTCCTTGAAGGAGAGTTGCTCTGCTGCATTGTGGCTGATATTGTAACAGTACTCCAGGTCAGGAGGCCTCTGGGCCTGCAGGTACTCCTGTATGTTGTCTTTGGAGGCATACTCCATGATAGTGTACAAAGGACCATCCTGTGTGCAGGACCCAGCAAGTTGATGGTGTCCTTGTGCTTTCCAATCATCTTCATCACCTCCATTTCTGAGATTAGGTTTGACAGGTCTTTCTCTGTTGCATCTGACTTCAACATCTTCACAGACACTTTAGTCAAATGGTTGGATTTGTCTTTGTCCAGCTCAATGGCCTCCTTCAACACCACCTGCCCAAAGAAGGCCTGTATTAGGGGTCCGCCTAAACTGCCTACAACCAGCCTGTCTCAAGGCAGTTATGAATCTAGATTATCCTCAAAAACATTAAACCACAAGCTAAAAATTATCTTCACTAGGTCTCTGTCACAGGTCTAATTTTCTTATCTTTCATCATTTATCTTTTTCCTAATTCTTATTTTCAGTATCGTTTATTTGGCTTCTAGGTGTTTTCCCTGTGTTCTGTGTGCTATTTCATAGGGAATAATTATCTTGTCATAAAATTATTTCTTGAGAATTCATTACATCTCTCAGTTAAAATGGGTTCTTTTATGGTATTGATTCATTTGGGTTTTCACAAAATGGGAAGAATTTTCAAAATGGTGTGTTCCTTAAGGTTCAGAGTATGTTTTAGCCTCATCTTTACTCTTTTTGAAATTCACTTTTCAAATTCTTGTCCCTCTTTTTATCTTTTTAAATTAAAATGTTTTATTTTTTTAAAATTTGAGTATAGTTGATATTCAGTGTTCCATTGGTTTCAGGTTTTCAATATCTCCATACATTATTCTATGATTACTACATATATAGCCACCATCTGTCACCATATAACACTATTATAATATCATTGACTATGTTTTCTCTACTGTCCCATATCTCATTTTAAAATCTTTGATTTTTATGTTTTATGTTATTCCAATTTTCGACCATCATTTTACTTGGTTACTTCAATAAAATATGCCTGATTACACACTCTTCACTTAATACCATTGGATTTATATTAGTCTTCTTCTTATTATTTTTAAATTAACATATAACGTATTATTAGCCCCATGGGTACATGTCTGTGAATCGCCAGGTTTACACACTTCACAGCACTCACCACAGCACATACCCTCCCCAGTGTTCATAACCCCACCACCCTCTCCCTACCCTCCCCACCCACCCCCCGGCAACTCTCAATTTGTTTTGTGAGATTAAGGGTCTCTTATGGTTTGTCTCCCTCCTGATCCCATCTTGTTTCATTTACTCTTTTCCTGTCCCCCAAAGCCCCCACATTGCACCTCCATTTCCTCATATCAGAGAGATCATATGATAGGATCTTTCTCTGATTGACTTATTTTGCTAAGCATAATACCCTCTAGTTCCATCCATGTCATCGTAAATGGCAAGATTTCGTTTCTTTTGATGGGTGCATAGTATTCCATTATATATATTATATATATATATATATATATAATATATATATACATAATCATTCATTTGTTGATGGACATCTAGATTCTTTCCATAGTTTGGCTATTGTGGACATTGCTGCTATAAACATTCGGTGCACGTGCCCCTTTGGATCATATAGTAGTCTTCTTTACCTCTATCAGAACCCTGGAAGCTTTATTTATTTATTTACTCGCATAAACAGATGATACAACACAATGTTTTTTGATGTTCAAATGTACCGCTTAAAACTATGTTAAGTGTTACCGCTTAACACTATGCTTACTGTTCTCTTTCACTGTCTGACTAAATCCTCATCATCACTTTGCCAATTAATCAGAAAGAACATTTGAAATCAGAGTTATCTCCATATCAGGGAATGAAGACTCCACCCTTCTGTTTGTGCAGGTAAAATAAATGTTGATATTGTCTGTCCTGCACATACCCCATCCTGTTCACTAGAATATTCACCATCAAAATATACACAAAATAAAAACCATACCTCACCACTCCTATAACCACCCAGCATGCTAAAATCACCATCATCTGTTCCCGAATTATTTACTTGATTGATAACCCCACTTCCATACATACTGCACTCCTTTCTCCCTGCAAATTTATTTTGGTACAGAAACTTAACCTAAAAATCAAGTCAGATGATTTTATTCTGCTGTTGAAAATCTTTTGGTATCTTCCCCTCTCATATTAAATAAAAACTGAAGGCATTTCAATGTACTAGAAGGTCATACATCAATACTTTCTTCCTCTCTCCACCACTATAAACTCCTCATTGGCCTCCTTGCTTTTCCTCAAAAGCAACAGACAAGCTGTTCACACAAAATCTATATACTTACTTGCTCTGCCTAGAGCAATCTTTTTCTCTAATATTTGTATAACACTCTCCTTCACTTCCTGGGTCTTTGTGCAAAGAACATCTCATAAATGAGATATAACCACCCAACACAAAATAAAATTAACTTTCATCCCAGCATTCTCCAATGGCTTTTACCTTTCCTGTATTTCTTTGTAACACTTATCACCATCAACCATCAATCATTATTCTATTACTGGTGTATTTTCTTATTTGAGACACAGAGAGAGAGAATTGGGAGGGGGCACAGAGGAAGAAGAAAACACCCCACTGCCTAGAAAGCCTGCTGGGAGTTACATCCCAGGACCCTGAGATCTTGACCCAAGCCAAAGGCAGTCACTCAATGGACTGAGCCACCAATGTGCCCCTCTATTATTGGTTTATTTTACTATTATATTTCAAAAGAATGTAAGCTCTTTGTGGTCAGGTATTTTATATGTCTTATTAATTGAAGTATTCTCAGAAAGGTAGCTGGCAGTTTGTAAGGGCTCACAAAACTGTATTTTGTTGTTATTATTGGGCTCCTTTATGGGCTTTACCTCTTACACTAGAAGTCTATCCATCAGATGTAAGCAATAAGAATAGATCCCTGCTGCCTGTTCAAATGAGTAAAGAGCCTGTATTAAGTGGATATTTTAAAAGCTAAATGAATGGCTTAATAGTTGTATATAGGGGAAAGGGAACATATTTTCCACAGTTTAGAAGTGGAGTTCTTTTATAGAGTTCTTGTATAAGCCTACACTATTGTACGATAATGGGCAGTTGTACATTACAATTATACAAACAATTTGGTAATTTATATCCTTTTTTTGTAATTCATGACTGGATCATTTAATTCCTTAGGAGCATTATAGCATTTCAACTTTTCATGTTCAATAAACTTATTGGGGTTGCTACCTTTTTTATTCAAATGGAGAAATAGTCATGCTTTAATCTAAATAAAGTGTTATTGATTGTGTTGTTTTCTAGGAATGAGTCACACACGCTAGTTCAAAAGTTTTGTTAAATTCCCAAGTCTGTCACCGATAAAAGCCTTTTGTAGATTAGTAACTTGATACAAAACAGAAAAGTTATGTAACACTCAATTGTTATACTATCTTTGTTTCCATCTTGCATTGTAATAACACCCATCTTAACTCTATTTAAGACAAATCATTGCCAGATGGCTTTCTGGCATTGATTGCATGATATGAAATCTAGTATAACTAAAAGTTTTTGGTTTTAGTAGCATATAAATCAATTTAGAAAAATATATGTATTTGAATATAAGATAAAGTTTTAAATTATTTGGCAATTATAAACTAAACTTTTTTTGTAAATTTTTATTTTCTAAAATCTCATTGAGCTCTTGTGCAAAAAGAAACAAGTTACAAAAAATTAATATTTATTTACCCCAATTCAAAATTATTAAGAATATAATCATAGAGGTTGAAGTATTTAAAATATTGAACCCCAAATATCTTATTAGGTAAATTCATGAATGCTGAGTATTCACTGTTAAAATATACTAATACTATTGATAGACTTATAGAAGCCTAATATCAAATATTTATTAAGTATTTATATCCATATCTTTTCATGGCTTGGTAATTCACTTCTCTAGCATTAAATAATATTCCATTGTTTGCATGTACTACACTTTATTTGACCTTTCACCTATGGAAGGATATCTTGGTTGCTTCCAACCTTTTGTCAGTTATGAATAAAACTATATAGACATTTTTGTGGGTATAGTTTTCATCTTCTTTGGATAAATACCAAGAATTGCTACTGCTGAATCATCTGGCAAGAATATGTTTAGTTTTGTAAGAAACTGCCAAGTTGTTTTCCATTCTTTATTCTCAATAGACATGAAAGAACATTTCTGTTGCTCCACATCCTCAACAACATTTAGTGTTCTGTTGTCAGTGTTCTGGATTCTGGGTATGTACTGGTGTCTCTTTTTTGTTTTAATTTGCATTTTCCTGATGATATATGATGTGAAGCATCTTTTTATATGCTTATTTGCCATCTGTAATATTTTCTTTTGTGAGGTATCTGCTAAGGTCTTTGGCTCATTTTTAATCAGGTTTTTCCCCCATTGTTGAGTTTTAAGGGGTCTTTCTGTATTTTTGATTAACAGTCCTTTGCCAGATGTGTATTTTGCAAATTTTTTCTCATAGTCTGTGCTTTGCCGTTGTGTTTCAGAGTAGACATTTTTAAATTCAGTGCTTGTGCTTTTGTAGCTAAAGTTATGGCCAAAACCAAGGTCATTTAAATTTTCTTCTATATTACCTTCTACATGTTTCATGTTTAGGTTTATAATCCAATCTGAGTTAATTTTTGAGAAGAGTGTATGATATCTGCTTGGATTTATTTTATTTTATTATTTTATTTTATTTTATATTTTTACCTTTAGCTTCACCATTACTCCAGAACCATTTGTTTAAAAGATTGTATTTTGCTCTCTTGTATTGCTTTTGCTTTTATAATTAATATAAAGTATAATTGACAATATATTCTGTTCCTTTAATCTAGTCTTTCTGTGGTATTACAATATCTTGCTTACAATTATCGTTATGGTAAACTTTTTTAAAAAAATTTTATTTATTTATTTGACAGAGAGAGAGATCACAAATAGGCAGAGAGACAGACAGAGGGAGAGATGAGGAGAAGCAGGCTCCCTGCTGAGCAGAGAGCCCAATGCGGGACTCGGTCCCAGGCCCCTGGGATCATGACCTGAGCGGAAGGCAGAGGCTTAACCCACTGAGCCACCCAGGCGCCCCATTGCTTTGGTAAACTTTAAAGTCAGTCCTCACACTTTGTTCTTCTTCAACATTATGTTGACTATTGTGAGTCTTTGCCTCTCCATATACACTTTAAAATAAGTTTGTTAATATTAAAAAAAAAGAACTTGCTGGAATGCATTAATTGTATAGATAAACTTGGAAAGCAGTGACCTCTTGAGCTTAGCAGGAGATAGACCATGGACATCAGTTGTCACAGTGGTGCCTCTGGCAGAACCTATTGCAAATCCCTAGGCAAAATGAGACCTCAAGGATCTGAGAGAATGTCTAAGAAGTACTTGATACATCACTTGGGTATGGTTTATTGAAGTGTCCACCTGTCTGAAAGCTGGGGAATCTAGCTAAGGAAGGGAAAATTAGTTATGATAAAACATATCAACAAACATTAATAAATTTTGTAAAACTAATTGTCATGGCTCATATACAATATGACCAACAGAGGGACTATCAGAAGGAAAGCATCAGTTATGTTTATTGTGAATTTTTTATTCAAAATAAAGCAATGTGAGGGGAAGATACAATGAGAAAATTACCATTTTTTAAGTGGTAAACTTCTTACAACATGGAATAGGTTTTATATTCTAAGAAGTATATTGAAAAGTAAAACATTAAAAAATAAAATTTTAATTAAAAATTATGTAATTTTAAAAAAGGTTAAAAATAGCAGAATCATTTTTCTTATAACTGGAAAATACATTGTATATATATCTATCAAAAATAACTTGTCATGGGGGTGCCTGGGTGACTCAGTGGGTTAAAGCCTCGGCCTTCGGCTCAGGTCATGATCCCAGGATCCTGGGATTGAGTCCCACATCGGTCTCTCAGCTCAGCAGGGAGCCTGCTTCCTCCCTTCTCTCTTCCTGACTCTGCCTACTTGTGATCTCTGTCAAATAAATAAATAAAATCTTTTATTAAAAAATAAAAAATAATAACTTGTCATGTCTGGAATCAGGAGCATATGGAAAAAAATAATATCTGAGGACAATACTTCTGCCATGTTTTGTGCCTTGTTAATATTTTAATCAGTCAGGCAACTTTTAGCTTTACTGAAATACCTGCTAAGATACCAGCAGTGCCTTTGGAGCCCTATGACTATAAAAATTAATTGCAAATATTCAAAATGTTTACTATGGTGTCACTATTTAGGGCCACCACCAAGTATGTTTCAAAAGTAAGCATAACTGTTACTCTTCCGTAAGGCAAAAGGGCATGTTTTCAGGAGTTCCATCTGCTGTACCAGGAGGTGAATCAGGTAATGATTTTTGTCTATAAAATAATTCACTTTTCAATCTAATATTCCTCATTCCACATTATAATAATAAAAACTAGGAGGAGACTAAAACAAACAAACAACTACAACTACAACAACTAGCTTTTCCTTCAGTGGAAAAGTAAATATAACCTTATGAGTAGCCTGAAATTTATTTTTAAATATTTTTAAGATAAACGTTTTTGTTAGAAAACCATATATTTTATATTACTAAGACATAACAGGCAAAGTTTTATTAACTTCTAAAAAGTCTAGTTACTTTTATTTATCTATTAACTCAACTCTTTATGAAGTAGAACATGATCACACCTATTGTATCTACCCAAGTTTGTATGCTTTGGTTATTTTATGTTTGCTATTTCCTTGCTTAATTTTTACAATATTTGATACATAATAGTATCTTTAAGTCCATCTATGGTTTAACAGAATTTGTTTGAACTTCATAAAAATGTACCATACTTTTTGCACTGTCCTTGTTTTACTTCTCTATTAACTTTCCAAGATTTATTCACTTTAGAGTGTGTAGCTATCATTTATTTTTATTCCTACATAATGCTATGTTTACAAATATGTATTTATCTTTACTTTTAAGAATATCTTAATTATATACCATTTCTCATCTCATGTAACACTCATGTTACTTCTGCACTTATCAGATATTATGTAACTGAAAACCACAACTCAGCAACAATATAACACCATTTTTCAAAATTAAATGGCTTACCAGAATTTTTTAATTCTATCCTTTATTTGTATTAGATGACCCTTTATTCTGTTATTTGACATTGTTCATATGGAGGAAAGCTTATAAGTTGATATTCCATAAATAGAAGGATTTATTATGATTGATTAATTATTTTCATTTAGAATGCATAGAATATGGTTGATTTAATATTTCTATCTTACTCTCTGCCTGGAACATAGTGCTATCTATGTAATAGCCACTAAAATATTACGTTAATTACCTACATTTTAAACTGCATATTAATAGGAATAACATACAGAACTCTTCTCAGATTGGGACACCTGGGTGGCTCAGTCAGTTAAACGCCTGAGCCTTTAGCTCAGGTCAGGATCTTAGGGTCCTGGGACTGAGTTCTGCAACAGATTCCCTGCTTAGCCGGAAATTTGCTTCTCCCTTACCCTGTTGCTCCCCCTGCTTGTGCTCTCTCTCACTCTCTCTCTTACAAATAAATAAAATTAAAAAAATAAATTCTTCTCATATAGCTAATATAGAATATCGTCTTTGTATTCATCAAAGGGAAAGTTCCATATGATAATGAAATTCAGACCACTTCAAATTCATTTTTTAACCAGTAAGAAAGTACTGAAAACAAGCCAAAAATGTCTTCAGTGAATTAAAGAAATAGATTGATTTTCAATATCTTAATGTTTGTAAAATAAATTGCAAGATTTTTATACTAGATATCAGGGTAAATATTCATTATACAAGGATATTCTAAAAATAAACCTGAGAAAAGTACTTGACATATATGATGACAAAAACGAGTGTGACAAAGTCAGTTTGGGTAAAACTTACAACAGCTACCACCTGAAACTTTTGTTCTATAATTTAATTATTTTAATTTACAAAAATACAAAAATAATATATCAGAGTAAGTATATTGATAGCTTTGAAGGTATGTTCTGGTTGTGCACTGTTTACTACTTAAAGGGAAACGAAATATTTGATGCTTATGGTGTGACTATATTAAAATTCAACAAGGAATAGAATAAAGACAAAAGATGACCCTTACTTATCCTAAAGATAGACAATGGTATATATGTGCTAGTTGGAGAGAGAATCCAGTCAGTAGATAGAGGATGTGGTAGTGGAAAAAAAAAAAAGACACAACGTTTTGGTTGAAACTTTAGCACTATATTTAACAAAGTGAAATTGTGTGTTAATAGCCTTGAATAAAATCCAAAAAATATTTTCAATTCATTGAAGATTATTTAGGAAAAACTTGAAAAATACAACTTGATAAGGATTCCAATAAAAGATTCATTAGCAATACAAGTTTCAGAATTTTCAGTATATTTTCCCTAAAAAGCCATTTGATTTAAATTAAAAAGAATTCTATTTACCTGCCACTTAAATAAGAGGAAATTATTGAGTTTTGTAATAAGTCAATAGAATAAATTTACATATCTTTTGAAAAAAGACATGCACACTAATTTAAAAATAATAGTGCTTAATCTGTTCAGCAAACATTTGTAAAATTCCTTGCTGACAGCTAGCTCTGGAGTTCTGCTAGGTGAGTAAGGCCATGTATGTTACTGCTCAGAGTACTGACGCAAAGCAATTGTCCCCTTCACTTCCAATTTTTGCTGTTGATATGTCATGCTATGTTGTTTAGAGATCCATAGATGGCCCTACATGAAGGCCTTCTTTTGTGTGTATATGGGTGACTGTTACTTAACTTTCAAATAAGATGGCTCCTGATTTACAATGATTCAACTTATGATATATTTTGCAATAATGTGAAAGTGAAAGTGATTCAGTAGAAACTGTACTTTGAATTTTGAATTTGGGTCTTTCTATGGGCCAGTGACATGTGGTATGGTGCCGTCTTGTGATGCTGGGCAGGGGCAGTGAGCCACAGCTCCCAGTCAGCTAGAAGATGACAGGGGTGAACACCTGATATACTTAGATCCATTCTATATATAACCATTCTTCTTTTTTTAGTGTAATATTTAATAAATTGCATGTGATATTTGATACTTTGTTATAAAATAGGCTTTGCTTAAGATGATTTTGCCCAAATGCAGGCAAATGTAAGTGTTCTGAGTATGTTTAAATAAGGTTAAGGTAAGCTATGATATTTGATAGTATAGGGGTATTAAATGCATTTTCAATTTTTTATGTGTTTCTCTGTACATAGCCCCCTTGTAAGCTGAGGAACATCTCTATATGAATATGTAGCCTTGGTATGGCTTACATAATATTGGCATGAAACATCTAGAACAGTACGTGTGCCATATAATAGTCTACAACATCAAACAAGTTTCTTGAAAACTTGTGCCAAAGGGGTTATATCTTTAAGGATTCTTATTTCAGAAGGGTTCTCTCAAACGTAAGATTTTTCAGAAGTTAAGTGAAAATCTGACCAAGCTAAACATTTTTCCATTTTCCTCAGTGAGCAAAGAGAGCTAAAATCTATCTGCCATTTTCAACACTGTACTCAACGATTGTAATTCTAATTTAAGAACAGATTATTTATATCAAAACCACATGTTGGCCTAATCGTATACAATAATCATAAATCTCACTCAGAGCCTTGGATACTTTTATTTGTTGAGTCTATATGGTACTACAGACATTCATCTTTTTTGACCTCATAGCTTCATGTATGTCTATACTTTTGAAAACATATGCATCATAATTCCATTGTAAAATGTCTGGGTTATAAAATGTGCTATGCTATCAAAATGGTAATAAGAACATACAAATGACCTGATGTAATGAACTGGACCAGATTGCCGGATATCACATTTCATACCAGAAAGATTCAGTGGTAAGTTTTAAAATGGCCAGCTATACTTCGACTGAATTATAACTCATTTAACTTCTTTCTTTGTGTACAGTATTATACATTAGTCAGTGTTATAGTAAATAAGTACTTTGGACAGATGTAAATATGCTGTAATAAAAAATGTTTTTCTTCTTTCTTTTAGTCCTTTTAGCTTGTAAAACTAGCCACAAATACCATGACTCCCCCAAAATAATTTGCAATACAAATTTATCTCTAAATGAATTTATTGCACAGAAAAATATATATATATATACACATTTACATTAGACATGTTCAAAAATAGTTACACAACAGCAGGGCCCTAAATGTAAGCAGTATAGTTGTTTTGTTTTTTTCTTTAAAAAAAAGAGTTTATGTGAAATATTGGAATTTTAATTCCACGCCTAGAATTTCAAGACAGTTAACTACACTTACGGTGTCAACAGCCTCTTGTTGGCAGTATGATTTTATTGGCTCCATGGAATAACAGCAAGAATTTACTATTGCTTCTTTCTTTTATGACACACACAGAAAAAAAAAATTGACACATTTACTCAAGACCAACCAGAATCATTTTAACCTATCAAAGTTGATGGGAGGCCTTCACTGCCAAAGTCACTGCTGGGTTTTCACAATTCATTGCAGACAATCTGCTACTCCCATTATGATAAAGGAGAGAAGAGTCAAAGTCAGGGAAGAAAGCTAGATTAATACTTGTAATTATCATTGAATTATTTAGCCTGCTATAGAATTATTACTATTGGTGTCATTTGATAATTTTCTCTCATTTTATTAAACACAACTGTGAGTAATTACCCTACCTAATATTTCTCTGTATTGGCTGACTAGCTAGCAAACATTCATGAAAATATCCATTAGCCACACTTATAAAATGCTGCATTATGATGCTGTTGAATCAGAACATACCACTACCTGATCCTGTAGCTCTTTGAGGATTTGCAAATCAACTAATTAGAAGTTTCTTGGATTCTTCCCATACAATTAGAAAATTTATATTAGAGTCCATGAACATTATTAGTTTTACCATTTTAAACCAGCAATCACACTTTGATTTTTACAACAAAAGCAGGAATATAAACACACACATTTGGATCAGTTTTCTGTTAGTCTGTCCGGACTTCAAAATCCTATTCCTCAAGATAATGCACACCAAAGTTCTGGATTAAACAAGAAATTAGATGGCACCTGAACACTTGGTTTAATATTCTCAAAAGGACTATGCAACTTATTTCTTACATTATGACATTGTTTTACAAAGATCCACACTTTTATAATGTTAATATTTTTAATAATTAATAAAGTCAATTAATCATGATTAAAAATCAAACATAAAAATTTCTACTTTTTGCTTTTGCCCCCTCCATTTGGAACTTATTTATAGCCTGATAATTCAAAGGTCCCTATGTTTATGAAAATCTGGACAGAAATAGCTCTAAGATCCCATTCAGAACTTGATATTAATCTAAGTCTTTTGGCTCCATTTATCCTGAGAGCAAAGAGTAGGACAAAGGATTTGAGTACTGTTAGTTTATCTGGGAGATTATCCAAGGTAGAAAAGAATGGGAAAGTGAGACAGTGAAGAAGCAACTTTGTCAAAAAGGTATATTGTTGATATAATTGTTGTGGATAGAAAATGAAGGGTTGCTTTTACTGAAAGTTCCTGAGAAACTTCTTTAAATTGTCCTCATAAAGACCTGAAAACTGGCAATTTTATCTATGGTTCTTATTTCCACTTCACTGAGAGCTGTCCTCAGAGGACATTAACTCTCCTACACATTTGGGTTGTGTTGGAGACATTATAAAATGAGAGATAGAACATGAGATGCTATCAGTGTTAAGTAACTGTGATTTCCCATGGAACTATCCACTACAGGTGTGGCTATAATCAGGTGTTGGGCCTTGATATCAGAGGTACTTGAGGCAGTATCATTTTAGGTTAATCACTATATCCTAAATTTCCTAAAACTTCAACTGATGAAACTTTGATTATAAGTCTATAAATATAACAATAAATCTACTGTATTCAAATTATTTTCATAGAAATTCACAGATAAAGCATCAATTGATTAATATTTAAATGTTACAAAATACTGAACTGAAAGAATTTGGTCATATAACAACGTGTAAGAAGTAGAACTAAGGTTAGAACTCAGGATGCATTTGAGACTCAGTTAAGAAATTGAATGGAGGGACGCCTGGGTGGCTCAGTGGGTTAAGCTGCTGTCTTCTGCTAAGGTCATGATCCCAGGGTCCTGGGATCAAGCCCCAAATTGGGTTCTCTGCTCATCAGGGAGCCTGCTTCCTCCTCTCTCTCTGCCTGCCTCTCTGCCTGCTTGTCATCTCTCTCTGTCAAATAAATAAAAAAAATCTTTAAAAAAAAGAAATTGAATGGATGTCTGACTATCTTATAGGTTTGCTAAAAATCAGTGATTTTGTGTTCACGTGTGGCTATGCAGGAATTTTTAACTTTCTCTAAGAAGTTATAAGATTTGATTATATAATGGCAGTAAAGGATGGGGAAAAGCAAAGTACAAACCCCATAAAGACAAAGACACAGAGTATGAGAAAAGAGTAATAGATAAGAAGAATCAATGCATTTGAGGAAAATGGGAATTGAAATACACAATGATTGTTGATTTTTTTAGGTGGAGAAAACAAAACTAGCTTGCAAGAAGGAAATAACAGAAGACATGTTGTGATGTGATACAGAATCCTGGAAAAGGCAGTAACGTGGAATAAAGGAGTAGGGAGAGCATCTCAGGTAATTTGGATAGCAAGGAGTTAGGAGATAATTGCCTGATAAATTTTATATGGCCCACTTAAATGCACAGATTTCTCTTCTTTAATTTATATGGAGAACAGGGTGTCCTTTCTCTTCCCTTTCAGAGCACCAGAGGTGTACTCTTTCAGACTGAAAACATGAAAAGCTCAGGACTCTGTTGCTTAAGCAAGCTGAGAGAACAGATTTCAATTAAGATTTACATTTTGCTGTATGTAGTAGACTGTCAAAAGTGGTTTAAACATATTTTTTCATTTAACAAGAAGACTACAGAGAGTGTTTTCTGGTGTTGGTTCAGAGTCTTAAGAAAGTCCAGTGAACTATCTTAGAGTTTTTCATGGCTTTTTATTCACGGGTGCAAAAAATGCTGTTGGAGTTCTCACTATTAAGCCCACATTTCTGGCAGAAAGATAGAGGTAAAAGAGAATGATATCTTGTAAGACTGATACTTTGTCATATGGTTACAATTTAACTAGAAAAGAGACAATAAAATATTTGATGTTGTTTTAAGTTTCCTTGTTGTCAATCCCTCAGTGCTTTCTGATATTAAAGGAAAAAGTAGTTGGATATTGACCTGGCAACTATCAACACCCGTCAGTCTCTCTTGGATAACCAATATCTCTATAATCTCTTCTTCCCAGTAAAAAAAATATATATTCATAACCCACACTGTGCCATCTCAAGTTACTGCACCAAGATAAAATTACAATGATTTTCAGTCATTCCAAATGGACAGAATATCCTTCCTTATGATATCATGTCTTATAAGATAGATAATTGGCTTGCTACAAATATACCCAGATGTGACTGTGGAAGAGACAGGAAAAAAATAATAATATTTATACATTCCTTGGGCTGACCCTGTTTACACAGATGATTTCTATTAGAAAAGGTTGGTTTGGGACATTGGAATGAATTTACTTAATGGGTCTGTATGTAATTGGGTTGGAGGAAATTTTTAATTTCTACAAAAATTATTAGAATTCTATCGTATTCTCTTTTGTTAATTTTCACATTTTAACAAAGCCAACGTTTTTGACTAGCAGACAAGATCTTAAATCCTAACAAAACTCAATTTTTTTCTTTTTTTTTTTTAAGTTTGAGAGCCTCATGTTCTCTCATGCTGCTTTAAATACAACTCAAAAAAAAGGAGCTAAAGGAGACAGTAACACCAGACTTTTTATTTTATTTATTTTATTTTTAATTTAAAAAAAAAGCCTCTTTGCCTGGGCATCCCATCTGTGAAAGCACAGCATTCCTTGGGAAATCAGAGTCGGGTCTGTGGGATGCGTCTATTGTTTGCCTGAGCTAGTCCCCACAGCATGGTGTAATAAACCCGCATGGAGCAAAATCGTCTTTTCCCAGCATCCCCTCTGCCTGAGAGAGAAGCGTGGTTGCGGCTGTGGGAAGAGCCTCAAGGAAAGGGACACGTCTGTCACTGCACTCCCCTGGAGCATGTCTGAGGAAGGTGCAGCACGCTTCCCAGGGGAAATGAAGGAGTCGTTGGCCTTGTTGTCGGAAACGGTCGCAAGCAGGAGAGCCGGCCCTGTCAGCAACAGCAGGTCGGTGGTAGGCAAGTGTCATCCACTCTCTGTGCGGAGAGATGGAAACCTGGCTGAGAAGGAGACACGAGGGTACAACTAGGGCAGGGACGCTTTCTCCACTCTGAGGAAGGAGTCTGGGCAGAAGGCATGCCTGTCCTGGGCCCCTGGGCCCAAGGGGACAGCAGCTCCTTGGCCACCTGTCCCAGGTGCAGACATGTGCTTGCCACCAGGCGCCTGCCCTGAACTCGCAGAAGTAGCTCCCTGAAAGAACAGGCAGTCAGATGCCGTCTTCCTCCAAGATGTGAAAGCGTTCGCAGATGCACGGGGTGTCCGGGGAAGGAGTGGGGACATTCCCTCACTGCTCTCCATCCCAGTGCATGGGCGGTGTGAAAGATCCTGTTGCCTCTCCTCTCCTGTGGGGAAGGCACTGGCCTAGTCCCCGAGGCTGCCTGAGCGCCAGAGAAAAAGGCCTAGCGTTGCCTACACCGGGAGATGGTAGTGTGCATAGAGTGCCATCCTAGGCCACGCATGCTACTGCAGGATTGTGACTGTATCTCTTTATTTCGGCTTGGCACAGTGAACCCAGGACACAAACATGGACCCCGGGAAGCAAGGCCCAAAGGCACCAGCTCTCCTGCAGCTCTTCATCCCTGATGCGACAGAGCGAACGCCCAAAGCCTTGCTGAGGATCAGCAGCGAAGTGCAGTTCACAGCAAGCTGAAAACCTCTGCGATAGCATAGCAGTCGCTGGGAAATCAGAGTCGTTTCTCTGGGCTGCTCTTGGTGGTTGCCTTAGCCTAGTATTCGCAGCACGTTGGGAGAAACCCGCATAGAGCGAAAGACTCTTTGCCCGGGCATCCCCTCTGGGAAAGCACAGCATTCTTTGGGAAATCAGAGTCGGGTCTGTGGGATGCTGCTGCTGCTTGCCTGAGCTAGTCTCCACAGCACGGTGTAATAAACCCGCATGGAGCGAAATCCTCTTTGCCTCGGCATCCCCTCTGCATGAGAGAGAAGCGTTGTTGCAACTCTGGAAAGAGCCTTAAGGAAAGGGACACGTCTGTCACTGCGATCTCCAGGAGCATGTCTGGGGAAGATGCAGCACGCTGCCCCGGGGAAGAGAAGGAGCCATTGGCCTTGTTGTTCAAAACTGTCGTGAAGTAGGAGAGCCGGACCTGTCAGGAACAGCGGGTTGGTGGTAAGACAAATGTCACCCACTCTCTGTGTGGAGAGACGGAAGCCTGGTTGCGAAGGAACACGAGGGGACTAGGGCATGGGCGCGTGCTCCACTCTGAGGAAGGAGTCTGAGCAAAAGACATGACTGTCCTGGGCCCCTGGGCCCAAGGGGACAGCAGCTCCTTGGCCACTTGTGCCTGGTGCAGACATGTGCTTGCCACCAGGCGCCTACACTGAACTCACGGAAGTAGCTCCCTGAAAGAACAGGCAGTCAGATGCCATCTTCCTCCAGGAGGTGGAAGCTTTCGCGGAGGCACGGAGTGTCCGTGGAAGGAGTGGGGACAGTCCGTCACTGCTCCTCAACCTAGTGCACGGGCGGTGTGCCGATATCCTGTCGGCTCTCCTCTCCTGTGGAGAAAGCACTGGCCTAGTCCTCGATTCCGCCTGAGCACAGCATTCTTTGGGAAATCAGAGTCGGGTCTGTGGGATGCTGCTGCTGCTTGCCTGAATTAGTCTCCACAGCACGGTGTAATAGACCCGCACATAGCGAAATCCTCTTTGCCCCGGCATCCGCTTTGCCTGAGATAGATGTTTGGTTGCGCCTTTGCAAAGAGCCTTAAGGAAAGGGACACGTCTGTCACTGCGTTCCCCAGGAACATGTTTAGGGAAGGTGCAGCACGCTGCCCCGGGACAAGAGAAGGAGCCGTTGGTGTTATTGTCCGGAAACGGTCTCGGTGCAGGAGAGCCGGCCCTGTCAGGAACAGTGGGCCGGTGGCAAGACAAGTGTCACCCGCTCCCTGTGCAGAGAGACGGAAGCCTGGCTGCTAAGGAGACACGAGAGGACGACTAGGGCAGAGGCGCGTGCTCCACTCTGAGGAAGGAGTCTGAACAGAAGGCAGGCCAGTCCTGTGCCTCTGGGCCCAAGGGGACAGAAGCTTATGGGCCACCTGTCCATAGGGCAGACGTGGGCTTGCCACCAGGCGCCTGGCCCTGAACTCGCAGAAACAGCTCCAGGAGGAATGGGCAGTTAGATGCCGTCCTCCTCCAGGATGTGGAAATGTTCGTGGAGGCACTGGGTGTCCCCGGAAGGAGTGGGGACAGTCCCCCACAGCTCCCCATCCCAGTGCATGGGCGGTGTACAGGGATCCTGTCGCCTCTCCTCTCCTGTGGGGAAGGCACTGGCCTAGTCCCCGAGTTCGCCTTAGCGCCAGAGCAAAATGCCAAGCCACGCCTATGCCAGGAGATGGTAGTGGGCATAGAGTGCCAACCTAGGCCATGCACGCTGCTGCAGTGTGGAGGCTGTGTCTGCTTATTTCGCCTTGGCAGTTTGAACCCAGGACGCGAAAATGGAGCCCGGGAAAGCAAAGCCAAAGAGAAACCAGCTCTCCCGCAACTCTTCTTTCCTGATGCAACAGAGTGAACGCCCAAAGTCATGCTGAGGAAGCAGTGACGAAGTGCTGTTGGTTCCAAGCCCAAAGCCTCTGTGAAAGCACAGCATTTGCTGAGAAATCAGAGTCAGTTCTGCTGGCTGCTGTTGCTGCTTGCCTTAGCCTAGTATTCACAGCAAGGTGGGAGAAGCCCCCATACAGAGAAAGCCTCTTTGCCCGGGCATCCCCTCTGGGAAAGCATAGCATTCTTTGGGAAATCAGTGTTGGGTCTGTGGGATGCTGCTGCTGCTTGCCTGAGCTAGTCTCCACAGCATGGTGTAATAAACACGCATGGAGCGTAATCCTCTTTGCCTGGGCATCCCCTCTGCCCGAGAGAGAAGCGTGGTTGAGCCTGTGGAAAGAACCTTAAGGAAAGGGACAGGACTGTCACTTCACTCCCCAGGAGCAAGTCTGGGGAAGGTGCAGCACACTGCCCCGGGAGAAGAGGAAGAGCCATTGGCCTTGCTGTTGGGACACAGTCGTGAAGCAGGAGAGCCTGCCATGGCAGGAACTGCCGGCGGGTAGCAAGAAAAGTGTCACCACAGTCTATGATGATACTTTTGAGTCAAGGCTCATCTACTCTACAGGTGAGACTACAGTGTAAAATTTTTAAAGGCAACATGTTTAAAGGCAACATCATGAAAGAATGTTTGGTGGATTGCTTTGGTTTTCTATTCATGGTATCAGATGAGTTTAAGGGAGCATAATCCAATAAAAAATTTAAAATTAATTTAAAAAATAAGAAAAAAAACATTTTAATATCTTTGCTTTTGGGGTTCCTGCAAATGAAACTACAAGAAAGGGATGAGAACATTTTTTTTCTGTTCGTTTTTCTTCAATTTGGACCTCCTCCTTAGGTCTCTGATCAAAGAATGCTTACACAGACTCTGTAGTGTAGAAAGGATAAAATATCATATTACAAAATATTCTATTCCTATCCTTTTGTATACCCAAAACAATAAGCTAATATATGTGCTGCGAAAGGAGCACACCAGAGCAATAAGTTAAATGAAGATTGTACTGGGAAGATAAAACTATTATTCCATAAAATGAGTGGTTTTTGAATGGGACATGAAGGGAGGACTTGTGAGTTAGGAAAAAAATATATATATATAAAGACTTAATGAAGGTTAATTAAAGCATAACAACTATGCTGTATTACTGAAATATATTAAAATGATGATATGGAAATACATTCATTGCCTATTACTTAATATCTCACAGAGTAACATCAAATCACCTATTAATCCTTTCTACTAACAGCTGTTCCTCTTTGTTTCACTTTACATAACATGGGATGGATTGACATTTGTAGAAATAAGGGGGAAACATGGAAGAAAGTGAACAATTAGAAAGGATCAAAATACAGTAATAAACCAGGTAAATAACCAGTGAATATTTACTATAATGTAAATATATGCTGTTTCAATGCATGCACATTTATAAACTGAGAATTTTCAGGAGTGACAGCCAATGTAGAACATCTAGATGGTGTTATAGAAAATTCCATAAAACCCTTTGCATTAGTTTAACAGCCTGGTATAATATTTAGAAACCAGACTGTGTAATTTCTTTGAGCAGTTAAGCATAGAAAAACATAGCTGAAATAATGATAAACACTTAACATTTACTTAACTTTTTGTTTATTTTTATCCTTTAGTGCCCATATTGTGTTCATAATGTCCTAAGTATTTGTGGTTGTTAGAGCAAACTAAATTTGAAAATTTCCATGGGGAGGGGAAATGGTATCTGTTTGTAAAACAAAACAAAACAAAACAAAAACACAGGGCACCTTTCCTATGGTTGTGAGCTGCCCTTCCCTTACTGCTCAATGCATTTTCATTAACACCCACCTCACAGCCCATAGGCAGCCATCTGTGTTCCCATCTTTAAGAGATTTTATCCTACAAGTCTTTCCCCATGACACTGTTGCCTATTACATAAATCAAACAGACATTCAACCTCTTGGAATGGAATCAGAAACCCACAAAGCTGACTGCTGTCAGGACTCATAAGGAAGGCAATTAATAAATTTATTATTTAGGAGAGGAGTTGTTTGCTTTCTAAAAATCCATGCAAAATTGGAATGTTATCCTGAGTGTATATCAAACTAACGAAGCTAAAAGTGTCTTTTTATCTCAGGTTCACCCATTTGACAATCATTATATTTTCTCCTTTATCTCTGGTTTGGTCAGCTATGTCAAACACTTAATTCATTCAGTCAATCAACAAAGACCTATTTAGTACTAAATTTTTGTGGGTGGGATGAATAAGACAAATATCTGCCACAATGGAGCATATGATCTAGACTTTAAAATTCATATTTGAATTACTTACATACCACCACATACATGAATTACATACTTACCACCACAAATGTAAACAACACTTATAAAATTGAAAAAGAAATAGATGATAATGATGTTAAGGAGAAGACCTTAATATTAAAAGCAATAAAATTGATATGTCTATAAGTAGAAATAAAAAATGGTCATATATTAACTAAAGTAAAATTTAGGGGTTCCTGGGTGACTCAATCAGTTAAGCAGCTGCTTTGGCTCAGGTCATGTTCCCAGGGTCCTGGGATTAAGACCTGCATTGGGCTCACTGCTGGGTAATAAGCCTGCCTCTCAATCTTCCTCTACCTACCACTCTGCCAACTTGAGCTCTCTCTCTCTCCCTCTGTCAAATAATCAAAATCTTAAAAAAAAGATAAATATGAAGTAACACTGAAGGTTTGGGGATGGTGATGTCATCAAGATGGCAACATGGATGCATGGATGGCTCCTTATTTATTGCTAAAGGTAAATGTATAGTCAAAACCAGATTCTCCAATATTGTAATGGTGATATATAAATCATTTATTGTCTAGTATAAAAGTTAAAAAACAAGTTTATTAAAAATAACTATAACTGAAATCATTTGTTATTAAAAGTACAATATAAAAATGATCTCAAATGTAAAAACATCAATAACCTGTTGTTATAGAAGTATAAATGTTCTGTACACTATTGAAGTTCAGTTGTTTTCAACATAAAATGGAATGTTATAACTAACGTATTTTATATAAGCTTAATGCTAAATAAAAAAAAATATGTAGTCGATACACAAAAGATTTTGATAAAGAAGTTAAAACGCACTGCCACAAAAAGTCATTAGATTACAAACAAAGAGAACAATACAGGAAATAAAGAGCAGAGCATCTACAAAAGAGCAAACAATTAACAGAGAAACAAAACAGATAAACACTGGAGAAAGAAAAAAATTAAAAAAAAAGGGAGGGGAAGGCAAGCTATAATACACTTAACTATAAGTAACAAACTGATTGTTTCTGGAGGGGAGATGGGCAGGGGAATGGGCTAAGTCAGTAATAATTATTAAGAGGTCACTTGTGATGAGCATTGAATGTTATATGTAAATGGTGAATTACTAAATTCTACTCCTGTAACTAATATTACACTACATATTAACTAACATTTAAATAAATCATGAAATATAAAAAGAATGAAAGGCAATAGTTAAGTCCTTACCTATCAATAATTACTTTAACTGTAAGTGACTGGAATCATCCAGTTGGAACACATAGAAAGGCTAGAATAGATTAAAAAAACAAACAGAAAACACAAGATCCAACAATATGTTGCATATAAAAGAATCACTTTAGCTTTAAGGACACACATGGGCAGAGAGTAAAGGGATGGAAAAAGATATTCCAAGCTAATGATAACAAAAGAAAACAAGGGTAGCAATAACTATAACAGACAAAATAGGGTTTATATAAGCTAAAAATCACCACAGTCATTATACAATAAGAAAAGTGTCATCATTTCATCAATACAGTAATTGTAAATATCATGTACCTAATATTTAGCCACATAAATATATAAAACAAATACTAACAAAACAAAAAGGAGAAATAAATAGCAATACAATAGTATCTGGGGACAATAATACCCCACTCTTACATATGGGTAGATCATCCTGACAGAAAATCAATAAGAAAATAGTGAATTTAAACACTATGCCTGGACAAATGGGTGGCTCAGTCAGTTAAGCCTTTGCCTTTAGCTCAGGTCGTGATCCCAGGGTCCTGAGATAGAGTCCCACATTGGGCTCCCTGCTCAGGAGGGGGTCTTCTCACTCTGTCTCTGCCCTTATCCCTTGCTCATTCTCTCTTCCCTGCTCTCTCTCAAACAAACAAACAAACAAACAAACAAAACAAAACAAACAAAGAAGAACTATGTCAAATGAACCCAACATATTTAAAGGATATTCCATCCAATAGTATCATAATAAATATTCTTCTCAAACACACGTGGAAAATTTTCTAGGATAGATAACATTTTAAACCGCAAAACAAGAGTCCCCCCAAAATCAATAATATAGAAAGCATATCGAGTATATTTCCAGCCAAAATAATATGAAACTAGAAATCAATACAGAAGGAAATTTGGAAAATTTACAAATACACATACACATTTTTAAACAAACAAAAAATCAAAAAAAGAAGACAAAGTGGGAATAAAAATACATCGTGAGGAAAATAAAAATATATATATACCAAGAAATTATGAGAAGCAGCAAAGCAGTTATAAAAGGAAATTTTATAGCTATAAATATATATTAAAAAATATTTCAAATAAAGAACTTAATATAACAGCTCAAAAAAACAACAAAAAGACCAAAGTAAACTTAAAAGTAGCGAAAGGAAGGAAAAAAATAAAAATTAGGGAAGAAATAAATGGAATAGAGAATGAAAAAACTAGAAAGTTTTTTTTAAATGGTAAATAAAATTAGACTTGGTAATAATAAATTAAAAAAAGACAGCTACACTAACTCAGAAAAAAGAGAGAAGACTCAATAAAATCAGAAATGGAAAAGGAGACATTATAACAGATACCACAGAAATATAAAAGATAAAAGACAGTTAAATGCCAGCAAATCAAAAGCCTAGAGGAAATGGACAAATTCCTAGGCACATACAACCAATCAAGACTGAATCATGAGGACATAAAAAATGTGAACAGACCAATAAGGGGTAAGGAGATTGAATCCGTAATAAAAACCTTCTAACAAATAAAAGTCCAGAATCAGATGATTTCCACAGTGAATTCTACCAAACATTTTAAGAAGAACTAATACAAACACTTTTAAAACCCTTCCCCAAAAGTTGAAGAGGTTGAAATACTCCGAGGCACATTTTACAAAGCCAGCATTATCTTGATATCAAAACCAGACAGAAGCACTACAAAAAAAAAAAATCAGCAACAAAAAGAACTACTGGATAATATACCTGATAAATAAAAATGTAAAAATTCGCTATAAAATGCTAAAAACTGAATTCACCAGTACATATCAGTAAATGTGATGCATTATATTAATAGAATGATCAATAAAAACTCATATGATCAACTCAATATATGCAGAAAAGAAATTTGACAAAATTCAACACCCTGGCATAAGAAAAATACTCACCAAACTGGGTACAGAAAGAATACACATCAACACAATAAAAACCACATATTCCGTGGAAGGATTCAAGATGGCGGAGAAGTAGCAGGCTGATACGACATCAGGGAGCAGGAGATCAGCTAGATAGCTTATCTAAGCATTGCAAACACCTACAATCCAATGGGAGATCAAAGAGAAGGAGAGCAACAATTCTAGAAACAGAAAATTGATCACTTTCTGAAAGGTAGAACCGGCAGAAAAGTAAATCCAAGGAACGGGAAAGTAGACCGCAGGGGGAGGGGCCAGCTCCCGACAAGTGGTGGAGCCACGGAGCAGAAAATCAGGACTTTTTAAAAGTTTGATCCAATGAGGGATATCACCCCAGAGGCTAAACCAGAGTGAAGCCCAAGTGGGGTCAGCATAGCGCCAGGTCCCTCAGGGTCACAGAAGGACCAGGGGTATCTGAGTATCACAGAACCCACAGGTATTAGAGTGGGGAAGCCGGCTACAGAGACAAAGCTGAGGAGTGAGCTCTCAACCCAGGGTTACTTTGAACCAGGCATAGGCAAGGTGAGCTTGGAGCATGGCCAAGGGCCAGGGAGATGGGAGTAATTGAGCTCTTTTCTCCAAGCACGGCCAGAGGCCACGGAGATGAGAATGACCAAGGACTTTTCTCCAAGTGTGAGTGACAGAGCACTTTTCTCCAAGCATGGGCAGAGGCAGGGAAGATTTGAGTGATGAAGCACTTTTCTCTGAGGGTGCACTGAGGAGCGGGGCCCTGAGCTCTCCACTCCTCTGGTCCAGATTGTGAGACCGCCGTTATCATTCCATCATCCAGAACTCTACGGAAAGCCTTCGGGGAACAAAAGTGCCCGGATTTCTTAGCCCTACCGTAGGTAAGGGCAGGACAAATCCATCTCGGGCAAAGACACTTGAGAATCAATACAAAAGGCCCCCTCCCCAGAAGACAAACAAGAAACCCAGCCAAGATCAACTTCACTTACTAAAGAGAACAGTGGAATTCCAGAGGAGGAGAAAGCAAAACAAGGAATTCATGGCTTTCTCCCAATTATTCTTTAGTCTTGCAGTTATATATTTTTTCTTTTTTCTTCTGCTAATTGTTTTAACTTTTACCCATTCCTCTCTTAATGATTTTTTAACGAGTTTATTTTTAAAATACCTTACAAAAAATAATAATCTATTTTGAACCTTCATTATTATAGTCATATTTTATCCTCCATTGTATCTAACTATATATATTTTTTACACATAGGGTTTTTTCTTCTAAAAAATTTGGGGTATAACTTCTCCAAATAGATCAAAATATATCCTAAATCTAGCTCCAAGATTGTTCTAGTGTCCAGCCTGAGCAAATTCTCTCCAGTTTATTTTTCTTTATTGTCCCAACCAACTTGCTCTATCAACTTATTTTTTAGAAGTTAATTTTTTTTCCTCATTTTTATGGGTTTATTACATCCCTTCATTGTGTCTACCCTTATATGTTTTTCATCCTTTAAAATCTTGGGAGGTAGTTTCTTCTAAGAGACCAAAATACTCCCAAAATTAAGTGAGTGACCCTGTTCTAGTCACAAGTCCAGTAGATACATAATTTTCTTCTTTTTTAATATTTTTTCCTTGTTTTCTTTTTTTTAAACCTTTTTTTCCCCTTGAACTTCTTTTTTATCCCCTTTCGTTCTCCCACAACTTGGGGTCTCTTCTGATTTGGTTAAAGCACATTTTCCTGGGGGTCTTTACCACCCTTTTAGCATTTTATTTGCTCCTTTATATATTCTTATCTGCTCAAAATGACAAGGTGGAAAAACTCAACACAAGAAATAGAACAAGAGGCAGTACCAAAGGCTAGGGACCTAATCAAAACAGACATTGGTAATATGACAGAACTAGAGTTCAAAATGAAAACTCTCAAGGTTCTCTCTGGGCTCGAAAAAGGCATGGACGATATTAGAGAAACCCTCTCCATAGATAAAATCCTTTATGGAGAAATAAAAGAACGAAAATCTAACCAAGTTGAAATCAAAAGAGCTATTATTGAGGTGCAATAAAAAATGGAAGTTTTTACTGCTAGAATAAATAAGGCAAAAGAATTAGTGATACAGAAGACCAAATGATGGAGAATAAAGAAGCTGAGCAAAAGAGAGACGAACAAATACTAGACCACGAGGAGAGAATTTGAGAGATAAGTGAAACCATAAAATGACACAACATTAGAATAATTGGGATCCCAGAAGCAGAAGAAAGAGAGAGGGGAGCAGAAGGTATATTGGAGAGAATTTTTGTAGAGAATTTCCCTAATATGGCAAAGGGAACAAACATCAAAATCCAGGAGATGCAAAGAATGACCCTCAAAATCAATAAAAATAGGTCCACACCCCGTAACCTGATAGTAAAATTTACAACGGTTAACGACAAAGAGAAAATCCTGAAAGCAGCCTGGGAGAAGAAGTCTGTATTGTACAACAGTAAAAACATTTGATTGGCAGCAGACTTATCCACAGAGACCTGGGAGGCCAGAAAGAACTGGCATGATATATTCAGAGTGTTAAGTGAGAAAAACATGCAGCCAAGAATACTATATCCAGCTAGGCTATCATTGAAAATAGAAGGACAGATTAAAAAGCTACCAGGAGAAACAAAAGCTGAAAGAATTTGCAAACACCAAACCAACTCTCCAGGAAATATTGAAAGGGGTCCTCTAAGCAAAGAGAGAGCCTAAAAGTAGTAGATCAGAAAGGAACAGAAACAATATACAGTAATAGTCACATTATAGGCAATACAATGCAACTAATTTCATATCTCTCAATAGTTACCCTGAATGTAAATGGCCTAAATGCACCAATCAAAAGACACAGGGTATCAGAATGGAAAAAAGCAAAACCTGTCAATATGCTGCCCAAGAAACTCATCATAGACCCGAAGACACCCCCAGATTTAAAGAGAGGGGTGGAAAACAATTTACCATGCTAATGAACATCAGAAGAAAGCTGGGGTGGCAATCCTTATATCAGATCAATTAGATTTTAAGCCAAAGACTATAATAAGAGATGAGGAAGGACACTATATCATACTCAAAGGGTCTGTCGAACAAGAAGACCTGACAATTTTAAATATCTATGTCCTTAACATGGGAGCAGCCAACTATATAAACCAATTAATAACAAAATCAAAGAAACACATCGACAATAATAAAATAATAGTAGGGGAATTTAACACTCCCGTCATTGAAATGGACAGATCATCCAAGCAACAGATCAACAAGGAAAAAGGCCTTAAATGACACACTGGACAAGATGGGCATCACAGGTATATTCAACAGATTCCATCCCAAAATAACAGATACACATTCTTCTCTAGTGCACATGGAACATTCTCCAGAATAGACCACATCCTGGGTCATAAATCAGATCTCAATCATTATCAAAAGATTGGGATCATCCCCTGCATATTCTCAGACCACAATGCTCTGAAACTAGAACTCAATCACAAGAGGAAATTTGGAAAGAACACAAATACATGGAGACTAAACAGCATCCTTCTGAAAAATGAATTGGTCAACCAGGAAATTAAATAAGAATTGAAAAAATTCATGGAAACAAATGATAATGAAAACAAAAGTCTTCAAAATCTGTGGGATACAGCAAAGGCAGTCCTGAAAGGAAAATATAAATGTGTACAAGCCTTTCTCAAGAAACAAGAAAGATCTCAAATACACCACACAACACTACACCTAAAGGAGTTGGAGAAAGAACAACAAAGAAAGCCTAAACCCAGCAGGAGAAGAGGAATAATAAAGATCATGGCAGAAATCAATGAAATAGAAACAAACAAACAAAAAAACCCACCAACAACAAAAAAACCAATAGAACAAATCAACGAAACTAGGATGTGGTTCTTTGAAAGAATTAATAAGATTGATAAACCCCTTTCCAGACTTATCAAAAAGAAAAGAGAAAGGACACAAATAAATAAAATTATGAATGAAAGAGGAGAGATCACAACCAACACCAAAGAAATACAAACAATTATAAGAACATACTATGAGCAACTCTACACCAACAAATTCAACAATCTGGAAGAAATGGATAAATTCCTAGAGACATATAAACTACCACAACTGAGCCAGGAAGAAATAGAAAACCTGAACAGAACCATAACCAGTACGGAGATTGAAACAGTCATCAAAAATCTCCAAACAAACAAAAGCTCCGGGCCAGATGGCTTCCCAGGGGAATTCTACCAAACATTTAAAGAAGAATTAATTCCTATTCTCCTGAAACTGTTCCCAAAAAATAGAAATGGAAGGAAAACTTCCAAACTCTTTTTTTTTCTGAGGCCAGCATCACCTTGATCCC
This sequence comes from Mustela nivalis, assembly GCF_964662115.1. Classification (NCBI taxonomy): domain Eukaryota; kingdom Metazoa; phylum Chordata; class Mammalia; order Carnivora; family Mustelidae; genus Mustela; species Mustela nivalis. The sequence continues at coordinate 142,772,802 of NC_139025.1, forward strand.
AAAACCAGACAAGGATCCCATCAAAAAAGAGAACTTCAGACCAATATCCTTGATGAACACAGATGCGAAAATTCTCACCAAAATACTAGCCAATAGGATTCAACAGTACATTAAAAGGATTATTCACCACGACCAAGTGGGATTTATTCCAGGGCTACAAGCTTGGTTCAACATCTGCAAATCAATCAATGTGATACAACACATTAATAAAAGAAAGAACAAGAACCATATTATACTCTCCATAGAGGCTGAAAAAGCATTTGACAAAGTGCAGTATCCCTTCCTGATTAAAACTCTTCAAAGTGTAGGGATAGAGGGCACATATTATCAATATTACCGAAGCCATCTATGAAAAACCCACTGCAAATACCATTCTCAATGGAGAATGAGGTCAGGAACACGGCAGGGATGTCCGTCATCATGACACTGCTATTCAACATTGTACTAGAAGTCCTAGCCTCAGCAATCAGACAACAAAAAGAAATTAAAGGCATCCAAATTTTGCCAAATTGGCAAAAGAGAAGTCAAACTATCACTCTTTGCAGATGATATGATACTGTATGTGGAAAATTTAAAGGACTCCACTCCAAATCTGCTCTAACTTGTATAGGAATTCTGTAAAGTGTCAGGATATAAAATCAATGCATAGAAATTGGTTTCAGTTTTTTTTATACCAACAAGACAGAAGAAATAGAAATTAAGGAGTGAATCCCATTTAAAATTGCACCAAAAACCCTGATACCTAGGTATAAACCTAAACAAAGAGATAAAGAATCTATACTCAGAAAACTCTAAAGCACTCATGAACGAAATTGAAGAAGACACAAATAAATGGAAAAATGTTCCATGCTCCTGTATTGGAAGAACAAATATTGTGAAAATGTCTATGCTACCTAAAGCGATCTACACATTTAATGCAATTCCTATCAAAATTCCATCCATTTTTTTTTCAAAGAAATGGGACAAATAATCCTAAAATGTATATGGAACCAGAAAATATGTCGAATAGCCAGAGGAATATTGAAAAATAAAGCCAAAGTTGTAGGCATTACAATTCCAGACTTCAAGCTCTATTACAAAGTTGTCATCATCAAGATAGTAGGGAACTGTCACAAAAACAGACATAGATCAATGGAACAGAATAGAGAGCCCAAAATGCACCCTCAACTCTATGGTCAACTAATCTTCAACAAAACAGGAAGGAATGTCCAATGGGAAAAAGACAGCCTCTTCAACAAAAGGTGTTTGAAAAATTGAACAGCCACATGCAGAATAATGAAATTGGACCATTTCCTTACACCATACATGAAAATAGACTGGAAATGGATGAAGAAGCATAATGTGAGAAAGGAATCCATCAAAATCCTTGAGGAGAGAACAGGTAGCAACCTCTTTGACCTCAGCAGCAGCAACTTCTTCCTAGGAACATCGCCAAAGGCAAGGGAAGCAAGGGCAAAAATGAACTATTGGGATTTCATCAGATCAAAAAGCTTTTGCACAGCAAAGGAAACAGTTAACAAAGCCAAAAGATAACTGTCAGAATGGGAGAAGATATTTGCAAATGACATACCAGATAAAGGGCCAGTATCCAAAATCTATAAGGAGCTTATCAAACTCAACACCCTAAGAACAAATAATCCAATGAAGAAAGGGGCAGAGGACATGAACAGATATTTCTGCAAAGAATACATCCAAATGGCCAACAGACACATGAAAAAATGCTCCACATCACTCGGCATCAGGGAAATACAAATCAAAACCAGAATGCAATACCACCTCACACCTTTCAGAATGGCTAAAATGAACAAGTCAGTCAATGACAGATGCTGGCGAGGATGTGGAGAAAGGGGAACCCTCCTACACTGTACGTGGGAATGCAAGCTGGTGCAACCACTCTGGAAAACAGCGTGGAGGTTCCTCAAAAAGCTGAAAATAGAACTACCCTATGACCCAGTGATTGTATTACTGGGTATATACCCTAAAGATACAAACGTGGCATTCTGAAGGGGCACAAGCACCCACATGTTTATAGCAGCAATGTCCACAATAGTTAAACTATGGAAAGAACCTAAATGTCCTTCAACAGATGAATCAATAAATAAGATGTGGTATATATGTATAATGGAATACTATGCAGCCATCAAAAGAAATGAAATCCTGCTTTTTGTGATGACGTGGATGGAACTAGAGGGTATTATGCTTGGTGAAATAAATCAATCTGAGAAAGAGAACTATCCTATGATTTCCCTGATATGATGAAGTGGAGATGCAACATAGGCGGTTTGGGGGGTACAAAAAGAAAAATAAAAGAAGATGGGATTGGGAGGGACACAAACCATAAAAGACTGAATCTCACAGAAGAGACTGAGGGTTGTTGGGAGGAGGTGTGTTGGGAGAGATTGGTGGGGGTATGGACATTTGGGAGGGTATGTGCTCTGGTGAGTGCTGTGAAATGTGTAAACCTGGTGATTCACAGACCTATACCCCTAGGGATAAGAACACTTTATATGTTTATAAAAAAAATTTAAAAATCCATTTAAAAAAACACATATTGCAAGCCCAGAGCTAATCTCATATTCAATCAAAAAAGTTTGAAAGTTTTCCCCTTAAAGATCTGAAACAAGACAAGTGTGTCAACTTTCACTACTCTCATTTGACATAGTACAGGATGTCCTAGCCAGAGAAACAAAGAGCACAAAGAAATAAAAGACTCAAAAAAAAAAATGGAAGAAGTAAAATTTTCTTTTTTTGGATAACATGAACTTACATGTAAAAAAAATCCTAAAAACTTCACAAAAAAAATTTGAATAAACAAATTTAGTAAAGCTGCCAAATACAAGATCAATATATAAAAGACAATAATTTTGTTTTGTTTTGTTTTGTTATTAATATGGAAAGCTTCCCAGTTTTCCAAGTCATCCTCGTTCAGTGATCACGCTAATCTTCTCTGCATCATTCCAATTTTAGTATATGTGCTGACAAAGTAAGCACAAGACAGGAGCATTTTAACACTCTAATGATGAACTATCTGAAAAAATAAAGAAAACAATCTAATTCACAATAGCATCAAAAATAATAAAATACTTAGGAAAAGATTTAACTAAGAAGATGAAAGATCTGTACCCCATAAACTATGACATTGATAAAGAAATTGAAGGAGATACAAATGGAAAGTTAGCCCATACTTATGAAAGGTAAGAATTAACATTGTTAAAATGTCCATACTACCGAAACCATCTGTAAATTCAATTCCTATCAAAAATCCAATGTTAGGAGAGCTTGGGTGGCTCAGTGGGTTAAGCCGCTGCCTTCGGCTCAGGTCATGATCCCAGGGTCCTGGGATCGAGCCCTGAATCAGGCTCTCTGCTCAGCAGGGAGCCTGCCTCCTCTTCTCTCTCTGCCTGCCTCTCTGCCTGCTTGTCATCTCTCTCTGTCAAATAAATAAATAAATAATCTTTTTAAAATAAATCCAATATTATTTTTTTACAGAAGTAAGTAAAGAATCCTAAAATTTATATGAGACCATAAAAGACAACAAATAATCAAAGAGTTCTGAGAAAGAATGAAGAAGAGAAATTACACTTCTTGATTTGAAATTATACTACAAAGCCCTCATGCTCAAAACAATAAAGTATACTGGCATAAAAAACAGACCAATAAACAAGTAGAACAGAATTGAGAGTCCAGAAATAAATCCTTTCATACAGTCACCTAATATTTGACAGGGGCCAACTTATGTAATGGGTAAAGATAGTCTGTTTAATAAATGATATTTAAAACTGAATAGTCCCATAAAGCAGTATGAAACTGGAACCTTATATCACTCATAAATCTTAACTTGAAATAGATTAAAGACTTAAATGTGATGCATGAAACTAAATTTCCAAAAGGAAAACATAGGAAAAATTCTCCTTGACATTGGTCTTGCCAATAGTTTTTTGGATACCAGACCAAAAACACAAGCAAAAAAAGCAAAAATAAATAAATGGTATTACATCAAACTAAAGTTTCTGCATTGCCAAAAAGAGAGAGAGAGAGAGAATGAAAACACAATCTACAGAATGGAAGAAAATACTTACAAATCTTATATCTGAAAACAGGTTAATAACCAACAGATACAAATAGAAAAAAATATATAATTTAAAAAATAGCAAAAGGATCTCAATAGACTTTTTTTTTTTTCCAAAAAGTTATATAAATGACCAACAGGAGCATTAAAAAGTGCTCAACGTAAAAACTCAGGGCAAAGTCATTATGTTGTTTTGTTGCTGTTTACCTCTGCAAAACACAGCAAGATATTACTACCTATTAGAATATATACTACCAAAAAATTAAAACTAACAAATTTTGGTAAATATTGGGGAAAATGGGGAACTTATGCACTGTGACTGGGATATAAATTTGTATGGAAAACAGTATGGAGATTATTCATATTATTAAAAGTAAAATTACCATATGATTCAGTAATCCCACTTCTAGGTATATATCTAAAGGAAACGAAGTCACTATTCGAAGACATATCTGCACTCTTATGTTCATTATAAAATTATTAACTCTAAGCAAGAGATGGAAATAACTTCAGTATCCATTAATGGATGAATGAATAAAATAAGTATGGTAAATATATACTATGGAATACTACTTAACCATGAAAAATTAAGAAATACTGCCATTTACAACAGCATGGATGGATCTTGAAGGTATTATACTAAGTGAAATATTTCAAAGATTTTATATATTTTTTTATGTATTATGATATCCCTTACATACAGAATCTGAAGAAAAGGCAAACTAATGGAAGCTTAGTTGAGTTGAGTTGACAAGGGGTGAACCTGGGGTGGAGTAAGGTGGTCAAAGGGTACAAACTTGCAACTATAATATGAAAAAGTTCTGGGGATCTAATGTACAGCATGAAGATCATAGCTAATAATATATACATACTTTTTTATTGTGTTTCCCTTTATTAAACTTTGCATATATCACCTTCTTACAAGTTGAAAGTTTATAGCAATCTTGTATAAAATAGGTCTGCTGCCACCATTTTTCTAACAACATTTGTTCATTTTGTGTCTCTCTGTCACATGTTGGTAATTCTTGCAATATTTCAAGTTTTTTCATTATTATTGTATTTGTTATGGTGATCTGTGATCAGTAATTATGACCCACTGAAAACTCAGAACTAGTTTACTTAAGGTATATACATTGTTTTTCTTTAAAGACATAATGCTTTTGAACAGTACAGTATAGTGTTTATTTTTTATATGCACTGGGAAACATAATTTTTTATATGCACTGGGAAAAAAAAACAATTTGACTTAGTTTATTGAGATAATCGCTTTATTGAGGTGGTCTGGAACAAAACCCACAAGACCTCTGAAGTTTATCTCTACTGTACTATACACATAAAAGTTGCTAAGAGAGTAGATCTTAAAATTCCTAAGGATACATGCATAAAAACAGTGGCAACTATATGAGATAGTAGATGTATTAACATTTTTATGTAGATTATATTGCAATACAGATGTATACCAATTTATCAAATTGTACAAAATTTACAAAATGTTAAAAGTTTGCAGTGTTATAAGAAATCATTTCTTAAATTTACAAATTATAATATGTTGATTATTTTTAAATAGAGCTGGAAAAAACTTTTTGTAGAATTAATCTATTTTTCAAAAAAGGAAGTAAGGAAGTAGAAACTGCAACTAACTCTGAAATAATAGAATATAAAATCCATATTAGTTATATACACTGTGACAAATACTATTACTTAGTTTACAATGAAGGAATACTTATGAAGCATGCAGGATGGTCTATAAATAAGGCTGAAAGAGCTCAGTTTTAAGGTTTAAATTTAAAATCTTCTTTTGAAATACTGAACTGACCACCCAGTTTTCCAAACATAAATGTCTTAACTGCATGAATTTATTTCATACAACTCTATCATCTAGTTTCATAAGAAAGCAGCATGCAAATTTTGAATAAGACAGACTTGCTTAAGTTTCAACAGTAAAGGATACTTCCCTAAAAATAAATAGAAGAAAAATCAGCATATTTATCATGATAATTATTATTCATAATGAGATTCATATTGAATTAGGGAATATATATCCTCAGAGAGGGTAAAGCAAAATGAAATTTATTTTGGTAAATGTGTCTATGAATAGTCAATACAATGCCTCAATATAAATGAATATTTTGAACAATTTAATTACTATTATTAGAATTATTAAAAGTATAAAAATAGCTATCATTTTAGCATGGAATATGAGACTCTCATGCTCCATGCTTAATTACAGCCACACAACAACTCTGCATAATAAGTATTATCATCACCATTTCGTGGGTGAAAAAACTGAGACTAACACATTTAGATAACTGGTTTTTGATTACATGGCTAGTAAAGATGCATCACACTAATTTAGGCTTTATGATTTCAGAATTGTACTCTTTCCACTGCACATTCTATTACTCTGTAAATACTTGGCTTGTTTTCATTTAGTTCTTCAATTTTATTCATGTGGTGATGGCTTAAAGCTTCATTTAAAGGAAGCTTAAAAAATTCATTTAACCAAAAGCTCCCAAGAATTAAAAATGTCATGGATCTAATGTAGACATGGATATCATTAGTTAATGGGTAACTATATATTTTCCACTCTAGTGAGATAACAGAGTATTTTTCTAAGTTTTAGTCTCTGAGTGTTAAAAAGGACTTTGTTAAAATAGAAATATTTAGACAAAGGTGATCAAAAGTCTAGTTCAGGTCACCTTAAGATAAATATTAGGAAACTGAGGAAACAAATGGAGATTTGAACACTGAGCTATGATATAATGAATGGTTTAAAGTATTTATTAGAGTATAGAAAAGCCCTTTAAAGCCTGGTCTTAGCCTAGCATTGCAGCTTCTGGTATATCTATCTATCTATCTATCTATCATCTATCTATCTATCTATCTATCTATCTATCTATCTATCTATCAATCTATCTATCTATCTATCATCTATCTATTTATCTAGATATAAATTGGAAAACTTTTTTAACTTAAAGATTTTGAGAAATAGAACATAATCAGCACCATAGAAGATCTCTTTATGATAACAACCTAGCCCCTCCTCCCAGTTTGTTAATATTCTCTCTTATTTAATGTAACATTGTGCAAATATACCACTACTGATCTGCCGTTATGAATGAAATAACTATAATCATCTGTTTGCATATCCTGGTGAAAATATTCATTTAGTTCCATGTTGTATTTCTAGGAATGGACCAATTTTTTTTTATTTTTAAGTTTTCTAAATATTGTCCAACTTACCTCAAATGTTTTTATTATGGGCACTGTCATTCTTTCACATTCTTACAAGACATTTTTACTGATGCCCAATATGGTAAGTGTGTAATAGTATGCCATTCTAGGTTTTAATTTAATTTTAATTTAATTTAATTTAATTCCAGATTCATAATAAAGATAAACAGTTTTTATATATGAGTGGCCATTTGGATTACCCTTTCTGTAAAGTACATGCTCAAATCTTTTGATATCTTAACATTGTGTCATACTGACTTCTTTAATAGTAGATTTTCTGAATGAACTTTTAGCTGTGTAGGTCTTCTCTATTTTATTTTGAACTTGTTTTCATTTCAAAATCTTTATATTTATTTTCATAATTTGCTTTTATTTTGCTTTGTCTATTATCTATATATTTATATGTTTATTTATTTATTAGCAAGGAAGAGAGAGAGAGCGAGTGAGAGCACAGGGAGGGATAGAAAAAGAAGAGAAAAGAATCTTAAGCAGGCTCCAGGCTCAGCACAGAGCCCAACTCTGGGCTCTATTTCACAACCCTGACATCATGACCTGAGCCAAAATGAAAGAAATAAAATAAAATTAAGGTGTTAAAAAAAAAGGAAAAAGAATTGGAGGTTTAATTAAGTGAGTCACCCAGGCACCCCTGTGGTATCTTAAATTAGCTGTCATATCTTTAAAGTTCTAGAGTATCCATTTGGTTCATTTATAAAATCTTTCTCAATATCATTTTTAGTTTCAGTTTTTTGTTCAATTTGCTTCCCCTCTCATTTCTTTGAGCAGAGTAATCAAGCCATTTTGCAATCTTTATTGATCATTTTAATATAATACTTAATCCCATTTTGTCTATCAAATCTTGTTAATGGTTTTTCTTTGTGTGCTTTGTTACATTTTGCTATGTTCAAGACATTATATTTGAAACTCTTATTGAGTAGGGATAATTAAAAGCTATAATAATGGTATGGTCCTCCTTGGCAGGATTTTCTCTTATATCTGAGACTCTACAAGACAATCATACTCCAAATTCAGTGATTGACTTTCTCAGTTTACACAGAAGGCAAGGTAGGCTCTAGTCTTATTTCTGCTTCTCCTTGTGCTTTGGGGATCTCAACTTAAATTTGGGTTGTACCAAAGTCCTCAAACTTGATTGCTGCTGGATTTTGAATTTTGTTTCTCTAGTATCAAGAGTCTATTAAAAAACACAGCTCAGTGTGTTTTAGCAGTTTCAAATGCTCTCATAGCTAAAATGGCTTCAGGGCATATATCTCTAGGCTCTCATTGTATTTCGTATTTTGGCCCAGTAATCCCTCACTTATTTTTATAATCATTCTGATATTTTTAACTTTAAAAGCTATTTTGTCTGGATTTTTAGTTGTCTTAAGTAGGAGTTTTTAGATCACCATTACTAGAATCAACAACAAATATACAAGAAAATATCTACAATAGTTTATCACATCTTTATGGCTTTGAACTTCCATAAGCTGAGGCATCCTTCTCTAATCATTTAGGCAAACTCCAATTTACCCTTTAAAACAACACAAGAATTGCTTCATTTAAGAACATGTTCAGGGATGACTCTTCCCCACTGTTCTTACCAACATTCCCACACACTCTTTGCTAACCACACCTTGTTTATGATCTTTCATTAGGTATATCAGCGTCACCAGGATTTTGCTCTAGTGTACTTTTGTCCTTTAAAGCTTTAATTAAATATTAATTCCATAGAAAGTCTGAGCCTTTTCTGTCAAACCTGGGTTGGTTATTTCTTCTCATCCTTTGTCAGAAGTTACTTTATTAGAGAAACTTACAGCTGTATTGTGACTTTGGAGCCTTTACAGTTTTTTGACTGGAAAAATCACCCACCTCTAGATCTTTACACAGCTTCATATCTGATATTATTCAGAAATCTGTTCAAAACAGACTTTTTAAGGGAGTCCTTTTCGGACCACTCAGTTCAAAAACCTCTTCTCAATCACTGCTCTTTTTAAAATGTGCTTATTTAGTTCAAATATGCATCACTATTGAAGAAAAACCAGTACAATTGTTTTTTTAAGTTGGCTTACCTATTATCTATCTCTCCCATTAAAATTATTCCACTGGGCTGAGGTTTTGTTGTGCTCATCTTAGGCCAGGCACTCAATAAATTGTCTCTGATTGATTGAATTGTTTGACTCCCTTGCTAGATTCTCAACTTCATGAGGCCAAGGATTGTTCTATTCAGTCCTTCTTTATCCTCAATGTCTGTTATATTGCAGTCACTTATGTGACTAATGGGAAAAATCACAGAAAGAAAGAGTTAAAACTACAGAAAATCCCTGCAGGTTCAATAACACAAAGCTTTCTAAAATTATTTAGCCCAGGGATTGAATACTGGCTGCACTTTTGATTATTTTTTAAGTGATATTGAATTTAATTTAAATGGAAATACTTGAATGGTAGAATAATAAAAAAAATTATAAAAGCATCTTGTTCCTTAAAGTAAGAATTATATAGGGCTTGCTTTAGGTAGCATAGACATTTCCATAATATTTATTCTTCCAATCCAGGATCATGGAACATTTTTCCATTTCTTTGTGTCTTCCTCAATTTCTTTCATGAGTACTTTATAGTTTTCTGAGTATAGATTCTGTGTCTCTTTGGTTAGGTTTATTCCTAGGTATCTTATGGTTTTGGATGCAATTGTAAATTGGATTGAATCCTTAATTTCTCTTTCTTCTGTCTTGTTGTTGGTGTAGAGAAATGCAACTGATTTCTGTGCATTGATTTTATATCCTGACACTTTACTGAATTCCTGTACAAGTTCTAGCAGTTTTGGAGTGGAGTCTTTTGGGTTTTCCACATATCCATCATATCATCTGTGAAGAGTGATAATTTGACTTCTTTGCCGATTTAGATGCCTTTAATTTCCTTTTGTTGTCTGATGGCTGAGGCTAGGACTTCTTGTACTATGTTGAATAGCAGTGGTGATAATGGACATCCCTGGCGTGTTCCTGACCTTAGCGGAAAAGCTTTCAGTTTTTCTCCATTGAGAATGATATTTGCGGTGGGTTTTTCATAGATGGCTTTGATGATATTGAGGTATGTGCCCTCTATCCCTACACTTTGAAGAGTTTTGATCAGGAAGGGATGCTGTACTTTGTCAAATGCTTTTTCAGCATCTATTGAGAGTATCATATGGTTCTTGTTCTTTCTTTTATTGATGTGTTGTATCACATTAACTGATTTGCGGATGTTGAACCAACCTTGCAGCCCTGGAATAAATCCCACTTGGTCGTGGTGAATAATCCTTTTAATGTACTGTTGAATCCTATTGGCTAGTATTTTGTTGAGAATTTTCGCATCTGTGTTCATCAAGGATATTGGTCTAAGCTCTCTTTTTTGATGGGATCCTTGTCTTTTTGGGGGATCAAGGCGATGCTCGCCTCATAAAATGAGTTTGGAAGTTTTCCTTCCATTTCTATTTTTTGGGAACAGTTTCAGGAGAATAGGAATTAGTTCTTCTTTAAATGTTTGGTAGAATTCCCCCGGGAAGCCATCTGGCCCTGGGCTTTTGTTTGTTTGGAGATTTTTAATGACAGTTTCAATCTCCTTATGGGTTATGGGTCTGTTCAGGATTTTTAGTTCTTCCTGGTTCAGTTGTGGTATTTTATATGTTTCTAGGAATGCATCCATTTCTTCCAGATTGTCAAATTTGTTGGCATAGAGTTGCTCATAGTATGTTCTTATAATAGTTTGTATTTCTTTGGAGTTAGTTGTGATCTCTCCTCTTTCATTCATGATTTCATTTAGTTGAGTCCTTTCTTTTTTCTTTTTGATAAGTCTGGCCTGGGGCTTATCAATTTTATTAATTCTTTCAAAGAGCCAGCTCCTAGTTTCGTTGATTTGCTCTATTGTTTTTTTTTGGTTTCTATTTCATTGATTTCTGCTCTGATCTTTATGATTTCTCTTCTCCTGCTGGGCTTAGGGTTTCTTTGAAGTGTGAAAACCTGGAGATTCACAGACCTGTATCCCTGGGGATAAAAATATATGTTGATAAAAAATAAAAAATTAAAAAAGAAGAATTATATAGGGCATCTCTTCTAGAAGCAAAATTTTCAAATGTCAAACATCTGAAAGCATAGAAGGAGAAGTAAGAGTGTGAATTGTACTTCAATGCTCTTTTCTTTATATTCAGCAAACAGCTTCATTCACACCTTTCCAATTTTTTCAACTCTTTTGACAAAGCCTTCAGAGGAGTTACTGCTGATGACAACCATCACAGCCTAACAGGAGAAATTTTATAAAGAAAAATAATAGCATGTTTTTCCCAAATTGTTAAGGATATGGTGAAACTCTGTCAGATTCAAAGGAGGAATGTGTAATTCCATGCTCTATATAATAATAACTTATTTTAATAGTGGCTTTGCAATTTTTCAGATATATCCATTTACTGAAACTGCTAACAAATAAACAAAAACAAAGAAATTAAAAGGGGTTCGAGACAGCAATTATCTAATCTAAAAATAGCACATGTTCACAGAATACACAACACATATCCCAAGTAATACTATAGGTTTCAAGTAATAGTCAAAACAATAGTAAAAATGATTCAGACGCTACCAGTCAAATCATAAATGGGACCTTAACTGTAAATCCTTATCTTTAGATCAAAGCGGGTAATTGGGTGCTGAAGATACATTATGGAACTAATATGTTATTGAGCTCCTCTGAAATGAGTTATTTATTCCATCACTTTTCCTGCACAGCTGCTGACCCATGTTTTGGTTCCTGGAAATAGCTGCTACCCTGTCATACTTCTTTAAAGCACATATATTGATAACTCTACTCATTCCTCCATTCCTCTGTGACTGTCACTGTGTTAAAATGTGGAGCCAGCTGACTCACTTGTGGTCGTAACTTGTAGAAATAATTAGTAGATGAGTTTGCAATGTATTTTGTTATTTCTAAAAATGCAAACACCAAATTACATTGAAATCATAAGGGGTGTTTCAGGGAGAGCTGTAGAATGTGGTTTCTTGTGTAATCCACAGAGATTAGCTCCAACACATATTTAAACTCTCCTCTAGGAGCAACCTTAGTGGTAAAGCAAGAAGATAAACAGATGTATACACACCCTGGCACAAAATTATCACTTATGTTTGGCTTCCTAGTCTCCTCGTGTTACTTATTTATCTTAACCTCTCTCTGAAATCAGGGAACACAGAATCTCAATCAGTTGACATTTTTCTACTGAATTACCCAATAGTCTGATCATACCCCTAAGACTTTTTAAAATTAGTTCACTCATAATCCCAAATCTTCTTTGCTTCCTCATCTCAGTACACTGTAATTTGATTTCAAAATGAGGGCAGTAGTCAGTAATGCCACATTCATTGATCTATTTTACAATTCCATGTACTTAGAACTATGAAAATATGTTAATAACATCCATTCCAATAAGCCAGCCTAAATTTATTATCATGAAACAAGACCTCAAGAAAGAGAATTCAAAATCATCCATGTATTTGCAATTTATTGCAATAAAGCCTTTATCAATAGACTTCCCTGTGCACATGGTGGTCAAATTGCTGGTGAAAACCAGCCATATCTATTACAAGCTTTCTCATGGCTTCTAGGTAACCCAAGTGAGCCTTTATTGATACTGGGAAGGGATAAAGCAGAGAACGGATAAACAGTGATGTAAGAATTGGCTAGACAAAAGTAATGACTCTCATTACAAAGTGAGTATTTTAAAGCAAAGGAGCCTGTTGGGAATATTGTTTTATAAAATAGTGGTATATTTTTACTAACTTTTTAAAATTCAATTAGTTAACATATAGTGTACCATTAGTTTCAAATGTAGATTTCAGTTATTCATCCATAGCATATAATAGCTAATACTCAGTAGTTACTGTTATAGCTTCTTGAAAGCAGAATTTTAACCCACTGAGCCAGCCAGGTGCCCTTGAAAGCAGAGGTTTAGATCATATTTTCTGATTACTTCCATGAAGTACAACACTTTTCTGCTAGCAACCTTCAAAACATACTGCTTGTTAGAGGAATTTCTTTAATAATAAATAAATAGGAATTTATTTAAATTTATAAATATATAAAATAAATAGGAATTTATTTAAATTGATTTAAATATTGCATGCTGTTTCATTGTTCATAAATAAGGTGATGATATTATAGCCACTAGTTGGTAGCACTGATATATCACTTTCTTTTTACTTCTCAGTGCATTATCTTTACACAAAATAGATATATATTATAAAAGAATCTGAATCTGTGGCAAACTTTTAAAAAACCCTAAACAGCAAAGTTTATCATTTTAAGTAATCTCAATTATCTTCCTCAATTCTGATAGTATATCCTTCTATCTAGGCCAGATATTGTATGAGGGATTTGAAGAGACATACTTTTCTAAATTTCACTTTTCTCATCTGCAAAATGCTGATCATGATCCTACAATAAAATGCACTTACAATTTTTTGATGAGAATTTATTTATTTATTTATATTTATTTATTTATTTATTTTAAGATTTTATTTATTTATCAGAGAGAGTGGGCAAGAGAGCAAGCACAGGCAGACAGAATGGCAGGCAGAGGCAGAGGGAGAAGCAGGCTCCCGGCCGAGCAAGCAGCCCGATGCGGGACTTGATCCCAGGACGCTGGGTCATGACCTGAGCCAAAGGCAGCTGCTTAACCAACTGAGCCACCCTGGCGTCCCTTTTGATGAAAATTTAATCTGCATAAACAATATATTTGTTGTAATGCGTGGTTCATGGAAAACATCTTATTTAATTATAAGCAACAACAGTATTAGAAATTAAGTAAATGTGTCTATAATATTTAAAGTTTTAACACATAATTCCAGTGATTTGCCTTATTTTCTCAAATCCCTTTACCATTTTCACTGACAGAGTCAAATGTACTTTTTCTACTAGTAGCCAGCTCTTTGCTTTTGTCAGAAAGATGCCCTTGTGAATTATTTATAATAGAGATATTAGCAATAATAATAATAATAAATAGCAATGAAAATGTTAAAAAAAGTATTCTTAACTAATTAGGGTTCTTAGACATCAATTAGAGGAACCACCTCTGGCAAGCAAATTAATCTGCAAAACATTCCCAGAATTAACACGTCAATCAGATACAGGGTTGTCCGTAGACTGAAAGGTGAAGCAAAAGGACTAGGTTTGGAAAATAGGTAAGGACAGTGAAAAAAATGATCAAATTTTTGGGCAAAATAAATTCTTAGGTGTCCTTTCAATGGAGTCCTGGGCATTATGTAGCAGAAACTCTGGAGATTATCTCAATCCTTTGGAGTCACACCGTTTATTAGCTTGCTATTGACAAAGTTATTTACAAACTGTAGAGCAAGAGGTTATAATGTAGAAAACTGATGGTAATGCACAAGATTCTTGTTAACAAAAATGCAAGTTAATGATTTTTCATTAGAAAACATAAATTCTATAACCCAAATTATGGGCCCAGAGCACTTCTGCTGCACAACTCTGCTTATATCCCAAATTACCATGTGAACTAGTTTTAATATCTGCTTCTCATTAATTTTTGAATAAAAATTCTTGACACAAGTATTTTATAATTGTGTGATAATCATGCATTTAATTTCTTGGAGAACAAAACACACTTTAGCATAACTATGTTCGTTCACAGACCAACCTTGGTAATACACTTCTATATGTTAGAAATGATATAATAAATGTAGAATATTGGGCACTTGTTTGGTATTCTTTGCCATGTTTTGCACTATCTAAAAAGAGATCAGTGAACTTGGACTGGAGTTAGTAGACATGGAAGAAAATAAAATATTACAGAGAGGAAAACTCTGTAGTCCAAAACCTAAACGGGCTGGGATTCCCATCATTTGGATCCCTGTAGCTTTACAAAAGTCAATTAAATTTTTGTATCTCCGATTAAAGTTGATTCCCCAGTACTTTTTCAAACATCTCTTGTAAAGTATTGTTTCCCAGAAAAAAGGGATTTTGCACATGTACCTGCCTTTGTCTCTGGTCATGATCTCAGTCAGGATCCTGGGATCGAGCCCCATATCAGGCTTCCTGCTCATTAGGGAGTATACTTCTCAGTCTCTCTCTGCAGCTACCGTCCTCTGCCCCAAGGATGCTCTCTCTCTCTCAAATACATAAATACAATCTTTAATTTTTTAATTAAAAATAAGATAAATAAAATAAAATAAAAAGTCTGGCCTTACTGTCTCATTTAGCTCCTTTATTTTGAGTTGTATTTAAAGCAGCATGAGAGAACATGAGGCTCTCAAACTTAAAAAAAATAAAAAGGAAAAAACTGAATTTTGTTAGGATTTAAGATCTTGTCTGCTAGACAAAAACGTAGGCTTTGTTAACATGTGAAAATTAACAAAAGAGAATAAGATAGAATTCTAATTATTTTTGTAGAAATTAAAAATTTCCTCCAACCTAATTACATACAGACCCATTAAGTAAATTCATTCCAATGTCCCAAACCAACCTTTTCTAATAATAATGCATCTGTGTAAACAGGGTCAGCCCAAGGAATGTATAAATATTATTATTTTTTTCCTGTCTCTTCCACAGTCACATCTGGGTATATTGGTAGCAAGCCAATTATCTATCTTATAAGACATGATATCATAAGGAAGGGTATTCTGTCCATTTGGAATGACTGAAAATCATTGTAATTTTATCTTGGTGCAGTAACTTGAGATGGCACAGTGTGGGTTATGAATATATATATTTATTTACTGGGAAGAAGAGATTATAGAGATATTGGTTATCCAAGAGAGACTGACAGGTGTTGATAGTTTCCAGGTCAATCTCCATCTACTTTTTCCTTTCATATCAGAAAGCACTGAGGGATTGACAACAAGGAAACTTAAAACAACATCAAATATTTTATTGTCTCTTTTCTAGCTACATTGTAACCATATGACAAAGGATCAGTCTTACAAGATATCATTCTCTTTTACCTCTATCTTTCTGCCAGAAATGTGGGCTTAATAGTGAGAACTCCAAAGCAATTTTTGCACCCATGAATAAAAAGCCATGAAAACCTCTAAGATAGTTCACTGGACATTCTTAAAACTCTGAACCAACACCAGAAAACACTCTCTGTAGTCTTCTTGTTAAATGAAAAAATATGGTTAAACAACTTTTAACAGTCTACTACATACAGCAAAATGTAAATCTTAATTTACACCTCCTCCCTGACGGATCTTTGGCCCCACTGCCCCAAGAGAGCGGGCTCATAATGCGCTGGAAGCGCTCCTGGAGGCTTGCGCCAAGGCTCCTTGGGCTCAGATGTTTTCTGTGGCAGGGGATGCAGCGGGGGAGGCGGGAGTTCCTGCAGCGGTGGCTGCGAAGGCGTCGCGAGGCGGTGGCCAGGCCATGGCAGGGCGGGCAGCATCTCGCTGGGGCACCTCCCGCTCGCCAGGGGCCAGTCGCTTCTCTCCCAACCCCTCCCCCTCTCAACCATTGTTTATTTCTATAAAGGCTTTTCCTAGTTTGTTTCAGGGCAAGAGAAAATTTCATAGGGAAGGGGGGAAGGGCAGGACCCAAAGAGAGACCTAGTAGACTCTGCTTGAGCCCAGAGCTAGCCTCAGGGCTCAATCTCAAGACCCTGAGATCACCCCCTGAGCCAGAACCCAGAGGTGGGCACTTCACTGAGGGTGCCGTCCAGGTGCTCCTCAGCTGTTGTGGACCCATTTCTGGAGACGGGCGCCTGCCCTGCTCCGTTAGTCCGGCGACTGCCTTGGGCTCAGGTCATGACCCCGGACTGGCAGGATCTTGGCCCACCTCGGGCTCCCAGCTCCTTGGGGAGGCGGCTTCTCCCACTGACCTTCTCCTCTCTCTTGCTCTCTCTCACTCATTCTCTCTCCATGAAAGAAAGACAAGCTTTCCAAAAAGTGTCTGGAGCCTTATTGGATGGGCTTGAATGTGGTGGATCTCAGTGAGTATTCTCATCGCATGCGGACACCTTGAGGATAGCCATGTCTTTCTAAAAGGATCCCTTGTTGTTCTGCAATGGTTTGTTTCTCTGTTCACGGTTTGGGTGTTTTTCCAGTGTCTCTTCAAGACCTCTGAAAAGCAGCCTTAGAAGATTCCTTTGGGTACGGTCTAGCCCTTTCGATCCTTTCTCTTTCCACAAAATCTATACTAGCCTCTGCATCCTCCTATGTAGAGTTTATTTTTCACTGACCTATCCAGGCCTTTCTTTCAATAGAATTTCAGTCGTGCATTCTGAAGGTCATTGTTGAAAAGTTAAAGGTGAAGTCTATTAACTCTCTAGGCGTATTTTCTTTTTCCCGTTTATTGCTTCCTCCCTTTTTATCTATACACATACATAGGACTACATATAGGAATACATATACACACACACGTGTGTGTGTGTGTGTGTGTGTGTGTGTGTGTGTTCATGCATATACACTATCCCAGTCCTAAACCCCAGCACCTGGGAGCCTGACTTTATTTGGAAATAGGGTCCCTGGAGATGTCACTAGCTAGGATGAGGTCATATTTGAGTAGTCTGGACCCCTAATTCAGGTGGACTTATGTGCTTCTAAGAGGGAGAGTGCGGATACACAGATATGCACTGAGGGAGAAGGCCCGGTGAAGAAGTCCAAAGCCAGAGCAAGACTTCAAGCTGGAAAAGGGGACTGGAACAGATCCATCCACAAACCTACAAAAGGAGCATGTCCTATCAACATTTTAGCCTCTAGAAATGTGACACTGTCCACTTCTGTGGATTCAGCCTTCAGGCTTCTGGTATCTTGTAGTAGCAACCATAGAAAATTATCATATATACATATATATATATATATATATATAATATAGTAGCACCCATAGAAAACTATCATATATATATATATAATATATGAAATAAATATATATATAACCATTATATATAACCATGGTATATATATTATAATGTATATATATAATATAAATTCTTTTACCTAAGAAAACATTTTTGTTCAGAATCTCAGTCCTCCTTCCTTTCCATAGAATGTGATTCTCATTTTTTTGGTGCCTCCTGAACAATTCGACCACGTCTACAACTTCAATTTGCATGAAAGTTATTCTTACCTAAAGTCGTCTGCCATTATTTAAAAACAGTTGGCATCTTTTGCAGTTTCCAGTGTTTTTGGTTTGAGTATCTGTTTATAGGCTGATTCAGGTAACTTTCATCCTACTCTTTCCTTCTGAGTTTGTTTCTTTCTCGGAAAGTATATTTTCTACTCTTTAAAAAGAAGGACCTAGTAAAGCGAATTGGGTCTTCTTTGTCAGTCTACATTCCCTTTCCCCAAATTCTGTGCACTTTCTGAGACCACAGATTTGGGGGCTGAAAGCATGTATCAGCCTTTAAAAAATTTTTAATAAAATTTAAATGAAGATAAATTAAATATATTTAATTCCATTGAAACTTGAAAATACAAATGGAAATTTAGAATTAAAAATGGAAATTAAATACATTGGAAGGGGAGGTGAAACATGAGAGACTAATGACTCTGAAAATCAACATGAGGGCTTTGAAGGGGCGAGGGGTGGGAGGATGGGGGAACCAGGTGGTGGTTATTAGAGAGGGCCCAGATTGCATGGAGCACTGGGTTTGGGGTAAAAACAAGGAATACTGGTACGCTGAAATAAAAATTAAAAACAAAAGACAAAAATGAAAAAAAACATAAATAAAAACATTTAAAGAAAAAAACGGGGATTTTTCAAAAGGGA
This sequence comes from Mustela nivalis, assembly GCF_964662115.1. Classification (NCBI taxonomy): domain Eukaryota; kingdom Metazoa; phylum Chordata; class Mammalia; order Carnivora; family Mustelidae; genus Mustela; species Mustela nivalis. The sequence continues at coordinate 142,791,832 of NC_139025.1, forward strand.
TCTATGAGGGCTGTGAGTTGTGTAAACCTGATGAATCACAGACCAGTGCCCCTGGAGATACAAATATACTCTATGTTTTTCTAAAACAATAATTGAAATAAAATAATAAGTACATAAATGGGGATGTACAAAGGGATGAAGCAAAGAAAATGCAAGACAGTGGGCATCGTTTGAGGGGCTCAGTCCTTTCATGAAATGTCAATGGTTTCTCTACTCTAATGAAAAGATGAACTTGGTTAGATTGCATCAATACCCACATCCACACAGAGCGCTGTGCCGCTTCGACGAGGGACAGAATCAGCTCGCGAAGGCAGAAACTAAATTCGGTGGTATTGAAAAACTAAAATTGAACAATACTTCTTCCAACCTAGACGGGGGCATCATAGTGAGTAGAAGAAAGGGCGGGGAAACACTGAAGGTACAACAACTGGGTAAAAAACACAGAGTGAAATGTGTATAGAAAGATATTCTCAGAGAATGGACAAAGTATGAGAATCAGGAAGTAAATTCCTCCAAATCATCAGATAGAAGTTAAAAATTCAGGAAAATTAAATGGACTCCTGGGACATACGAACAGAGCTTGAAAATCCTATTAATGAGAAGAGCAAAAGGAGGACTTCGTCTCTCCAAAGATTTTATACCATCTCTACCCAGCAAGGCTCCAATCAGAATACCATCCGAGATGTCTGAGGGGAATTTAGGATCTCAATCCATGGGATGGCCAATAGGTTCATAGGTTACCTAGGTGAATAGAACCCGTACAGAGATTGGATGAACGGTAGTGTACAGTTTCAATGGACCCCAACTGGATGGAGGGATTCAATGCAATCCAGTCTCTGATCTAGCAAGTGCCTGTGTCCGTGGATAAGCCAGTTCTCCTATTGCCCTGGACACGAAAAGGGCTCGTCATTCCCTGGCCAATCTGAGGAAAGAAGCGAGAGCAAGACTGAGGGAGAAAGAGAGTGAGAGGAGAATCTGATGGGATAGGATGTCTTACAAAATGTCTCTTGAAATGACCCGAGGAAATAGACCAACACAAAAGGGCAGACTTTGACCAAGCGGTGCTAAACGACGTGAATATCCACGTGGAACAGAAGAGGTCCGAACGCTATTCCAGACTGATGGAGCCTACATACGAAAGAAGACATCAGAAGCTGTCTGGAAGATACAATAGGAAACCCTTCTGAGGATCTGGGGGAGGTGGCAGAGATGAGTGGAGCACACCACCAAAAACGGGAAGCCCAAGAACGGTGAAGCCAAGTTTCCAAACACAAAATCTTGCCCAGCAAAGGACAAGACGAAAAGTATGAAAGGTTGTATGGAGATACCACCTAAGGACCTGTATACAACCCGAGAGGGATAACTAGGAATCAAGAAGGATAGGTAGGTACCTCCAAAACAATGAAAATCCTTGCACAGAAATATGCCAAGGAGAAAATCATCAGCCAAGAAACCCATGAAAAGATGCCTAAAATGCTCAGTGATCACAAAAGGGCCAAGGAAAACACAACCTCTGCGTTAGTGTTATCCCAGTGGAGGAGGACCTCAAAGCGTGTTGCCTAATGCAATGGACTGAATCGTGTAAAACGGATTTCATCATGGAGTGGGGCACCTGGGTGGCTGCTTTCTGCTGGGGTCCTGATGCCAGGGTCTTGGGATCAAGCCCTGCCTGGGGCTCTCTGCTCAGCAGGAAGCCTGCTTCTCTCTCTCCCACTTGCACTTCTAGTACTCCCTCTCCAATTGGGCTCCCTCTCTCACTGTCTCTGTCTTTCTGTGCAATGCGTCTATCAAACAAGCAATTCCTTCCATTCAAGAAGTAAAAATCAAATGTTGACGCATGGGGTCCTAATGAACGACAAGAATCAGGAGGGCTGCTTGATGATTTCTTGCAAGTTTTTCTTCCTTCCTTGGACAGACAGAGAGGAGAAGGAGGGAGAGACAGGCCGAGAGAGAGGGCCAAACAGGCTCCCTGCTCAGGAAAGAGCCAGATGCAGGGCAGGGTCCTCAGGCTGGTGCATCGCCAAGTGCAGCGTGAAGCCCTGCAGCAGCTCCCACAATCCCAAGGGGATCTCCCTGCAGGTCTTGCCTGCCCCTCCCCCACGGGGGACGCCTGGGCGCCGCCCTCGCTTCCTCCCTGACGGATCTTTGGCCCCGCTGCCCCAAGAGAGCGCGCTAGAGGGTGCTGGAGGCGCTCCTGGAGGCTTGTGCCAAGGCTCCCTGGGCTAAGCTGTTTTCTGTGGCGGGGGCTACAGCGGGGGCGGCGGGGGCTGCAGCGGGGGAGGCGGGAGTTGCTGAAGCGGTGGCTGCGAAGGCGTCGCGAGGCGGTGGCCGTGGCGGCTGAGGGAGCCCGGCCCTGGCAGGGCAGGCAGCATCTCACTGGGGCACCTCCAGCTCGCCAGGGGCCAGTCGCTTCTCTCCCCACCCCTCCCCCTCTCAACCATTGTTTATTTCTGTAAAGGCTTTTCCTAGTTTGTTTCAGGGCAAGAGAAAACTTCATGGGGAAGGGGGAAAGGGCAGGACCCGAAGAGAGACCTAGTGGACTCTGCTTTGAGCCCAGAGCTAGCCTCAGGGCTCAATCTCAAGACCCTGAGATCACACCCTGAGCCAGAACCCAGAGGTGGGCACTTCACTGAGGGTGCCGTCCAGGTGCTCCTCAGCTGTTGTGGACCCATTTCTGGAGAGGGGCGCCTGCCCTGCTCCGTTAGTTCAGCGACTGCCTTGGGCTCAGGTCATGACCCCGGACTGGCCGGATCTTGGCCCACCTCGGGCTCCCATCTCCTTGGGGAGGCGGCTTCTCCCACTGACCTTCTCCTCTCTCTTGCTCTCTCTCACTCATTCTCTCTCCATGAAAGAAAGACAAGCTTTCCAAAAAGTGTCTGGAGCCTTGTTGGATGGGCTTGAGTGTGGTGGATCTCAGTGAGTTTTCTCATCGCATGCGGACACCTTGAGGATAGCCATGTCTTTCTAAAAGGATCCCTTGTTGTTCTGCAATGGTTTCTTTCTCTGTTCACAGATTGGGTGTCTTTCCAGTGTCTCTTCTCAAGACTTCGGAAAAGCAGCCTTAGAAGTTTCCTTTGGGTACGGTCCTAACCCTTTCCATCATTTCTCTTTCCACAAAATCTATACTAGCCTCTGCATCCTCCTATGTAGAGTTTATTTTTCACTGTCCTATCAGGTCTTTTGTTTCAATAGAATTTCAGTCGTGCATTCTGAAGGTCATTGTTGAAAAGTTAAAGGTGAAGTCTATTAACTCGCTAGGCGTATTTTCTTTTTCCCGTCTATTCCTTCCTCCCTTTCTATCTATACACATACATAGGACTACATATAGGAATACATACACACACACACGTGTGTGTGTGTGTGTGTGTGTGTGTGTGTGTGTTCATGCATATACACTATCCCAGTCCTAAACCCTAGCACCTCTGAGCATGACTTTATTTGGAAATAGGGTCCCTGGAGATGTCACTAGCTAGGATGAGGTCATATTTGAGTAGTCTGGGCCCCTAATTCAGGAGGACTTGTGTGCTTCTAAGAAGGGAGAGTGCGGATACAGAGATATGCACTGAGGGAGAAGGCCCGGTGAAGACGTCCAAAGCCAGAGCAAAACTTCAAGCTGGAAAAGGGGCCTGGAACAGATCCATCCACAATACCTACAAAAGGAGCATGTCCTACCAACATTTTAGCCTCTAGAAATGTGAACACTGTCCACTTCTGTGGTTTCAGCCTTCAGGCTTCTGGTATCTTGTAGTAGCAACAATAGAAAATTATCATATATACATATATATATATATATATATATATATATGTATATAATATATAGTAACACCCATAGAAAACTATCATATATATATATATAATATATATAAAATAAATATATATATAACCATTATATATAACCATGTTTATATATATTATAATGTATATAAATAATATACATTCTTTTACCTAAGAAAACATTTTTGTTCAGAATCTCAGTCCTCCTTCCTTTCCATAGAATGTGATTCTCATTCTTTTTTTTTTTTTTAAAGACTTTATTTATTTATTTGACAGAGCTCACAAGTAGGCAGAGAGGCAGGCAGAGAGACAGAGAGAGAGAGAGAGGGAATCAGGCTTCCTGTGGAGCAGAGAGCCCGATGCGGGGCTCGATCCCAGCACCTTGAGATCATGACCCGAGCCGAAGGCAGCAGCCCAAACCACTGAGCTACACAGGCGCCCCGTGATTCTCATTCTTTTGGTGCCTCCTGAACAATTCGACCACGTCTACCACTTCAATTTGCATGAAAGTTATTCTTTCCTAAAGTCGTCTGCCATTATTTAAAAACAGTTGGCATCTTTTGTAGTTTCCAGTGTTTTTGGTTTGAGTATCTGTTTATAGGCTGATTCAGGTAACTTTCATCCTACTCTTTCCTCCTGAGCTTGTTTCTTTCTGGGAAAGTATATTTTCTACTCTTTAAAAAGAAGGACCTAGAAAAGCGAAATGGTTCTTCTTTGTCAGTCTACATTCCCTTTCCCCAAATTCTGTGCACTTTCTGAGACCACAGATTTGGGGGCTGAAAGCATGTATCAGCCTTTAAAACAATTTTTAATAAAATTTAAATGAAGATAAATTAAATATATTTTATTCCATTGAAACTTGAAAATACAAATGGAAATTTAGAATTAAAAATGGACATTAAATACATTGGAAGGGGAGGTGAAACATGAGAGACTAAGGACTCTGAAAATCAACATGAGGGCTTTGAAGGGGCGAGGGGTGGGAGGTTGGGGGAACCAGGTGGTGGTTATTAGAGAGGGCCCAGATTGCATGGAGCACTGGGTTTGGGGTAAAAACAAGGAATACTGGTACGCTAAAATAAAAATTAAAAACAAAAGACAAAAATGAAAAAAAACATAAATAAAAACATTTAAAGAAAAAAACGGGGATTTTTCAAAAGGGATCTATGAGGGCTGTGAGTTGTGTAAACCTGGTGAATCACAGACCTGTACCCCTGGAGATACAAATATACTCTATGTTTTTCTAAAACAATAATTGAAATAAAATAATAAGTACATAAATGGGGATGTACAAAGGGATGAAGCAAAGAAAATGCAAGACAGTGGGCATCGTTTGAGGGGCTCAGTCCTTTCATGAAATGTCAATGGTTTCTCTACTCTAATGAAAAGATGAACTTGGTTAGATTGCATCAATACCCACATCCACACAGAGCGCTGTGCCGCTTCGACGAGGGACAGAATCAGCTCGCGAAGGCAGAAACTAAATTCGGTGGTATTGAAAAACTAAAATTGAACAATACTTCTTCCAACCTAGACGGGGGCATCATAGTGAGTAGAAGAAAGGGCGGGGAAACACTGAAGGTACAACAACTGGGTAAAAAACACAGAGTGAAATGTGTATAGAAAGATATTCTCAGAGAATGGACAAAGTATGAGAATCAGGAAGTAAATTCCTCCAAATCATCAGATAGAAGTTAAAAATTCAGGAAAATTAAATGGACTCCTGGGACATACGAACAGAGCTTGAAAATCCTATTAATGAGAAGAGCAAAAGGAGGACTTCGTCTCTCCAAAGATTTTATACCATCTCTACCCAGCAAGGCTCCAATCAGAATACCATCCGAGATGTCTGAGGGGAATTTAGGATCTCAATCCATGGGATGGCCAATAGGTTCATAGGTTACCTAGGTGAATAGAACCCGTACAGAGATTGGATGAACGGTAGTGTACAGTTTCAATGGACCCCAACTGGATGGAGGGATTCAATGCAATCCAGTCTCTGATCTAGCAAGTGCCTGTGTCCGTGGATAAGCCAGTTCTCCTATTGCCCTGGACACGAAAAGGGCTCGTCATTCCCCGGCCAATCTGAGGAAAGAAGCGAGAGCAAGACTGAGGGAGAAAGAGAGTGAGAGGAGAATCTGATGGGATAGGATGTCTTACAAAATGTCTCTTGAAATGACCCGAGGAAATAGACCAACACGAAAGGGCAGACTTTGACCAAGCGGTGCTAAACGACGTGAATATCCACGTGGAACAGAAGAGGTCCGAACGCTATTCCAGACTGATGGAGCCTACATACGAAAGAAGACATCAGAAGCTGTCTGGAAGATACAATAGGAAACCCTTCTGAGGATCTGGGGGAGGTGGCAGAGATGAGTGGAGCACACCACCAAAAACGGGAAGCCCAAGAACGGTGAAGCCAAGTTTCCAAACACAAAATCTTGCCCAGCAAAGGACAAGACGAAAAGTATGAAAGGTTGTATGGAGATACCACCTAAGGACCTGTATACAACCCGAGAGAGGATAACTAGGAATCAAGAAGGATAGGTAGGTACCTCCAAAACAATGAAAATCCTTGCACAGAAATATGCCAAGGAGAAAATCATCAGCCAAGAAACCCATGAAAAGATGCCTAAAATGCTCAGTGATCACAAAAGGGCCAAGGAAAACACAACCTCTGCGTTAGTGTTATCCCAGTGGAGGAGGACCTCAAAGCGTGTTGCCTAATGCAATGGACTGAATCGTGTAAAACGGATTTCATCATGGAGTGGGGCACCTGGGTGGCTGCTTTCTGCTGGGGTCCTGATGCCAGGGTCTTGGGATCAAGCCCTGCCTGGGGCTCTCTGCTCAGCAGGAAGCCTGCTTCTCTCTCTCCCACTTGCACTTCTAGTACTCCCTCTCCAATTGGGCTCCCTCTCTCACTGTCTCTGTCTTTCTGTGCAATGCGTCTATCAAACAAGCAATTCCTTCCATTCAAGAAGTAAAAATCAAATGTTGACGCATGGGGTCCTAATGAACGACAAGAATCAGGAGGGCTGCTTGATGATTTCTTGCAAGTTTTTCTTCCTTCCTTGGACAGACAGAGAGGAGAAGGAGGGAGAGAGACAGGCCGAGAGAGAGGGACAAACAGGCTCCCTGCTCAGGAAAGAGCCAGATGCAGGGCAGGGTCCTCAGCTGGTGCATCGCCAAGTGCAGCGTGAAGCCCTGCAACAGCTCCCACAATCCCAAGGGGATCTCCCTGCAGGTCTTGCCTGCCCCTCCCCCACGGGGGACGCCTGGGCGCCGCCCTCGCTTCCTCCCTGACGGATCTTTGGCCCCGCTGCCCCAAGAGAGCGCGCTAGAGGGTGCTGGAGGCGCTCCTGGAGGCTTGTGCCAAGGCTCCCTGGGCTCAGCTGTTTTCTGTGGCGGGGGCTACAGCGGGGGCGGCGGGGGCTGCAGCGGGGGAGGCGGGAGTTGCTGAAGCGGTGGCTGCGAAGGCGTCGCGAGGCGGTGGCGGTGGCGGCTGAGGGAGCCCGGCTCTGGCAGGGCGGGCAGCATCTCACTGGGGCACCTCCCGCTCGCCAGGGGCCAGTCGCTTCTCTCCCCACCCCTCCCCCTCTCAACCATTGTTTATTTCTGTAAAGGCTTTTCCTAGTTTGTTTCAGGGCAAGAGAAAACTTCATGGGGAAGGGGGAAAGGGCAGGACCCGAAGAGAGACCTAGTGGACTCTGCTTTGAGCCCAGAGCTAGCCTCAGGGCTCAATCTCAAGACCCTGAGATCACACCCTGAGCCAGAACCCAGAGGTGGGCACTTCACTGAGGGTGCCGTCCAGGTGCTCCTCAGCTGTTGTGGACCCATTTCTGGAGAGGGGCGCCTGCCCTGCTCCGTTAGTTCAGCGACTGCCTTGGGCTCAGGTCATGACCCCGGACTGGCCAGATCTTGGCCCACCTCGGGCTCCCAGCTCCTTGGGGAGGCGGCTTCTCCCACTGACCTTCTCCTCTCTCTTGCTCTCTCTCACTCATTCTCTCTCCATGAAAGAAAGACAAGCTTTCCAAAAAGTGTCTGGAGCCTTGTTGGATGGGCTTGAGTGTGGTGGATCTCAGTGAGTTTTCTCATCGCATGCGGACACCTTGAGGATAGCCATGTCTTTCTAAAAGGATCCCTTGTTGTTCTGCAATGGTTTCTTTCTCTGTTCACGGATTGGGTGTCTTTCCAGTGTCTCTTCTCAAGACCTCGGAAAAGCAGCCTTAGAAGTTTCCTTTGGGTACGGTCCTAACCCTTTCCATCATTTCTCTTTCCACAAAATCTATACTAGCCTCTGCATCCTCCTATGTAGAGTTTATTTTTCACTGTCCTATCAGGTCTTTTGTTTCAATAGAATTTCAGTCGTGCATTCTGAAGGTCATTGTTGAAAAGTTAAAGGTGAAGTCTATTAACTCGCTAGGCGTATTTTCTTTTTCCCGTCTATTCCTTCCTCCCTTTCTATCTATACACATACATAGGACTACATATAGGAATACATACACACACACACGTGTGTGTGTGTGTGTGTGTGTGTGTGTGTGTGTTCATGCATATACACTATCCCAGTCCTAAACCCTAGCACCTCTGAGCATGACTTTATTTGGAAATAGGGTCCCTGGAGATGTCACTAGCTAGGATGAGGTCATATTTGAGTAGTCTGGGCCCCTAATTCAGGAGGACTTGTGTGCTTCTAAGAAGGGAGAGTGCGGATACAGAGATATGCACTGAGGGAGAAGGCCCGGTGAAGACGTCCAAAGCCAGAGCAAAACTTCAAGCTGGAAAAGGGGCCTGGAACAGACCCATCCACAATACCTACAAAAGGAGCATGTCCTACCAACATTTTAGCCTCTAGAAATGTGAACACTGTCCACTTCTGTGGTTTCAGCCTTCAGGCTTCTGGTATCTTGTAGTAGCAACAATAGAAAATTATCATATATATATATATATATATATATATATATATATATATATAATATATATATATATATTATATAGTAACACCCATAGAAAACTATCATATATATATATAATATATATAAAATAAATATATATATAACCATTATATATAACCATGGTTATATATATTATAATGTATATATATAATGTACATTCTTTTACCTAAGAAAACACTTTGGTTCAGAATCTCAGTCCTCCTTCCTTTCCATAGAATGTGATTCTCATTCTTTTTTTTTTTTTTTAAAGATTTTATTTATTTATTTGACAGAGCTCACAAGTAGGCAGAGAGGCAGGCAGAGAGACAGAGAGAGAGAGAGAGGGAATCAGGCTTCCTGTGGAGCAGAGAGCCCGATGCGGGGCTCGATCCCAGCACCTTGAGATCATGACCCGAGCCGAAGGCAGCAGCCCAAACCACTGAGCTACACAGGCGCCCCGTGATTCTCATTCTTTTGGTGCCTCCTGAACAATTCGACCACGTCTACCACTTCAATTTGCATGAAAGTTATTCTTTCCTAAAGTCGTCTGCCATTATTTAAAAACAGTTGGCATCTTTTGTAGTTTCCAGTGTTTTTGGTTTGAGTATCTGTTTATAGGCTGATTCAGGTAACTTTCATCCTACTCTTTCCTCCTGAGCTTGTTTCTTTCTGGGAAAGTATATTTTCTACTCTTTAAAAAGAAGGACCTAGAAAAGCGAAATGGTTCTTCTTTGTCAGTCTACATTCCCTTTCCCCAAATTCTGTGCACTTTCTGAGACCACAGATTTGGGGGCTGAAAGCATGTATCAGCCTTTAAAACAATTTTTAATAAAATTTAAATGAAGATAAATTAAATATATTTTATTCCATTGAAACTTGAAAATACAAATGGAAATTTAGAATTAAAAATGGACATTAAATACATTGGAAGGGGAGGTGAAACATGAGAGACTAAGGACTCTGAAAATCAACATGAGGGCTTTGAAGGGGCGAGGGGTGGGAGGTTGGGGGAACCAGGTGGTGGTTATTAGAGAGGGCCCAGATTGCATGGAGCACTGGGTTTGGGGTAAAAACAAGGAATACTGGTACGCTAAAATAAAAATTAAAAACAAAAGACAAAAATGAAAAAAAACATAAATAAAAACATTTAAAGAAAAAAACGGGGATTTTTCAAAAGGGATCTATGAGGGCTGTGAGTTGTGTAAACCTGGTGAATCACAGACCTGTACCCCTGGAGATACAAATATACTCTATGTTTTTCTAAAACAATAATTGAAATAAAATAATAAGTACATAAATGGGGATGTACAAAGGGATGAAGCAAAGAAAATGCAAGACAGTGGGCATCGTTTGAGGGGCTCAGTCCTTTCATGAAATGTCAATGGTTTCTCTACTCTAATGAAAAGATGAACTTGGTTAGATTGCATCAATACCCACATCCACACAGAGCGCTGTGCCGCTTCGACGAGGGACAGAATCAGCTCGCGAAGGCAGAAACTAAATTCGGTGGTATTGAAAAACTAAAATTGAACAATACTTCTTCCAACCTAGACGGGGGCATCATAGTGAGTAGAAGAAAGGGCGGGGAAACACTGAAGGTACAACAACTGGGTAAAAAACACAGAGTGAAATGTGTATAGAAAGATATTCTCAGAGAATGGACAAAGTATGAGAATCAGGAAGTAAATTCCTCCAAATCATCAGATAGAAGTTAAAAATTCAGGAAAATTAAATGGACTCCTGGGACATACGAACAGAGCTTGAAAATCCTATTAATGAGAAGAGCAAAAGGAGGACTTCGTCTCTCCAAAGATTTTATACCATCTCTACCCAGCAAGGCTCCAATCAGAATACCATCCGAGATGTCTGAGGGGAATTTAGGATCTCAATCCATGGGATGGCCAATAGGTTCATAGGTTACCTAGGTGAATAGAACCCGTACAGAGATTGGATGAACGGTAGTGTACAGTTTCAATGGACCCCAACTGGATGGAGGGATTCAATGCAATCCAGTCTCTGATCTAGCAAGTGCCTGTGTCCGTGGATAAGCCAGTTCTCCTATTGCCCTGGACACGAAAAGGGCTCGTCATTCCCCGGCCAATCTGAGGAAAGAAGCGAGAGCAAGACTGAGGGAGAAAGAGAGTGAGAGGAGAATCTGATGGGATAGGATGTCTTACAAAATGTCTCTTGAAATGACCCGAGGAAATAGACCAACACGAAAGGGCAGACTTTGACCAAGCGGTGCTAAACGACGTGAATATCCACGTGGAACAGAAGAGGTCCGAACGCTATTCCAGACTGATGGAGCCTACATACGAAAGAAGACATCAGAAGTTGTCTGGAAGATACAATAGGAAACCCTTCTGAGGATCTGGGGGAGGTGGCAGAGATGAGTGGAGCACACCACCAAAAACGGGAAGCCCAAGAACGGTGAAGCCAAGTTTCCAAACACAAAATCTTGCCCAGCAAAGGACAAGACGAAAAGTATGAAAGGTTGTATGGAGATACCACCTAAGGACCTGTATACAACCCGAGAGAGGATAACTAGGAATCAAGAAGGATAGGTAGGTACCTCCAAAACAATGAAAATCCTTGCACAGAAATATGCCAAGGAGAAAATCATCAGCCAAGAAACCCATGAAAAGATGCCTAAAATGCTCAGTGATCACAAAAGGGCCAAGGAAAACACAACCTCTGCGTTAGTGTTATCCCAGTGGAGGAGGACCTCAAAGCGTGTTGCCTAATGCAATGGACTGAATCGTGTAAAACGGATTTCATCATGGAGTGGGGCACCTGGGTGGCTGCTTTCTGCTGGGGTCCTGATGCCAGGGTCTTGGGATCAAGCCCTGCCTGGGGCTCTCTGCTCAGCAGGAAGCCTGCTTCTCTCTCTCCCACTTGCACTTCTAGTACTCCCTCTCCAATTGGGCTCCCTCTCTCACTGTCTCTGTCTTTCTGTGCAATGCGTCTATCAAACAAGCAATTCCTTCCATTCAAGAAGTAAAAATCAAATGTTGACGCATGGGGTCCTAATGAACGACAAGAATCAGGAGGGTTGCTTGATGATTTCTTGCAAGTTTTTCTTCTTTCCTTGGACAGACAGAGAGGAGAAGGAGGGAGAGAGACAGGCCGAGAGAGAGGGCCAAACAGGCTCCCTGCTCAGGAAAGAGCCAGATGCAGGGCAGGGTCCTCAGGCTGGTGCATCGCCAAGTGCAGCGTGAAGCCCTGCAGCAGCTCCCACAATCCCAAGGGGATCTCCCTGCAGGTCTTGCCTGCCCCTCCCCCGCCGGGGACACCTGGGCGCCGCCCTCCATTCCTTTCTGACGGATCTTTTGCCCCGCTGCCCCAAGAGAGCGCGCTAGAGGGTGCTGGAGGCGCTCCTGGAGGCTTGCGCCAAGGCTCCCTGGGCTCAGCTGTTTTCTGTGGCGGGGGCTGCAGCGGGGGCAGCGGGGGCTGCAGCGGGGTAGGCGGAAGTTGCTGAAGCGGTGGCTGCGAAGGCGTCGCGAGGCGGTGGCGGTGGCGGCTGAGGGAGCCTGGCCCTGGCAGGGCAGGCAACATCTCACTGGGGTAACCCCCACTCGCCCTGGGCCAGTCGCTTCTCTCCCCACCCCTCCCCATCTCAACCATTGTTTATTTCTGTAAAGGCTTTTCCTAGTTTGTTTCAGGGCAAGAGAGAACTTCTTGGGGAAGGGGGGAAGGGCAGGACCCGAAGAGAGACCTAGTGGACTCTGCTTTGAGCCCAGAGCTAGCCTCAGGGCTCAATCTCAAGACCCTGAGATCACACCCTGAGCCAGAAACCAGAGGTGGGCACTTCACTGAGGGTGCCGTCCAGGTGCTCCTCAGCTGTTGTTGACCAATTTCTGGAGAGGGGTGCCTGTCCTGCTCCGTTAGTTCGGCGACTGCCTTGGGCTCAGGTCATGACCCCGGACTGGCAGGATCTTGGCCCACCTCGGGCTCCCAGCTCCTTGGGGAGGCGTCTTCTCCCACTGACCTTCTCCTCTCTCTTGCTCTCTCTCACTCATTCTCTCTCCATGAAAGAAAGACAAGCTTTCCAAAAAGTGTCTGGAGCCTTGTTGGATGGGCTTGAATGTGGTGGATCTCAGTGAGTTTTCTCATCGCATGCGGATACCTTGAGGATAGCCATGTCTTTCTAAAAGGATCCCTTGTTGTTCTGCAATGGTTTCTTTCTCTGTTCACGGATTGGGTGTCTTTCCAGTGTCTCTTCTCAAGACCTCGGAAAAGCAGCCGTAGAAGATTCCTTTGGGTACAGTCCTAGCCCTTTCCATCCTTTCTCTTTCCACAAAATCTATACTAGCCTCTGCATCCTCCTATGTAGAGTTTATTTTTCACTGACCTATCCAGGTCTTTTCTTTCAATAGAATTTCAGTCGTGCATTCTGAAGGTCATTGTTGAAAAGTTAAAGGTGAAGTCTATTAATTCGCTAGGCGTATTTTCTTTTTCCCGTCTATTCCTTCCTCCCTTTCTATCTATACACATACATAGGACTACATATAGGAATACATACACACAGAGACGTGTGTCTGTGTGTATGTGTGTGTGTGTGTGTGTGTGTGTGTGTGTGTGTTTGTTCATGCATATACACTATCCCAGTCCTAAACCCTAGCACCTCTGAGCATGACTTTATTTGGAAATAGGGTCCCTGGTGATGTCACTAGCTAGGATGAGGTCATATTTGAGTAGTCTGGGCCCCTAATTCAGGAGGACTTGTGTGCTTCTAAGAAGGGAGAGTGCGGATACAGAGATATGCACTGAGGGAGAAGGCCCGGTGAAGACGTCCAAAGCCAGAGCAAAACTTCAAGCTGGAAAAGGGGCCTGGAACAGACCCATCCACAATACCTACAAAAGGAGCATGTCCTACCAACATTTTAGCCTCTAGAAATGTGAACACTGTCCACTTCTGTGGTTTCAGCCTTCAGGCTTCTGGTATCTTGTAGTAGCAACAATAGAAAATTATCATATATATATATATATATATATATATATATATATATATTATATAGTAACACCCATAGAAAACTATCATATATATATATAATATATATAAAATAAATATATATATAACCATTATATATAACCATGGTTATATATATTATAATGTATATATATAATGTACATTCTTTTACCTAAGAAAACACTTTGGTTCAGAATCTCAGTCCTCCTTCCTTTCCATAGAATGTGATTCTCATTCTTTTTTTTTTTTTAAAGATTTTATTTATTTATTTGACAGAGCTCACAAGTAGGCAGAGAGGCAGGCAGAGAGACAGAGAGAGAGAGAGAGGGAATCAGGCTTCCTGTGGAGCAGAGAGCCCGATGCGGGGCTCGATCCCAGCACCTTGAGATCATGACCCGAGCCGAAGGCAGCAGCCCAAACCACTGAGCGACACAGGCGCCCCGTGATTCTCATTCTTTTGGTGCCTCCTGAACAATTCGACCACGTCTACCACTTCAATTTGCATGAAAGTTATTCTTTCCTAAAGTCGTCTGCCATTATTTAAAAACAGTTGGCATCTTTTGTAGTTTCCAGTGTTTTTGGTTTGAGTATCTGTTTATAGGCTGATTCAGGTAACTTTCATCCTACTCTTTCCTCCTGAGCTTGTTTCTTTCTGGGAAAGTATATTTTCTACTCTTTAAAAAGAAGGACCTAGAAAAGCGAAATGGTTCTTCTTTGTCAGTCTACATTCCCTTTCCCCAAATTCTGTGCACTTTCTGAGACCACAGATTTGGGGGCTGAAAGCATGTATCAGCCTTTAAAACAATTTTTAATAAAATTTAAATGAAGATAAATTAAATATATTTTATTCCATTGAAACTTGAAAATACAAATGGAAATTTAGAATTAAAAATGGACATTAAATACATTGGAAGGGGAGGTGAAACATGAGAGACTAAGGACTCTGAAAATCAACATGAGGGCTTTGAAGGGGCGAGGGGTGGGAGGTTGGGGGAACCAGGTGGTGGTTATTAGAGAGGGCCCAGATTGCATGGAGCACTGGGTTTGGGGTAAAAACAAGGAATACTGGTACGCTAAAATAAAAATTAAAAACAAAAGACAAAAATGAAAAAAAACATAAATAAAAACATTTAAAGAAAAAAACGGGGATTTTTCAAAAGGGATCTATGAGGGCTGTGAGTTGTGTAAACCTGGTGAATCACAGACCTGTACCCCTGGAGATACAAATATACTCTATGTTTTTCTAAAACAATAATTGAAATAAAATAATAAGTACATAAATGGGGATGTACAAAGGGATGAAGCAAAGAAAATGCAAGACAGTGGGCATCGTTTGAGGGGCTCAGTCCTTTCATGAAATGTCAATGGTTTCTCTACTCTAATGAAAAGATGAACTTGGTTAGATTGCATCAATACCCACATCCACACAGAGCGCTGTGCCGCTTCGACGAGGGACAGAATCAGCTCGCGAAGGCAGAAACTAAATTCGGTGGTATTGAAAAACTAAAATTGAACAATACTTCTTCCAACCTAGACGGGGGCATCATAGTGAGTAGAAGAAAGGGCGGGGAAACACTGAAGGTACAACAACTGGGTAAAAAACACAGAGTGAAATGTGTATAGAAAGATATTCTCAGAGAATGGACAAAGTATGAGAATCAGGAAGTAAATTCCTCCAAATCATCAGATAGAAGTTAAAAATTCAGGAAAATTAAATGGACTCCTGGGACATACGAACAGAGCTTGAAAATCCTATTAATGAGAAGAGCAAAAGGAGGACTTCGTCTCTCCAAAGATTTTATACCATCTCTACCCAGCAAGGCTCCAATCAGAATACCATCCGAGATGTCTGAGGGGAATTTAGGATCTCAATCCATGGGATGGCCAATAGGTTCATAGGTTACCTAGGTGAATAGAACCCGTACAGAGATTGGATGAACGGTAGTGTACAGTTTCAATGGACCCCAACTGGATGGAGGGATTCAATGCAATCCAGTCTCTGATCTAGCAAGTGCCTGTGTCCGTGGATAAGCCAGTTCTCCTATTGCCCTGGACACGAAAAGGGCTCGTCATTCCCCGGCCAATCTGAGGAAAGAAGCGAGAGCAAGACTGAGGGAGAAAGAGAGTGAGAGGAGAATCTGATGGGATAGGATGTCTTACAAAATGTCTCTTGAAATGACCCGAGGAAATAGACCAACACGAAAGGGCAGACTTTGACCAAGCGGTGCTAAACGACGTGAATATCCACGTGGAACAGAAGAGGTCCGAACGCTATTCCAGACTGATGGAGCCTACATACGAAAGAAGACATCAGAAGTTGTCTGGAAGATACAATAGGAAACCCTTCTGAGGATCTGGGGGAGGTGGCAGAGATGAGTGGAGCACACCACCAAAAACGGGAAGCCCAAGAACGGTGAAGCCAAGTTTCCAAACACAAAATCTTGCCCAGCAAAGGACAAGACGAAAAGTATGAAAGGTTGTATGGAGATACCACCTAAGGACCTGTATACAACCCGAGAGAGGATAACTAGGAATCAAGAAGGATAGGTAGGTACCTCCAAAACAATGAAAATCCTTGCACAGAAATATGCCAAGGAGAAAATCATCAGCCAAGAAACCCATGAAAAGATGCCTAAAATGCTCAGTGATCACAAAAGGGCCAAGGAAAACACAACCTCTGCGTTAGTGTTATCCCAGTGGAGGAGGACCTCAAAGCGTGTTGCCTAATGCAATGGACTGAATCGTGTAAAACGGATTTCATCATGGAGTGGGGCACCTGGGTGGCTGCTTTCTGCTGGGGTCCTGATGCCAGGGTCTTGGGATCAAGCCCTGCCTGGGGCTCTCTGCTCAGCAGGAAGCCTGCTTCTCTCTCTCCCACTTGCACTTCTAGTACTCCCTCTCCAATTGGGCTCCCTCTCTCACTGTCTCTGTCTTTCTGTGCAATGCGTCTATCAAACAAGCAATTCCTTCCATTCAAGAAGTAAAAATCAAATGTTGACGCATGGGGTCCTAATGAACGACAAGAATCAGGAGGGTTGCTTGATGATTTCTTGCAAGTTTTTCTTCCTTCCTTGGACAGACAGAGAGGAGAAGGAGGGAGAGAGACAGGCCGAGAGAGAGGGCCAAACAGGCTCCCTGCTCAGGAAAGAGCCAGATGCAGGGCAGGGTCCTCAGGCTGGTGCATCGCCAAGTGCAGCGTGAAGCCCTGCAGCAGCTCCCACAATCCCAAGGGGATCTCCCTGCAGGTCTTGCCTGCCCCTCCCCCGCCGGGGACACCTGGGCGCCGCCCTCCATTCCTTTCTGACGGATCTTTTGTCCCGCTGCCCCAAGAGAGCGCGCTAGAGGGTGCTGGAGGCGCTCCTGGAGGCTTGTGCCAAGGCTCCCTGGGCTCAGCTGTTTTCTGTGGCGGGGGCTGCAGCGGGGGCAGCGGGGGCTGCAGCGGGGTAGGCGGAAGTTGCTGAAGCGGTGGCTGCGAAGGCGTCGCGAGGCGGTGGCGGTGGCGGCTGAGGGAGCCTGGCCCTGGCAGGGCAGGCAGCATCTCACTGGGGTAACCCCCACTCGCCCTGGGCCAGTCGCTTCTCTCCCCACCCCTCCCCATCTCAACCATTGTTTATTTCTGTAAAGGCTTTTCCTAGTTTGTTTCAGGGCAAGAGAGAACTTCTTGGGGAAGGGGGGAAGGGCAGGACCCGAAGAGAGACCTAGTGGACTCTGCTTTGAGCCCAGAGCTAGCCTCAGGGCTCAATCTCAAGACCCTGAGATCACACCCTGAGCCAGAAACCAGAGGTGGGCACTTCACTGAGGGTGCCGTCCAGGTGCTCCTCAGCTGTTGTTGACCAATTTCTGGAGAGGGGTGCCTGTCCTGCTCCGTTAGTTCGGCGACTGCCTTGGGCTCAGGTCATGACCCCGGACTGGCAGGATCTTGGCCCACCTCGGGCTCCCAGCTCCTTGGGGAGGCGTCTTCTCCCACTGACCTTCTCCTCTCTCTTGCTCTCTCTCACTCATTCTCTCTCCATGAAAGAAAGACAAGCTTTCCAAAAAGTGTCTGGAGCCTTGTTGGATGGGCTTGAATGTGGTGGATCTCAGTGAGTTTTCTCATCGCATGCGGATACCTTGAGGATAGCCATGTCTTTCTAAAAGGATCCCTTGTTGTTCTGCAATGGTTTCTTTCTCTGTTCACGGATTGGGTGTCTTTCCAGTGTCTCTTCTCAAGACCTCGGAAAAGCAGCCGTAGAAGATTCCTTTGGGTACAGTCCTAGCCCTTTCCATCCTTTCTCTTTCCACAAAATCTATACTAGCCTCTGCATCCTCCTATGTAGAGTTTATTTTTCACTGACCTATCCAGGTCTTTTCTTTCAATAGAATTTCAGTCGTGCATTCTGAAGGTCATTGTTGAAAAGTTAAAGGTGAAGTCTATTAATTCGCTAGGCGTATTTTCTTTTTCCCGTCTATTCCTTCCTCCCTTTCTATCTATACACATACATAGGACTACATATAGGAATACATACACACAGAGACGTGTGTCTGTGTGTATGTGTGTGTGTGTGTGTGTGTGTGTGTGTGTGTGTTTGTTCATGCATATACACTATCCCAGTCCTAAACCCTAGCACCTCTGAGCATGACTTTATTTGGAAATAGGGTCCCTGGTGATGTCACTAGCTAGGATGAGGTCATATTTGAGTAGTCTGGGCCCCTAATTCAGGAGGACTTGTGTGCTTCTAAGAAGGGAGAGTGCGGATACAGAGATATGCACTGAGGGAGAAGGCCCGGTGAAGACGTCCAAAGCCAGAGCAAAACTTCAAGCTGGAAAAGGGGCCTGGAACAGACCCATCCACAATACCTACAAAAGGAGCATGTCCTACCAACATTTTAGCCTCTAGAAATGTGAACACTGTCCACTTCTGTGGTTTCAGCCTTCAGGCTTCTGGTATCTTGTAGTAGCAACAATAGAAAATTATTATATATATATTATATAGTAACACCCATAGAAAACTATCATATATATATATAATATATATAAAATAAATATATATATAACCATTATATATAACCATGGTTATATATATTATAATGTATATATATAATGTACATTCTTTTACCTAAGAAAACACTTTGGTTCAGAATCTCAGTCCTCCTTCCTTTCCATAGAATGTGATTCTCATTCTTTTTTTTTTTTTTAAAGATTTTATTTATTTATTTGACAGAGCTCACAAGTAGGCAGAGAGGCAGGCAGAGAGACAGAGAGAGAGAGAGAGGGAATCAGGCTTCCTGTGGAGCAGAGAGCCCGATGCGGGGCTCGATCCCAGCACCTTGAGATCATGACCCGAGCCGAAGGCAGCAGCCCAAACCACTGAGCGACACAGGCGCCCCGTGATTCTCATTCTTTTGGTGCCTCCTGAACAATTCGACCACGTCTACCACTTCAATTTGCATGAAAGTTATTCTTTCCTAAAGTCGTCTGCCATTATTTAAAAACAGTTGGCATCTTTTGTAGTTTCCAGTGTTTTTGGTTTGAGTATCTGTTTATAGGCTGATTCAGGTAACTTTCATCCTACTCTTTCCTCCTGAGCTTGTTTCTTTCTGGGAAAGTATATTTTCTACTCTTTAAAAAGAAGGACCTAGAAAAGCGAAATGGTTCTTCTTTGTCAGTCTACATTCCCTTTCCCCAAATTCTGTGCACTTTCTGAGACCACAGATTTGGGGGCTGAAAGCATGTATCAGCCTTTAAAACAATTTTTAATAAAATTTAAATGAAGATAAATTAAATATATTTTATTCCATTGAAACTTGAAAATACAAATGGAAATTTAGAATTAAAAATGGACATTAAATACATTGGAAGGGGAGGTGAAACATGAGAGACTAAGGACTCTGAAAATCAACATGAGGGCTTTGAAGGGGCGAGGGGTGGGAGGTTGGGGGAACCAGGTGGTGGTTATTAGAGAGGGCCCAGATTGCATGGAGCACTGGGTTTGGGGTAAAAACAAGGAATACTGGTACGCTAAAATAAAAATTAAAAACAAAAGACAAAAATGAAAAAAAACATAAATAAAAACATTTAAAGAAAAAAACGGGGATTTTTCAAAAGGGATCTATGAGGGCTGTGAGTTGTGTAAACCTGGTGAATCACAGACCTGTACCCCTGGAGATACAAATATACTCTATGTTTTTCTAAAACAATAATTGAAATAAAATAATAAGTACATAAATGGGGATGTACAAAGGGATGAAGCAAAGAAAATGCAAGACAGTGGGCATCGTTTGAGGGGCTCAGTCCTTTCATGAAATGTCAATGGTTTCTCTACTCTAATGAAAAGATGAACTTGGTTAGATTGCATCAATACCCACATCCACACAGAGCGCTGTGCCGCTTCGACGAGGGACAGAATCAGCTCGCGAAGGCAGAAACTAAATTCGGTGGTATTGAAAAACTAAAATTGAACAATACTTCTTCCAACCTAGACGGGGGCATCATAGTGAGTAGAAGAAAGGGCGGGGAAACACTGAAGGTACAACAACTGGGTAAAAAACACAGAGTGAAATGTGTATAGAAAGATATTCTCAGAGAATGGACAAAGTATGAGAATCAGGAAGTAAATTCCTCCAAATCATCAGATAGAAGTTAAAAATTCAGGAAAATTAAATGGACTCCTGGGACATACGAACAGAGCTTGAAAATCCTATTAATGAGAAGAGCAAAAGGAGGACTTCGTCTCTCCAAAGATTTTATACCATCTCTACCCAGCAAGGCTCCAATCAGAATACCATCCGAGATGTCTGAGGGGAATTTAGGATCTCAATCCATGGGATGGCCAATAGGTTCATAGGTTACCTAGGTGAATAGAACCCGTACAGAGATTGGATGAACGGTAGTGTACAGTTTCAATGGACCCCAACTGGATGGAGGGATTCAATGCAATCCAGTCTCTGATCTAGCAAGTGCCTGTGTCCGTGGATAAGCCAGTTCTCCTATTGCCCTGGACACGAAAAGGGCTCGTCATTCCCCGGCCAATCTGAGGAAAGAAGCGAGAGCAAGACTGAGGGAGAAAGAGAGTGAGAGGAGAATCTGATGGGATAGGATGTCTTACAAAATGTCTCTTGAAATGACCCGAGGAAATAGACCAACACGAAAGGGCAGACTTTGACCAAGCGGTGCTAAACGACGTGAATATCCACGTGGAACAGAAGAGGTCCGAACGCTATTCCAGACTGATGGAGCCTACATACGAAAGAAGACATCAGAAGTTGTCTGGAAGATACAATAGGAAACCCTTCTGAGGATCTGGGGGAGGTGGCAGAGATGAGTGGAGCACACCACCAAAAACGGGAAGCCCAAGAACGGTGAAGCCAAGTTTCCAAACACAAAATCTTGCCCAGCAAAGGACAAGACGAAAAGTATGAAAGGTTGTATGGAGATACCACCTAAGGACCTGTATACAACCCGAGAGAGGATAACTAGGAATCAAGAAGGATAGGTAGGTACCTCCAAAACAATGAAAATCCTTGCACAGAAATATGCCAAGGAGAAAATCATCAGCCAAGAAACCCATGAAAAGATGCCTAAAATGCTCAGTGATCACAAAAGGGCCAAGGAAAACACAACCTCTGCGTTAGTGTTATCCCAGTGGAGGAGGACCTCAAAGCGTGTTGCCTAATGCAATGGACTGAATCGTGTAAAACGGATTTCATCATGGAGTGGGGCACCTGGGTGGCTGCTTTCTGCTGGGGTCCTGATGCCAGGGTCTTGGGATCAAGCCCTGCCTGGGGCTCTCTGCTCAGCAGGAAGCCTGCTTCTCTCTCTCCCACTTGCACTTCTAGTACTCCCTCTCCAATTGGGCTCCCTCTCTCACTGTCTCTGTCTTTCTGTGCAATGCGTCTATCAAACAAGCAATTCCTTCCATTCAAGAAGTAAAAATCAAATGTTGACGCATGGGGTCCTAATGAACGACAAGAATCAGGAGGGTTGCTTGATGATTTCTTGCAAGTTTTTCTTCCTTCCTTGGACAGACAGAGAGGAGAAGGAGGGAGAGAGACAGGCCGAGAGAGAGGGCCAAACAGGCTCCCTGCTCAGGAAAGAGCCAGATGCAGGGCAGGGTCCTCAGGCTGGTGCATCGCCAAGTGCAGCGTGAAGCCCTGCAGCAGCTCCCACAATCCCAAGGGGATCTCCCTGCAGGTCTTGCCTGCCCCTCCCCCGCCGGGGACACCTGGGCGCCGCCCTCCATTCCTTTCTGACGGATCTTTTGTCCCGCTGCCCCAAGAGAGCGCGCTAGAGGGTGCTGGAGGCGCTCCTGGAGGCTTGTGCCAAGGCTCCCTGGGCTCAGCTGTTTTCTGTGGCGGGGGCTGCAGCGGGGGCAGCGGGGGCTGCAGCGGGGTAGGCGGAAGTTGCTGAAGCGGTGGCTGCGAAGGCGTCGCGAGGCGGTGGCGGTGGCGGCTGAGGGAGCCTGGCCCTGGCAGGGCAGGCAGCATCTCACTGGGGTAACCCCCACTCGCCCTGGGCCAGTCGCTTCTCTCCCCACCCCTCCCCATCTCAACCATTGTTTATTTCTGTAAAGGCTTTTCCTAGTTTGTTTCAGGGCAAGAGAGAACTTCTTGGGGAAGGGGGGAAGGGCAGGACCCGAAGAGAGACCTAGTGGACTCTGCTTTGAGCCCAGAGCTAGCCTCAGGGCTCAATCTCAAGACCCTGAGATCACACCCTGAGCCAGAAACCAGAGGTGGGCACTTCACTGAGGGTGCCGTCCAGGTGCTCCTCAGCTGTTGTTGACCAATTTCTGGAGAGGGGTGCCTGTCCTGCTCCGTTAGTTCGGCGACTGCCTTGGGCTCAGGTCATGACCCCGGACTGGCAGGATCTTGGCCCACCTCGGGCTCCCAGCTCCTTGGGGAGGCGTCTTCTCCCACTGACCTTCTCCTCTCTCTTGCTCTCTCTCACTCATTCTCTCTCCATGAAAGAAAGACAAGCTTTCCAAAAAGTGTCTGGAGCCTTGTTGGATGGGCTTGAATGTGGTGGATCTCAGTGAGTTTTCTCATCGCATGCGGATACCTTGAGGATAGCCATGTCTTTCTAAAAGGATCCCTTGTTGTTCTGCAATGGTTTCTTTCTCTGTTCACGGATTGGGTGTCTTTCCAGTGTCTCTTCTCAAGACCTCGGAAAAGCAGCCGTAGAAGATTCCTTTGGGTACAGTCCTAGCCCTTTCCATCCTTTCTCTTTCCACAAAATCTATACTAGCCTCTGCATCCTCCTATGTAGAGTTTATTTTTCACTGACCTATCCAGGTCTTTTCTTTCAATAGAATTTCAGTCGTGCATTCTGAAGGTCATTGTTGAAAAGTTAAAGGTGAAGTCTATTAATTCGCTAGGCGTATTTTCTTTTTCCCGTCTATTCCTTCCTCCCTTTCTATCTATACACATACATAGGACTACATATAGGAATACATACACACAGAGACGTGTGTCTGTGTGTATGTGTGTGTGTGTGTGTGTGTGTGTGTGTGTGTGTTTGTTCATGCATATACACTATCCCAGTCCTAAACCCTAGCACCTCTGAGCATGACTTTATTTGGAAATAGGGTCCCTGGTGATGTCACTAGCTAGGATGAGGTCATATTTGAGTAGTCTGGGCCCCTAATTCAGGAGGACTTGTGTGCTTCTAAGAAGGGAGAGTGCGGATACAGAGATATGCACTGAGGGAGAAGGCCCGGTGAAGACGTCCAAAGCCAGAGCAAAACTTCAAGCTGGAAAAGGGGCCTGGAACAGACCCATCCACAATACCTACAAAAGGAGCATGTCCTACCAACATTTTAGCCTCTAGAAATGTGAACACTGTCCACTTCTGTGGTTTCAGCCTTCAGGCTTCTGGTATCTTGTAGTAGCAACAATAGAAAATTATTATATATATATTATATAGTAACACCCATAGAAAACTATCATATATATATATAATATATATAAAATAAATATATATATAACCATTATATATAACCATGGTTATATATATTATAATGTATATATATAATGTACATTCTTTTACCTAAGAAAACACTTTGGTTCAGAATCTCAGTCCTCCTTCCTTTCCATAGAATGTGATTCTCATTCTTTTTTTTTTTTTAAAGATTTTATTTATTTATTTGACAGAGCTCACAAGTAGGCAGAGAGGCAGGCAGAGAGACAGAGAGAGAGAGAGAGGGAATCAGGCTTCCTGTGGAGCAGAGAGCCCGATGCGGGGCTCGATCCCAGCACCTTGAGATCATGACCCGAGCCGAAGGCAGCAGCCCAAACCACTGAGCGACACAGGCGCCCCGTGATTCTCATTCTTTTGGTGCCTCCTGAACAATTCGACCACGTCTACCACTTCAATTTGCATGAAAGTTATTCTTTCCTAAAGTCGTCTGCCATTATTTAAAAACAGTTGGCATCTTTTGTAGTTTCCAGTGTTTTTGGTTTGAGTATCTGTTTATAGGCTGATTCAGGTAACTTTCATCCTACTCTTTCCTCCTGAGCTTGTTTCTTTCTGGGAAAGTATATTTTCTACTCTTTAAAAAGAAGGACCTAGAAAAGCGAAATGGTTCTTCTTTGTCAGTCTACATTCCCTTTCCCCAAATTCTGTGCACTTTCTGAGACCACAGATTTGGGGGCTGAAAGCATGTATCAGCCTTTAAAACAATTTTTAATAAAATTTAAATGAAGATAAATTAAATATATTTTATTCCATTGAAACTTGAAAATACAAATGGAAATTTAGAATTAAAAATGGACATTAAATACATTGGAAGGGGAGGTGAAACATGAGAGACTAAGGACTCTGAAAATCAACATGAGGGCTTTGAAGGGGCGAGGGGTGGGAGGTTGGGGGAACCAGGTGGTGGTTATTAGAGAGGGCCCAGATTGCATGGAGCACTGGGTTTGGGGTAAAAACAAGGAATACTGGTACGCTAAAATAAAAATTAAAAACAAAAGACAAAAATGAAAAAAAACATAAATAAAAACATTTAAAGAAAAAAACGGGGATTTTTCAAAAGGGATCTATGAGGGCTGTGAGTTGTGTAAACCTGGTGAATCACAGACCTGTACCCCTGGAGATACAAATATACTCTATGTTTTTCTAAAACAATAATTGAAATAAAATAATAAGTACATAAATGGGGATGTACAAAGGGATGAAGCAAAGAAAATGCAAGACAGTGGGCATCGTTTGAGGGGCTCAGTCCTTTCATGAAATGTCAATGGTTTCTCTACTCTAATGAAAAGATGAACTTGGTTAGATTGCATCAATACCCACATCCACACAGAGCGCTGTGCCGCTTCGACGAGGGACAGAATCAGCTCGCGAAGGCAGAAACTAAATTCGGTGGTATTGAAAAACTAAAATTGAACAATACTTCTTCCAACCTAGACGGGGGCATCATAGTGAGTAGAAGAAAGGGCGGGGAAACACTGAAGGTACAACAACTGGGTAAAAAACACAGAGTGAAATGTGTATAGAAAGATATTCTCAGAGAATGGACAAAGTATGAGAATCAGGAAGTAAATTCCTCCAAATCATCAGATAGAAGTTAAAAATTCAGGAAAATTAAATGGACTCCTGGGACATACGAACAGAGCTTGAAAATCCTATTAATGAGAAGAGCAAAAGGAGGACTTCGTCTCTCCAAAGATTTTATACCATCTCTACCCAGCAAGGCTCCAATCAGAATACCATCCGAGATGTCTGAGGGGAATTTAGGATCTCAATCCATGGGATGGCCAATAGGTTCATAGGTTACCTAGGTGAATAGAACCCGTACAGAGATTGGATGAACGGTAGTGTACAGTTTCAATGGACCCCAACTGGATGGAGGGATTCAATGCAATCCAGTCTCTGATCTAGCAAGTGCCTGTGTCCGTGGATAAGCCAGTTCTCCTATTGCCCTGGACACGAAAAGGGCTCGTCATTCCCCGGCCAATCTGAGGAAAGAAGCGAGAGCAAGACTGAGGGAGAAAGAGAGTGAGAGGAGAATCTGATGGGATAGGATGTCTTACAAAATGTCTCTTGAAATGACCCGAGGAAATAGACCAACACGAAAGGGCAGACTTTGACCAAGCGGTGCTAAACGACGTGAATATCCACGTGGAACAGAAGAGGTCCGAACGCTATTCCAGACTGATGGAGCCTACATACGAAAGAAGACATCAGAAGTTGTCTGGAAGATACAATAGGAAACCCTTCTGAGGATCTGGGGGAGGTGGCAGAGATGAGTGGAGCACACCACCAAAAACGGGAAGCCCAAGAACGGTGAAGCCAAGTTTCCAAACACAAAATCTTGCCCAGCAAAGGACAAGACGAAAAGTATGAAAGGTTGTATGGAGATACCACCTAAGGACCTGTATACAACCCGAGAGAGGATAACTAGGAATCAAGAAGGATAGGTAGGTACCTCCAAAACAATGAAAATCCTTGCACAGAAATATGCCAAGGAGAAAATCATCAGCCAAGAAACCCATGAAAAGATGCCTAAAATGCTCAGTGATCACAAAAGGGCCAAGGAAAACACAACCTCTGCGTTAGTGTTATCCCAGTGGAGGAGGACCTCAAAGCGTGTTGCCTAATGCAATGGACTGAATCGTGTAAAACGGATTTCATCATGGAGTGGGGCACCTGGGTGGCTGCTTTCTGCTGGGGTCCTGATGCCAGGGTCTTGGGATCAAGCCCTGCCTGGGGCTCTCTGCTCAGCAGGAAGCCTGCTTCTCTCTCTCCCACTTGCACTTCTAGTACTCCCTCTCCAATTGGGCTCCCTCTCTCACTGTCTCTGTCTTTCTGTGCAATGCGTCTATCAAACAAGCAATTCCTTCCATTCAAGAAGTAAAAATCAAATGTTGACGCATGGGGTCCTAATGAACGACAAGAATCAGGAGGGTTGCTTGATGATTTCTTGCAAGTTTTTCTTCCTTCCTTGGACAGACAGAGAGGAGAAGGAGGGAGAGAGACAGGCCGAGAGAGAGGGCCAAACAGGCTCCCTGCTCAGGAAAGAGCCAGATGCAGGGCAGGGTCCTCAGGCTGGTGCATCGCCAAGTGCAGCGTGAAGCCCTGCAGCAGCTCCCACAATCCCAAGGGGATCTCCCTGCAGGTCTTGCCTGCCCCTCCCCCGCCGGGGACACCTGGGCGCCGCCCTCCATTCCTTTCTGACGGATCTTTTGCCCCGCTGCCCCAAGAGAGCGCGCTAGAGGGTGCTGGAGGCGCTCCTGGAGTCTTGCGCCAAGGCTCCCTGGGCTCAGCTGTTTTCTGTGGCGGGGGCTGCAGCGGGGGCAGCGGGGGCTGCAGCGGGGTAGGCGGAAGTTGCTGAAGCGGTGGCTGCGAAGGCGTCGCGAGGCGGTGGCGGTGGCGGCTGAGGGAGCCTGGCCCTGGCAGGGCAGGCAGCATCTCACTGGGGTAACCCCCACTCGCCCTGGGCCAGTCGCTTCTCTCCCCACCCCTCCCCATCTCAACCATTGTTTATTTCTGTAAAGGCTTTTCCTAGTTTGTTTCAGGGCAAGAGAGAACTTCTTGGGGAAGGGGGGAAGGGCAGGACCCGAAGAGAGACCTAGTGGACTCTGCTTTGAGCCCAGAGCTAGCCTCAGGGCTCAATCTCAAGACCCTGAGATCACACCCTGAGCCAGAAACCAGAGGTGGGCACTTCACTGAGGGTGCCGTCCAGGTGCTCCTCAGCTGTTGTTGACCAATTTCTGGAGAGGGGTGCCTGTCCTGCTCCGTTAGTTCGGCGACTGCCTTGGGCTCAGGTCATGACCCCGGACTGGCAGGATCTTGGCCCACCTCGGGCTCCCAGCTCCTTGGGGAGGCGTCTTCTCCCACTGACCTTCTCCTCTCTCTTGCTCTCTCTCACTCATTCTCTCTCCATGAAAGAAAGACAAGCTTTCCAAAAAGTGTCTGGAGCCTTGTTGGATGGGCTTGAATGTGGTGGATCTCAGTGAGTTTTCTCATCGCATGCGGATACCTTGAGGATAGCCATGTCTTTCTAAAAGGATCCCTTGTTGTTCTGCAATGGTTTCTTTCTCTGTTCACGGATTGGGTGTCTTTCCAGTGTCTCTTCTCAAGACCTCGGAAAAGCAGCCGTAGAAGATTCCTTTGGGTACAGTCCTAGCCCTTTCCATCCTTTCTCTTTCCACAAAATCTATACTAGCCTCTGCATCCTCCTATGTAGAGTTTATTTTTCACTGACCTATCCAGGTCTTTTCTTTCAATAGAATTTCAGTCGTGCATTCTGAGGGTCATTGTTGAAAAGTTAAAGGTGAAGTCTATTAATTCGCTAGGCGTATTTTCTTTTTCCCGTCTATTCCTTCCTCCCTTTCTATCTATACACATACATAGGACTACATATAGGAATACATACACACAGAGACGTGTGTCTGTGTGTATGTGTGTGTGTGTGTGTGTGTGTGTGTGTGTGTGTGTTCATGCATATACACTATCCCAGTCCTAAACCCTAGCACCTCTGAGCATGACTTTATTTGGAAATAGGGTCCCTGGAGATGTCACTAGCTAGGATGAGGTCATATTTGAGTAGTCTGGGCCCCTAATTCAGGAGGACTTGTGTGCTTCTAAGAAGGGAGAGTGCGGATACAGAGATATGCACTGAGGGAGAAGGCCCGGTGAAGACGTCCAAAGCCAGAGCAAAACTTCAAGCTGGAAAAGGGGCCTGGAACAGACCCATCCACAATACCTACAAAAGGAGCATGTCCTACCAACATTTTAGCCTCTAGAAATGTGAACACTGTCCACTTCTGTGGTTTCAGCCTTCAGGCTTCTGGTATCTTGTAGTAGCAACAATAGAAAATTATCATATATATACATATATATATATATATATATATATATATATATAGTAACACCCATAGAAAACTATCATATATATATATAATATATAAAATAAATATATATATAACCATTATATATAACCATGGTTATATATATTATAATGTATATATATAATGTACATTCTTTTACCTAAGAAAACACTTTGGTTCAGAATCTCAGTCCTCCTTCCTTTCCATAGAATGTGATTCTCATTCTTTTTTTTTTTTTTAAAGATTTTATTTATTTATTTGACAGAGCTCACAAGTAGGCAGAGAGGCAGGCAGAGAGAGAGAGAGTGAAGCAGGCTTCCTGTGGAGCAGAGAGCCCGATGTGGGGCTCGATCCCAGCACCTTGAGATCATGATCCGAGGCAAAGGCAGCAGCGCAAACCACTGAACCACCCAGGCGCCCTGTGATTCTCATTCTTTTGGTGCCTCCTGAACAATTCGACCACGTCTACCACTTCAATTTGCATGAAAGTTATTCTTTCCTAAAGTCGTCTGCCATTATTTAAAAACAGTTGGCATCTTTTGCAGTTTCCAGTGTTTTTGGTTTGAGTATCTGTTTATAGGCTGATTCAGGTAACTTTCATCCTACTCTTTCCTTCTGAGTTTGTTTCTTTCTGGGAAAGTATATTTTCTACTCTTTAAAAAGAAGGACCTAGAAAAGCGAAATGGTTCTTCTTTGTCAGTCTACATTCCCTTTCCCCAAATTCTGTGCACTTTCTAGACCACAGATTTGGGGGCTGAAATCATATATCAGCCTTTAAAACAATTTTTAATAAAATTTAAATGAAGATAAATTAAATATATTTTATTCCATTGAAACTTGAAAATACAAATGGAAATTTAGAATTAAAAATGGAAATTAAATACATTGGAAGGGGAGGTGAAACATGAGAGACTAAGGACTCTGAAAATCAACATGAGGGCTTTGAAGGGGCGAGGGGTGGGAGGTTGGGGGAACCAGGTGGTGGTTATTAGAGAGGGCCCAGATTGCATGGAGCACTGGGTTTGGGGTAAAAACAAGGAATACTGGTACGCTGAAATAAAAATTAAAAACAAAAGACAAAAATGAAAAAAAAACTTAAATAAAAACATTTAAAGAAAAAAACAGGGATTTTTCAAAAGGGATCTATGAGGGCTGTGAGTTGTGTAAACCTGGTGAATCACAGACCTGTACCCCTGGAGATACAAATATACTCTATGTTTTTCTAAAACAATAATTGAAATAAAATAATAAGTACATAAATGGGGATGTACAAAGGGATGAAGCAAAGAAAATGCAAGACAATGGGCATCGTTTGAGGGGCTCAGTCCTTTCATGAAATGTCAATGGTTTCTCTACTCTAATGAAAAGATGAACTTGGTTAGATTGCATCAATACCCACATCCACACAGAGCGCTGTGCCACTACGACGAGGGACAGAATCAGCTCGCGAAGGCAGAAACAAAATTCGGTGTTATTGAAAAGCTAAAATTGAACAAGACTTCTACCAACCTAGACGGGGGCATCATAGTGAGGAGAAGAAGGGGCGGCGGAAACCCTGAAGGTACAACAACTGGGTAAAAAACACAGAGTGAAATGTGTATAGAAAGATATTCTCAGAGAATGGACAAAGTATGAGAATCAGGAAGTAAATTCCTCCAAGTCATCAGATAGAAGTTAAAAATTCAGGAAAATTAAATGGACTCTTGGGACATACGAACAAAGCTTGAAAATCCTATTAATGAGAAGAGAAAAAGGAGGACTTCATCTCTCCAAAGATTTTATACCATCTCTACCCAGCAAGGCTCTAATCAGAATACCATCCGAGATGACTGAGGGGAATTTAGGATCTCAATCCAGGGACCCTATTTCCAAATAAGGTCAGGCTCCCTGGTGCTGGGGTTTAGTACTGTGATAGTTTATATGCATGCACACACACACACACACACACACAGACACACGTGTGTGTGTATATGTATTCCTATATGTAGTCTTATCTATGTGTATAGGTAGAAAGGGAGGAAGGAATAGACGGGAAAAAGAAAATACGCCTAGCGAGGTAATAGACTTTACCTTTAACTTTTCAACAATGACCTTCAGAATGAACGTCTGAAATTCCATTGAAAGAAAAGACCTGGATAGGTCAGTGAAAAATAAACTCTACATAGGAGGATGCAGAGGCTAGTATAGATTTTGTGGAAAGAGAAAGATGGAAAGGGCTAGGACCGTACCCAAAGGAATCTTCTAAGGATGCTCTTTCGAGGTCTTGAGAAGAGACACTGGAAAGACACCCAATCCGTGAACAGAGAAAGAAACCATTGCAGAACAACAAGGGATCCTTTTAGAAAGACATGGCTATCCTCAAGGTGTCTGCATGTGATGAGAAAACTCACTGAGATCCACCACATTCAAGCCCATCCAACAAGGCTCCAGACAGTTCTTGGAAAGCTTGTCTTTCTTTCACGGAGAGAGAATGAGTGAGAGAGAGCATAAGAGAGTAGGTCAGTGGGACAAGCCGACTCCCCAAGGACTGGGAGTCCGAGGCGGCCAAGATCCTGCCAGTCCAGGGTCATGACCTGAGCCCAAGACAGTCGTTGAACTAACAGTGACAGGCAGGCGCCCGTCTTCAGAAATGGGTCAACAACAGCTGAGGAGCACCTGGACGGCACCCTCAGTGTAGTGCCCAACTCTGGGTTCTGGCTCGGAGGGTGTTCTCAGGCTCTTGAGATTGAGCCCTGAGGCTAGCTCTGGGCTCAGGGCAGAGTCCACTAGGTCTCTGTTTGGGTCCTGCCCTTCTCCCCTTCCCCATGAAGTTTTCTCTTGCCCTGAAACAAACCAGGAAAAGCCTTCACAGAAATAAACAATGGTTGAGAGGGGGAGGGGTGGGGAGAGAAGCGACTGCCCAGGGCAAGCGGGTGGTGCTCCAGTGAGATGCTGCCCGCCTTGCCAGGGCCGGGCTCCCTCAGCAGCCACAGCCTCGCGATGCCTTCGCAGCCACAGCTGCAGCAACTCCCACCGCCCTCGCCACCCCACACGCCCTCGCCATCCCCGCTGCAGCCCCCACCGCCCCCGCTGCAGCCCCCGCCACAGAAAACTGCTGAGCCCAAGGAGCCTTGGTACAAGCCTCCAGGAGCACTTCCAGCGCCTTATGAGCCCACTCTCTTGGGGCAGCGGGGCCAAAGATCCGTCAGGGAGGAGGTGTAAATTAAGATTTACATTTTGCTGTATGTAGTAGACTGTCAAAAGTTGTTTAACCATATTTTTTCATTTAACAAGAAGACTACAGAGAGTGTTTTCTGGTGTTGGTTCAGAGTTTTAAGAAAGTCCAGTGAACTATCTTAGAGGTTTTCATGGCTTTTTATTCACGGGTGCAAAAATTGCTGTTGGAGTTCTCACTATTAAGCCCACATTTCTGGCAGAAAGATAGAGGTAAAATGTAGCTAGGAAAGAGACAATAAAATATTTGATGTTGTTTTAAGTTTCCTTGTTGTCAATCCCTCAGTGCTTTCTGATATGAAAGGAAAAATTAGATGGATATTGACCTGGAAACTATCAACACCTGTCAGTCTCTCTTGGATAACCAATATCTCTATAATCTCTTCTTCCCAGTAAAAAAATATATATATTCATAACCCACACTGTGCCATCTCAAGTTACTGCACCAAAATAAAATTACAATGATTTTCAGTCATTCCAAATGGACAGAATACCCTTCCTTATGATATCATGTCTTATAAGATAGATAATTGGCTTGAAAGACCCGCGGATCCCCTTACCCAAGAATCCAACACTGCCACTGGATGCAAACAGCAAGAGGTTTATTGACACGCAGGTACCGGCGGGTGGTCGGCAGCTCCTGCTAACCGAGCACCCCGACCGGAGAGAAGCAGGGTCTTTTATAGAAGGGCACAAATAAATCTTTGGTGGGGTGCAACTGATTGGTAACTTTTGAAAAAGGCATATTTGGGTTTTGTTGATTGGCTCTGGGGACCTGTGCGCGCGAAGAAAGTGGCGGGAATGGGAACAAAGAGGGGAGGTTTAATCTTATTACTTCAGCAGAAAGGCATCCTGTCTACGTGACTATGCAGCCCCCTTGCCTACGTGACTTACGTGACCATGCAGCCCCCTTGCCTACGTGACCATGCCCCGGCTATTAGGAGAGGGTATCTTGTTCAAACAGGAGTCAAGTGTCATTCCCTAAAAGCCAAGCGGTTACAGAAAGGCAAAAGAGCAGTTACATTGAATTCAACCCTGGGGGAAGGGTCTTTTCATGGCAAGGGGAGGAGGGGTACTTTTACACAACAAAAGAGCGGTTAGTTACTTAACGACGAGGGGGGTCTTTCAGGCTTGCTACCAATACACCCAGATGTGACTGTGGAAGAGACAGGAAAAAAATAATAATATTTATACATTCCTTGGGCTGACCCTGTTTACACAGATGCATTATTATTAGAAAAGGTTGGTTTGGGACATTGGAATGAATTTACTTATTGGGTCTGTATGTAATTAGGTTGGAGGAAATTTTTAATTTCTACAAAAATAATTAGAATTCTATCTTTTTCTCTTTTGTTAATTTTCACATGTTAACAAAGCCCACGTTTTTGTCTAGCAGACAAGATCTTAAATCCTAACAAAATTCAGTTTTTTCCTTTTTATTTTTTTTAAGTTTGAGAGCCTCATGTTCTCTCATGCTGCTTTAAATACAACTCAAAAAAAAAAAAAAGGAGCTAAATGAGACAGTAAGGCCAGACTTTTTATTTTATTTTATTTATCTTATTTTTAATTAAAAAATTAAAGATTGTATTTATGTATTTGAGAGAGAGAGAGCATCCTTGGGGCAGAGGGAGTTAGCTGCAGAGAGAGACTGAGAAGTATACTCCCTAATGAACAGGAAGCCTGATATGGGGCTCGATCCCAGGATCCTGACTGAGATTATGACCAGAGACAAAGGCAGGTACATGTGCAAAATCCCTTTTTTCTGGGAAACAATACTTTACAAGAGATGTTTGAAAAAGTACTGGGGAATCAACTTTAATCGGAGATACAAAAATTTAATTGACTTTTGTAAAGCTACAGGGATCCAAATGATGGGAATCCCAGCCCGTTTAGGTTTTGGACTACAGAGTTTTCCTCTCTGTAATATTTTATTTTCTTCCATGTCTACTAACTCCAGTCCAAGTTCACTGATCTCTTTTTAGATAGTGCAAAACATGGCAAAGAATACCAAACAAGTGCCCAATATTCTACATTTATTATATCATTTCTAACATATAGAAGTGTATTACCAAGGTTGGTCTGTGAACGAACATAGTTATGCTAAAGTGTGTTTTGTTCTCCAAGAAATTAAATGCATGATTATCACACAATTATAAAATACTTGTGTCAAGAATTTTTATTCAAAAATTAATGAGAAGCAGATATTAAAACTAGTTCACATGGTAATTTGGGATATAAGCAGAGTTGTGCAGCAGAAGTGCTCTGGGCCCATAATTTGGGTTATAGAATTTATGTTTTCTAATGAAAAATCATTAACTTGCATTTTTGTTAACAAGAATCTTGTGCATTACCATCAGTTTTCTACATTATAACCTCTTGCTCTACAGTTTGTAAATAACTTTGTCAATAGCAAGCTAATAAACGGTGTGACTCCAAAGGATTGAGATAATCTCCAGAGTTTCTGCTACATAATGCCCAGGACTCCATTGAAAGGACACCTAAGAATTTATTTTGCCCAAAAATTTGATCATTTTTTTCACTGTCCTTACCTATTTTCCAAACCTAGTCCTTTTGCTTCACCTTTCAGTCTACGGACAACCCTGTATCTGATTGACGTGTTAATTCTGGGAATGTTTTGCAGATTAATTTGCTTGCCAGAGGTGGTTCCTCTAATTGATGTCTAAAAACCCTAATTAGTTAAGAATACTTTTTTTAACATTTTCATTGCTATTTATTATTATTATTATTGCTAATATCTCTATTATAAATAATTCACAAGGGCATCTTTCTGACAAAAGACAAAGAGCTGGCTACTAGTAGAAAAAGTACATTTGACTCTGTCAGTGAAAATGGTAAAGGGATTTGAGAAAATAAGGCAAATCACTGGAATTATGTGTTAAAACTTTAAATATTATAGACACATTTACTTAATTTCTAATACTGTTGTTGCTTATAATTAAATAAGATGTTTTCCATGAACCACGCATTACAACAAATATATTGTTTATGCAGATTAAATTTTCATCAAAAGGGACGCCAGGGT
The DNA here is from genome assembly GCF_964662115.1 of Mustela nivalis. NCBI lineage: Eukaryota > Metazoa > Chordata > Mammalia > Carnivora > Mustelidae > Mustela > Mustela nivalis. Next base: position 142,826,573 of record NC_139025.1, read on the forward strand.
GGCTCAGTTGGTTAAGCAGCTGCCTTTGGCTCAGGTCATGACCCAGCGTCCTGGGATCAAGTCCCGCATCGGGCTGCTTGCTCGGCCGGGAGCCTGCTTCTCCCTCTGCCTCTGCCTGCCATTCTGTCTGCCTGTGCTTGCTCTCTTGCCCACTCTCTCTGATAAATAAATAAAATCTTAAAATAAATAAATAAATAAATATAAATAAATAAATAAATTCTCATCAAAAAATTGTAAGTGCATTTTATTGTAGGATCATGATCAGCATTTTGCAGATGAGAAAAGTGAAATTTAGAAAAGTATGTCTCTTCAAATCCCTCATACAATATCTGGCCTAGATAGAAGGATATACTATCAGAATTGAGGAAGATAATTGAGATTACTTAAAATGATAAACTTTGCTGTTTAGGGTTTTTTAAAAGTTTGCCACAGATTCAGATTCTTTTATAATATATATCTATTTTGTGTAAAGATAATGCACTGAGAAGTAAAAAGAAAGTGATATATCAGTGCTACCAACTAGTGGCTATAATATCATCACCTTATTTATGAACAATGAAACAGCATGCAATATTTAAATCAATTTAAATAAATTCCTATTTATTTTATATATTTATAAATTTAAATAAATTCCTATTTATTTATTATTAAAGAAATTCCTCTAACAAGCAGTATGTTTTGAAGGTTGCTAGCAGAAAAGTGTTGTACTTCATGGAAGTAATCAGAAAATATGATCTAAACCTCTGCTTTCAAGGGCACCTGGCTGGCTCAGTGGGTTAAAATTCTGCTTTCAAGAAGCTATAACAGTAACTACTGAGTATTAGCTATTATATGCTATGGATGAATAACTGAAATCTACATTTGAAACTAATGGTACACTATATGTTAACTAATTGAATTTTAAAAAGTTAGTAAAAATATACCACTATTTTATAAAACAATATTCCCAACAGGCTCCTTTGCTTTAAAATACTCACTTTGTAATGAGAGTCATTACTTTTGTCTAGCCAATTCTTACATCACTGTTTATCCGTTCTCTGCTTTATCCCTTCCCAGTATCAATAAAGGCTCACTTGGGTTACCTAGAAGCCATGAGAAAGCTTGTAATAGATATGGCTGGTTTTCACCAGCAATTTGACCACCATGTGCACAGGGAAGTCTATTGATAAAGGCTTTATTGCAATAAATTGCAAATACATGGATGATTTTGAATTCTCTTTCTTGAGGTCTTGTTTCATGATAATAAATTTAGGCTGGCTTATTGGAATGGATGTTATTAACATATTTTCATAGTTCTAAGTACATGGAATTGTAAAATAGATCAATGAATGTGGCATTACTGACTAATGCCCTCATTTTGAAATCAAATTACAGTGTACTGAGATGAGGAAGCAAAGAAGATTTGGGATTATGAGTGAACTAATTTTAAAAAGTCTTAGGGGTATGATCAGACTATTGGGTAATTCAGTAGAAAAATGTCAACTGATTGAGATTCTGTGTTCCCTGATTTCAGAGAGAGGTTAAGATAAATAAGTAACACGAGGAGACTAGGAAGCCAAACATAAGTGATAATTTTGTGCCAGGGTGTGTATACATCTGTTTATCTTCTTGCTTTACCACTAAGGTTGCTCCTAGAGGAGAGTTTAAATATGTGTTGGAGCTAATCTCTGTGGATTACACAAGAAACCACATTCTACAGCTCTCCCTGAAACACCCCTTATGATTTCAATGTAATTTGGTGTTTGCATTTTTAGAAATAACAAAATACATTGCAAACTCATCTACTAATTATTTCTACAAGTTACGACCACAAGTGAGTCAGCTGGCTCCACATTTTAACACAGTGACAGTCACAGAGGAATGGAGGAATGAGTAGAGTTATCAATATATGTGCTTTAAAGAAGTATGACAGGGTAGCAGCTATTTCCAGGAACCAAAACATGGGTCAGCAGCTGTGCAGGAAAAGTGATGGAATAAATAACTCATTTCAGAGGAGCTCAATAACATATTAGTTCCATAATGTATCTTCAGCACCCAATTACCCGCTTTGATCTAAAGATAAGGATTTACAGTTAAGGTCCCATTTATGATTTGACTGGTAGCGTCTGAATCATTTTTACTATTGTTTTGACTATTACTTGAAACCTATAGTATTACTTGGGATATGTGTTGTGTATTCTGTGAACATGTGCTATTTTTAGATTAGATAATTGCTGTCTCGAACCCCTTTTAATTTCTTTGTTTTTGTTTATTTGTTAGCAGTTTCAGTAAATGGATATATCTGAAAAATTGCAAAGCCACTATTAAAATAAGTTATTATTATATAGAGCATGGAATTACACATTCCTCCTTTGAATCTGACAGAGTTTCACCATATCCTTAACAATTTGGGAAAAACATGCTATTATTTTTCTTTATAAAATTTCTCCTGTTAGGCTGTGATGGTTGTCATCAGCAGTAACTCCTCTGAAGGCTTTGTCAAAAGAGTTGAAAAAATTGGAAAGGTGTGAATGAAGCTGTTTGCTGAATATAAAGAAAAGAGCATTGAAGTACAATTCACACTCTTACTTCTCCTTCTATGCTTTCAGATGTTTGACATTTGAAAATTTTGCTTCTAGAAGAGATGCCCTATATAATTCTTCTTTTTTAATTTTTTATTTTTTATCAACATATATTTTTATCCCCAGGGATACAGGTCTGTGAATCTCCAGGTTTTCACACTTCAAAGAAACCCTAAGCCCAGCAGGAGAAGAGAAATCATAAAGATCAGAGCAGAAATCAATGAAATAGAAACCAAAAAAAAACAATAGAGCAAATCAACGAAACTAGGAGCTGGCTCTTTGAAAGAATTAATAAAATTGATAAGCCCCAGGCCAGACTTATCAAAAAGAAAAAAGAAAGGACTCAACTAAATGAAATCATGAATGAAAGAGGAGAGATCACAACTAACTCCAAAGAAATACAAACTATTATAAGAACATACTATGAGCAACTCTATGCCAACAAATTTGACAATCTGGAAGAAATGGATGCATTCCTAGAAACATATAAAATACCACAACTGAACCAGGAAGAACTAAAAATCCTGAACAGACCCATAACCCATAAGGAGATTGAAACTGTCATTAAAAATCTCCAAACAAACAAAAGCCCAGGGCCAGATGGCTTCCCGGGGGAATTCTACCAAACATTTAAAGAAGAACTAATTCCTATTCTCCTGAAACTGTTCCCAAAAAATAGAAATGGAAGGAAAACTTCCAAACTCATTTTATGAGGCGAGCATCGCCTTGATCCCCCAAAAAGACAAGGATCCCATCAAAAAAGAGAGCTTAGACCAATATCCTTGATGAACACAGATGCGAAAATTCTCAACAAAATACTAGCCAATAGGATTCAACAGTACATTAAAAGGATTATTCACCACGACCAAGTGGGATTTATTCCAGGGCTGCAAGGTTGGTTCAACATCCGCAAATCAGTTAATGTGATACAACACATCAATAAAAGAAAGAACAAGAACCATATGATACTCTCAATAGATGCTGAAAAAGCATTTGACAAAGTACAGCATCCCTTCCTGATCAAAACTCTTCAAAGTGTAGGGATAGAGGGCACATACCTCAATATCATCAAAGCCATCTATGAAAAACCCACCGCAAATATCATTCTCAATGGAGAAAAACTGAAAGCTTTTCCGCTAAGGTCAGGAACACGCCAGGGATGTCCATTATCACCACTGCTATTCAACATAGTACAAGAAGTCCTAGCCTCAGCCATCAGACAACAAAAGGAAATTAAAGGCATCTAAATCGGCAAAGAAGTCAAATTATCACTCTTCACAGATGATATGATGGATATGTGGAAAACCCAAAAGACTCCACTCCAAAACTGCTAGAACTTGTACAGGAATTCAGTAAAGTGTCAGGATATAAAATCAATGCACAGAAATCAGTTGCATTTCTCTACACCAACAACAAGACAGAAGAAAGAGAAATTAAGGATTCAATCCAATTTACAATTGCATCCAAAACCATAAGATACCTAGGAATAAACCTAACCAAAGAGACACAGAATCTATACTCAGAAAACTATAAAGTACTCATGAAAGAAATTGAGGAAGACACAAAGAAATGGAAAAATGTTCCATGATCCTGGATTGGAAGAATAAATATTATGGAAATGTCTATGCTACCTAAAGCAAGCCCTATATAATTCTTACTTTAAGGAACAAGATGCTTTTATAATTTTTTTTATTATTCTACCATTCAAGTATTTCCATTTAAATTAAATTCAATATCACTTAAAAAATAATCAAAAGTGCAGCCAGTATTCAATCCCTGGGCTAAATAATTTTAGAAAGCTTTGTGTTATTGAACCTGCAGGGATTTTCTGTAGTTTTAACTCTTTCTTTCTGTGATTTTTCCCATTAGTCACATAAGTGACTGCAATATAACAGACATTGAGGATAAAGAAGGACTGAATAGAACAATCCTTGGCCTCATGAAGTTGAGAATCTAGCAAGGGAGTCAAACAATTCAATCAATCAGAGACAATTTATTGAGTGCCTGGCCTAAGATGAGCACAACAAAACCTCAGCCCAGTGGAATAATTTTAATGGGAGAGATAGATAATAGGTAAGCCAACTTAAAAAAACAATTGTACTGGTTTTTCTTCAATAGTGATGCATATTTGAACTAAATAAGCACATTTTAAAAAGAGCAGTGATTGAGAAGAGGTTTTTGAACTGAGTGGTCCGAAAAGGACTCCCTTAAAAAGTCTGTTTTGAACAGATTTCTGAATAATATCAGATATGAAGCTGTGTAAAGATCTAGAGGTGGGTGATTTTTCCAGTCAAAAAACTGTAAAGGCTCCAAAGTCACAATACAGCTGTAAGTTTCTCTAATAAAGTAACTTCTGACAAAGGATGAGAAGAAATAACCAACCCAGGTTTGACAGAAAAGGCTCAGACTTTCTATGGAATTAATATTTAATTAAAGCTTTAAAGGACAAAAGTACACTAGAGCAAAATCCTGGTGACGCTGATATACCTAATGAAAGATCATAAACAAGGTGTGGTTAGCAAAGAGTGTGTGGGAATGTTGGTAAGAACAGTGGGGAAGAGTCATCCCTGAACATGTTCTTAAATGAAGCAATTCTTGTGTTGTTTTAAAGGGTAAATTGGAGTTTGCCTAAATGATTAGAGAAGGATGCCTCAGCTTATGGAAGTTCAAAGCCATAAAGATGTGATAAACTATTGTAGATATTTTCTTGTATATTTGTTGTTGATTCTAGTAATGGTGATCTAAAAACTCCTACTTAAGACAACTAAAAATCCAGACAAAATAGCTTTTAAAGTTAAAAATATCAGAATGATTATAAAAATAAGTGAGGGATTACTGGGCCAAAATACGAAATACAATGAGAGCCTAGAGATATATGCCCTGAAGCCATTTTAGCTATGAGAGCATTTGAAACTGCTAAAACACACTGAGCTGTGTTTTTTAATAGACTCTTGATACTAGAGAAACAAAATTCAAAATCCAGCAGCAATCAAGTTTGAGGACTTTGGTACAACCCAAATTTAAGTTGAGATCCCCAAAGCACAAGGAGAAGCAGAAATAAGACTAGAGCCTACCTTGCCTTCTGTGTAAACTGAGAAAGTCAATCACTGAATTTGGAGTATGATTGTCTTGTAGAGTCTCAGATATAAGAGAAAATCCTGCCAAGGAGGACCATACCATTATTATAGCTTTTAATTATCCCTACTCAATAAGAGTTTCAAATATAATGTCTTGAACATAGCAAAATGTAACAAAGCACACAAAGAAAAACCATTAACAAGATTTGATAGACAAAATGGGATTAAGTATTATATTAAAATGATCAATAAAGATTGCAAAATGGCTTGATTACTCTGCTCAAAGAAATGAGAGGGGAAGCAAATTGAACAAAAAACTGAAACTAAAAATGATATTGAGAAAGATTTTATAAATGAACCAAATGGATACTCTAGAACTTTAAAGATATGACAGCTAATTTAAGATACCACAGGGGTGCCTGGGTGACTCACTTAATTAAACCTCCAATTCTTTTTCCTTTTTTTTTAACACCTTAATTTTATTTTATTTCTTTCATTTTGGCTCAGGTCATGATGTCAGGGTTGTGAAATAGAGCCCAGAGTTGGGCTCTGTGCTGAGCCTGGAGCCTGCTTAAGATTCTTTTCTCTTCTTTTTCTATCCCTCCCTGTGCTCTCACTCGCTCTCTCTCTCTTCCTTGCTAATAAATAAATAAACATATAAATATATAGATAATAGACAAAGCAAAATAAAAGCAAATTATGAAAATAAATATAAAGATTTTGAAATGAAAACAAGTTCAAAATAAAATAGAGAAGACCTACACAGCTAAAAGTTCATTCAGAAAATCTACTATTAAAGAAGTCAGTATGACACAATGTTAAGATATCAAAAGATTTGAGCATGTACTTTACAGAAAGGGTAATCCAAATGGCCACTCATATATAAAAACTGTTTATCTTTATTATGAATCTGGAATTAAATTAAATTAAATTAAAATTAAATTAAAACCTAGAATGGCATACTATTACACACTTACCATATTGGGCATCAGTAAAAATGTCTTGTAAGAATGTGAAAGAATGACAGTGCCCATAATAAAAACATTTGAGGTAAGTTGGACAATATTTAGAAAACTTAAAAATAAAAAAAAATTGGTCCATTCCTAGAAATACAACATGGAACTAAATGAATATTTTCACCAGGATATGCAAACAGATGATTATAGTTATTTCATTCATAACGGCAGATCAGTAGTGGTATATTTGCACAATGTTACATTAAATAAGAGAGAATATTAACAAACTGGGAGGAGGGGCTAGGTTGTTATCATAAAGAGATCTTCTATGGTGCTGATTATGTTCTATTTCTCAAAATCTTTAAGTTAAAAAAGTTTTCCAATTTATATCTAGATAAATAGATAGATGATAGATAGATAGATAGATTGATAGATAGATAGATAGATAGATAGATGATAGATAGATAGATAGATAGATATACCAGAAGCTGCAATGCTAGGCTAAGACCAGGCTTTAAAGGGCTTTTCTATACTCTAATAAATACTTTAAACCATTCATTATATTATAGCTCAGTGTTCAAATCTCCATTTGTTTCCTCAGTTTCCTAATATTTATCTTAAGGTGACCTGAACTAGACTTTTGATCACCTTTGTCTAAATATTTCTATTTTAACAAAGTCCTTTTTAACACTCAGAGACTAAAACTTAGAAAAATACTCTGTTATCTCACTAGAGTGGAAAATATATAGTTACCCATTAACTAATGATATCCATGTCTACATTAGATCCATGACATTTTTAATTCTTGGGAGCTTTTGGTTAAATGAATTTTTTAAGCTTCCTTTAAATGAAGCTTTAAGCCATCACCACATGAATAAAATTGAAGAACTAAATGAAAACAAGCCAAGTATTTACAGAGTAATAGAATGTGCAGTGGAAAGAGTACAATTCTGAAATCATAAAGCCTAAATTAGTGTGATGCATCTTTACTAGCCATGTAATCAAAAACCAGTTATCTAAATGTGTTAGTCTCAGTTTTTTCACCCACGAAATGGTGATGATAATACTTATTATGCAGAGTTGTTGTGTGGCTGTAATTAAGCATGGAGCATGAGAGTCTCATATTCCATGCTAAAATGATAGCTATTTTTATACTTTTAATAATTCTAATAATAGTAATTAAATTGTTCAAAATATTCATTTATATTGAGGCATTGTATTGACTATTCATAGACACATTTACCAAAATAAATTTCATTTTGCTTTACCCTCTCTGAGGATATATATTCCCTAATTCAATATGAATCTCATTATGAATAATAATTATCATGATAAATATGCTGATTTTTCTTCTATTTATTTTTAGGGAAGTATCCTTTACTGTTGAAACTTAAGCAAGTCTGTCTTATTCAAAATTTGCATGCTGCTTTCTTATGAAACTAGATGATAGAGTTGTATGAAATAAATTCATGCAGTTAAGACATTTATGTTTGGAAAACTGGGTGGTCAGTTCAGTATTTCAAAAGAAGATTTTAAATTTAAACCTTAAAACTGAGCTCTTTCAGCCTTATTTATAGACCATCCTGCATGCTTCATAAGTATTCCTTCATTGTAAACTAAGTAATAGTATTTGTCACAGTGTATATAACTAATATGGATTTTATATTCTATTATTTCAGAGTTAGTTGCAGTTTCTACTTCCTTACTTCCTTTTTTGAAAAATAGATTAATTCTACAAAAAGTTTTTTCCAGCTCTATTTAAAAATAATCAACATATTATAATTTGTAAATTTAAGAAATGATTTCTTATAACACTGCAAACTTTTAACATTTTGTAAATTTTGTACAATTTGATAAATTGGTATACATCTGTATTGCAATATAATCTACATAAAAATGTTAATACATCTACTATCTCATATAGTTGCCACTGTTTTTATGCATGTATCCTTAGGAATTTTAAGATCTACTCTCTTAGCAACTTTTATGTGTATAGTACAGTAGAGATAAACTTCAGAGGTCTTGTGGGTTTTGTTCCAGACCACCTCAATAAAGCGATTATCTCAATAAACTAAGTCAAATTGTTTTTTTTTCCCAGTGCATATAAAAAATTATGTTTCCCAGTGCATATAAAAAATAAACACTATACTGTACTGTTCAAAAGCATTATGTCTTTAAAGAAAAACAATGTATATACCTTAAGTAAACTAGTTCTGAGTTTTCAGTGGGTCATAATTACTGATCACAGATCACCATAACAAATACAATAATAATGAAAAAACTTGAAATATTGCAAGAATTACCAACATGTGACAGAGAGACACAAAATGAACAAATGTTGTTAGAAAAATGGTGGCAGCAGACCTATTTTATACAAGATTGCTATAAACTTTCAACTTGTAAGAAGGTGATATATGCAAAGTTTAATAAAGGGAAACACAATAAAAAAGTATGTATATATTATTAGCTATGATCTTCATGCTGTACATTAGATCCCCAGAACTTTTTCATATTATAGTTGCAAGTTTGTACCCTTTGACCACCTTACTCCACCCCAGGTTCACCCCTTGTCAACTCAACTCAACTAAGCTTCCATTAGTTTGCCTTTTCTTCAGATTCTGTATGTAAGGGATATCATAATACATAAAAAAATATATAAAATCTTTGAAATATTTCACTTAGTATAATACCTTCAAGATCCATCCATGCTGTTGTAAATGGCAGTATTTCTTAATTTTTCATGGTTAAGTAGTATTCCATAGTATATATTTACCATACTTATTTTATTCATTCATCCATTAATGGATACTGAAGTTATTTCCATCTCTTGCTTAGAGTTAATAATTTTATAATGAACATAAGAGTGCAGATATGTCTTCGAATAGTGACTTCGTTTCCTTTAGATATATACCTAGAAGTGGGATTACTGAATCATATGGTAATTTTACTTTTAATAATATGAATAATCTCCATACTGTTTTCCATACAAATTTATATCCCAGTCACAGTGCATAAGTTCCCCATTTTCCCCAATATTTACCAAAATTTGTTAGTTTTAATTTTTTGGTAGTATATATTCTAATAGGTAGTAATATCTTGCTGTGTTTTTCAGAGGTAAACAGCAACAAAACAACATAATGACTTTGCCCTGAGTTTTTACGTTGAGCACTTTTTAATGCTCCTGTTGGTCATTTATATAAATTTTTGGAAAAAAAAATGTCTATTGAGATCCTTTTGCTATTTTTTAAATTATATATTTTTTTCTATTTGTATCTGTTGGTTATTAACCTGTTTTCAGATATAAGATTTGTAAGTATTTTCTTCCATTCTGTAGATTGTGTTTTCATTCTCTCTCTCTCTCTCTCTCTCTCTCTCTTTTTGGCAATGCAGAAACTTTAGTTTGATGTAATACCATTTATTTATTTTTGCTTTTTTTGCTTGTGTTTTTGGTCTGGTATCCAAAAAACTATTGGCAAGACCAATGTCAAGGAGAATTTTTCCTATGTTTTCCTTTTGGAAATTTAGTTTCATGCATCACATTTAAGTCTTTAATCTATTTCAAGTTAAGATTTATGAGTGATATAAGGTTCCAGTTTCATACTGTTTTATGGGACTATTCAGTTTTAAATATCATTTATTGAACAGACTATCTTTACCCATTACATAAGTTGGCCCCTGTCAAATATTAGGTGACTGTATGAAAGGATTTATTTCTGGACTCTCAATTCTTTTCTACTTGTTTATTGGTCTGTTTTTATGCCAGTATACTTTATTGTTTTGAGCATGAGGGCTTTGTAGTATAATTTCAAATCAAGAAGTGTAATTTCTCTTCTTCATTCTTTCTCAGAACTCTTTGATTATTTGTTGTCTTTTATGGTCTCATATAAATTTTAGGATTCTTTACTTAGTTCTGTAAAAAAATAATATTGGATTTTTTAAAAAATATTATTTATTTATTTATTTGACAGAGAGAGATGACAAGCAGGCAGAGAGGCAGGCAGAGAGAGAAGAGGAAGCAGGCTCCATGCTGAGCAGAGAGCCTGATGCAGGGCTCGATCCCAGGACCCTGGGATCATGACCTGAGCCAAAGGCAGCAGCTTAACCCACTGAGCCACCCAAGCGCCCCTAACATTGGATTTTTGATAGGAATCGAATTTACAGATGGTTTTCGGTAGTATGGACATTTTAACAATGTTAATTCTTACCTTTCATAAATATGGGCTATCTTTCCTTTTGTATCTTCTTCAATTTCTTTATCAATGTCATAGTTTATGGGGTACAGATCTTTCATCTTCTTAGTTAAATCTTTTCCTAAGTATTTTATTATTTTTGATGCTATTGTGAATTAGATTGTTTTCTTTATTTTTTCAGATAGTTCATCATTAGAGTATTAAAATGCTCCTGTCTTGTGCTTACTTTGGCAGCACATATACTAAAATTGGAATGATGCAGAGAAGATTAGCGTGATCACTGAACGAGGATGACGTGAAAAACTGGGAAGCATTCCATATTAAAAACAAAACAAATCAAAATTCTTGTCTTTTATATATTGATCTTGTATTTAGCAGCTTTACTAAATTTGTTTTTTTCAAATTTTTTTTGTGATGTTTTTAGGATTTTTTTACATGTAAGTTCATGTTATCCAAAAAAAGAAAATTTTACTTCTTCCATTTTTTTTTTAAGTCTTTTATTTCTTTGTGCTCTTTGTTTCTCTGGCTAGGACATCCTGTACTATGTCAAATGAGAGTAGTGAAAGTTGACACACTTGTCTTGTTTCAGATCTTTAAGGGGAAAACTTTCAAACTTTTTTGATTGAATATGAGATTAGCTCTGGGCTTGCAATATCCCTAGGGGTACAGGTCTGTGAATCACCAGGTTTACACATTTCACAGCACTCACCATAGCACATACCCTCCACAATGTCCATACCCCCACCATTCTCTCCCAATACACCTCATCCAAACAATCCTCAGTCTTTCTGTGAGATTCAGTCTTTTATGGTTTGTCTCCCTCCCAATCCCATCTTCTTTTATTTTTCTTTTCGTACCCACCAAACCACCTATGTTGCATCTCCACTTCATCATATCAGGGAAATCATAGGATAGTTGTCTTTCTCAGATTGATTTATTTCACCAAGCATAATACCCTCTAGTTCCATCCACGTCATCACAAATAGCAGGATTTCATTTCTTTTGATGGCTGCATAGTATTCCATTATACATATATACCACATCTTATTTATTGATTCATCTGTTGAAGGACATTTAGGTTCTTTCCATAGTTTAACTATTGTGGACATTGCTGCTATAAACATGTGGGTGCTTGTGCCCCTTCAGAATGCCACGTTTGTATCTTTAGGGTATATACCCAGTAATACAATCACTGGGTCATAGGGTAGTTCTATTTTCAGCTTTTTGAGGAACCTCCACGCTGTTTTCCAGAGTGGTTGCACCAGCTTGCATTCCCACGTACAGTGTAGGAGGGTTCCCCTTTCTCCACATCCTCGCCAGCATCTGTCATTGACTGACTTGTTCATTTTAGCCATTCTGAAAGGTGTGAGGTGGTATTGCATTCTGGTTTTGATTTGTATTTCCCTGATGCCGAGTGATGTGGAGCATTTTTTCATGTGTCTGTTGGCCATTTGGATGTATTCTTTGCAGAAATATCTGTTCATGTCCTCTGCCCCTTTCTTCATTGGATTATTTGTTCTTAGGGTGTTGAGTTTGATAAGCTCCTTATAGATTTTGGATACTGGCCCTTTATCTGGTATGTCATTTGCAAATATCTTCTCCCATTCTGACAGTTATCTTTTGGCTTTGTTAACTGTTTCCTTTGCTGTGCAAAAGCTTTTTGATCTGATGAAATCCCAATAGTTCATTTTTGCCCTTGCTTCCCTTGCCTTTGGCGATGTTCCTAGGAAGAAGTTGCTGCTGCTGAGGTCAAAGAGGTTGCTACCTGTTCTCTCCTCAAGGATTTTGATGGATTCCTTTCTCACATTATGCTTCTTCATCCATTTCCAGTCTATTTTCATGTATGGTGTAAGGTAATGGTCCAATTTCATTATTCTGCATGTGGCTGTTCAATTTTTCGAACACCTTTTGTTGAAGAGGCTGTCTTTTTTCCTTTGGACATTCCTTCCTGTTTTGTTGAAGATTAGTTGACCATAGAGTTGAGGGTGCATTTTGGGCTCTCTATTCTGTTCCATTGATCTATGTCTGTTTTTGTGACAGTTCCCTACTATCTTGATGATGACAACTTTGTAATAGAGCTTGAAGTCTGGAATTGTGATGCCAACAACTTTGGCTTTCTTTTTCAATATTCCTCTGGCTATTCGAGATATTTTCTGGTTCCATATACATTTTAGGATTATTTGTCCCATTTCTTTGAAAAAAAAAATGGATGGAATTTTGATAGGAATTGCATTAAATGTGTAGATCGCTTTAGGTAGCATAGACATTTTCACAATATTTGTTCTTCCAATACAGGAGCATGGAACATTTTTCCATTTCTTTGTGTCTTCTTCAATTTCGTTCATGAGTGCTTTAGAGTTTTCTGAGTATAGATTCTTTATCTCTTTGTTTAGGTTTATACCTAGGTATCAGGGTTTTTGGTGCAATTTTAAATGGGATTCACTCCTTAATTTCTATTTCTTCTGTATTGTTGGTATAAAAAAAAACTGAAACCAATTTCTAGGCATTGATTTTATATCCTGACACTTTACAGAATTCCTATACAAGTTAGAGCAGATTTGGAGTGGAGTCCTTTAAGTTTTCCACATACAGTATCATATCATCTGCAAACAGTGATAGTTTGACTTCTCTTTTGCCAATTTGGCAAAATTTGGATGCCTTTAATTTCTTTTTGTTGTCTGATTGCTGAGGCTAGGACTTCTAGTACAATGTTGAATAGCAGTGTCATGATGACGGACATCCCTGCCATGTTCCTGACCTCATTCTCCATTGAGAATGGTATTTGCAGTGGGTTTTTCATAGATGGCTTCGGTAATATTGATAATATGTGCCCTCTATCCCTACACTTTGAAGAGTTTTAATCAGGAAGGGATACTGCACTTTGTCAAATGCTTTTTCAGCCTCTATGGAGAGTATAATATGGTTCTTGTTCTTTCTTTTATTAATGTGTTGTATCACATTGATTGATTTGCAGATGTTGAACCAACCTTGTAGCCCTGGAATAAATCCCACTTGGTCGTGGTGAATAATCCTTTTAATGTACTGTTGAATCCTATTGGCTAGTATTTTGGTGAGAATTTTCGTATCTGTGTTCATCAAGGATATTGGTCTATAGCTCTCTTTTTTGATGGGATCCTTGTCTTTTTTGGGGGATCAAGGTGATGCTCGCCTCATAAAATGAGTTTGGAAGTTTTCCTTCCATTTCTATTTTTTGGGAACAGTTTCAGGAGAATAGGAATTAGTTCTTCTTTAAATGTTTGGTAGAATTCCCCTGGGAAGCCATCTGGTCCGGAGCTTTTGTTTGTTTGGAGATTTTTGATGACTGTTTCAAACTCCGTACTGGTTATGGGTCTGTTCAGGTTTTCTATTTCTTCCTGGCTCAGTTGTGGTAGTTTATATGTCTCTAGGAATGTATCCATTTCTTCCAGATTGTTGAATTTGTTGGTGTAGAGTTGCTCATAGTTGTTCTTATAATTGTTTGTATTTCTTTGGTGTTTGTTGTGATCTCTCCTCTTTCATTCATGATTTTATTTATTTGTGTCCTTTCTCTTTTCTTTTTGATAAGTCTGGAAAGGGGTTTATCAATCTTATTAATTCTTTCAAAGAACCACATCCTAGTTTCGTTGATTTGTTCTATTGGTTTTTTTGTTGTTGGTGGGTTTTTTTGTTTGTTTGTTTCTATTTCATTGATTTCTGCCATGATCTTTATTATTCCTCTTCTCCTGCTGGGTTTAGGCTTTCTTTGTTGTTCTTTCTCCAACTCCTTTAGGTGTAGTGTTGTGTGGTGTATTTGAGATCTTTCTTGTTTCTTGAGAAAGGCTTGTACACATTTATATTTTCCTTTCAGGACTGCCTTTGCTGTATCCCACAGATTTTGAAGACTTTTGTTTTCATTATCATTTGTTTCCATGAATTTTTTCAATTCTTATTTAATTTCCTGGTTGACCAATTCATTTTTCAGAAGGATGCTGTTTAGTCTCCATGTATTTGTGTTCTTTCCAAATTTCCTCTTGTGATTGAGTTCTAGTTTCAGAGCATTGTGGTCTGAGAATATGCAGGGGATGATCCCAATCTTTTGATAATGATTGAGATCTGATTTATGACCCAGGATGTGGTCTATTCTGGAGAATGTTCCATGTGCACTAGAGAAGAATGTGTATCTGTTATTTTGGGATGGAATCTGTTGAATATACCTGTGATGCCCATCTTGTCCAGTGTGTCATTTAAGGCCTTTTTCCTTGTTGATCTGTTGCTTGGATGATCTGTCCATTTCAATGAGGGGAGTGTTAAGTTCCCCTACTATTATTTTATTATTGTCAGTGTGTTTCTTTGATTTTGTTATTAATTGGTTTATATAGTTGGCTGCTCCCATGATAAGGACATAGATATTTAAAATTGTCAGGTCTTCTTGTTCGACAGACCCTTTGAGTATGATATAGTGTCCTTCCTCATCTCTTATTATAGTCTTTGGCTTAAAATCTAATTGATCTGATATAAGGATTGCCACCCCAGCTTTCTTCTGATGTTCATTAGCATGGTAAATTGTTTTCCACCCCTCTCTTTAAATCTGGGCGTGTCTTCGGGTCTATGATGAGTTTCTTGGGCAGCATATTGACAGGTTTTGCTTTTTTCCATTCTGATACCCTGTGTCTTTTGATTGGTGCATTTAGGCCATTTACATTCAGGGTAACTATTGAGAGATATGAAATTAGTTGCATTGTATTGCCTATAATGTGACTATTACTGTATATTGTTTCTGTTCCTTTCTGATCTACTACTTTTAGGCTCTCTCTTTGCTTAGAGGACCCCTTTCAATATTTCCTGGAGAGTTGGTTTGGTGTTTTCAAATTCTTTCAGCTTTTGTTTGTCCTGGTAGCTTTTTAATCTGTCCTTCTATTTTCAATGATAGCCTAGCTGGATATAGTATTCTTGGCTGCACGTTTTTCTCACTTAACACTCTGAATATATCATGCCAGTTCTTTCTGGCCTCCCAGGTCTCTGTGGATAAGTCTGCTGCCAATCAAATGTTTTTACTGTTGTACAATACAGACTTCTTCTCCCAGGCTGCTTTCAGGATTTTCTCTTTGTCGTTAACCGTTGTAAATTTTACTATCAGGTTACGGGGTGTGGACCTATTTTTATTGATTTTGAGGGTCATTCTTTGCATCTCCTGGATTTTGATGTTTGTTCCCTTTGCCATATTAGGGAAATTCTCTACAAAAATTCTCTCCAATATACCTTCTGCTCCCCTCTCTCTTTCTTCTGCTTCTGGGATCCCAATTATTCTAATGTTGTGTCATTTTATGGTTTCACTTATCTCTCAAATTCTCTCCTCGTGGTCTAGTATTTGTTTGTCTCTCTTTTGCTCAGCTTCTTTATTCTCCATCATTTGGTCTTCTGTATCACTAATTCTTTTGCCTTATTTATTCTAGCAGTAAAAACTTCCATTTTTTATTGCACCTCAATAATAGCTCTTTTGATTTCAACTTGGTTAGATTTTCGTTCTTTTATTTCTCCATAAAGGGATTTTATCTATGGAGAGGGTTTCTCTAATATCGTCCATGCCTTTTTCGAGCCCAGAGAGAACCTTGAGAGTTTTCATTTTGAACTCTAGTTCTGTCATATTACCAGTGTCTGTTTTGATTAGGTCCCTAGCCTTTGGTACTGCCTCTTGTTCTATTTCTTGTGTTGAGTTTTTCCACCTTGTCATTTTGAGCAGATAAGAATATATAAAGGAGCAAATAAAATGCTAAAAGGGTGGTAATGACCCCCAGGAAAATGTGCTTTAACCAAATCAGAAGAGACCCCAAGTTGTGGGAGAACGAAAGGGGATAAAAAAGAAGTTCAAGGGGAAAAAAAAAAGGTTTAAAAAAAAGAAAACAAGGAAAAAATATTTAAAAAGAAGAAAATTATGTATCTACTGGACTTGTGACTAGAACAGGGTCACTCACTTAATTTTGGGAGTATTTTGGTCTCTTAGAAGAAACTACCTCCCAAGATTTTAAAGGATGAAAAACATATAAGGGTAGACACAATGAAGGGATGTAATAAACCTATAAAAATGAGGAAAAAAAATTAACTTCTAAAAAATAAGTTGATAGAGCAAGTTGGTTGGGACAATAAAGAAAAATAAACTGGAGAGAATTTGCTCAGGCTGGACACTAGAACAATCTTGGAGCTAGATTTAGGATATATTTTGATCTATTTGGAGAAGTTATACCCCAAATTTTTTAGAAGAAAAAACCCTATGTGTAAAAAATATATATAGTTAGATACAATGGAGGATAAAATATGACTATAATAATGAAGGTTCAAAATAGATTATTATTTTTTGTAAGGTATTTTAAAAATAAACTCGTTAAAAAAATCATTAAGAGAGGAATGGGTAAAAGTTAAAACAATTAGCAGAAGAAAAAAGAAAAAATATATAACTGCAAGACTAAAGAATAATTGGGAGAAAGCCATGAATTCCTTGTTTTGCTTTCTCCTCCTCTGGAATTCCACTGTTCTCTTTAGTAAGTGAAGTTGATCTTGGCTGGGTTTCTTGTTGGTCTTCTGGGGAGGGGGCCTTTTGTATTGATTCTCAAGTGTCTTTGCCCAAGATGGATTTGTCCTGCCCTTACCTAGGGTAGGGCTAAGAAATCCGGGCACTTTTGTTCCCCGAAGGCTTTCCGTAGAGTTCTGGATGATGGAATGATAACAGCGGTCTCACAATCTGGCCCAGAGGAGTGGAGAGCTCAGGGCCCCGCTCCTCAGTGCACCCTCAGAGAAAAGTGCTTCATCACTCAAATCTTCCCTGCCTCTGCCCATGGTTGGAGAAAAGTGCTCTGTCACTCACACTTGGAGAAAAGTCCTTTGTCATTCTCATCTCTGTGGCCTCTGGCCGTGCTTGGAAAAAAGAGCTCAATTACTCCCATCTCCCTGGCCCTTGGCCATGCTCCAAGCTCACCTTGCCTATGCCTGGTTCAAAGTAACCCTGGGTTGAGAGCTCACTCCTCAGCTTTGTCTCTGTAGCCGGCTTCCCCACTCTAATACCTGTGGGTTCTGTGATACTCAGATACCCCTGGTCCTTCTGTGACCCTGAGGGACCTGGCGCTATGCTGACCCCACTTGGGCTTCACTCTGGTTTAGCCTCTGGGGTGATATCCCTCATTGGATCAAACTTTTTAAAAGTCCTGATTTTCTGCTCCGTGGCTCCACCACTTGTCGGGAGCTGGCCCCTCCCCCCGCGGTCTACTTTCCCGTTCCTTGGATTTACTTTTCTGCCGGTTATACCTTTCAGAAAGTGATCAATTTTCTGTTTCTAGAATTGTTGCTCTCCTTCTCTTTGATCTCCCATTGGATTGTAGGTGTTTGCAATGCTTAGATAAGCTATCTAGCTGATCTCCTGCTCCCTGATGTCGTATCAGCCTGCTACTTCTCCACCATCTTGAATCCTTCCACGGAATATGTGGTCTTTATTGTGTTGATGTGTATTCTTTCTGTACCCAGTTTGGTGAGTATTTTTCTTATGCCAGGGTGTTGAATTTTGTCAAATTTCTTTTCTGCATATATTGAGTTGATCATATGAGTTTTTATTGATCATTCTATTAATATAATGCATCACATTTACTGATATGTGCTGGTGAATTCAGTTTTTAGCATTTTATAGCGAATTTTTACATTTTTATTTATCAGGGATATTATCCAGTAGTTCTTTTTGTTGCTGATTTTTTTTTTTTTGTAGTGCTTCTGTCTGGTTTTGATATCAAGATAATTCTGGCTTTGTAAAATGTGCCTCGGAGTATTTCAACCTCTTCAACTTTTTGGAAAGGGTTTTAAAAGTGTTTGTATTAGTTCTTCTTAAAATGTTTGGTAGAATTCACTGTGGAAATCATCTGATTCTGGACTTTTATTTGTTAGAAGGTTTTTATTACGGATTCAATCTCCTTACCCCTTATTGGTCTGTTCACATTTTTTATGTCCTCATGATTCAGTCTTGATTGGTTGTATGTGCCTAGGAATTTGTCCATTTCCTCTAGGCTTTTGATTTGCTGGCATTTAACTGTCTTTTATCTTTTATATTTCTGTGGTATCTGTTATAATGTCTCCTTTTCCATTTCTGATTTTATTGAGTCTTCTCTCTTTTTTCTGAGTTAGTGTAGCTGTCTTTTTTTAATTTATCATTACCAAGTCTAATTTTATTTACCATTTAAAAAAAACTTTCTAGTTTTTTCATTCTCTATTCCATTTATTTCTTCCCTAATTTTTATTTTTTTCCTTCCTTTCGCTATTGCCTTTCATTCTTTTTATATTTCATGATTTATTTAAATGTTAGTTAATATGTAGTGTAATATTAGTTACAGTTAGCTACTTTTAAGTTTACTTTGGTCTTTTTGTTGTTTTTTTGAGCTGTTATATTAAGTTCTTTATTTGAAATATTTTTTAATATATATTTATAGCTATAAAATTTCCTTTTATAACTGCTTTGCTGCTTCTCATAATTTCTTGGTATATATATTTTTTTATTTTCCTCACGATGTATTTTTATTCCCACTTTGTCTTCTTTTTTTGATTTTTTGTTTGTTTAAAAATGTGTATGTGTATTTGTAAATTTTCCAAATTTCCTTCTGTATTGATTTCTAGTTTCATATTATTTTGGCTGGAAATATACTCGATATGCTTTCTATATTATTGATTTTGGGGGGGACTCTTGTTTTGTGGTTTAAAATGTGATCTATCCTAGAAAATTTTCCACGTGTGTTTGAGAAGAATATTTATTATGATACTATTGGATGGAATATCCTTTAAATATGTTGGGTTCATTTGACATAGTTCTTGTTTGTTTGTTTTGTTTTGTTTGTTTGTTTGTTTGTTTGAGAGAGAGCAGGGCAGAGAGAATGAGCAAGGGATAAGGGCAGAGACAGAGTGAGAAGACCCCCTCCTGAGCAGGGAGCCCAATGTGGGACTCTATCTCAGGACCCTGGGATCACGACCTGAGCCAAAGGCAAAGGCTTAACTGACTGAGCCCCCCATTTGTCCAGGCATAGTGTTTAAATTCATTTTTTTCTTATTGATTTTCTGTCAGGATGATCTACCCATATGTAAGAGTGGGGTATTATTGTCCCCAGATACTATTGTATTGCTATTTATTTCTCCTTTTTGTTTTGTTAGTATTTGTTTTATATATTTATGTGGCTAAATATTAGGTACATGATATTTACAATTACTGTATTGATGAAATGATGACACTTTTCTTATTGTATAATGACTGTGGTGATTTTTAGCTTATATAAACCCTATTTTGTCTGTTATAGTTATTGCTACCCTTGTTTTCTTTTGTTATCATTAGCTTGGAATATCTTTTTCCATCCCTTTACTCTCTGCCCATGTGTGTCCTTAAAGCTAAAGTGATTCTTTTATATGCAACATATTGTTGGATCTTGTGTTTTCTGTTTGTTTTTTTAATCTATTCTAGCCTTTCTATGTGTTCCAACTGGATGATTCCAGTCACTTACAGTTAAAGTAATTATTGATAGGTAAGGACTTAACTATTGCCTTTCATTCTTTTTATATTTCATGATTTATTTAAATGTTAGTTAATATGTAGTGTAATATTAGTTACAGGAGTAGAATTTAGTAATTCACCATTTACATATAACATTCAATGCTCATCACAAGTGACCTCTTAATAATTATTACTGACTTAGCCCATTCCCCTGCCCATCTCCCCTCCAGAAACAATCAGTTTGTTACTTATAGTTAAGTGTATTATAGCTTGCCTTCCCCTCCCTTTTTTTTTAATTTTTTTCTTTCTCCAGTGTTTATCTGTTTTGTTTCTCTGTTAATTGTTTGCTCTTTTGTAGATGCTCTGCTCTTTATTTCCTGTATTGTTCTCTTTGTTTGTAATCTAATGACTTTTTGTGGCAGTGCGTTTTAACTTCTTTATCAAAATCTTTTGTGTATCGACTACATATTTTTTTTTATTTAGCATTAAGCTTATATAAAATACGTTAGTTATAACATTCCATTTTATGTTGAAAACAACTGAACTTCAATAGTGTACAGAACATTTATACTTCTATAACAACAGGTTATTGATGTTTTTACATTTGAGATCATTTTTATATTGTACTTTTAATAACAAATGATTTCAGTTATAGTTATTTTTAATAAACTTGTTTTTTAACTTTTATACTAGACAATAAATGATTTATATATCACCATTACAATATTGGAGAATCTGGTTTTGACTATACATTTACCTTTAGCAATAAATAAGGAGCCATCCATGCATCCATGTTGCCATCTTGATGACATCACCATCCCCAAACCTTCAGTGTTACTTCATATTTATCTTTTTTTTAAGATTTTGATTATTTGACAGAGGGAGAGAGAGAGAGCTCAAGTTGGCAGAGTGGTAGGTAGAGGAAGATTGAGAGGCAGGCTTATTACCCAGCACTGAGCCCGATGCAGGTCTTAATCCCATAACCCTGGGATCATGACCTGAGCCAAAGGCAGCTGCTTAACTGATTGAGTCACCCAGGGACCCCTAAATTTTACTTTAGTTAATATATGACCATTTTTTATTTCTACTTATAGACATATCAATTTTATTGCTTTTAATATTAAGGTCTTCTCCTTAACATCATTATCATCTATTTCTTTTTCAATTTTATAAGTGTTGTTTACATTTGTGGTGGTAAGTATGTAATTCATGTATGTGGTGGTATGTAAGTAATTCAAATATGAATTTTAAAGTCTAGATCATATGCTCCATTGTGGCAGATATTTGTCTTATTCATCCCACCCACAAAAATTTAGTACTAAATAGGTCTTTGTTGATTGACTGAATGAATTAAGTGTTTGACATAGCTGACCAAACCAGAGATAAAGGAGAAAATATAATGATTGTCAAATGGGTGAACCTGAGATAAAAAGACACTTTTAGCTTCGTTAGTTTGATATACACTCAGGATAACATTCCAATTTTGCATGGATTTTTAGAAAGCAAACAACTCCTCTCCTAAATAATAAATTTATTAATTGCCTTCCTTATGAGTCCTGACAGCAGTCAGCTTTGTGGGTTTCTGATTCCATTCCAAGAGGTTGAATGTCTGTTTGATTTATGTAATAGGCAACAGTGTCATGGGGAAAGACTTGTAGGATAAAATCTCTTAAAGATGGGAACACAGATGGCTGCCTATGGGCTGTGAGGTGGGTGTTAATGAAAATGCATTGAGCAGTAAGGGAAGGGCAGCTCACAACCATAGGAAAGGTGCCCTGTGTTTTTGTTTTGTTTTGTTTTGTTTTACAAACAGATACCATTTCCCCTCCCCATGGAAATTTTCAAATTTAGTTTGCTCTAACAACCACAAATACTTAGGACATTATGAACACAATATGGGCACTAAAGGATAAAAATAAACAAAAAGTTAAGTAAATGTTAAGTGTTTATCATTATTTCAGCTATGTTTTTCTATGCTTAACTGCTCAAAGAAATTACACAGTCTGGTTTCTAAATATTATACCAGGCTGTTAAACTAATGCAAAGGGTTTTATGGAATTTTCTATAACACCATCTAGATGTTCTACATTGGCTGTCACTCCTGAAAATTCTCAGTTTATAAATGTGCATGCATTGAAACAGCATATATTTACATTATAGTAAATATTCACTGGTTATTTACCTGGTTTATTACTGTATTTTGATCCTTTCTAATTGTTCACTTTCTTCCATGTTTCCCCCTTATTTCTACAAATGTCAATCCATCCCATGTTATGTAAAGTGAAACAAAGAGGAACAGCTGTTAGTAGAAAGGATTAATAGGTGATTTGATGTTACTCTGTGAGATATTAAGTAATAGGCAATGAATGTATTTCCATATCATCATTTTAATATATTTCAGTAATACAGCATAGTTGTTATGCTTTAATTAACCTTCATTAAGTCTTTATATATATATATTTTTTTCCTAACTCACAAGTCCTCCCTTCATGTCCCATTCAAAAACCACTCATTTTATGGAATAATAGTTTTATCTTCCCAGTACAATCTTCATTTAACTTATTGCTCTGGTGTGCTCCTTTCGCAGCACATATATTAGCTTATTGTTTTGGGTATACAAAAGGATAGGAATAGAATATTTTGTAATATGATATTTTATCCTTTCTACACTACAGAGTCTGTGTAAGCATTCTTTGATCAGAGACCTAAGGAGGAGGTCCAAATTGAAGAAAAACGAACAGAAAAAAAATGTTCTCATCCCTTTCTTGTAGTTTCATTTGCAGGAACCCCAAAAGCAAAGATATTAAAATGTTTTTTTTCTTATTTTTTAAATTAATTTTAAATTTTTTATTGGATTATGCTCCCTTAAACTCATCTGATACCATGAATAGAAAACCAAAGCAATCCACCAAACATTCTTTCATGATGTTGCCTTTAAACATGTTGCCTTTAAAAATTTTACACTGTAGTCTCACCTGTAGAGTAGATGAGCCTTGACTCAAAAGTATCATCATAGACTGTGGTGACACTTTTCTTGCTACCCGCCGGCAGTTCCTGCCATGGCAGGCTCTCCTGCTTCACGACTGTGTCCCAACAGCAAGGCCAATGGCTCTTCCTCTTCTCCCAGGGCAGTGTGCTGCACCTTCCCCAGACTTGCTCCTGGGGAGTGAAGTGACAGTCCTGTCCCTTTCCTTAAGGTTCTTTCCACAGGCTCAACCACGCTTCTCTCTCGGGCAGAGGGGATGCCCAGGCAAAGAGGATTACGCTCCATGCGTGTTTATTACACCATGCTGTGGAGACTAGCTCAGGCAAGCAGCAGCAGCATCCCACAGACCCAACACTGATTTCCCAAAGAATGCTATGCTTTCCCAGAGGGGATGCCCGGGCAAAGAGGCTTTCTCTGTATGGGGGCTTCTCCCACCTTGCTGTGAATACTAGGCTAAGGCAAGCAGCAACAGCAGCCAGCAGAACTGACTCTGATTTCTCAGCAAATGCTGTGCTTTCACAGAGGCTTTGGGCTTGGAACCAACAGCACTTCGTCACTGCTTCCTCAGCATGACTTTGGGCGTTCACTCTGTTGCATCAGGAAAGAAGAGTTGCGGGAGAGCTGGTTTCTCTTTGGCTTTGCTTTCCCGGGCTCCATTTTCGCGTCCTGGGTTCAAACTGCCAAGGCGAAATAAGCAGACACAGCCTCCACACTGCAGCAGCGTGCATGGCCTAGGTTGGCACTCTATGCCCACTACCATCTCCTGGCATAGGCGTGGCTTGGCATTTTGCTCTGGCGCTAAGGCGAACTCGGGGACTAGGCCAGTGCCTTCCCCACAGGAGAGGAGAGGCGACAGGATCCCTGTACACCGCCCATGCACTGGGATGGGGAGCTGTGGGGGACTGTCCCCACTCCTTCCGGGGACACCCAGTGCCTCCACGAACATTTCCACATCCTGGAGGAGGACGGCATCTAACTGCCCATTCCTCCTGGAGCTGTTTCTGCGAGTTCAGGGCCAGGCGCCTGGTGGCAAGCCCACGTCTGCCCTATGGACAGGTGGCCCATAAGCTTCTGTCCCCTTGGGCCCAGAGGCACAGGACTGGCCTGCCTTCTGTTCAGACTCCTTCCTCAGAGTGGAGCACGCGCCTCTGCCCTAGTCGTCCTCTCGTGTCTCCTTAGCAGCCAGGCTTCCGTCTCTCTGCACAGGGAGCGGGTGACACTTGTCTTGCCACCGGCCCACTGTTCCTGACAGGGCCGGCTCTCCTGCACCGAGACCGTTTCCGGACAATAACACCAACGGCTCCTTCTCTTGTCCCGGGGCAGCGTGCTGCACCTTCCCTAAACATGTTCCTGGGGAACGCAGTGACAGACGTGTCCCTTTCCTTAAGGCTCTTTGCAAAGGCGCAACCAAACATCTATCTCAGGCAAAGCGGATGCCGGGGCAAAGAGGATTTCGCTATGTGCGGGTCTATTACACCGTGCTGTGGAGACTAATTCAGGCAAGCAGCAGCAGCATCCCACAGACCCGACTCTGATTTCCCAAAGAATGCTGTGCTCAGGCGGAATCGAGGACTAGGCCAGTGCTTTCTCCACAGGAGAGGAGAGCCGACAGGATATCGGCACACCGCCCGTGCACTAGGTTGAGGAGCAGTGACGGACTGTCCCCACTCCTTCCACGGACACTCCGTGCCTCCGCGAAAGCTTCCACCTCCTGGAGGAAGATGGCATCTGACTGCCTGTTCTTTCAGGGAGCTACTTCCGTGAGTTCAGTGTAGGCGCCTGGTGGCAAGCACATGTCTGCACCAGGCACAAGTGGCCAAGGAGCTGCTGTCCCCTTGGGCCCAGGGGCCCAGGACAGTCATGTCTTTTGCTCAGACTCCTTCCTCAGAGTGGAGCACGCGCCCATGCCCTAGTCCCCTCGTGTTCCTTCGCAACCAGGCTTCCGTCTCTCCACACAGAGAGTGGGTGACATTTGTCTTACCACCAACCCGCTGTTCCTGACAGGTCCGGCTCTCCTACTTCACGACAGTTTTGAACAACAAGGCCAATGGCTCCTTCTCTTCCCCGGGGCAGCGTGCTGCATCTTCCCCAGACATGCTCCTGGAGATCGCAGTGACAGACGTGTCCCTTTCCTTAAGGCTCTTTCCAGAGTTGCAACAACGCTTCTCTCTCATGCAGAGGGGATGCCGAGGCAAAGAGGATTTCGCTCCATGCGGGTTTATTACACCGTGCTGTGGAGACTAGCTCAGGCAAGCAGCAGCAGCATCCCACAGACCCGACTCTGATTTCCCAAAGAATGCTGTGCTTTCCCAGAGGGGATGCCCGGGCAAAGAGTCTTTCGCTCTATGCGGGTTTCTCCCAACGTGCTGCGAATACTAGGCTAAGGCAACCACCAAGAGCAGCCCAGAGAAACGACTCTGATTTCCCAGCGACTGCTATGCTATCGCAGAGGTTTTCAGCTTGCTGTGAACTGCACTTCGCTGCTGATCCTCAGCAAGGCTTTGGGCGTTCGCTCTGTCGCATCAGGGATGAAGAGCTGCAGGAGAGCTGGTGCCTTTGGGCCTTGCTTCCCGGGGTCCATGTTTGTGTCCTGGGTTCACTGTGCCAAGCCGAAATAAAGAGATACAGTCACAATCCTGCAGTAGCATGCGTGGCCTAGGATGGCACTCTATGCACACTACCATCTCCCGGTGTAGGCAACGCTAGGCCTTTTTCTCTGGCGCTCAGGCAGCCTCGGGGACTAGGCCAGTGCCTTCCCCACAGGAGAGGAGAGGCAACAGGATCTTTCACACCGCCCATGCACTGGGATGGAGAGCAGTGAGGGAATGTCCCCACTCCTTCCCCGGACACCCCGTGCATCTGCGAACGCTTTCACATCTTGGAGGAAGACGGCATCTGACTGCCTGTTCTTTCAGGGAGCTACTTCTGCGAGTTCAGGGCAGGCGCCTGGTGGCAAGCACATGTCTGCACCTGGGACAGGTGGCCAAGGAGCTGCTGTCCCCTTGGGCCCAGGGGCCCAGGACAGGCATGCCTTCTGCCCAGACTCCTTCCTCAGAGTGGAGAAAGCGTCCCTGCCCTAGTTGTACCCTCGTGTCTCCTTCTCAGCCAGGTTTCCATCTCTCCGCACAGAGAGTGGATGACACTTGCCTACCACCGACCTGCTGTTGCTGACAGGGCCGGCTCTCCTGCTTGCGACCGTTTCCGACAACAAGGCCAACGACTCCTTCATTTCCCCTGGGAAGCGTGCTGCACCTTCCTCAGACATGCTCCAGGGGAGTGCAGTGACAGACGTGTCCCTTTCCTTGAGGCTCTTCCCACAGCCGCAACCACGCTTCTCTCTCAGGCAGAGGGGATGCTGGGAAAAGACGATTTTGCTCCATGCGGGTTTATTACACCATGCTGTGGGGACTAGCTCAGGCAAACAATAGACGCATCCCACAGACCCGACTCTGATTTCCCAAGGAATGCTGTGCTTTCACAGATGGGATGCCCAGGCAAAGAGGCTTTTTTTTTAAATTAAAAATAAAATAAATAAAATAAAAAGTCTGGTGTTACTGTCTCCTTTAGCTCCTTTTTTTTGAGTTGTATTTAAAGCAGCATGAGAGAACATGAGGCTCTCAAACTTAAAAAAAAAAAAGAAAAAAATTGAGTTTTGTTAGGATTTAAGATCTTGTCTGCTAGTCAAAAACGTTGGCTTTGTTAAAATGTGAAAATTAACAAAAGAGAATACGATAGAATTCTAATAATTTTTGTAGAAATTAAAAATTTCCTCCAACCCAATTACATACAGACCCATTAAGTAAATTCATTCCAATGTCCCAAACCAACCTTTTCTAATAGAAATCATCTGTGTAAACAGGGTCAGCCCAAGGAATGTATAAATATTATTATTTTTTTCCTGTCTCTTCCACAGTCACATCTGGGTATATTTGTAGCAAGCCAATTATCTATCTTATAAGACATGATATCATAAGGAAGGATATTCTGTCCATTTGGAATGACTGAAAATCATTGTAATTTTATCTTGGTGCAGTAACTTGAGATGGCACAGTGTGGGTTATGAATATATATTTTTTTTACTGGGAAGAAGAGATTATAGAGATATTGGTTATCCAAGAGAGACTGACGGGTGTTGATAGTTGCCAGGTCAATATCCAACTACTTTTTCCTTTAATATCAGAAAGCACTGAGGGATTGACAACAAGGAAACTTAAAACAACATCAAATATTTTATTGTCTCTTTTCTAGTTAAATTGTAACCATATGACAAAGTATCAGTCTTACAAGATATCATTCTCTTTTACCTCTATCTTTCTGCCAGAAATGTGGGCTTAATAGTGAGAACTCCAACAGCATTTTTTGCACCCGTGAATAAAAAGCCATGAAAAACTCTAAGATAGTTCACTGGACTTTCTTAAGACTCTGAACCAACACCAGAAAACACTCTCTGTAGTCTTCTTGTTAAATGAAAAAATATGTTTAAACCACTTTTGACAGTCTACTACATACAGCAAAATGTAAATCTTAATTGAAATCTGTTCTCTCAGCTTGCTTAAGCAACAGAGTCCTGAGCTTTTCATGTTTTCAGTCTGAAAGAGTACACCTCTGGTGCTCTGAAAGGGAAGAGAAAGGACACCCTGTTCTCCATATAAATTAAAGAAGAGAAATCTGTGCATTTAAGTGGGCCATATAAAATTTATCAGGCAATTATCTCCTAACTCCTTGCTATCCAAATTACCTGAGATGCTCTCCCTACTCCTTTATTCCACGTTACTGCCTTTTCCAGGATTCTGTATCACATCACAACATGTCTTCTGTTATTTCCTTCTTGCAAGCTAGTTTTGTTTTCTCCACCTAAAAAAATCAACAATCATTGTGTATTTCAATTCCCATTTTCCTCAAATGCATTGATTCTTCTTATCTATTACTCTTTTCTCATACTCTGTGTCTTTGTCTTTATGGGGTTTGTACTTTGCTTTTCCCCATCCTTTACTGCCATTATATAATCAAATCTTATAACTTCTTAGAGAAAGTTAAAAATTCCTGCATAGCCACACGTGAACACAAAATCACTGATTTTTAGCAAACCTATAAGATAGTCAGACATCCATTCAATTTCTTTTTTTTAAAGATTTTTTTTATTTATTTGACAGAGAGAGATGACAAGCAGGCAGAGAGGCAGGCAGAGAGAGAGGAGGAAGCAGGCTCCCTGATGAGCAGAGAACCCAATTTGGGGCTTGATCCCAGGACCCTGGGATCATGACCTTAGCAGAAGACAGCAGCTTAACCCACTGAGCCACCCAGGCGTCCCTCCATTCAATTTCTTAACTGAGTCTCAAATGCATCCTGAGTTCTAACCTAAACCTTAGTTCTACTTCTTACACGTTGTTATATGACCAAATTCTTTCAGTTCAGTATTTTGTAACATTTAAATATTAATCAATTGATGCTTTGTCTGTGAATTTCTATGAAAATAATTTGAATACAGTAGATTTATTGTTATATTTATAGACTTATAATCAAAGTTTCATCAGTTGAAGTTTTAGGAAATTTAGGATATAGTGATTAACCTAAAATGATACTGCCTCAAGTACCTCTGATATCAAGGCCCAACACCTGATTATAGCCACACCTGTAGTGGATAGTTCCATGGGAAATCACAGTTACTTAACACTGATAGCATCTCATGTTCTATCTCTCATTTTATAATGTCTCCAACACAACCCAAATGTGTAGGAGAGTTAATGTCCTCTGAGGACAGCTCTCAGTGAAGTGGAAATAAGAACCATAGATAAAATTGCCAATTTTCAGGTCTTTATGAGGACAATTTAAAGAAGTTTCTCAGGAACTTTCAGTAAAAGCAACCCTTCATTTTCTATCCACAACAATTATATCAACAATATACCTTTTTGACAAAGTTGCTTCTTCACTATCTCACTTTCCCATTCTTTTCTACCTTGGATAATCTCCCAGATAAACTAACAGTACTCAAATCCTTTGTCTTACTCTTTGCTCTCAGGATAAATGGAGCCAAAAGACTTAGATTAATATCAAGTTCTGAATGGGATCTTAGAGCTATTTCTGTCCAGATTTTCATAAACATAGGGACCTTTGAATTATCAGGCTATAAATAAGTTCCAAATGGAGGGGGCAAAAGCAAAAAGTAGACATTTTTATGTTCGATTTTTAATCATGATTAATTGACTTTATTAATTATTAAAAATATTAACATTATAAAAGTGTGGATCTTTGTAAAACAATGTCATAATGTAAGAAATAAGTTGCATAGTCCTTTTGAGAATATTAAACCAAGTGTTCAGGTGCCATCTAATTTCTTGTTTAATCCAGAACTTTGGTGTGCATTATCTTGAGGAATAGGATTTTGAAGTCCGGACAGACTAACAGAAAACTGATCCAAATGTGTGTGTTTATATTCCTGCTTTTGTTGTAAAAATCAAAGTGTGATTGCTGGTTTAAAATGGTAAAACTAATAATGTTCATGGACTCTAATATAAATTTTCTAATTGTATGGGAAGAATCCAAGAAACTTCTAATTAGTTGATTTGCAAATCCTCAAAGAGCTACAGGATCAGGTAGTGGTATGTTCTGATTCAACAGCATCATAATGCAGCATTTTATATGTGTGGCTAATGGATATTTTCATGAATGTTTGCTAGCTAGTCAGCCAATACAGAGAAATATTAGGTAGGGTAATTACTCACAGTTGTGTTTAATAAAATGAGAGAAAATTATCAAATGACACCAATAGTAATAATTCTATAGCAGGCTAAATAATTCAATGATAATTACAAGTATTAATCTAGCTTTCTTCCCTGACTTTGACTCTTCTCTCCTTTATCATAATGGGAGTAGCAGATTGTCTGCAATGAATTGTGAAAACCCAGCAGTGACTTTGGCAGTAAAGGCCTCCCATCAACTTTGATAGGTTAAAATGATTCTGGTTGGTCTTGAGTAAATGTGTCAATTTTTTTTTTTCTGTGTGTGTCATAAAAGAAAGAAGCAATAGTAAATTCTTGCTGTTATTCCATGGAGCCAATAAAAATCATACTGCCAACAAGAGGCTGTTGACACCGTAAGTGTAGTTAACTGTCTTGAAATACTAGGCGTGGAAATAAAATTCCAATATTTCACATAAACTCTTTTTTTAAGGAAAAAAACAAAACAACTATACTGCTTACATTTAGGGCCCTGCTGTTGTGTAACTATTTTTGAACATGTCTAATGTAAATGTGTATATTTATATATTTTTTCTGTGCAATAAATTCATTTAGAGATAAATTTGTATTGCAAATTATTTTGGGGGAGGCATGGTATTTGTGGCTAGTTTTACAAGCTAAAAGGACTAAAAGAAAGAAGAAAAACATTTTTTATTACAGCATATTTACATCTGTCCAAAGTACTTATTTACTATAACACTGACTAATGTATAATACAGTACACAAAGAAAGAATTTAAATGAGTTATAATTCAGTCGAAGTATAGCTGGCCATTTTAAAACTTACCACTGAATCTTTCTGGTATGAAATGTGATATCCGGCAATCTGGTCCAGTTCATTACATCAGGTCATTTGTATGTTCTTATTACCATTTTGATAGCATAGCACATTTTATAACCCAGACATTTTACAATGGAATTATGATGCATATATTTTCAAAAGTATAGACATACATGAAGCTATGAGGTCAAAAAAGATGAATGTCTGTAGTACCATATAGACTCAACAAATAAAAGTATCCAAGGCTCTGAGTGAGATTTATGATTATTGTATACGATTAGGCCAACATGTGGTTTTGATATAAATAATCTGTTCTTAAATTAGAATTACAATCGTTGAGTACAGTGTTGAAAATGGCAGATAGATTTTAGCTCTCTTTGCTCACTGAGGAAAATGGAAAAATGTTTAGCTTGGTCAGATTTTTACTTAACTTCTGAAAAATCTTACGTTTGAGAGAACCCTTCTGAAATAAGAATCCTTAAAGATATAACCCCTTTGGCACAAGTTTTCAAGAAACTTGTTTGATGTTGTAGACTATTATATGGCACACGTACTGTTCTAGATGTTTCATGCCAATATTATGTAAGCCATACCAAGGCTACATATTCATATAGAGATGTTCCTCAGCTTACAAGGGGGCTATGTACAGAGAAACACATAAAAAATTGAAAATGCATTTAATACCCCTATACTATCAAATATCATAGCTTACCTTAACCTTATTTAAACATACTCAGAACACTTACATTTGCCTGCATTTGGGCAAAATCATCTTAAGCAAAGCCTATTTTATAACAAAGTATCAAATATCACATGCAATTTATTAAATATTACACTAAAAAAAGAAGAATGGTTATATATAGAATGGTTCTAAGTATATCAGGTGTTCACCCCTGTCATCTTCTAGCTGACTGGGAGCTGTGGCTCACTGCCCCTGCCCAGCATCACAAGATGGCACCATACCACATGTCACTGGCCCATAGAAAGACCCAAATTCAAAATTCAAAGTACAGTTTCTACTGAATCACTTTCACTTTCACATTATTGCAAAATATATCATAAGTTGAATCATTGTAAATCAGGAGCCATCTTATTTGTAAGTTAAATCACAGTCACCCATATACACACAAAAGAAGGCCTTCATGTAGGGCCATCTATGGATCTCTAAAGAACATAGCATGACATATCAACAGCAAAAAATGGAAGTGAAGGGGACAATTGCTTTGCGTCAGTACTCTGAGCAGTAACATACATGGCCTTACTCACCTAGCAGAACTCCAGAGCTAGCTGTCAGCAAGGAATTTTACAAATGTTTGCTGAACAGATTAAGCACTATTATTTTTAAATTAGTGTGCATGTCTTTTTTCAAAAGATATGTAAATTTATTCTATTGACTTATTACAAAACTCAATAATTTCCTCTTATTTAAGTGGCAGGTAAATAGAATTCTTTTTAATTTAAATCAAATGGCTTTTTAGGGAAAATATACTGAAAATTCTGAAACTTGTATTGCTAATGAATCTTTTATTGGAATCCTTATCAAGTTGTATTTTTCAAGTTTTTCCTAAATAATCTTCAATGAATTGAAAATATTTTTTGGATTTTATTCAAGGCTATTAACACACAATTTCACTTTGTTAAATATAGTGCTAAAGTTTCAACCAAAACGTTGTGTCTTTCTTTTTTTCCACTACCACATCCTCTATCTACTGACTGGATTCTCTCTCCAACTAGCACATATATACCATTGTCTATCTTTAGGATAAGTAGGGGTCATCTTTTGTCTTTATTCTATTCCTTGTTGAATTTTAATATAGTCACACCATAAGCATCAAATATTTCGTTTCCCTTTAAGTAGTAAACAGTGCACAACCAGAACATACCTTCAAAGCTATCAATATACTTACTCTGATATATTATTTTTGTATTTTTGTAAATTAAAATAATTAAATTATAGAACAAAAGTTTCAGGTGGTAGCTGTTGTAAGTTTTACCCAAACTGACTTTGTCACACTCGTTTTTGTCATCATATATGTCAAGTACTTTTCTCAGGTTTATTTTTAGAATATCCTTGTATAATGAATATTTACCCTGATATCTAGTATAAAAATCTTGCAATTTATTTTACAAACATTAAGATATTGAAAATCAATCTATTTCTTTAATTCACTGAAGACATTTTTGGCTTGTTTTCAGTACTTTCTTACTGGTTAAAAAATGAATTTGAAGTGGTCTGAATTTCATTATCATATGGAACTTTCCCTTTGATGAATACAAAGACGATATTCTATATTAGCTATATGAGAAGAATTTATTTTTTTAATTTTATTTATTTGTAAGAGAGAGAGTGAGAGAGAGCACAAGCAGGGGGAGCAACAGGGTAAGGGAGAAGCAAATTTCCGGCTAAGCAGGGAATCTGTTGCAGAACTCAGTCCCAGGACCCTAAGATCCTGACCTGAGCTAAAGGCTCAGGCGTTTAACTGACTGAGCCACCCAGGTGTCCCAATCTGAGAAGAGTTCTGTATGTTATTCCTATTAATATGCAGTTTAAAATGTAGGTAATTAACGTAATATTTTAGTGGCTATTACATAGATAGCACTATGTTCCAGGCAGAGAGTAAGATAGAAATATTAAATCAACCATATTCTATGCATTCTAAATGAAAATAATTAATCAATCATAATAAATCCTTCTATTTATGGAATATCAACTTATAAGCTTTCCTCCATATGAACAATGTCAAATAACAGAATAAAGGGTCATCTAATACAAATAAAGGATAGAATTAAAAAATTCTGGTAAGCCATTTAATTTTGAAAAATGGTGTTATATTGTTGCTGAGTTGTGGTTTTCAGTTACATAATATCTGATAAGTGCAGAAGTAACATGAGTGTTACATGAGATGAGAAATGGTATATAATTAAGATATTCTTAAAAGTAAAGATAAATACATATTTGTAAACATAGCATTATGTAGGAATAAAAATAAATGATAGCTACACACTCTAAAGTGAATAAATCTTGGAAAGTTAATAGAGAAGTAAAACAAGGACAGTGCAAAAAGTATGGTACATTTTTATGAAGTTCAAACAAATTCTGTTAAACCATAGATGGACTTAAAGATACTATTATGTATCAAATATTGTAAAAATTAAGCAAGGAAATAGCAAACATAAAATAACCAAAGCATACAAACTTGGGTAGATACAATAGGTGTGATCATGTTCTACTTCATAAAGAGTTGAGTTAATAGATAAATAAAAGTAACTAGACTTTTTAGAAGTTAATAAAACTTTGCCTGTTATGTCTTAGTAATATAAAATATATGGTTTTCTAACAAAAACGTTTATCTTAAAAATATTTAAAAATAAATTTCAGGCTACTCATAAGGTTATATTTACTTTTCCACTGAAGGAAAAGCTAGTTGTTGTAGTTGTAGTTGTTTGTTTGTTTTAGTCTCCTCCTAGTTTTTATTATTATAATGTGGAATGAGGAATATTAGATTGAAAAGTGAATTATTTTATAGACAAAAATCATTACCTGATTCACCTCCTGGTACAGCAGATGGAACTCCTGAAAGCATGCCCTTTTGCCTTACGGAAGAGTAACAGTTATGCTTACTTTTGAAACATACTTGGTGGTGGCCCTAAATAGTGACACCATAGTAAACATTTTGAATATTTGCAATTAATTTTTATAGTCATAGGGCTCCAAAGGCACTGCTGGTATCTTAGCAGGTATTTCAGTAAAGCTAAAAGTTGCCTGACTGATTAAAATATTAACAAGGCACAAAACATGGCAGAAGTATTGTCCTCAGATATTATTTTTTTCCATATGCTCCTGATTCCAGACATGACAAGTTATTATTTTTTATTTTTTAATAAAAGATTTTATTTATTTATTTGACAGAGATCACAAGTAGGCAGAGTCAGGAAGAGAGAAGGGAGGAAGCAGGCTCCCTGCTGAGCTGAGAGACCGATGTGGGACTCAATCCCAGGATCCTGGGATCATGACCTGAGCCGAAGGCCGAGGCTTTAACCCACTGAGTCACCCAGGCACCCCCATGACAAGTTATTTTTGATAGATATATATACAATGTATTTTCCAGTTATAAGAAAAATGATTCTGCTATTTTTAACCTTTTTTAAAATTACATAATTTTTAATTAAAATTTTATTTTTTAATGTTTTACTTTTCAATATACTTCTTAGAATATAAAACCTATTCCATGTTGTAAGAAGTTTACCACTTAAAAAATGGTAATTTTCTCATTGTATCTTCCCCTCACATTGCTTTATTTTGAATAAAAAATTCACAATAAACATAACTGATGCTTTCCTTCTGATAGTCCCTCTGTTGGTCATATTGTATATGAGCCATGACAATTAGTTTTACAAAATTTATTAATGTTTGTTGATATGTTTTATCATAACTAATTTTCCCTTCCTTAGCTAGATTCCCCAGCTTTCAGACAGGTGGACACTTCAATAAACCATACCCAAGTGATGTATCAAGTACTTCTTAGACATTCTCTCAGATCCTTGAGGTCTCATTTTGCCTAGGGATTTGCAATAGGTTCTGCCAGAGGCACCACTGTGACAACTGATGTCCATGGTCTATCTCCTGCTAAGCTCAAGAGGTCACTGCTTTCCAAGTTTATCTATACAATTAATGCATTCCAGCAAGTTCTTTTTTTTTAATATTAACAAACTTATTTTAAAGTGTATATGGAGAGGCAAAGACTCACAATAGTCAACATAATGTTGAAGAAGAACAAAGTGTGAGGACTGACTTTAAAGTTTACCAAAGCAATGGGGCGCCTGGGTGGCTCAGTGGGTTAAGCCTCTGCCTTCCGCTCAGGTCATGATCCCAGGGGCCTGGGACCGAGTCCCGCATTGGGCTCTCTGCTCAGCAGGGAGCCTGCTTCTCCTCATCTCTCCCTCTGTCTGTCTCTCTGCCTATTTGTGATCTCTCTCTCTGTCAAATAAATAAATAAAATTTTTTTAAAAAAGTTTACCATAACGATAATTGTAAGCAAGATATTGTAATACCACAGAAAGACTAGATTAAAGGAACAGAATATATTGTCAATTATACTTTATATTAATTATAAAAGCAAAAGCAATACAAGAGAGCAAAATACAATCTTTTAAACAAATGGTTCTGGAGTAATGGTGAAGCTAAAGGTAAAAATATAAAATAAAATAAAATAATAAAATAAAATAAATCCAAGCAGATATCATACACTCTTCTCAAAAATTAACTCAGATTGGATTATAAACCTAAACATGAAACATGTAGAAGGTAATATAGAAGAAAATTTAAATGACCTTGGTTTTGGCCATAACTTTAGCTACAAAAGCACAAGCACTGAATTTAAAAATGTCTACTCTGAAAAAATTTGCAAAATACACATCTGGCAAAGGACTGTTAATCAAAAATACAGAAAGACCCCTTAAAACTCAACAATGGGGGAAAAACCTGATTAAAAATGAGCCAAAGACCTTAGCAGATACCTCACAAAAGAAAATATTACAGATGGCAAATAAGCATATAAAAAGATGCTTCACATCATATATCATCAGGAAAATGCAAATTAAAACAAAAAAGAGACACCAGTACATACCCAGAATCCAGAACACTGACAACAGAACACTAAATGTTGTTGAGGATGTGGAGCAACAGAAATGTTCTTTCATGTCTATTGAGAATAAAGAATGGAAAACAACTTGGCAGTTTCTTACAAAACTAAACATATTCTTGCCAGATGATTCAGCAGTAGCAATTCTTGGTATTTATCCAAAGAAGATGAAAACTATACCCACAAAAATGTCTATATAGTTTTATTCATAACTGACAAAAGGTTGGAAGCAACCAAGATATCCTTCCATAGGTGAAAGGTCAAATAAAGTGTAGTACATGCAAACAATGGAATATTATTTAATGCTAGAGAAGTGAATTACCAAGCCATGAAAAGATATGGATATAAATACTTAATAAATATTTGATATTAGGCTTCTATAAGTCTATCAATAGTATTAGTATATTTTAACAGTGAATACTCAGCATTCATGAATTTACCTAATAAGATATTTGGGGTTCAATATTTTAAATACTTCAACCTCTATGATTATATTCTTAATAATTTTGAATTGGGGTAAATAAATATTAATTTTTTGTAACTTGTTTCTTTTTGCACAAGAGCTCAATGAGATTTTAGAAAATAAAAATTTACAAAAAAAGTTTAGTTTATAATTGCCAAATAATTTAAAACTTTATCTTATATTCAAATACATATATTTTTCTAAATTGATTTATATGCTACTAAAACCAAAAACTTTTAGTTATACTAGATTTCATATCATGCAATCAATGCCAGAAAGCCATCTGGCAATGATTTGTCTTAAATAGAGTTAAGATGGGTGTTATTACAATGCAAGATGGAAACAAAGATAGTATAACAATTGAGTGTTACATAACTTTTCTGTTTTGTATCAAGTTACTAATCTACAAAAGGCTTTTATCGGTGACAGACTTGGGAATTTAACAAAACTTTTGAACTAGCGTGTGTGACTCATTCCTAGAAAACAACACAATCAATAACACTTTATTTAGATTAAAGCATGACTATTTCTCCATTTGAATAAAAAAGGTAGCAACCCCAATAAGTTTATTGAACATGAAAAGTTGAAATGCTATAATGCTCCTAAGGAATTAAATGATCCAGTCATGAATTACAAAAAAAGGATATAAATTACCAAATTGTTTGTATAATTGTAATGTACAACTGCCCATTATCGTACAATAGTGTAGGCTTATACAAGAACTCTATAAAAGAACTCCACTTCTAAACTGTGGAAAATATGTTCCCTTTCCCCTATATACAACTATTAAGCCATTCATTTAGCTTTTAAAATATCCACTTAATACAGGCTCTTTACTCATTTGAACAGGCAGCAGGGATCTATTCTTATTGCTTACATCTGATGGATAGACTTCTAGTGTAAGAGGTAAAGCCCATAAAGGAGCCCAATAATAACAACAAAATACAGTTTTGTGAGCCCTTACAAACTGCCAGCTACCTTTCTGAGAATACTTCAATTAATAAGACATATAAAATACCTGACCACAAAGAGCTTACATTCTTTTGAAATATAATAGTAAAATAAACCAATAATAGAGGGGCACATTGGTGGGTCAGTCCATTGAGTGACTGCCTTTGGCTTGGGTCAAGATCTCAGGGTCCTGGGATGTAACTCCCAGCAGGCTTTCTAGGCAGTGGGGTGTTTTCTTCTTCCTCTGTGCCCCCTCCCAATTCTCTCTCTCTGTGTCTCAAATAAGAAAATACACCAGTAATAGAATAATGATTGATGGTTGATGGTGATAAGTGTTACAAAGAAATACAGGAAAGGTAAAAGCCATTGGAGAATGCTGGGATGAAAGTTAATTTTATTTTGTGTTGGGTGGTTATATCTCATTTATGAGATGTTCTTTGCACAAAGACCCAGGAAGTGAAGAAGGGTGTTATACAAATATTAGAGAAAAAGATTGCTCTAGGCAGAGCAAGTAAGTATATAGACTTTGTGTGAACAGCTTGTCTGTTGCTTTTGAGGAAAAGCAAGGAGGCCAATGAAGAGTTTATAGTGGTGGAGAGAGGAAGAAAGTATTGATGTATGACCTTCTAGTACATTGAAATGCCTTCAGTTTTTATTTAATATGAGAGGGGAAGATACCAAAAGATTTTCAACAGCAGAATAAAATCATCTGACTTGATTTTTAGGTTAAGTTTCTGTACCAAAATAAATTTGCAAGGAGAAAGGAGTGCAGTATGTATGGAAGTGGGGTTATCAATCAAGTAAATAATTCGGGAACAGATGATGGTGATTTTAGCATGCTGGGTGGTTATAGGAGTGGTGAGGTATGGTTTTTATTTTGTGTATATTTTGATGGTGAATATTCTAGTGAACAGGATGGGGTATGTGCAGGACAGACAATATCAACATTTATTTTACCTGCACAAACAGAAGGGTGGAGTCTTCATTCCCTGATATGGAGATAACTCTGATTTCAAATGTTCTTTCTGATTAATTGGCAAAGTGATGATGAGGATTTAGTCAGACAGTGAAAGAGAACAGTAAGCATAGTGTTAAGCGGTAACACTTAACATAGTTTTAAGCGGTACATTTGAACATCAAAAAACATTGTGTTGTATCATCTGTTTATGCGAGTAAATAAATAAATAAAGCTTCCAGGGTTCTGATAGAGGTAAAGAAGACTACTATATGATCCAAAGGGGCACGTGCACCGAATGTTTATAGCAGCAATGTCCACAATAGCCAAACTATGGAAAGAATCTAGATGTCCATCAACAAATGAATGATTATGTATATATATATTATATATATATATATATATAATATATATAATGGAATACTATGCACCCATCAAAAGAAACGAAATCTTGCCATTTACGATGACATGGATGGAACTAGAGGGTATTATGCTTAGCAAAATAAGTCAATCAGAGAAAGATCCTATCATATGATCTCTCTGATATGAGGAAATGGAGGTGCAATGTGGGGGCTTTGGGGGACAGGAAAAGAGTAAATGAAACAAGATGGGATCAGGAGGGAGACAAACCATAAGAGACCCTTAATCTCACAAAACAAATTGAGAGTTGCCGGGGGGTGGGTGGGGAGGGTAGGGAGAGGGTGGTGGGGTTATGAACACTGGGGAGGGTATGTGCTGTGGTGGGTGCTGTGAAGTGTGTAAACCTGGCGATTCACAGACATGTACCCATGGGGCTAATAATACGTTATATGTTAATTTAAAAATAAGAAGAAGAAGACTAATATAAATCCAATGGTATTAAGTGAAGAGTGTGTAATCAGGCATATTTTATTGAAGTAACCAAGTAAAATGATGGTCGAAAATTGGAATAACATAAAACATAAAAATCAAAGATTTTAAAATGAGATATGGGACAGTAGAGAAAACATAGTCAATGATATTATAATAGTGTTATATGGTGACAGATGGTGGCTATATATGTAGTAATCATAGAATAATGTATGGAGATATTGAAAACCTGAAACCAATGGAACACTGAATATCAACTATACTCAAATTTTAAAAAAATAAAACATTTTAATTTAAAAAGATAAAAAGAGGGACAAGAATTTGAAAAGTGAATTTCAAAAAGAGTAAAGATGAGGCTAAAACATACTCTGAACCTTAAGGAACACACCATTTTGAAAATTCTTCCCATTTTGAGAAAACCCAAATGAATCAATACCATAAAAGAACCCATTTTAACTGAGAGATGTAATGAATTCTCAAGAAATAATTTTATGACAAGATAATTATTCCCTATGAAATAGCACACAGAACACAGGGAAAACACCTAGAAGCCAAATAAACGATACTGAAAATAAGAATTAGGAAAAAGATAAATGATGAAAGATAAGAAAATTAGACCTGTGACAGAGACCTAGTGAAGATAATTTTTAGCTTGTGGTTTAATGTTTTTGAGGATAATCTAGATTCATAACTGCCTTGAGACAGGCTGGTTGTAGGCAGTTTAGGCGGACCCCTAATACAGGCCTTCTTTGGGCAGGTGGTGTTGAAGGAGGCCATTGAGCTGGACAAAGACAAATCCAACCATTTGACTAAAGTGTCTGTGAAGATGTTGAAGTCAGATGCAACAGAGAAAGACCTGTCAAACCTAATCTCAGAAATGGAGATGATGAAGATGATTGGAAAGCACAAGGACACCATCAACTTGCTGGGTCCTGCACACAGGATGGTCCTTTGTACACTATCATGGAGTATGCCTCCAAAGACAACATACAGGAGTACCTGCAGGCCCAGAGGCCTCCTGACCTGGAGTACTGTTACAATATCAGCCACAATGCAGCAGAGCAACTCTCCTCCAAGGACCTGGTATCCTGTGCCTATCAGGTAGCCTGAGGCATGGAGTACCTTGCCTCCAAGAAGTGCATACACCAAGACCTGGCCACCAGGGAAGTGCTGGTGACAAAGGACAACATGGTGAAGAGCTCAGACTTCAGCCTTGCCAGAGATATCACCACATCAATTACTATAAAAAGACAACAAACACTGGACTGCCTGTGAAGTGGATGGTCCCTAAGGCCATGTTTTATTTTTTATATATAGGATATATTTGTATTTTTAATATTCTAGTATTGCTGCCACGAAAAAATAAATCTTTAGAATGGTGGGGAAAACATAGATTGAAAAAATAAAGAAAACCAGTTACGGTTAGAGAGCTTTAAAATGTATCAGGGCTATAGAGTCACAGAGAATTTCTAAAAGCTGAAGAACTTGGGGAAGACTTCATGAAGACAGTATCTTATAAGTTGTACTTACATGAAGGAAAGTATTTTAATTGACAAGGAAGTAGTTTGAAAAAACAATTCTTCTATTTTTTTCCAGGAGTAACAGAAAATGTATGATACTTGGACTTCATGAAATTATATTTATAACTGAGAACATTTGTTTATATTATATATAAAATATATGATTTTTACTTTAAATATTTATATTAGATACGCATTTCATTTTATTGTACAAGTATCTATTACATGTAATTTATTCTAGTACATATTGTGTTGCATTTTTATTATTCAATTTGCATTATACTAGCAAATTATGGTAAAAAATAAAGCTGCCACCTGATTTCCTGAATAAATAAAATAAGCCAAATAAAACATAACACTTTCATGCTATCCAAAAAACTTATCTTTGTATTCTTGCTATTCTATTTTATCTTGCCTGGGAGCTGGTAATTTAGCTGCTGCACTCAGAAACTAGGGAGATTGGGAGGGAAACAGACATTTCTGTTATCACAAT
The DNA here is from genome assembly GCF_964662115.1 of Mustela nivalis. NCBI lineage: Eukaryota > Metazoa > Chordata > Mammalia > Carnivora > Mustelidae > Mustela > Mustela nivalis. The sequence goes on from NC_139025.1 coordinate 142,868,220, forward strand.
CACAACTCTGGGTGACAACAAAATTGATTTGACCATTATCCCTTCCTCCACACCCAAAAATCATTGCAATAAATGACAGCTCTCCATCAAGTAGCAGCTTAATTTAGTGTAGTTTCATTAACTTCTCATTTTATTTTATTATTTTTATGAAGTTTTTTCTTTTACTTTTAGTATATCTAATAGACAGTGTTCTATTAGTTTCAGGTGTACAATAGAGTAATTCAAGAATTCTATATCTCATTAGTCAATCTCATCATGATAAATGTACTCAATCTCTTTCACCTGTTACACCCATCCTCCCACCGACCTTCCCTCCTATATGCTCTATTTTAAATGAGTAACTTCAGGTAAAGGTTTTTTGTTTTGTTTTGTTTTTCCCTCACAGGAACATATTTTACTTGAAGCATGCTTTCTGAAGCATGGTTCTAAAAAAGATATGTAAAATGTTCCATCTAAGAAAAATAGGATACACATTTTCTTCAAGCTTGCACGGAAGAATCCCCTAGCTAAATTACATAAAAAGAGACATAACTGGGACACCTGGGTGGCTCAGTTGGTTAAGCGTTGGCCTTAGGCTCAGGTCATGATCCCAGGATCCTGGAATTGAATCCCACTTTGGGCTCCTTGCTCAGTAGGGGACTAGCTCCCTCTTTCTGCTGTTTTTTTCTCTCTCTCTCTCTCTGACAAATTAAATAAAATCTTAAATAAAAAGAGGAACATAACACATACTACAAATGTAAGAAGATTGAAATCATACCAAGTATATTTTCTCTCTGCAATGGTACAAAACTACAGATCAACTAGTGACAGAATTGAAATATGCACCAACGTAACTTGGTAACAGAAATAAGCAATATATAAAAAGGAAATCAGCAGGATGGGGAGGTAAGTAACACAGGCAAAGGAGATGGTAAGAGAAATGCTACACTGACAAGAAATGAAGGACAATGTGCATATTTTTATATCATTGGAACCTAAAGAGCAAGGCAGAGAGCCAGAAGCTGGGAAGCAAGAGCAGACCAAAATGGCATTTTTAATGGTTATAAAAACAGGAAGAGTTTATAGCTAGTAGTTATTGATGGAACAAACATGTCTCATATATTACTGTATTATTAGATCCACATCAAATAGATTTCAGAAAGAGATTCAAATATCCTTAAATGATGAACCACTCTTGTTTATGAAAATTTCCCCAATGGCAGGCCATACAAAGTAAATTCGATAGTAGATAAAGTAACACATACTGCTTAGAATATTCTCATAGTCTCTTTATTTTTAAAGTACTTAATGATATTTCAGGTAATGTAAGAACAGAATAATGAGAGAGTACGAATATTTGTAAAACCAAAAACTCTTCCTTTTTTTTTTCCAGTCTGTTGTACATCTCAATTATAGCGTTTATAATTGGGGCTTGACATTTTTCTGCTCTTGTTAGAACTGTTATTTATTTTTTTTTAATATCTTATTTATTTATTTGACAGAGAGAGAGCACAAGTAGACAAAGAGACAGGCAGAGAGACAGAGAGAGTGGAAAGCAGGCTCTCCACTCAGCAGAGAGCCCGATGTGGGACTCGATCCCAGGACCCTGAGATCATGACCTGAGCCGAAGGCAGCGGCTTAACCCACTGAGCCACCCAGGCGCCCCTTGTTAGGACTGTTATTAAGATAACAAGGTAAATGGGCACCTGGGTGGCTCAGTGGGTTAAAGCGTCTGCTGTCGGCTCAGGTCCTGCGAGCAGAGAGCCCGCTTCCTCCTCTCTCTCTGCCTGCCTCTCTGCCTCCTTGTGATCTGTCAAATAAAAAACTAAGATCTTTAAAAAAATTTAAAAAATACACTTAAGATAACAAGGTAAAAAATGCTTCAATAATTTTCTATATTTAAGGTATCTTCTCCTAAACCCCTATGGTTCATTTTGTTTTCAATTTTATAACCATAATTTAAAACCGATTCCTAAAATAAAAATTCTGTATGTTTGCACTTGGGCTTCAAGTTTGTTTGCCTTTTGTTGAGTTTTTAAAATATACGTATGCTTTCAGAATATAGGGTGCCAGCAATCAGTTACTATATCTACATATAGCTGTATATTTCCAGCTGTTTTATAAAGCTTATCTTTGTTTTTCAATATGCACGCGAATGAATTCTTTATTCCAGTGAAATTCACATGCTTTCACAGAGCCACTACAAACTCTAAAATGAAAAGAGTTTCTTGCTGTGGAGTAGAGACATAAAAATATGTTAACTGGGAGTTATTATAAAGCTATTTTTTTCTAAGCAATATATTCTTGGCATAATTACCTTTGCTACATCAACCAGACAAACTTGGAATTTCGATCTTTATGAGAAAAATAAAATAAAACATTAATCTGTGTAAACTGGAAATGATAATAAAGCCAATTTTACCCTTATAAAAATATACTACAATCTAATTTTCTCTAGTAGGAAGATATGACTAGTGTGAAGACACTGAAGATGAATATTATTAAACTGAAACAAGACATGGAAGTTTTGGAAAAAAAGTTATTGTATTTAATTATTTAGAAATATAATCCATATTAAAGATAATCTGCTGCCAAAGATGAAAATGTTGAGTTAGAGCTGTTATTATTTTACTTCCAATAAAATATCTTTGAAGCTGAAAATCAGATGGGAAATAGAAAAGACAAACTAAGACTCTGACAAAAGAATGGATCCATCACTTTTATAATGTGAATATCAAAAGTGGTTTGAACAGGAAATTGGGACTTCCACTTTCAGCTGCATGATGGACTTGCAATCCAGAATCCATGTCACTTACAGATCATATGCTGGATATCAGCTCCTAGAATTCTCTGCACAATAGCCAATAGGCTGTCTTCAGTGCCTTTTGTAAGTCTCTTTCCTGATCCCACTCTCATAAGGCAGAGTAGCCATTGGTATATGTGCTCCTAGGCTTGAGACATGGCCAAAGGCAGCAGGTTGGCAGGTAGGGCCGGAGCTTACTGATCTTAATACATACGTGCTGCACTGTTTTGTTGTACCAATGGTGGTGTCAGAGTCCTTGTTTGCATGGAACATAACTGTAAAGTTGGAGAAGAAAGTGGACTCCAGGGGCGCCTGGGTGGCTCAGTGGGTTAAGCCGCTGCCTTCGGCTCATGTCATGATCTCAGGGTCCTGGGATTGAGCCCCGCATCAGGCTCTCTGCTCAGCAGGCAGCCTGCTTCCTCCTCTCTCTCTCTGCCTGCCTCTCTGCCTGCCTCTCTGCCTACCTGTGATCTCTGTCAAATAAAAAAAAAAAAAAGAAAGTGGACTCCAAAGCAGAGACTTATACTTGAGCTCTTATACCAGTCACACAAATGGAAGAGATAACCTGATCTCAAGATTTATTTCAATTCCCAAAATAAGTATCTCCCTGAGTAATTTATAATCTGAAATCTATATACACTGTTACAAATTTGTATTATGTGAGTGGACTGAAAATGGCCAAATTGAATGATAACCTTTAAGTGGATTGGAAATGACTGTAGAAAACAAAAGTTACCCCTGAAAAAATTCAACCACCTCCATTTGATAAACCCCTGGCCCGACTTATCAAAAAGAAAAGAGAAAGGACCCAAATAAATAAAATCATGAATGAAAGAGGAGAGATCACAACTAACACCAAAGAAATACAAACTATTATAAGAACATACTATGAGCAACTCTACGCCAATAAATTTGACAATCTGGAAGAAATGGATGCATTCCTAGAAACATATAAACTACCACAACTGAACCAGGAAGAAATAGAAAGCCTGAACAGACCCATAACCAGTAAGGAGATTGAAACAGTCATTAAAAATCTCCAAACAAACAAAAGCCCAGGGCCAGATGGCTTCCCGGGGGAATTCTACCAAACATTTAAAGAAGAATTAATTCCTATTCTCCTGAAACTGTTCCCAAAAAATAGAAATGGAAGGAAAACTTCCAAACTCATTTTATGAGGCCAGCATCACCTTGATCCCAAAACCAGACAAGGATCCCACCAAAAAGGAGAGCTATAGACCGATATTCTTGATGAACACAGATGCGAAAATACTCAACAAATACTAGCCAATAGGATTCAACAGTACATTAAAAACATTATTCACCACGACCAAGTGGGATTTATTCCAGGGCTGCAAGGTTGGTTCAAGATCCGCAAATCAGTCAATGTGATACAACACATCAATAAAAGAAAGAACAAGAACCATATTATACTCTCAATAGATGCTGAAAAAGCATTTGACAAAGTACAGCATCTTTTCCTGAACAAAACTCTTCAAAGTGTAGGGATAGAGGGCACATACCTCAATATCATCAAAGCCATCTATGAAAAACCCAGCGCAAATATCATTCTCAATGGAGAAAAACTGAAAGCTTTTCCACTAAGGTCAGGAACACAGCAGGGATGTCCATTATCACCACTACTATTCAACACAGTACTAGAGGTCCTAGCCTCAGCAATCAGACAACAAAAGGAAATTAAAGGCATCTAAATCGGCAAAGAAGAAGTCAAATTATCACTCTTCGCAGATCATATGATACTATATGTGGAAAACCCAAAAGACTACACTCCAAAACTGCTAGAACTTATACAGGAATTCAGTAAAGTGTCAGGATATAAAATCAATGCACAGAAATCAGTTGCATTTCTCTACACCAACAGCAAGACAGAAGAAAGAGAAATTAAGGAGTCAATCCCATTTACAATTGCACCCAAAACCATAAGATACTTAGGAATAAACCTAACTAAAGAGACACAGAATCTTTACCCAGAAGATTATAAAGTACTCATGAAAGAAATCGAGGAAGACACAAAGAAATGGAAAAATGTTCCATGCTCCTGGATTGGAAGAATAAATATTGTGAAAATGTCTATGCTACCTAAAGCAATCTACACATTTAATGCAATTCCTACCAAAGTACCATCCATCTTTTTCAAAGAAATGGAACAAATAATGCTAAAATTTATATGGAACCAGAAAAGACCTCGAATAGCCAAAGGGATATTGAAAAAGAAAGCCAACGTTGGTGGCATCACAATTCCGGACTTCAAGCTCTATTACAAAGCTGTCATCATCAAGACAGCATGGTACTGGCACAAAAACAGACACATAGATCAATGGAACAGAATAGAGAGCCCAGAAATAGACCCTCAAATCTATGGTCAACTAATCTTCGACAAAGCAGGAAAGAATGTCCAATGGAAAAAAGACAGCCTCTTCAATAAATGGTGCTGGGAAAATTGGACAGCCACATGCAGAAAAATGAAAATGGACCATTTCCTTACACCACACACAAAAATAGACTCAAAATGGATGAAGGACCTCAATGTGCGAAAGGAATCCATCAAAATCCTTGAGGAGAACACAGGCAACAACCTCTTCGACCTCTGCTGCAGCAACATCTTCCTAGGAACAACTCAAAAGGCAAGGGAAGCAAGGGAAAAAATGAACTATTGGGATTTCATCAAGATCAAAAGCTTTTGCACAGCAAAGGAAACAGTTAACAAAATCAAAAGACAACTGACAGAATGGGAGAAGATATTTGCAAACGACATATCAGATAAAGGACTAGTGTCCAGAATCTATAAAGAACTTAGCAAACTCAACACCCAAAGAAGAAATAATCCAATCAAAAAATGGGCAGAGGACATGAACAGACATTTCTGCAAAGAAGACATCCAGATGGCCAACAGACACATGAAAAAGTGCTCCATATCACTCGGCATCAGGAAAATACAAATCAAAACCACAATGAGATATCACCACACACCAGTCAGAATGGCTAAAATCAACAGGTCAGGAAATGACAGATGCTGGCAAGGATGCGGAAAAAGTGGAACCCTCCTACACTGTTGGTGGGAATGCAAGCTGGTGCAGCCACTCTGGAAAACAGCATGGAGGTTCCTCAAAATTTTGAAAATAGAACTGCCCTATGACCCAGAAATTGCACTATTGGGTATTTACCCTAAAGATCCAAAGGGGCACATGCACCCAAATGTTTATAGCAGCAATGTCCACAATAGCCAAACTATGGAAAGAACCTAGATGTCCATCAACAGATGAATGGATCAAGAAGATGTGGTATATATACACAATGGAATACTATGCAGCCATCAAAAGAAATGAAATCTTGCCATTTGTGACAACATGGATGGAACCAGAGCGTATCATGCTTAGCGAAATAAGTCAAGCAGAGAAAGACAACTATCATATGATCTCCCTGATATGAGGAAGTGGAAATACAACATGGGGGCTTAAGTGGGTAGGAGAAGAATAAATGAAACAAGATGGGATTGGGAGGGAGACAAACCATAAGTGACTCTTAATCTCACAAACCAAACTGAGGGTTGCTGGGGGAAGGGGCTTGGGAGAAAGGGGTGGGATCATGGATTCGGGAGGGTATGTGCTTTGGTGAGTGCTGTGAAGTGTGTAAACCTGGTGATTCACAGACTTGTACCCCCTGGGGATAAAAATATATGTTTATAAAAAATAAAAAATTAATTAAAAAAATATTGTTTTAATGTTCTATTCCATATATCCCATACTCATTGTGACCCTCTAAATAAGAGTGAATTAGGGACCTCCATCCAGTTGCTTGTTGTATGGCCTGCAAGTTAAGAATTTTTTTTAATGTTTTTACATGTTTTCAGGATAATCAAAGGAAGAATAAAATTTTGTAACTTGAGGATTATAAAATATTCAAATTTTAGTTTCTATATAGTTTTATTATCACAGAATTCCTCTCATTTGATAATTCATTATCTGTGGCTGCTCTGTGCTCCACCTCAAGAGTTCTGAGAACCAATCTGTCTACCCCTCACCTAGCCTGGACACTAAGAATGCAAAAGACACCTTATTGTCTACAGTACTTAATATGTGTTGATATTCCACAATATTTATTAGCATACTTTTAGCTTTCTAGGGCCCTTACACCCAGGCACATAGTTCTATTATTCATTACATGATCTGAAAGTCCCATCAACTCTTCAATGAAAAGCGTCAAACAACAGATTGGACCCTAAGTTTCTTTGAGCTATTCACTTCAGAACTCTACCTTCCTGTCTTTCCCAATCCTGGATTGTTATATCATCATTACCAATCTTAATCCAATCAAGGTCTCACATTGAAAAATTTACCACAAACAGAATTTCCAATTCTCAACAAATTTACCTCCCTCCAACTGAGATGTTGCTAAAGCTTCACAGAAGTGTTCCCTCTCCTAGTGATAAGTAGTAAACTCAGCTTTGCCTTGTCAACACAATGTATGGGTAATATTTAGGGAGACAGTTTCAACAATTTACTAGATGCCATCTATATGATACCTATATGGACTTGGCATTAAGGACCATATAGTCCCCAAAGTCTAAAATATGTACTAGCATTCCTTTTACAGAAGAAAATTTGTCAACCTCTGTATTATATGAATCATACTTGTCGCATTAGAATAAAAATGCCCTACTGAATCTCTTTGCAAAGGTGCATTATTGTTTCATTTATGTCAGACTACAAGAGTTTATTTCCTTGTGGATTCCAAAACAATTTCTGGGAAGGTGCTGCAGGGTATGGGGCAGATCATGGGTTATGTTCATATATCCTCCAAATCTGATCTTTTTAGGTACTGAGTAAGACACCTGACTTCTATCTGGTGGATGTCCCCCTCATTTTTTTCTATATGAAGAACTTTTAATCAGTGGAAAAGATCATATTTCTTAAAAAAAATTCTAAGTGTATGATACAATTGCCTACAAAATTTTGTGCAATCTTAGCAAGATTTGAAGCAATACACATATCAAAAATAAGTGGAGAGGGTTACAGCACAAGGATGGAGTTTGAAAATTATCAAGGTCCTTGGTGTCTTACCTTCATCTCCTTCTGTGGGAATATGTGAAGAATACTCCCAGTGAGAACAAGCAGGCTATTTCTTCAGACATTCAGAGATAGCAATAGCAAGGGAGTCGGTCACCATCACTTGCATTTGGTAGAGACTCAAAGACTGTCAGGGAATGGAAAACCTTATGGTAAGCAAATGGTGAGGCTTCAGGTATGCTCTGCTTGGAGATTGAACTGTTTCCATTTCTTCTGTTCTCAACATCTCAAGAGTGATCACAGACTATACCTGAGAGCTTGTTACTGAGATATTCTTAGCTTTCCCACTTTTTCAAAAAAATGCATTTTTCCTTTTTTCTTCATATTTTATTTACATTTTTGGACTAGACTGATTTTTTCCATTTTATTTTATTTTATTTTATTTTATTTCTCTGCAGTGTTCCATAATTCACTATTAATGCACCACACCCACTACTCCATGCAATGCATGCCCTCCATAATATCCACCACCAGGCTCTCCCACCCTCCCACCCCCCACCTCTAAATCCCTCAGTTCGTTCCTCAGAGTCCACAGTCTCTCGTGATTTGTCTCCCCCTCTGTTTTCCCCCAACTCACTTCTCCTCTTCTTCTCCCAATGTCCTCCATATTATTCCTTATATGCCACAAGTATGTTTCACAAGTAAGTGAAACCATATGCTCAAATTGACTCTCTCTGCTTGACTTATTTCACTCAGCATAATCTCTTCCAGTCCTGTCCATGTTGATACAAAACTTGGATAATCATCCTTTCTGATGGAGGCATAATACTCCATACTGTATAAATGGACCATATCTTCTTTATCCATTTGTCTGTGGAAGGGCATCTTGGCTCTTTCCATAGTTTGGCAACTGTGGCCATCACTGCTATGAACATTGGGGTACAGTTGGTCCTTCTGTTCTCTACGTCTATTTCTTGGGGTAAATACCCAGCAGTGCAATTGCAGGGTCATAGAGTAGCTCTATTTTTAATTTCTTAAGGGATCTCCACACTATTTTCCAAAGTGGCTGCACCACCTTGCATTCCCACCAACAGTGTAACAGGGTTCCCCTTTCTCCACATCCTCTCCAGCACTTGTTTACTGTCTTGTTAATTTTGGCCATTCTAACTGGTGCAAGGTGGTATCTCAATGTGGTATTGATTTGAATCTCTCTGATGCCTAATGATTTTTTCATGTGTCTCTTAGTCATTTTTTTTTTTATTGGAGCTTCTCCATGTAAGGATTAAGAGGTCAGAAACCAGTCTATACTTAGTTTTATGGTCTCTAAATGGTAAAATATGATGTTATACTATGTTTTATTTGGTATTCTAGAGATGGTTCAGAAGTAAGTGTTTGTTCATGGCTCCCAAATCATTATGTCCTGTGAACCATCTAAGAGAAAACTTGAAAGGAAAAACAACAACAACAACAAAACAGCAAAACCCTCTTCAACTCTGTGAAAGATGAGGGTTAAAAGGAGACAAAATCCTTAATTGTCTCACTTAAATAAACTCAAATAAGGATGAAAATGGCAGTTTCTTGAGAGAGGAAAATGAACATCTGGGGAAATACTTCTCAGATGCCTTGGAAGAGACCCCAGAAAGTTAAAAATCAAACCCTAAGTTGCAGACCTTGATCCTTCCACTAGATCACATAGGGAAATTATAACATTGAGAAACAAACGAAGGAGAGAAAAACTGTCCACCAGATCATTGACACCACCAACATAACACAGTAAACTTGAGATTATCTTCCATTTATAAAAGGAACGTTGTACCAATGCTTGGTAAGACTTTAAGTTCCTTTCTTGTAAAATGCAAGGAAATTATATATACGATTGCCTTAATGTGAAATTACATGCTCAAAACTATCCCTGATTTCCTCAGGGACTTTTAAAAAACATTACAGAAATAATGGTTATTTGTTGTTATCTATTTTTATTAAGTAGGAAAATAGTCCTTCACAGGGAAAGTCCATTTACTGATATTAACCCTTATTGGCTATCTACTGTACTGAAAACAAATTAGAGTAACTCCTTTCCCTCAGATTAATTTAGATGAAGAATTACCATTTGGGGGGAAATTAATTAATTAATTAATTAATGTCTTGCAAGAGGCATTAAAGAGATGTTAAATTTAAATATATGGATGGACCTAGAGGACAGTACACTAAGTTAAATAAGTTAGACTGAGAAAGATAAATATCAAATAATCCTATTTCATAAGTTAGATCTAAAAAAAAGGTGAATAAGTAAAAAAATAAAATAAAAAATAAATAGCATCAAACCCATAAACACAGAGAACTCATAGATACAGAAACTGATGGTTGCTAGAGAGGAGTGGAGAGGGGGAATGAGGGGATGGGCAAAATCGATGAGGGGGAGAGGAAGAGATACGCCTCTAGTTACAGAATAAATGTATCAAGGACATAAAGGCACAGCATAAGGAATATAGTCAATGATATTGTAATAATGATGTAATGGGATAGAAGGTAGCTATACTTGTGGTGAACAGAGCATAATGTTCGAACTTGTCTAATCACCAAGTTCTACACCGAATATAACACTGTATGCCAACTATATTCACATAAAACAAGAAAGAGAGAAAGAGGGTAAAAAAATAATTCATGGGTAAAAATAAATAAATAAGTTTAAATATAAGTAATGATAAAATGCCCTATTTTCACTTATAAAGGTACACTCACTTTTGAGTTTGTTGCAGAAAATTCTGATGTTAAAAAAATCAGAGTTTTTAAAACCTATTGTAGTATATTGGGTTAAAACTTATATCCAGAGATTTCAGGTTTTTAAGTAATGTCTGTTGGGGAAAAAATATCATTCAAATAAACAAGAGAAATATAACACAAGAAAAGTGATGAATTTTAGTTGAGTATTATCACTAGATGTGGTTTGTTGATATCTAGTTAAAAATTACAGGATGGCATTTAATGCCGGAATATAATATTGGAATTTATGCAAATTTGACTATGTGAAACAATTATTTCAGCTTTTTTATCAGTATTTTAAGTTAGTTGGAAAAATGAGGGGTGCCCAGGTGGCTCAGTGAGTTGAACATCTAACTCTTGTTTTCAGCATAGGTCTTGATCTCAAGGTCATGAGTTCAAGACTTTCATTAAGCTCCACACTGGGTGTAGAACATTTACAAAAAATAAAAAAGTTGGAAACATGAAGTTTGGAGAGAAGAAGTAGCTATTGACCAGTTGATAAAGTTGACCTAGGGTAAATTTGAGAAGTCAAATAATAACAACTAAAAAAAAACAAATACAACTCTCCATTGGAATCCAATGTTGGAATTTTTACATATGGCATAGTTTATTCTAAAAATGACTTTATTTAAAACAAAGTTAAAATATTATTATATTTGATTTAATATATTTAAGCCTTATATTTTTCACTTGTAAAAAAGGAATAAGAACATGACATATTTTATAAGATTATGAACCTGTAAAATTTATTAATGAAGTTATTTGCCCACAATGGAGTTACAATAAATATTAGCTACTACTGTATCATAAACTGTAGCAACCAAATTTTCTTTAATCTTGAACAACATAATTTAAATTCTATATGTTATTTCCCTTGATATTAAATCTGATATCAAAAGTAATTTAAACTCATCATAGATCATATGAGTTCTCCAAAAGTACTCCAAATATATTTTAAGAAACAAACATTTAAATAGTATTCAGAAATAAATACTGTTACATTTTGGTGTTTATCTTCTACTTTTTACAAAGTATTTTTATGCAAAGACTTTTTTTTAACAATATGGAATATTTTCTTCCCCATATATCTTCAGTGTTCTCATCAAAAATACACCGAAATAGATTTTTAATAGCTATAGAGTATTCTGCTATTACCAATCTTTATTTGCCTGGTGGTCAATTATTAAACTTTAAGATTACTTGTTTTGTCAATATTATAAATAATGATTCAGAGTATATTCTACATATAAATATGCACATACCAAAGACTATTTTCTTAGGATAAATTTATAATAAAGGAAGTGCTGTCCTAAAGGTAATAACTAATTTATAAAGGTTTGAATATAAGTTGTCATATTTCATTTTCAAAATTTGAATCAATTTATCCCTCAAACATGCTATAAAGACTTTTTTCCCTGCACTCATGTGAACACTGAAAATTATTCCTGAACATTTGATAGACAAAGGCCTTTTCAATTTAACATAATGAAACTCAAAGGTGCACTTTACATAGTTTATTACAGAAGTTATCAAAAACTGAATAAAACAGACTCTGAAAAGTGTTTGATTCATAATAATCATTCAACAAATATATGTTGAGTGAATTCCACAGCTTCAAAGACATAAAACATAAGTTTTTACAACCTCTAATAATTTTTAATATTTTGAAAATGATTTGCTGAACAGATTAATATAACTAAACTCTACTGACATTAATCTTATTGGATTTCAAATATACTATTATCAATATCAAATAAATGTTTATGAAATAATTTAAAAAATCTTTCATTTTGTGATATGTTGGTTATTTTTATAAGAACATTTATCAATATGTTATATTATTTGATATTTCAGTTTGATTTCTATCTTTATAATTGATGTAATAGAGTTTCAAGAATATTCATTGATATTTAGGAACAAAGCATACTTAAAAATGTTTCTACTTCCACTTCTAGAAAATATAATGGCTTCCCAGAGACTCTTTTAAGTTTTTAAGAAAGTCTTTGTTTATATTCTGAAATCCTTTGAGTTTTATTTGCAGAATAACTAAATACTAACAAAACATACAACAGTTTTCTTTACTTAATATATTTTATTGCTATAACTACCAAAGAAGGAAACCCTAAAGTCATATGAAGTCATATAAGAAGAAGGTTAGACTTATTAATATGCTAGAATATAAATAAAATATTTCAATATAGACTCAATCCTATCTATTTCATAACATATACAGAAAACTTTTTGAGTATATTACGTAAAGGCTGTTCATATATTCCCTGCAGTAAGTTTTATTACTTATCATTTTAAAATTGCTCAGAGGTTTTCTTCACAGAGCATATGGCAAAGGACAAGGCAAAAAGAGAAACCTTCCAAATTAATTCCATGAGGCAAGAATTACCCTGATACTAAAACCAGACAGACTACAAAAAAAAAAAAGAACTGCGGACCAATATCCCTGATGAACATGGATGCAAAAATTCTCAATAAGGGGCACCTGGTGCAGAGTCAGTTAAGTCTCCAACTCTTGATTTAGGCTCAGGTCATGATCACATGGTCCTGAGATCAAGCCCTGCATTGGACTTTGAACTGGACTGGTTGCCTACTTAGGATTCTTTTTCCCTCTCCTTCTGCTCCCCAACCCCCTCAAAAAAGGGAAAAAAACACCTCAATAAAATGCTAGCAAAATAAATCCAACAGTATAGTAAAAGAATCATTCACCACAATCAAGTGGGATTTATTCCTGGGCTATAAGAGTTGTTCAATATTCACATATAAATCAACATGATATACCATAGTAAGAAAAGGTAAGAACCATATGATGCTTTCCATAAAATCAGAAAAAGTATTTGACAAAGTATAACATCCAATTCATGATAATAAAAAACCTCAACAGAGTAAGGTTAGAGGGAACATACCTCAATATCATAAAGGCCATATATGAGAAATCCAGAGCTAACATCCTCAATTTGGAAAAATTGAGAGCTTGTCCTTTATGGTTAATACCTAAGACAAGATGTCTACTCTCACCTCTGTTACTTAACATAGTACTAGAGGTCCTAGCCACAACAATCAGATAACAAAAATAAATAAAATCATCCAAATCAGCAAGGAAAAATTCAACTTTCACTATATGCAGATGACATAATACTCTATATAGAAAACCCAAAATGCTCCACCAAAAAATTGTTAGAACTGATACAAAAATTCTGAAAAAGTTGCAGGATATAAAATCAACATACAGAAATCTCTTGCATTTCTACATATCAATAATGAAGCCACAGAAAGAGAAAACAAGGAATCCATCCCCTTTACAATTGCACCCAAAACCATAAGATACCTAGGAATAAATCTAACTAAACAGGTTAAATATTTGTATTCTGAAAACTATAAAATAAAGATGAAAGAAATTGAGGATGACACAAAGAGATGAGAAACATTCCATGCTCGCAGATTGGAAGAACAAGTATTGTTAAAATGGATAAAGAAGATGTGGTATATATACACAATGGAATACTATGCAGCCATCAAAAGAAATGAAATCTTGCCATTTACGACAACGTGGATGGAACTAGAGGGTATCATGCTTAGCGAAATAAGTCAAGCGGAGAAAGACAACTATCATATGGTCTCCTGATACGAGGAAGTGGAGATGCAACATGGGTGGTTAAGGAGGTAGGAGAAGAATAAATGAAACAAGATAGGATTGAGAGGGAGACAAACCATAAGTGACTCTTAATCTAACAAAAGAAACTGAGTCTTGCTGGGGGCAGGGGAGTTGAAAGAAGAGAGGTGGAGTTATGGACATTGGGGAGGGTATGTGCTATGATGAGTGTTTTGAAGTGTGTAAACCTGGTGATTCACAAGCCTGTACACCTGGGGATAAAAATATATTATATGTTTATAAAAAATAAAAAATTTAAAAAAATAAAATCTTTTAAAAAGATTTTGAAAAAATGCTATACTACCCAAAGCAATCTACACATTTAAAGCAATTCTTATGAAAATATCAGCAGCGTTTTTCACAGACCTAGAACAAACAATCTCAAAATATGTATGAACTATAAAAGAACCCAACTAGTCAAAGCAATCCTGAAAAAGAAAAACAAAGTTGGAGACATTAAAATTCTGTACTTCAAGTTGTATTACAAAGCTATAATGGTCAAGATGGTATGATACTTGGCACCAAAACAGACACATGGATCAATGGAACAGAATAGAAAAGCCAGAAATGGACCTTCAACTATATGGTCAACTAATCTCCAACAAAGTGGAAAAAGTATCCAACGGAAAAAAAGACAGTCTCTTCAATAAATGATGTTCGAAAAACTGGACAGCAACATGCAAAAGAATGAAACTGGACCACTCTCTTGCACCAGACACAAAAACAAATTCAAAATGGATTAAAGACCTAAATTTGACATAGGAGACCATTAAAATGCTGGAGGAGAACATAGGGAATAACCTCTTTGACAACAGCTATAGCAGCGTCTTACTAGATATGCCTCCTGAGGCAATGGAAACAAAAGCAAAGTGAACTATTGGGACTTTATCAAAGTAAAAAGCTTCTGCAGAGCAATGGAAAAAAAATCATCAAAACTAAAAGGCAACCTATAGAATGAAAGAAGATATGTGCAAATGACATATCTGATAAAGGGTTAATACCCAAAATCTATAAAGAACTTAGAAAACTCAACACCCACCCCATAAAACAATCAAGTTAAGAAATGGGCAGAAAACATGAATAGACATTTTTCCAAAGAAGACATACAGATGATTGATGGATACATGAGAAGATGTTCAAACTCCCTCATGTTAGGAAAATACAGATCAAAACTACAATTAGATACCAACTCACAGCTGTCAGAATGGCTGAAATTAACAACACAGGAAACAATAGATGCTGGCAAGGATGCGAAGAAAGGGGAACCCTCTTACAATGCTGGTAGGAGTGCAAACCATTCTGGAAAACAGCATGGAGTTTCCTCAAAAAGTTAAAAAAAGAGCTATCCTATGACTCAGCCATTGCACTACTAGGTATTTACCCAAAGGATTCAAAGATACTGATTTGAGGGATACATGAATTCCAGTGTGTATAGTAGCATTATCAACAATAGCCAAATTATAAAAGAACCTGAATGCCCATCAGCTGATTAGTAGATAAAGATGTGGTGCGCACACAAGCACGCACACACATGCCCACAGACTGGAATATTCCTCTGCCATCAAAAAGAATGAAGTCTTGCCATTTGCAATGATGTGGGTAGAGAAAGAGAGTATTATGTTAAGCAAATAAGTCAGTGAGAGAAAGACATATACTATATGATTTTACTCATATGTGGAATTTAAGAAACAAAACAAATGAACATAGGGCAGAAAAGAGAGATGCAAACCATAAAACATATTCTTAACTATAGAGAACAAAGTGAGGTTACTGTAGGGGAGGTGGATGAGGGGATGGGTTAAACAGGTGATGGTATTAGGAGGGCAATTGTGATGAATACCAGGTGTTGTATGTAACTGATCAATCACTAAATTTTACACCTGAAACTAATATTGTACTGTATTTTACGTAGCTGGAATTTTTAAAATTTAAATTTATTTTCCAGTGTTCCAGGATTCATTGTTTTAGCTGGAATTTAAATGAAAACTGGGTGAGGGGGAAGACAACAGAAGGAGAGAATAGAGTTGTCCATATATAATATACATAGGAGTTTTTGAGAACATATATATATATATATGTGTGTGAGTTGGTTGAAATATGCAATCCCTTAACAACTTGGTTTCAGCTGTAAGTATAAATTTAAGATGAAAAACTCAAAAGATAGTTCTACTTGTTGTAGAAGTAGGAAATAGTGGATTTGAGGTGATAAGGGAACAAGATAGACTAATATGTACCACTGGAGTTTTCCAGAGACAGTGCCTGACACAAAAATACTAAATAAAGTGACTTATTTTGGAGATAAATAAAACATGAATAGAGACTGAAAAATAGGGGGTGGACAGCAAGTTAATTATTTATTTTCAAGGTAGCTACCATTGAATATATCTAGAGCTTACTCCAACAGAGAATATTAATTTGAGATCTTGTATAGAACATTCATCTGAGGTTTGTTCCAAGAGAACTGAGGTACTTATTCACATAGTCCTGTCATTAGTTGACGGCTGTTCTACAGGTGTTAATGACTGAGCACTCCCAGTATAATATTGCACAAGGTAATTTGTAATTCTGCAAAGCCTGTAACAATAACAACAACAAAAAGGGCTTCATTGCTTCATTGCTTTATTCTTTGTTTTCACTTAAAAATTTTTCAAAGCTTCTATAAAAACATCTGAACCCCTTCAGGAATTTTAGGAATATTGATAATACACAAGCTGACTTTTAGGTAATAAAATGATTACTACATAACTCTTTCTCTGGAGAAGTAGAAATGGATAGCTCTAAACTCCAGGGGAAGGGTAGGAATAGCACACCAACAAAATGAAAAGTTAATACAAGTCTACACTGAAAACAAAAATTAAAAGAGATACCACTCATGAGCTACTTTCCTAATTTGTTTTAAGAATACTAGAACTGGATTTAAGACACAAACTGGGGGGGGGGGGAGACATATGGAAACTAATTGAAAGATCACTCACTGAATTAGTTCTGTAATATAAGATACTAGCACAATAGAGTAGTAACCCAATTTACATCCCCTGCCTCTGCCATGGTGACTTGACTAGTTTTCCAGTGCCTTATTTATTAATAGGATTTAGTCGGTTAAATATTGCCAGAAATGTAAGGATTGACAACAATGGGAAGTCAGAAATTGGAGGCTGAACATGAAAGAAGGGTAAAGGTAATACTACCCAGGAAGAATACGATGATAAATTCACAAAAGCAAAATTATCCTGTTGTCCTAAAGAAGAATTTCTGGAAGAAATATCTTCAAGGGAAAACAAGAACAAAACACAAGTAAGTGAACAAAACAAAGCAATAATAAAAAATGTTGGGATATAATTTTCTATGGGTCTTTAGTGGGTTTTGTTAACAAAGCACTGATGTTTTATCCCGGACTATCTCCTTGGAAATGTTTTCTTTACACATAGCCTTGAAAGACAATAACTCCTTCCAGAACAAAGGGCAGACATGCTTACTGTCTATTATATAAAATACAGGCTCTCTAAACACAGGCTCTCTAAACCTTAGCTATCCAAAGGCGTAACACACTCCATTGTGTGTGGAAGTGTCATCCTTGTAACACCTTGTGGAAATAGGAGCTCAGTAATAAGGTAAAAAATACTTACTTACCCCTTAGCTATTTCTGTTGTGGTGAGTAATAAAACAGTTCTTCGTGTCTGATGCCAGAGGTCTGTGGTTTATCCCAACAGCCATGCAACAGACGGGCTAACTTATAAGCTTGCAGGTAGAGTACAATTTGATATCCTTCACCACTCTGGAAACCTTCTTGATTTCACTTTGTGTTTGAGTGCATCAAGACTTTTTCACTTTTACTGATAAATTTAGGGATGAATTAGTGAAGGATACAAAGAAACCTAAGCAAAGGCATACAAAAATCAGGAATTGTTTTCAACTTCAAAAGAAAAAAATTTGCAAACTTTTTTTTTATTTTATTTTACTCTTATGCAATGTTATAATTGTTAAAATTTGTTAAAATTACAATTTTATTTTACTTTTATACAATGTTACTGTACTAATTGATCAGCTCTGTGTGATACTTATGCTTTTTTTAATTAAAAGACTGTGTAAGTGGTTAGAATTGTGTCTCTAAATAGTTATGTTGAAGTCCTAACTTCCAGGACCTGCAAATCAGGCATTGTTTGAAAATAAGGTCTTTGCAAACATAATGAATTTAAGAAGAGATTAGACTGCATTAGGGTAAATCTAAATGCAACGTTGGTATTCTTAGATGGAGAGAGGAATCTCCACACAGACACAGAAGACACAGGAGAACGGAGACAGAGATTGGAAGAATACATCTACAAACCAAAGGAAGGTAGGATCATTATCACCTGCCAGAAGCTAAGAGGCAACGAAGGCAACTAAGAGGCAACGTTTTAGACCGAATATGACCCTGTTGACACCTTGATTTTTAAATTTCTCCCAAACTGTGAAAGAATAAATTCTTGGTATTTCAAACTTTCCAGCTTGCAGCAATTTGTTACAGCAGCCTTAAGAAACCAAGACAGACATTAAGAGCAAAGTCTATTTATATTTTTCTGAATTTTGAAGAAATGATCAAATACAGCATGATTATGACAGGGAAAGAAAATAGGTTTCCCAGATTGGCAAAATCCTTCCTTGCTCAGACTATATCACCAGCTATTATGTATACACATGAGAGACTTTGGAGGACAAAGAAGGCTACAGAGAGGCCCTGTTAGGAAATGAAGCTAACATAGATTCTCCTTTAAAAACTCTATTAAAAATATACACATTTTCTCCTATGCTGATCATATCTGTATTTATTATATTCTTCTAAGTTAGTTTTATTCCTAGTATGGGATGAAAATGGGAGCTCAAATGTGTTCTAACATTCCATGATCTCAGAACTTTTCACACAGAGAAAAACCCAGAGGAAGTAAAAGGTTCTTATCAGAGTCCAACTGATTGAATAACGGACTGAAGAAGAATGCTTCTGACTTTTAAAAGCAAACACAGGTAACACAAAACAGACAACCACTAGTCAGTCATGGCGATGGTAGGGAGAGGTAGAGGATGAACCACAAAAATAATTGATCTTTTAATTAGGAGACAGCTTCAAGTGCCGTCATGATGATATGTATGAGGTTGCTAATCTATGAGAGTGATAGTTTGAGAACTAAATTTCAAATCTTTACCAGAATCATTAGGATAGGCTGCATCAACAGGTTATAGTGAGTGCTACAAACCATAGCAGCCCTTTAAATTCATTCCTTTAAGAAACTTATTTTATTAACTCTATTGTTCTTTTATATGGAATAATTACAGAAGCAATACTAAGATATATTTTTC
Organism: Mustela nivalis; assembly: GCF_964662115.1. NCBI lineage: Eukaryota > Metazoa > Chordata > Mammalia > Carnivora > Mustelidae > Mustela > Mustela nivalis. The sequence goes on from NC_139025.1 coordinate 142,887,787, forward strand.
ATCGGTAATATCACTTTAATTATTTGCACTGACATATTACATGACAACTAAATATCACTTGCAATGTAAATGCATAACTTTGATTTTTCTAATTTTTCTTTTTGCCTTCATAAAAGGTAGAATATTATAATTTACTGTATAGTTCATCTACTTATATAATGATCAGAAAAGCATTTTACTCTAAAAATAAACTTCAGTGTATTATGTGGTGCACATTATTTTAAAATTTATTGTACATTTATACAAGATTAATTTTGCAAACAGAAATTCATCATATATTTAATGAACACTTCTCATATTTAAATTGAAAAGAATTTTATTTTTCAAATAAAACTAAAGCCCAAATTCAGCAACAAATCTAAGGAAATTCTTGAACAAAGAGAATCTATTCTAATTAGTTACTTAGAAACCCATATTTCATTTTATTAGGAAATACTACGAATTTCAAATATTTATAAATCCGTTTTGTTGCCCCACCGGATGGAGAGAATTTGATTCAGAGCATAATATAAGATACTTTATAATCATACATACATGCATACATACTCTGTATGTCATTGACCATAGACGCATAGTCTGAGTCCTAAAGACAAGACCCAAACAGTTCTACAAATAATGCTCATTTAGACTGCCAAGCCTTTGTCTAAACTACCATATTTTCTTCAAGTAAAAATATCCCCCTTCTTCAATAATAAATTTGAACAAGGTTTTTCCCTCCTATGGGTTCTCAAGCTTAGACTTTAAGATGTTGGTTTTCAAATTACATGCAGTGAAATCTCCTGGAAGTGCCAATTAAACTGAAGAGCACTGAAGAAGAATTGGTTCTAGTTTCATCAAATGTAGCATCCCAGAGTCACTAATAACACAAGATTTCCTGGGATCAAATCTTGAATACAAGGTTCGCTTACATTGTGAACCTACAAACACAAAAGCTTTTGCTATATTCCATTTCCAAGGTCAATTATGTCCCTTGAATAATTGTTAAGCTGACTTTGGGAAAACCTACATTTCCTTATCCATGTTGCATCCTGTGATTAGAAGTGGACTTTTGTCATTGCAAAAGAGAAATACAAACATTTAATCTGTAATGGGGCATCCTTTTGATAGGGCATCAGACTATAGTTTAGACTGAAGTATTGTTGTAAATCTTCTGAGACAGATCACAATATTTAAATCTAGAATAATAATCATAACTTCGCAGAAGGTGGAATGATAGAGTTTACCACCACAAGAGATTATATTTCCAATAAAATAGAAAGCAGCAATGTCCACAATAGCCAAACTATGGAAAGAACATAGATGTCCATCAACAGATGAATGGATCAAGAAGATGTGGTATATATACACAATGGAATACTATGCAGCCATCAAAAGAAATGAAATCTTGCCATTTGCGACAACATGGATGGAACTAGAGCGTATCATGCTTAGTGAAATAAGTCAAGCAGAGAAAGACAACTATTATATGATCTCCCTGATATGAGGAAGTGGTGATGCAACATGGGGGCTTAAGTGGGTAGGAGAAGAATAAATGAAACAAGATGGGATTGGGAGGGAGACAAACCATAAGTGACTCTTAATCTCACAAAACAAACTGAGGGTTGCTGGGGGGAGGGGTTTGGGAGAAGGGGGTGGGATTATGGACATTGGGGAGGGTATGTGCTTTGGTGAGTGCTGTGAAGTGTGTAAACCTGGTGATTCATAGACCTGTACCCCTGGGGATAAAAATATATGTTTATAAAAAATAAAAACTTAAAAAAAAAACAATCACTGAATATAAAAAAATAGAAATGTCTCTATTTGTATGTAAATATCAACAACAGACTACATTATCTATTTATTTAGCTGAAGCAATCTTTGGCAGAATCCAATATTATTCATTCAGAGTTGTGTTCAGCTGCAGAGGAAACAAAGAATCATGAAAACTATAGTTTCCCTTATAGCAGTTATGGCTATTCTCCCTCACCAGTATGTGCCTAAAATTTCAATTCACAGCCCAGCTATTTTTTTATTTCCTTTAGAATTAATTCAAAATATGGATTTTATCTGTTATACATAAGGTATCACTCTAGTAACTGAGCTACAGTGGTGGACAAAACAGACATTATCCAAGATATCTTTTAGCTTAGTCTACAGATCAGATCTTTCCTAGCACCATGATTTCCCTCTGTATATATTAGTAACAGTTCCACAGAGTTGAGTCACTTCTGCTCCATCTCTGGATACATGTCACACAGTTCCCACAATATCTAGATCCTCGTCTGGTGATTATATCTTATATATGATTGATGGTGTTCCTCAGGTTGATGTTGATGCTTCTTTGTTGGCACTATTTCTCTCCATTTCTTTTTTTATTCCATTGATAGTGTGGGGGAGGCTTTGCCATGTCAGTATAGCAGAGTGAATAGTGGGTTTCAGCTTTTAACAAGACTTCACAGAATACTTATAGATAACCAAGTGAATATTATAACAGAATTACTAGAATTTTCTTTTTCATATCATGCATGCCCAGTGTGTTAAATCCAGACTCTGATGAATCTCTTCATAGCAGGACCAAGCTCATGTCCACCACAAGGAGCATGTAAAAAATATCTAGAGATCTTTTTAGTTCTATTTAGACCACATTAACACATTATAAGTCCTGGGCAGAAAAGTTATTTCCTACTTCCTGTATTCTTAGACATCCCCAAACTCCTTCTCAGAAAAGTCCACCCTCAGATCATATCTTCTCTGAATAAAAGAGAAAAAATATATCATAGTACAAGAAATCAACATCAGAAACTTTTGGAATATTCAATCATAAATAAAATAATGAATTTAGACTTTAACAGTCTAGTCCAGTTTCTTAATATTGCACTGTCTTCTGCATGAAGGAAATTTTTCACTCCATCTTCTTCCTGTAATTCTTTTCAGCTCATATCCTTTATCTTGATCAATTAAGAACACAAACAATAAAATAGAAAATGTCAATGATTTTAGGCTAATTAAAATATGTGTTTATGTAGTGTAAAGAAATATTTATTTCTCTATGTCTATTTCCCTCTTTTCAAAAAATGGTTTAAAAATATCAGACACATATTTATATACAGCCATATATCATATTTCACAATGCAAAACTGGATATATACCAGGCTCCTCAGATATATACCAGGATATTTATGTTTTTCTCAAGGTATGTATATGGCATCTCCCTATAGTTTTTCCCTCAGAATAAAAGAAAAGATAATTTAAAAAATGGAATGTGAAGCCCTTAATTTTTTATGGTCAGAAATTATTTGTTAAGTAACATCTTCTGACTATTGTTTAAGTTAATTTTATGATTTGACTAAATGTTCTGTTTTACTTATTCTTCATTTTAAAGTATTAAGTTTAGTCTGGCACATTTAGTCTGGCACATATATTTATTAAGGTATAAGTGCTCTGAGTCTCTCTCTCATTCTCAAATGGAGATTCCGTTTTGAAATGCTCACCACTTACTTCCTACTAATACTCCTTTTTCTGTGGGTTTTCTAATATTGTCAAAGTAGTTACTTTAATGTTTGAAGCATAAAACAAGGGGTAAAGAGAGAATAAGAGAAGAACAAGTAACAAGAGAAAGTATGAGTCATGAAGGTTAAGATAGGATAGGGGATTGGGCGATATTGAAATGAGAGAGGCTCAGATGTATCTGCTTTCTAAGTAAAAAGGAAAGCAAAGGCAGAGTAAGATGTCTGCAGAGCCTCCTGATGGAAAATAAAATACACATAAAAAGTTAAATTATTTTGAAATTATTTTTTTTCACACTGTGTATTTTATATGCAGAAATTAGACCTTATAGGTCAACATTATATATCATATAATATAAGATCTGAGGATACTTCTCAGATAATTTATAAATGATTTTCAATTTGGAAGTATATTTTTTTGCAAAATTAAGTCCAATAATTTTATCACATAGGAATGGACAAGACTTGCAGGTTTCAAGAAATTATCCTGATTCCACTTCTAAAGTAATGAAATTTCTAGACTACAACACTTTCTAACATGTTAGCTTTATCTAATAATAATTTTTTCTATCAATTTTGGTTAATAAAATATTACATTTACATAGACTTTATTAATCTTTAAAAGAATCTAAAACATTCTGATTATTTCTTTGAATTTCACAAGATTCAACAGCATGTTCTCTGAACTCTTCTTAGATTCGTTGCTTTAAATGGACATTTTTCTTGAAAAGTAAATCCTGTTTATGACAAGAGAACTACCTTCTGTACATTTCACTCATTTGTGTAAAAGCACAGCAACCACACTGAGGATTGTTGACAGGAGACTTGCCCTCAGGAGAGATCAGAATTGAAAGGAAATGCTGAGATCTGCTTTGCTTTTTTGAGAGCAAAGAGGTTAAATTTCACTGTGTATTTTTGGTTGAAACTCTGGGTGCCTCTAGACATAGGAGATGCCTCAAATGGAAAGATTTCACCTTCGTCCCCACCCACCTCCACTTCTGTCATAAATATTACACTACCTTTCCTCCCAAAATACAAGGCCAGGGAGATGAAGGGGGCAGAGAATCTGGCCCTCTTGCCTCAAGGTGAGACCAACTCTGCAGTACAATCTGTGCTTTAGCGCTTCCCTTGGGGCCAGACTGAGATTTGTTTCTGGGGAAGATGTTCTAAGATAATCTTCTTCCAAAAAATGTTTGCTTGTGTAGTTCTATGTTTCAATTCATTTTGAAATGATAGGTATCTTATGCAAATAATCATTTCAAATTATATGATTTGTTAATATTATTATGAATCATTACCAATTCACTTTAAAAATATAAATGTGCATGCATGTGTTTATATGTGTATGCAGGGAGAGTATTTCCTCATAGGTTTTTCTGAATTATCCCAATATTGTGTACAAGAGAAAATGTCATATTTTAATATTTTCTATTTTTAGGATAATTTTGTTATAGCAGTTGAAACAGATTGAGGAAATTCCGTGATTTACCAAAATCATTTTGCACTGTTAAGATCAGAATCCAGATATTCAAAAGCCTGACCCTTTGCCATTTTGTTTAAAATTTAAATTTGGGAAATATTTACTGAATGTCCAGCACATTAAAAAATGCACTTTAAGTATTTGTTGAATGAACAACATATAACCAGTCAATGGGCATATAGATTATGACACTATCAGGCTATGATTAAAGCAAAGTACTCAATTCACCTTGTTTGTTTTCTTCTAAAGAATTGCTTCAACATCTTGGGGCACCTGGGTGGCTCAGTGGGTTAATGCCTCTGCCTTCAGCTCAGGTCATGATCTCAGGGTCCCGGGATTGAGCCCCGCATCAGCTTCTCTGCTCAGTGGGGAGCCTGCTTCCTCCTCTCTCTCTGCCTGCCTCTCTGCCTACTTGGATCTCCGTCTGTCAAATAAATAAAATCTTTAAAAAAAAAAGAATTGCTTCAACATCTTAATGTACTCTTATTGCTTTCTTCTCAGTTTAATTTGTTCAACTACAAAACAACTCTCACTTTATTTACTTTATTCTGAAGTAATTTCTTTCTGTTGGCATTCATCCAGCCAATATTAACTGACAGTCTACTATGTGCCACCAACTCTAATAGTCACTGGAAACACCATAGTGAATATGGTTCACTCTAAAATAGTCTCAAAAGAATCACCCATAATATAATGGCCAGAATTATTTAGAATAGGGACACATACATGGGAAATTCTCCTCTGTATTTGTGCATGAGAAGCAAGAGAATGATTAGTTCTGCATTTTTACAAACCATAAGAATGTGTAGCAAACCATCTCCCACAGAGTCCTCTTCTCAAATGTCCTTCCATCTCCAAGGCAACCAGATGGTTTTTCTAGACTTCAAAGAAGTTTTTAGGCTTAGATTCATCATATCCTCACCAACAACTTTGAGTATGAAATTAATCCCCATGATAGGATTATGCATTCTGTTTCTCATATATCTATTTTGCATTTGAATATGGTGACTCAATAGTATTTCACTAATTGTTTATAAGATGTTCACTTAATCTTTTATGTATTCATCGTTGGCATATTCCCCACGTAGTTTGTTTTTTTTTTTTTCTTAAACCAACGGAAGCTATTAGACTCTTTTGTAATTCTACTTACTTCCAGATAATGTGATCTTTTGATGTTTTTCAGAGGGTAATATATGAATAATATTAAAATATTCTAAGACAGATGACTGTGTCTGAAAAGGTTTACATTTACTTTCTGAGGGTGCTAATGGATGAGAAGATGTTACATAGCTTATTAAAAATAAACATTCCTGGGGTTATAACATTCTAGATTTTTTTAATGGACTCTGTTTTGATAGTTTCTAAAGTTTCTGTTCTCTGTATTATGACACTTAAAAATAAGTACAGAGTAGACAAATATATAAATATACAATTTCTAATCTCTCTCGTCAAGTTTGGTAAAATTCATCCTTTTTTTAAATCTCTTTACTGAATTAATACTGTCATATCTACTGAGCTGAGACAATGGCTTAATACATCATGCAAAATAAAATTCATAAACAGAACTAAAACTGTAAAGTAATACTAATTTTTTATAAGGGGAACCCACATAGATTGGCCAGTTATGTTCTTCTTCCTCAGCTTTTTTATTAGAACCACCAAAAGTATTTTTGACAATTTATCTGGGATTATTTTAATTCTGAATATATCTGAGATCCTCATTATCAATTATATAATAATTGGTTGATTTAAACTAATTTAGAAACAGGTGATGAAGTTTCAAATATTTAGAAAATATTCTAAATACTTGTGTCAATAAATACCAAAAAAAGCAGGATATGTGCTTCTTTTATAAAGGGATGGATATCAATTCAGATAGTTGCAAATAAAGATATAAATAAATAGTAACAGAGATTCCTCTTTTAAGAAGTAAATGAAATTTGAGCAAACCTAATTCTGAACAGAGACACATGTGCTTTGTAATATCCCAGATTTTGTCATTGGTACTGAGGTACACATGTGAGATAGAGGTTTGCTTAATTTTTTTCAAGTTCTTTCTGACTCTAAGTTACTTCTATTGAATTTGTTCAATTTATGGAATATTTTCTCTTTTTATGTGGCTGTCCTCTTTTCCTGCAATATTCACATTAGACATCTCCCTTATCTCTTTACTCTCTCCAAAACCAGTGAAAGAAGAATATAAAATTATAGATGATATACAAATATAGAGGATATAAAAAATAAAAGATTGAGAAAGCCCCTCCCCAAATATAAATTTCATTGCAGACATCCTGTTTTTCAGCTACTCTCTCACCAAGTAGTTCTCACTGGCTACCTTCACTACAAGATTGCTGGCTTTTCTTACTGTGCTTCTTTGTCTTTCCATCCATATTTCTCTTTTCTAACCCCATATCCTTGTTAAAGTTCTACATGTAAGAGTGTGTCTAGCTCATTCTTTGTCCTTGCGCTCAACATTTATACTTCGACAATCAAGAAGGCAGGAACCTGAGCGGATGTTTTCTCAAACTACTTGCTACATTTCAAGACTCGTGTCCATTTTGAGTGCTGGAGGAACCTACATGACCCAGGCATTCTATAAATAGCCAAGAAATCATTATTCTTTAGGTCAGAAAAAAAATATTTGCAGAATTGCAGGATTAGATTGGAGAATACCTGTGTAAATCATCTGAGGAAAATCCCAAATATGTAGTACTGAGCAAACATCAAAGAAAAGTTAAGGCGGGGTGAGATGTAGTAAAGTCTTTCTGTAACTCCTAGAGGTAAACTGTAGATAACATCCACTCTTTGTTCTCCAGTAGTTCAAGAATGTGCAATCTTTCATATTCGCTTTCTTATGTTTGAAATATGTAGAGTGAATTATATTTTCTTGATTGACACTTATAGAAAACCAACTAATTCAAGTATATGTATGTCACTAGTGCACTTTTACATATATTCTCTGGATATTTAGGGTAATATTCCCATTTTTTACAATATGTGATAATTTTTAAAAATATGTTTACTTTATTTTTTACTAAATTTAGGATTGTACAACCTCTGGAATTAACAACATGTAGAATATATTAAATAGATCTGATTTTCCTGAAAGTTTCTTTGGGGATGGAAAGCTCCCAAATATTACCTGATATATTTTTAGAGCCCTTTGTATGACTGCATCTACTGCGTGCCTTGTATGTGTGGGCGCATCTACTGTAGCTTTGCTCAGTTAAAGTGTGATCCTCTCCTCTGTTTATTGCCCCAATTCTGACATTTCCAAAATTTATATCTGCACCAAGAGTGCACATAAATGACATAATACCATGTATTATTCTAAGACCATAGAATTTTATGTCAGTTTGGAATGTATTTATTAAGATGCAATGCAAAACAAAAACAAAACCTACCAGTTTAGACTATTTTATGGCATTTCTTTACTGGGAGTTTTAATGTACAATTTTTTATAGGGAGAAAGATATTGATATTTCCTGTGAGAGGACAACACATGATGAAAAAAGGAAGAAGACTCCAGAGACATCATTTATACAGTTGAAAGTACAAAGAAGCATTAATTTTGTTTGTCCAAAGTATCTTCAACCTATAGGCCAGAGAATAGTTTTTTGTTTGTTTGTCTTTGCTGTGTTTATTATGGTGACAGACACTTGGTTTCAGAGAAACATAGGTCATTTACAATAATGGTGTAGTTTCCTGGAATGCTTCTGTGGCTAACATTTAAATTTTCTTCCTTAGAAAATCCTTTCAGGGAAAAATCATTTAATCTGACCACTTCTTTGATGTTTGAGATCTGTTCTAAACTTCCTAGGCACAGAATATTTCTATTTTCATGCTCACACCATTTCTATGATGAGGAACTTAGTAAATCCTAAGTAATACATTCTAATATGTTTTTCCTGAGCTATTATTTATCTCCTTGTGACTTCCATTCCTTTGAGCAAAATAAATTCTTTTTTTTTGTTTTTATAGCTTTGCAAATATTTAAAGAAAGTCAAGTTAACCAGCAAAAAAGGAAGATATATATGAGACCAAAAAAAAAGAAAAAACCCTTAAGAATTTTCAAACCTCTTTAAGGTATTTTATACCATGCCTACCAAACAAATCTTAAACACCTTACAAAGATTTTTCAGGAATGTATACTCTCATTCAGGCTCTGTGTGAAATGTATAAAGTTTGTAGAAACACACACACACACACACACACAAAACCTGAAGTGGTCTTTTTAAAATTCAATGAACTGAGCAACTAAACAAAATGCCCAAGTTATTCCTATATTTACAATAGAGGGAAAGTAAGCACAACCTAATGACTTGATTATGGGAGAAAGTGGGCACATACATTATACCCAAAGGACTAGTCACTGCATTTACACTGGAAAGGATTATTTTCTTACGGTTCTAAGTTTGGGTGACTGTACAGAAACAGTGGCTTTAAAAGTTTGGTCCCTGAACTAGCAGTATTAGCATCACCTGGGAACTTGGGTGAACACAAATTTTCAAGCCTTTCAGTAATCATACAAAATTAAGAACTCATGTGTTGCGGCCCATGCTGCTTCAATGGAAACAATGGATGAGAAATATAGTCTTCTCTAAGTTTTGTTTGCTTGCAACTTTAATAAATAACAATGATGCTACCAATATTAAATTTGACTGATACAAATCACATAAATGCTTCCTTATGTCAAAGTAGTAAATAGGAATTTTAAAAATTCTGCAGGTGGGCTCCAGCACAGTTTAAGTAAGCCTAGAGTGGGTGATGGTCCAGTAAGGCCAAAGAAAAGACTCAAAGAAAACAGTGGATGCATAGACTTATTGGGGGAACTTACTCAGAGGGAGTCCAAGAACTACTGACTGGACAAAACATGTACTGTTGGGATCTATATGCAGCAAGGTTTTTTGTTTTGTTTTGTTTTTGTTTTTGTTTTTTTAAATCATAGCAACCAACCCTAGCAAATATCAGTGGCCCTTTGCCTCCTTGCATGGCCAGTGTTTCCCAGGGAATCAAGGCTTGCCACCTGGACACGCTTTGTTGAAAGGGAAACCCACCAGGTTTAAAAAAGAAAAAGAAAATCACACTTCTTCCTTCTTATTCTCACAAAACTTTTCCAGAGATAGGTCAGAATTAAGGGAAAGAAATTCTTGTCTTGTTCTTTCTGGAACTAATCACTTCCTTAAGAATAGTGTTGCACTAGTGTGGTAAATACAGAATTAGTGGTCCAAAACGTGAACCATGTTTAAGTATCATGCAGATAAACTTTTAAAAAGTTATTGGCTATTTATGCATGTCATGTCCATTTGTATTATTTAAAGTATTCATTTACATTTTTATATCCCTTTGCTACATATTGACTACTTGGTAAATTCATTAGCAATATTCTCTGTCTCAGATTCTCTCCTGGTCTATGTTTGGTCTACACTAGATTCCTTCTAAGTGAACTTTTATTCCAATGACTATTCCAGTCAATCTAATTAATTTTTATATAGCCTTTTCAAAATACATGCTCATTCTGTTTTATAATTCATTGTTCTTTGGGTGGTGGGAACTATCCCTTCATTTCTTTTGTTGAGTAACTTAAATATATTTATTTGAAGACTTTGAAATGTCTCTTAAATTTCATTTCATTGTTACAATTGTTGTCTATTCTCCCAAACAACACAATTTTTCGTGTTTTTAAATTATTTTCTGGTATCATTTCTGTTGCTATAGTTTAAGGGCCAACATCAGTTCATCTGGCCTTTCCTTTGATGTCTGAGACCCACAGTAGATAGCCCAGCCCACAGAGTAGTTCCATACCCATTCACACTACTTCAAAGATAGCAGATTCACTAGATCCTCAGTAATACTTTCAAATCCTTTTTTTTGAACAATTATTTATTCCTTGTGGTTTTTTTTCCCTCTTTATTTCTTTTTATCCTTCCATGGCCAATAGCTTTATAATTGCCCCATCACTCCTGTGCTCCTGCCTGTCATGTCATATGACATTTTATAGCTCCTGCTTAAAGGGGGAGTGGGAATAATACAGACCCCATCCAAAAGCTGGGGGTGCAGTTTGATTCACATTTTGATCAGGACTATATGTGGGTCCTTAATCTCACAAGACTAATAGTTCGCTAAAATCTGAAGTATCTACAGTATCTGGTAATAGAAACATGTTTTGTGCTTTTTTTCCCCCATTAGACTCTCACAATGGAAACACATACCCAGACCCTACAAATACTTTTTATGTCTTATTTTCACCTTTGAAGAAGTTTTAATTCCTTTCCTTTGGAGTTGCCAACTTTTGAGCTACTACTGCCTGTTCCTTGACCTGAACCTGGCAATACATCAGCTTCAGTCCTTCTTCCCTCTTTATAGGGTTGCTTCACCTTCAGATCATAAATAGGTTTACCTTTGTTCTTTGTATTGTTTTGTCTAGTTAGTTTTGTTTTATACTTTATCTATCACTGTTACATATTTAAAACAGAAAGTATATCAAGGAAAGAACATTTAAGAACATCTTAGCTGGAAATCACTTAGCTATGGAATTTCAGACTTGAGTCATGACTTTCTATGGAAAAACCACTGGATGGACATTTTATCCCTAAGTCAATGGTTTTGTTCAGAAGCAAGCTGCAGGAGATGAGTTAGGAGCCAAGCTGACAATAGAAATGTAGAGATATTCAGGCCTCAGGAAGACAAACATGGCTGAAGCATTACCTGGGACTATTGCTGAGTGCTCAAGAGAGAACCACAACAGCAAAAATTTGTGGGTATTGACAGAAGTCTAATATTCCAAAGATAATTAAGAATATGCTATAGAAGTAAAAGAGGAACTAATAAAAAATATATCTATGCATCAAGAGTGCAGCTACCAAGAAAATTCACTGGTCTATCTTTGGTTATGAAATGTTGGACACATGATGTCAAATACCTCTGACCAGTGAGGCATCTCAATCTGTCAGTAGGGCCACGACAACAGCCATAGACTCTGCATCATGTTTCTTTTATTTCCTGTTGCTCCTGCTGTCATCATCATCACCATTTGTGTTCAGGATCTTATCTCCTATGATCCTGGTTCAAGCAAAGTATTGCAATAAATAACATAAGACTATAGTGCCTTACATATATTCTTTAGATCAGAAAATTCAAAAGTGGTCCTATACTTGGGAACTTGCCATTCTTTATCTTGGTTTGAAAAAGACCACAGACTCTTCACTATAGACAACAAACTGAGGGTTACCAGAAGGAAGACGGGTGGAGGATGGCTTAAAAAGATAATGGGGATTAAAGAACACACTTGTGATGAGCACCAGGTGTTGTAGGTAAGTGATGAATCACTAGATTCTACACCAGAAGCTAATATTATCCTGTATGTTAACTAAATGGAATTTAAATAAAAACATGAAAAAATATAAGAAGAAAAAAGATTGCCAGGAAATTATAAACCATTACTAATAAACTAATTGGGCAAAGTTCAGAGATAACATTTTGATTGATTCAAAAGAAAGGTATTCAATACTTGCAGATCAAAAGCTTTTGTAAACAACATATTTTTTAAAGGTTTTATTTATTTATTTGACAGAGAGAGAGAGAGTGATCACAAGTAGGCAGAGAGGCAGGCAGAAGCAGGCTCCCTGCCTAGCAGAGATCCCGATGTAGGGATTGATCCCAGGACCCTGAGATCATGACCTGAGCTGAAGGCAGAGGCTTAACCCACTGAGCCACCCAGGTACCCCTTTGTAAACAACATATTTTAAACAGCATTACATTAAAATGGATTTCTTTGGACTTTAATTTCATGTTTGAGAAAATAGCAAAGGCAATTTCTAGTGTATTGATCCCAAGAATAAAATATTTGCAAGAGGAAACTTTTGAATCATACACTTAGGTTGATTAACAAATTTATCCCTTATATATTACATCTCTGCATTTGGTAAATTTTAGTCGTCTCTCCAGCTGCATTTCAGTATCCTCATCCATTCTGAGTTACCTGACTAGCAAAAAAACAAGAAAAGATTCAAATCTATTATAAATTTTATAAGGAGATAACCTCCAATTCCTGCTTATTTATAGACACTAGCTCATCAGATATATTCTCTTAGTGTGTATTTGAGTGTGATTTCTTCAGCTTCAATATATAGTTACTTTAAAAATATATAACCTTTAGGGGCGCCTGGGTGGCTCAGTGGGTTAAGCCTCTGCCTCTGGCTCAGGTCATGGTCTCACAGACCTGGGATCAAGCCCCACATAGGACTCTCTGCTCGGCAGGGGGCCTGCTTCCCTTCTTCTCTCTCTCTGCCTGCCTCTCTCCCTACTTGTGATCTCTCTCTCTCTCTCTGTCCAATAAATAAATAAAATATTATATCTATCTATCTATCTATCTATCTACCTATAGATAGATAGATATAACACCTTTATTTTCCCAATTCACAATACTGTTACTGTAATGACCATCCTTCCAAACTTTGAAGAAAGATATAGTCCCATGAGTGAAAGCAGATGAGGACATCTCAGTCTTATTTCTTGCTAAATGTGATAAGTATTTTTAGAGACTTAGAAATTCATACAACAAAGGTGATGGAGCCTTTAGTAAATTGGGGCTGTTATATCACCAGAAGGTGGAAAAAATGTGGAAAGTGTACAGATCTACTATTTTTAGGCCCAATACTTAGTCTACAGGTTGCTAATTGTATCCCCAATTCCATTTAAAAACCTTTTACTTCAAAACAAAACAAAACTCAAACCTTTTGCCCTGGATTATTCTTTTATATTTATTCTCATTAAAGTTTGGTGAGACATAGGGTACCTGTGTGGCTCAGTCACATGGAAGTGTCTGCCTTCAGCTCAGGTCATGATCCTGGGGTCTTAGGATCAAGCCCCGTGCCGGGCTTCCTGCTCAGAGGGAGCCTCCTTCTCTCTCTTCCTCTGCAGTTGTCCCTGCTTGTGCTATCTCTCTTTCTCTCTCTCTCAAATAAACAAATAATATCTTTTAAAAAATGGTGAGATTCACTTAAGGCATTGCAGGGAATTTTGTAACATCTAATCTTACATCATTAATCCAATATAAATTTGTGAATCTCAAGTTATTACTTATCTTCAAAGGCTGTATATAGGAAGAACTGATCTCTTCCAATTAAAATAAATAATATTGTCTCTTAATCTTCCATTCAAATTAATTTATGACTGATGATATTTCCAAATTTTATTAAAATTATAAAATGATTTAGATGTATTTATTAACTTTGCATGGCAAACAGCAAAGCATATTAATTTCTTCATTGCTAATAGTATGCTTTTATCATTATGAACCAGGGTATGTATAAGAGACAACCAAAATTATTACTGCTTTGGGCAGAGGTTCATCGGTGCTTAAATGTAGTAGTCTAAATAATCTCATCCCAAAAAGATTGGTATTAACAACTACTTGTGGGTGCATCTTTACAATTAACATCTCAGTAATAAAGAGATGCTACTTTAAAGCAAGGTTTTCTCAAGTGCGGGCCCCCAAAAGATTCTCATATGGTTAAGGGAGTCAAATCATCTATATATGCCATTTTTGCACTTCACATGCCATCCTGTGGTCTCTAGTACTACCAGCTCCCAATTATTAACATGTTCAGGCACTTATTCTAGAAGTAAAAGCAAGAATAATAAATTCAGAATTCAGCAGATAAGAAAAAATTGTTTCCAGGACTTATAAAATAAATGCAGACATGAAAAGAACTACTCTTAATGCCTTAACATTTGATATGCATTTTGTCAACCAAAATAGATTTCATATAACATTAAGTTTTATAGTATATTTGTTAGAAAGAATATCACTTTAGTATGGAAACAACTTTTGGTGGACATATTGATTCATTAGTTTATCAAAATAACATGTGGGCAAAACATTTACAGATAAGAGAGTTATTTGGAATATCATATTATTCTCTAAATCTATTCTTTTTTATGTTTATTTATTTTGTTTAGTTATCCCTACACCCAACATAGGGTTGAAATTTGTAATCCCAAGATCAAGAGTCACATGCTTTTCTGACTGAGCTGGCCAGATGCCCTCATTCTTCTTTCAATGAACAAATATTTATTATGTTAAAGTGTTTAGTTTTCAGGTGTATATTACAGCTGTTATAAGAAAACTGGAGTTACTCTCTCCCTTTTTTTCACAATTTTTGTCATTTCCTCAGCAAAGTTTTATTTTTCATCCAATTTGTACTAAATATTCATATTTTTTTCTTAGCTGCTGTATCAAAATATCACAAATTGGGTGGCTTAAAACAACCAAATTTATTCTATCATCGTTCTGGAAGCTAAAAGCCCAGGATAAATATGACGGATGTTCCATGCTCCCTCTGAAATCTGAAAGGGTAAATCCTTTCTTGCTTCTTCTTGGTTTGTGTTTATTCACCTGCAATCTTTTGTGGTCCTTGATTTACAGCTACTACACTTCCACCTCTGCTTCCATCATCACATGGTGTCTCCTCTCTTGGATCTCTGTCTCTTCTCTTAGAGGACACCAATCATATTTGGAAAAATTCTGCTTTGTTTCAGTACTGCCTCATCTTAATTTGATAACATCACAATGACCCTATTTCCCTGTAAAGTAACATTCATGAATACTGGAAATTTGGAGCACCTGGGTGGCTCAATGGGTTAAAGCCTCTGCCTTTGGCTTAGGCTGTGATCTCGGGGTCTTGGGATGGAGGCCCACATTGGGCTCTCTGATTAGCAGGGAGCCTGCTTCTCCCTCTCTCTCTGCCTGACTCTCTGTCTACTTGTGATCTTTCTCTGTCTGTGTCAATAAGTAAATAAAATCTTTTAAAAAAATGAGTACTGGGAATTAGGATTTCAGCATACCTTATTGAGGAACACAGTTCAATCCCAAATATCTTATCCTACAGCCCTCCAAATTTACATTTTTCCTTTGTGCTAAATATACTCCCTAATCACAATAACCCCCAAAGTAATAATCCATTCTACCATCAACTTAAAGTCTAAAATTTTATCTAAATATCATCAACTCAAAAAGTTCCAAATATTATCACCTCAGTGATTTGAATCAGGTATGGATGAGATTCAATGTATGTGTTCCTCTTTGTGGAAAACAAGCTATTTACTTCTAAAATCAATGCTAGTGGACGCCTGGGTGGATCAGTGGGTTAAGCCGCTGCCTTTGGCTCAGGTCATGATCTCAGGGTCCTGGGATTGAGTCCTGCATTGGGCTCTCTGCTCAGCAGGGAGCCTGTTTCCTCCTCTCTCTCTCTCTCTGCCTGCCTCTCTACCTACTTGTGATCTCTCTCTCTGTCAAATAAATAAATAAAATCTTTAAAAAAATAAAATAAAATAAAACAAAATCAATGCTAGTGAATTCATAAGATAGACATTCCCATTCCAAAAGGAAGAAATTGCAATGAGTAAAGGGATAATGGGTCCCAAGCAAGATGGCACCTCAGTTGGGCAAATTCTATTAGGTTTCAGGGCCATATAATAAACATCTTTGTCTGGGTACTCTGTCCTCTGGGATTACTGAGATGGCAGCCCTGATCTTTAGGTCCACTAGCATGTGGGGTGGCTGGTCTCACCCTCTGCAGTCCACCACTGACCATGCCTGTACATGCATGGCTCTGGTCTCAGAGTCTTTCTTCCTTCCTTCACTTTGACTCTGTTCCTTTCCTCCCAGAATGGTGACATTTCTTTTGGTATAAAATTTTCAAATTTTTTTCTTTCTCTTGTGCAATTCATGAAAGTCCAAAGCAATCAGACAAGAAAGTAGTATACATATCTTTCCTGTGTAATTGCATTTCTATTCCTGGCTTCCAATAAGATGGTTGATTAGATCCATGAATTGCACAGCTCATCTCTTGAAAATTTCCCAGCCTCAATCTTAGTGTTCTCTCCAAAGCACACTTTCTTCTTTCTTGTAATATGGATATGCTGAGAGTTTTCCAAATCATCGAGTGGTGGTTCTTATTTGCTTAATACTTTATTCTTCAATTTATATCTTTCATCTCACATTTTATTATAAGCAATTTTCCAAATTTTGTTTGAAATTTTCCTCAGCCAAATATCCAAATTCATCACTTGTAAGTCCTACTTCTCACTAAAATTAGTACATCATTCACCTGAGTTCACTTTCAAAAATCTCCTTTTCTCCAATGTCCAATAGTATGTTTGTTATTGCCTTTTTTATCTGATCTCACCAGAAGGAACAAAATTATATTCTTCTCTTGTATAATAGCTGGCTAGGTTTCCTTTGGCTCTTTCAACTCAAATACTGTGAAAACAATCACAGAGAAGGTACTAGCCACTCAAATTGTGATTGCAAGACTGCTGAACAGTTTTTAATATAAAAAGCATTAATCATATCACTGGGGGACTCACTGTGGATGGGAAGTCCTTAAGAACTGCTAAGATGTGTGAGGTTAAAGTTAAAAAAAATTGATATCTAAGGATTGCTCATAAGTATAGTAATAATATTAAAGTCATAAATCACAGTTTTAAATAATAAGCATAAATCATCATATAATGCTAATAATTTCTTAATATCAAAACTAATGTTAATTTTTGTATTTCAACCAAGGTATCTGTGATAGTTATGGAGGTGTGCCATCTACATATTTCTTCCAGAAAGAACTCACTGAGAGCAATGTAGTTATCTGACAGCCTCAAACCACAGTACTCATGCCAAGGCTATGCATGTTTGAGATTTTCACTGACAAATCATGGCCACGTGAAACAGACTCCAGGTTTTTTCTACCCAACTTGGGAGTGGACTTTTTTAATGGGCAATCTAATTAATTAATTAATTAATTAATTAATTTTTAATTAACATGTAATGTTTTATTAGCCCCAGGGGTACAGGTCTGTGAATTGCCAGGTTTACACACTTCACAGCACTCACCATAACACATACTCTCCCCAATCTCCATAACCCCACCACCCTCTCCCTCCCCTCCTTCCCCTGGCAACTCTCAATTTGTTTCACGAGATTAAGGGTCTTTTATGCTTTGTCTCCCTCCTGATCCCATCTTGTTTCACTTATTCTTTTCCTATCCACAAATCCCCCACGTTGCATCTCTACTTCCTCATATCAGGGAGATCATATGACAGTTGTCTTTCTCCAATTGACTTATTTTGCTAAGCATAATAACCTCTAGTTCCATCCATGTTGTCACAAAAGGCAAGATTTAATTTGTGAAGGCTGCATAGTATTCCATTATGTATATATACTACATCTTCTTTATCCATTCATCTGTTGATGGACATCTAAGTTCTTTCCATAGTTTAGCTATTGTGGATATTGCTGCTATAAACATTCAGGTGCATGTGCCCCTTCAGATCACTGCATTTGTATCTCTAAGGTAAATACCCAATAGTGCAATTGCTGGGTCCTAAGATAGCTCTATTTTCAACTTTTTGAGGAACCTCCATGCTCTTCTCCAGAGTGGTTGCACCAGCTTGTATTCCCACCAACATGTAGGAGGGCTTTCCTTTCTCCTCATCCTCACCAGCAATGGTCATTTCCTGACTTGTTAATTTTAGCCATTCTGACTAGTGTGAGGTGATATCTCATTGTGGTTTTGATTTGTATTTCCCTGATGCTGAGTGATGTGGAGAACTTTTTCATGTGTCTGTGGGCCATCTGGATGTCTTCTTTGCAGAAATGTCTGTTCATGTACTCTGCCCATTTCTTGATTGGATTATTTCTTCTTTGGTGTTGAGTTTCCTAAGCTCTTTATAGATTTTGGATACTAGCCCTTTATCTGATATGTCGTTTGTAAATATCTTCTCTCATTCTGTCAGTTGTCTTTTGGTTTTGTTAACTGTTTCATTTGATGTGCCAAAGTTTTTTATCTTGATGAAGTCCCAATAGTTCATTTTTGCCCTTGCTTCCCTTGCATTTGATGATGTTCCTAGGAAGAAGTTGCTGCAGCTGACATTGAAGGGGTTGCTGCCTGAGTTCTCCTCAAGTATTTTGATGGATTCCTGTCTCACATTGAGGTCCTTCATTCATTTTGAGTCTATTTTTGTTTGTGGTATAAGGAAATGGTCCAGTTGCATTTTTCTGCATGTGGCTATACAATTTTCCCAACACCATTTGTTGAAGAGACTGTCTTTTTCCATTGAACATTCTTTCCTGATTTGTCGAAGAGTAGTTGACCATAGAGTTGAGGGTCTATTTCTGGGGCTCTCTATTCTGTTCCACTGACCTATGTATGTGTTTTTGTGCCAGTATCACACTGTCTTGATGATGACAGCTTTGTAATAGACTTTGAAGTCTCGAGTTGTGATGCCACCAACTTTGGCTTTCTTTTTCAACATTCCTCTGGCTATTCAAGGTCTTTTCTGGTTGCATATTAATTTTAGGATTATTTGTTCAATTTATTTGAAAAAAAAATGGATAGGATTTAGATAGGGATTGCATTAAATATGTAGATTGCTTTAGAAAGCATAGACATTTTCACAATATTTGTTCTTCTAATCCAGGAGCATGGAACATTTTTCCATTTCTTTGTGTCTTCCTCAATTTCTTTCATGAGTATAGTTTTCTGAGTATAGATTGTTTGCCTCTTTGGTTAGGTTTATTCCTAGGTATCTTGTTGTATTGGGTACAATTATAAATGGGATAGGCACCTTAATTTCTCTTTCTTCTGTCTTGTTATTGGTTTAAAGAAATGCAACTGATTTCTGTGCATTGATTTTATATCCTGACACTTTACAGAATTCTTATACAAGTTATAGCAGATTTGGAGTGGAGTCCTTTAAGTTTTCCACATATGGTATCATATCATCTGCAAACAGTGATAGTTTGACTTCTTCTTTGCTGATTTGGATGCCTTTAATTTCTTTTTGTTGTCTGATTGCCGAGGCTAGGACTTCTAGTACTATGTTGAACAGTAGTTGTGATAATGGACATCCCTGCCATGTTCCTGACCTTAGCAGAAAAGCTCTTGGTTTGTCTCCATTGGGAATGATATTTGCAGTGAGTTTTTCATAGATGGGTTGGATAATATTGGGGTATCCCTACACTTTGAAGAGTTTTGATCAGGAAGGGATGCTGTACTTTGTCAAATGCTTTTTCAACAGCTATTGAGAGTATCATATGGTTCTTGTATTTTCTTTTATTAATGTATTATATCAATTGATTGATTAGCAGATGTTGAACCAACCTTGCAGCCTGGAATAAATATCACTTGATCGTGGTGAACAATCCTTTCAATGTACTGTTTGGGTGCTATTGGGAAGTATTTTGGTGAGAGTTTCGCATCTGTGTTCATCAAGGATATTGGTCTGTAATTCTCTTTTTTGATGGGATCCTTGTCTGGTTTTGGGATCAAGGTAATGCTGGCCTCATGAAATGAGTTTGGAAGTTTTCCTTCCATTTCTATTTTTCAGAACAGTTTTAGAAGAATAAGAATTAATTCTTCTTTAAATGTTTGGTAGAAGCCATCTGACCCTGGGCTCTTGTTTGTTGGGAGATTTTTGATGTCTGCTTCAATCTCCTTACTGGTTATGGGTCTGTTCAGGTTTTCTATTTCTTCCTGTTTCAGTTGTGGTAGTTTATTTATATGTCTCTAGGAATGGACCCATTTTTTCCAGATTTTCAAATTTGCTGGCATATAGTTGCTCATAATATGTACTTATAATTGTTTTATTTCTTTGGTGTAGGTGGTGATCTCTCCTCTTTCATTCATGATTTTATTTATTTGGGTCCTTTCTCTTTTCTTTAGGATAAATCTGGCCAGGGGGTTATCAATCTTATTAATTCTTTCAAAGAACCAGCTGCTAGTTTTGTTGATTTCTTCTATTGCTTTTTTTTTCTATTTCATTGATTTCTGTTCTGATATGATTTCTCTTCCCCTGCTGGATTTAGGCTTTTTTTTCTTTTTTCTGTTCTTTCTCCAGCTCCTTTAGGTGTAGGGTTAGGCTGTGCATTTGAAACCTTTTTGTTTCTTGGAAAAGGCTTGTAGCTCTATATTTTCCTCCCAGGACTGCCTTTGTTGTGTCACACAGATTTTGAACCATTGTGCTTTTATTATCATTTGTTTTCATGATATTTTTCAATTCTTCTTTAATTTCTTGGTTGACATATTCATTCCTTAGTATGATGCTCTTTACTCTCCATGTATTTGTGTTCTTTCCAAATTTCCTCTTGTGATTGAGTTCTAGCTTCAGAGAATTGTGGTCTGAAAATATGCAGGGAATGATCCCAATCTTTTGATACCACTTGAGACCTTATTTATTACCCAGGATGTGATCTATTCTGGAGAATCTTCCATGTGCACCATAGAAGAATGTGTATCTGTTGTTTTCGGGTGGAATGTTCTGCATATACCTCTGATGTCCATCTGGTCCAGTGTCTCAATTAAAACCTTTATTTCCGGGACGCCTGGGTGGCTCAGTTGGTTAAGCAGCTGCCTTCGGCTCAGGTCATGATCCCAGCGTCCTGGGATCGAGTCCCATATCGGGCTCCTTGCTCCGCAGGGAGCCTGCTTCTCCGTCTGACTCTGCCTTCCACTCTGTCTGCCTGTGCTCGCTCTCGCTCGCTCTCTCTGACAAATAAATAAAATCTTAAAAAAAAAAAAATTTAAAAAAAAAAATAAAAAAAAAATAAAACCTTTATTTCCTTGTTGATCTTTTGCTTGGATGATCTGTCCATTTCAGTGAGGGGAGTGTTAAAGTCCCCTACTATTATTGTATTATTTTCGATGTGTTTCTTTGATTTTTTTAATTAATTGATTGATATAGCTGGCTGCTCCCATGTTAGGGGCATAGATATTTAAAATTGTTAGATCTTCTTGTTGGACAGATCCTTTGAGTATGATATAGTGTCCTTCCTCATCTCTTATTATAGTCTTTGGCTTAAAATCTAATTGGTCTAAGGATTGCCACCCCAGCTTTCTTTTTTATGTCCATTAGTATGGAAAATTGTTTTCCATGCCCTCACTTTAAATATGGAGGTGTATTTGGGTCTAAAATGAGTTTCTTGTAGACAGCATATTTATGGGTTTTGTTCTTTTATCCTTTCTGATACCCTGCATCTTTTGACTGGGGCATTTAGCCCATTTACATTAAGAGTAGCTATTGAGAGATATTAATTTAGCCCCATTTTATTGCCTGTAAGGTGACTATTACTTTATATTGTCTCTGTTCCTTTCTGGCCTGATATTGCTTAGAGGACCCCTTTCAATATTTCCTATAGAGCTGATTTGGTGTTTACAAATTCTTTTAGTTTTTGCTTGTCCTGGAAGCTTTTAATCTCTCCTATTTTTAATGATAGCCTAGCTGGATCTAGTATTCTTGGCTGCATGTTCTTCTCATTTAGTGCTCTGAATATATCATGCCAGTTCTTTCTGGCCTGCCATGTCTCTGTGGATAAGTCTGCTGCCTATCTACTATTTTTACCATTGTATGTTACAGGCTTCTTGTCCCGGGCTGTTTTCAGGATTTTCTCTTTATCGCTAAGACTTGTAAATTTTACTATTAGATGATGGGGTGTTGACCTATTCTTACTGATTTTGAGTGGGGTTCTCTGTGCCTCCTGGATTTTGGTTCTTGTTCCCTTTGCCATATTAGGGAAATTCTCTACAATAATTCTCTCCAATATACCTTCTGCTCTCCTCTCTCTTCTTCTTCTGGAATCCCAATTATTCTAATATTCTTTCATCTTATGGTATCACTTATCTCTCAAATTCTCCCCTCGTGGTCCAGTAGTTGCTTGTCTCTCTTCTGTTCAACTACTTTATTCTCTGTCATTTGGTCTTCTATATCACTAATTCTCTCTTCTGCCTCATTTATCCTACAGTAAGAGGCTCCATTTTTTTTTAATTTTTTATTTTTTATAAACATATATTTTTATCCCCAGGGGTACAGGTCTGTGAATCACCAGGTTTACACACTTCACAGCACTCACCAAAGCACATACCCTCCCCAATGTCCATAATCCCACCCCCTTCTCCCAAACCCCCCCCCCAGCAACCCTCAGTTTGTTTGGTGAGATTAAGAGTCACTTATGGTTTGTCTCCCTCCCAATCCCATCTTGTTTCATTTATTCTTCTCCTACCCACTTAAGCCTCCATGTTGCATCACCACTTCCTCATATCAGGGAGATCATATGATAGCTGTCTTTCTCTGCTTGACTTATTTCGCTAAGCATGATACACTCTAGTTCCATCCATGTTGTCGCAAATGGCAAGATTTCATTTCTTTTGATGGCTGCATAGTATTCCATTGTGTATATATACCACATATTCTTGATCCATTCATCTGTTGATGGACATCTAGGTTCTTTCCATAATGTAGTGATCCAAAGGGGCACATGCACCCGAATGTTTATAGCAGCAATGTCCACAATAGCCAAACTATGGAAAGAGGCTCCATTTTTTTATTGCACCTCATTGATAGCTTTTTTTATTTCAACTTGGTTAGATTTTAGTTCTTTAATTTCTCCAGAAAGGCTTTTGTTTCTCCAGACAGGGCTTCTCTAATATCTTCCATGTCTTTTTTGAGTTCAGCTAGCACCTTGAGAATCATCATTCTGAACTCCAGATCTAACATATTACCAATGTCTTTATTATGTCCCTAGGCTTTAGCACTGCCTCTTGTTCTTTATTTTTTTTTGTGGTGAGTTTTTACACCTTGTCATTTTATCCAGATAACAATATATGAAGGAGTGAATACAATACTAAAAGGGTGGCAAAGACCCCAGGAAAATGTGCTTTAACCAAATGAGAAGAGACCCCAGGTCATGGGGCTAAGAAAGGAGTAAAAGGAAGTAAAGGAAAAAAGAATTAGAAAAAAAAAAGAAAAATATATAAAAAAGAAAATGCATATATATTAGACTGGGGAATAGAACAGGGTCACCCACCTAATTTGTGGAGTATTTTGATCTCTTAGAAGAAACTACCTCCTAAAATGTTAAAGAATGAAAACATATATAAGGGTAAACACAATGAAAGGATGGAATATGACTACAAAGATGAAAAAACAATTAATTTTTAAAGAAGGAATTGATAAGATAAGTTGGTTGGGAGAATAAAGAAAAGTAAGTGGAGAAAATTTGCTCAGGGTGGAGAATAGAACAAAGCCCTGTGCTAGATTTAGGGTATATTTTGAAATATTAGAAAAAGTTGTATCCCAATTTTTTTAGGAAAAAAAAACCCAGTGTGTATACCAAAAATAAAGTTTGATACTATGAAGGATAACATATGACTGTAATAATGAAGGTTGAAAAGAGATTTATTTATTTTTTCTTCTTTATGGAAGGAATTGTTAAACTAGTTAAAAAACGTTTAAAGAGGAAAGGGTAAAAGTTAAAAAAGAATCTAACAGAAGAAAAATAAAATAAAATAAAATAAATTAACTTTGAAAGACTAACAAATCATGGGGAGCAAACCATGAGTTCCATGATTTGTTTTCTCCTCCTCTGGAATTCTACTGTTCTCCTTGGTAGTTGAATTTAGTCTTGGCCTGATTTCTTGTTGATCTTCTGGGGGAGGGTCCTGTTGGTGATTCTGAAGTGTCTTTGCCTGAGGTGGAATTGCACTGTCCCTTACCAGGGGCCATGCTAAGTAATCTACTCGGATTCACTTCTGGGAGCTTCTGTTCCCTGAACGCTTTCTGTAGAGTTCTGAGGACAAGAATGAAAATGGTGGCCTCCCAATATCTGGCCCGGAGGAACCGAGAGTTCAGGGCCCCACTCCTCAGTTTGCCCTCAGAAAAAAGCACTTAATCATTCCTGTCTCCCTGGCCTCCGGCTGTGCTCTGAGCTCACCCAGCCTCTGACCAAGTGTCTCTGTCTCTGGCACATAGCCCTGCCTGCACATCCTGCAGATCCCTGTGCTCTTTTGTGGGGGGGTCTCCCCACAACTTGTGTGGGTCTCCATTCACAGACCGGTGGCCTGTGCCATGGATCACAATTCAAGGAAACCCTGAGTTGAGAGCTCACTCCTCAGCTCTGTCTCTGTAGTTGGCTTCCCTGCTCTAATACCTGTGAGCTCTGTGACACTCAGGCACTCCCAATCCTTCTGTGACCCCGTGGGACCACGCTGTCCCCGCATGGGCTTCACCCCAGCTTAGCCTCTGGAGCGATGCCCCTCAGTGGAGCAGACTTTTAAAAACTCTGATTTTGTGCTCTATTGCTCCACCACTTGCTGGGAGCCAGACATTCCCGTTGGAATCTATCTTCCCATCGCTTTAGATTCAGTTCTCTGCCAGTCCTACCTTTTAGAAAGTGGTCGATTTTCTGTTCCTAGAATTGATGTTCTTCTTCTCTTCGATCTCCTGTTGGATTTGTAGGTGTTCAGAATGGCTTGATAACACAGGAAACAACAGATTCTCATGAAGCTGTTGATAAAGAGAAACCCTCTTGCACTCTTGGTGGGAATGCAAACTGGTACAGCCACTCTGGAAAACAGCATGGAGGTTCTTCAAAAAGTTAAAAATATAACTACTCTAAAACCTAGCAATCACACTTAGGTACTTACCCAAAGGATATGAAATCACTGATGTGAAGGGGCATATGCACCCCAATGTTTATAGCAATATAATCAACAATAATAAAATCATAGAAAGAATCCACATACCCATTGAGTAAAGAAGATATATATAGATATAGATATCGATATAGATAGATATAGATAGATAGATAGATAGATAGATAGATAGAGATAGATAAATTACTCAGCCATCAAAACTAATGAAATTTTGCCATGTGCAACAATGTGAATGGAGACTATTATGCTAAGCAAAATAAGTCAGAGAAAGACAAATACAATGTGATTTCATATGTATGTGGAATTTAAGAAATAAAACAGATGAACAGAGGGGAAAGAAAAAACAAAAAACAAAAAACAAAAAATGATGGAGAGGAAGGCATACCATAACAGACTCTCAAGTATACAGAACAAACTGAGGCTGCTGGAGGGGAGGTGGTCAGGGGATGTGTTAAATAGATGATGGGTATTAAGGAGGGCACTTGCTGTGATGAGTAGTGGATGCTATATGTAAGTGATGAATCACTAAATTCTAGTCCTCAAAACGATATTACACTATATGTTAACTAACTGGAATTTAAATAAAAATTGAAAAAATAAAACAAAAATAATAAGTAGGATGGCCTGGGTAGCTCAGTTAGTTAAGCATTTGCCTTTGACTCAGGTCATGAACTCAGGGTCCTGGAATCAAGCCCCACATTGGGCTCCCTACTCTGCAGGGACCTTACTTCTCCCTCTCCCTCTGCTACTACTTTTGCCTGTGTGCTCTCGCTCTCTCTCAAATAAATTAATAAAATCTTTAAATAACAATAGTAATAGTAATAATAATAATAAATACAAATTAAAATATAAAATAAAAAGTATTTTTCATGAAAATAAAATTTAAAAAAACTTAAAATTTCAGTATTTTGTTCTATATGTTTCCATTGTTTTCCCACAGTTAAATTTTATTCTTAGCATATTTTTCTTATTTATTTATTTATTTATTTACTATGGCAGAAATTGTTGCAATCCCAACAAATCCATCTACCAATTCTACTGATTTTGAAGGTTTATTTTTTTTTAAGATTTTATTTATTTATTTGACAGAGAGAAATCACAAGTAGATGGAGAGGCAGGCAGAGAGAGAGAGGGGGAAACAAGCTCTCCGCTGAGCAGAGAGCCCAATACGGGACTCGATCCCAGGACTCTGAGATCACGACCTGAGCCGAAGGCAGCGACTTAACCCACTGAGCCACCCCGGCGCCCCTGATTTTGAAGGTTTAAAACTTTGCTAATGGTAAGGTAATTTTGAGTGAGTTGCTGTATTTTGAAAGTAATTTGACTATGAAAGCAATTTAAAAGTGAAAGGATGTGTGCTTTATTCTCTCTTTTTCTGCCTTTTTATCTGCTTATAATCTTATTTGTGACTCAAAAACTTAAAATATAAGTTCATTAGTTTTAAGTGAAGTATTACTCTCTTTTCATTAAGAACAATATTTCTCAACAACTTCACAAATACTGTTTTTGGTCCTGTAGTATATACTTCTTTAAGTTTCTTCACATTTTAACAAATAAGTTCATAATAACTTTGCTTTGAGTATCCTACTTACCAAAGAGTATAGATTGTTTAATACTATAATAGTGAATAGAACATGTAAACTAAAGCTGGTACACAAAAGTAACCTAAATTTATAGTTACTATATCCATTACAGTCAATAAAATATTTTTGAGTACTTCCTATTCATCTAGCTTCCATCTAGATGTCAAAGATAAAGAAATATTTCATATTTACAGCCCTCATGTTATTTAAATATTAAAAAAAGACAGGACAAAAAGGCTAAGTGGGAAAGGAGAGATAAATAAAAACTTGTTAAGGATAATAAGAAAAAATGTTACCTTTTTCTCTATATTATTACTTTATTTTTATACTTAGCTATAATCCTCAATATTTCATTATGAATATAATAATTTATTGAATATTTAATAGTTGAATGGAATCATTTAACAGAGCATGTACTCCTTTATTGGACTATCAAAAGAATACCCATCTCCATTGTCTACATAATTTCTTAGCACTTATAATAATGATAAAGTCCCTGTTATTTATTTTTATTTGTTATTTATTTATTTATATTATTTTGTCCTCCTAATGTTTGTGAACCTAACTGAAGGCATTTTTTAGCATAACTTGAGAAAGGAATGTTTTACCTGGGTTCTGTCCAACTACTGAAATTTTGAGGTTACATATTAGCTCAGAAGTTTGCTTGGTAACTTAAGAAGATAATACAAATAATTCAAAATCATTTGAAGTTAGTAATCCCATCTCCCCTCATATTAATGTTACCCAAACAACAAACTCTCTAACAACAGGGGATATATCTTCAATATTTAGTGTATAGCCTATCAAATAATGGATGCCAAGTATACAGTGGAATGGTGGCATACATTAATAAATTGTTAAATATCAGGGTTGACCTTCTTGATATTATTCCTTAATTTTTATCAATAAATTACTAAAATTTCTGTTTTTTATTAAAAATAATTTCATACATATTTATTATACTAAAAGGCAATGGTATTTTGTTTAAACAAATTTTCTTGTTAGGAAAAATCACTATCCTTCACACTCATGAATGTTGCTTTCTCCAGCTTTAGTAGCTAGTTCTACTTGTCTGGAATGTGTTAAACTATTATATGAATTTTCTTGTTACATCATCCTAGATTTGTTGAAGGTTTCTAACTATCACAAGCTGTACAGGCAAAGGAAGAGAGAGGAAAAACAAAACAAAACAAAAGAATGAGAATCCCTTCTTTGGATATGCTGAAATGCCAGAAATGGAATTTTAAATGTAGATGAGAGTTTAAATGTTATAAGTTAAAGCATTGTTCTATAACACAGAATACTGAGATCTGAGGAGGTAACTAATTCAGCTTTTCTGAGCCAGGTCTGGCCTCAGCATTGATTTAATCCAGATCACCTTGACCAGATAGTGTCTACTCACATTCAATTAATTTATTTCCACTTTATTGTTTCCAAATGAAGCATCCTTATAGTTTTTCTTGTTCTGCTACAATAGTTTCTTCTTATCTTCAGTAATCTAGAAAATTAAAATTATTTTTTCTAGACCATACTTTTTTAAAGAGATTTTTTTAAATATTTATTTATTTGAGAGGAGGAGAGAGAGAATGAGAGTGAGCACAAGCAGGTAGAAGGGCAGAGGGAGAGGGAGAAGGAGACTTCCTGCTGAGCAGGGAGCCCAATGTGGGGCTCTATCCCAGGACCCTGGGATCATGACCTGAGGTCAAGGCACACACTAAACAAAGAGCCAACCAGGCACCCCATTTCTAGATCATTCTTGCCATATATATATATAATTTAAGTTATGAGAATGTGAGAGATTATTCCTGATTTGAATGTGTTTTACAAAGAGCCATTTATTTAACTGTCCTCTTTGATGATGATTGAGATTTAGATCTTTAGGATATTCTTTTATACTTTTCTAACAAGAGTAGCCTTTTAAAGTTTCACTTTGCGTCATGGTCGATAGTTGGCACAATGTAAATGGAAACTTCTTTTTTTTAATTTTTTATTTTTTATAACCATATTCTTATTCCCAGGGGTACAGGTCTATGAATCGACAGGTATACACTTCACAGCACTCACCAAAGCACAAACCCTCCCCAATGCCCATAACCCCACCCCCCTTCTCCCATCCCCAACCCAGCAACCCTCAGTTTGTTTTGTGAGATTTAGAGTCACTTATGGTTTATCTCCCTCCCAATCCCATCTTGTTTCATTGATTCTTGTCCTACCCACTTAAGCCCCCATGTTGCATTCCCACTTCCTCATATCAGGGAGATCATATGATAGTTGTCTTTCTCTAATTGACTTATTTCGCTAAGCATGATATGCTCTAGTTCCATCCATGTCGTCGCAAATGGCAAGATTTCATTTCTTTTGATGGCTGCATAATATTCCATTGTGTATATATACCACATCTTCTTGATACATTCATCTGTTGATGGACATCTAGGTACTTTCCATAGTTTGGCTATTGTGGACATTGCTTCTATAAACATTCGGGTGCACGTGCCCCTTTGGATCAGTACGTTTGTATCTTTAGGGTAAATACCCAATAGTGCAATTGCTGGGTCATAGGGCAGTTCTATTTTCAACATTTTGAGGAACCTCCATGCTGTTTTCCAGAGTGGTTGCACCAGCTTGCATTCCCACCAACAGTGTAGGAGGGTTCACCTTTCTCCGCATCCTCGCCAGCATCTGTCATTTCCTGACTTGATTTTAGCCATTCTGACTGGTGTGAGGTGATATCTCATTGTGGTTTTGATTTGTATTTCCCTGATGCCGAGTGATATGGAGAACTTTTTCATGTGTCTGTTGGCCATCTGGATGTCTTCTTTGCAGAAATGTCTGTTCATGTCCTCTGCCCATTTCTTCATTGGATTATTTGTTCTTTGGGTGTTGAGTTTGCTAAGTTCTTTATAGATTTTGGACACTAGTCCTTTATCTGATATGTCGGTTGCAAATATCTTCTCCCATTGTGTCAGTTGTCTTTTGATTTTGTTAACTGTTTCCTTTGCTGTGCAAAAGCTTTTGATCTTGATGAAATCCCAATAGTTCATTTTTTCCCTTGCTTCCCTTGCCTTTGGCGATGTTCCTAGGAAGATGTTGCTGCGGCTGAGGTCGAAGAGGTTGCTGCCTGTGTTCTCCTCAAGGATTTTGATGGATTCCTTTCACACATTGAGGTCCTTCATCCATTTTGAGTCTATTTTCCTGTGTGGTGTAAGGAAACAGTCCAATTTCATTTTTCTGCATGTGGCTGTCCAATTTTCTCAACACCATTTATTGAAGAGGCTGTCTTTTTTCCATTGGACATTCTTTCCTGCTTTGTCGAAGATTACTTTATACTTTATATATACTATATATAAAGTGAGTACTTTATAGTTTTCTGAGTATAGATTCTGTGCCTCCTTGGTTAGTTTTATTCCTAGGTATCTTATGGTTTGGGGTGCAATTGTAAATGGGATGGACTCCTTAATTTCTCTTTCTTCTGTCTTGTTATTGGTGTAGAGAAATGCAACTGATTTCTGTCCATTGATTTTATATCCTGACACTTTACTGAATTCCTGTACAAGTTCTAGCAGTTTTGGAGTGAAGTCTTTTGGGTTTTCCACATATAGTATCATATCATCTGCAAAGAGTGATAATTTGACTTCTTTGCCGATTTAGATGCCTTTAATTTCCTTTTGTTGTCTGATTGCTGAGGCTAGGAGTTCTAGTACTATGTTGAATAGCAGTGGTGATAATGGACATCCCTGGCGTGTTCCTGACCTTAGCGGAAAAGCTTTCAGTTTTTCTCCATTGAGAATGATATTAGCGGTGGGTTTTTCATAGATGGCTTTGATGATATTGAGGTATGTGCCCTTTATCCCTACACTTTGAAGAGTTTTGATCAGGAAGGGATGCTGTACTTTGTCAAATGCTTTTTCAGCATCTATTGAGAGTATCATATGGTTCTTGTTCTTTCTTTTATTGATGTGTTGTATCACACTGTCTGAATTGCAGATGTTAAACCAACCTTGCAGCCCTGGAATAAATCCCACTTGGTCGTGGTGAATAATCCTTTTAATGTACTGTTGAATCCTATTGGCTAGTATTTTGGTGAGAATTTTCGCATCTGTGTTCATCAAGGATATTGGTCTATAGCTCTTTTTGTGATGGGATCCTTGTCTGGTTTTGGGATCAAGGTGATGCTGGCCTCATAAAATGAGTTTGGAAGTTTTCCTTCCATTTCTATTTTTTGGAACAGTTTCAGGAGAATAGGAATTAGTTCTTCTTTAAATGTTTGGTAGAATTGCCCCAGGAAGCCGTCTGGCCCTGGGCTTTTGTTTGTTTGGAGATTTTTAATGACTCTTTCAATCTCCTTACTGGTTATGGGTCTGTTCAGGCTTTCTATTTCTTCCTGGTTCAGTTGCAGTAGTTTATATGTTTCTAGGAATGCATCCATTTCTTCCAGATTGTCAAATTTGTTGTCGTAGAGTTGCTCATAGTATGTTCTTATAATAGTTTGTATTTCTTTGGTGTTAGTTGTGATCTCTCCTCTTTCATTCATGATTTTATTTATTTGGGGCCTTTCTCTTTTCTTTTTGATAAGTCTGGCCAGGGGTTTATCAATTTTATTAATTCTTTCAAAGAACCAGCTCCTAGTTTCGTTGATTTGCTCTATTGTTTTTTTGGTTTCTATTTCATTGATTTCTGCTCTGATCTTTACGGTTTCTCTTCTCCTGCTGGGCTTAGGTTTTCTTTCTTATTCTTTCTCCAGCTCCTTTAGTTGTAGGGTTTGGTTGTGTACCTGAGACTTTTCTTGTTTCTTGAGAAAGGCTTGTACCGCTATATATTTTCCCTCAGGACTTCCTTTGTTGTGTCCCACAGATTTTGAACCATTGTGTTTTCATTATCATTTGTTTCCATCATTCTTTTTAATTCTTCTTTAATTTCCCAGTTGACCCATTCATTCTTTAGATGGATGCTGTTTAGTCTCCATGTATTTGGGTTCTTTCCAAACTTCCTCTTGTGGTTGAGTTCTAGCTTCATAGCATTGTGGTCTGAAAATATGCAGGGAATGAACCCAATCTTTTGATACCGGTCAAGTCTTGATTTAGGACTGAGGATGTGATCTATTCTGGAGAATCTTCCATGTGTACTAGAGAAGAATGTGTATTCTGTTGCTTTGGGATGAAATGTTCTGAATATATCTCTGATGTCCATCTGTGCCAGTGTGTCATTTAAGGCTTTTATTTCCTTGTTAATATTTTGCTCGGAATATCTGTCCATTTCAGTGAGGGGAGTGTTAAAGTCCCCTACTATTATTGTATTATTTTTGATGTGTTTCTTTATTTTGTTATTAATTGGTTTATATAGTTGGCTGCTCCCACGTTGGGGGCATAGATATTTAAAATTGTTAGATCTTCTTGTTGGACAGACCCTTTGAGTATGATATAGTGTCCTTCCTCATCTCTTATTATAGTCTTTGGCTTAAAATCTAATTGATCTGAAATAAGGATTGCCACTCCTGCTTTCTTCTGATGTCCATTAGCATTGTAAATTCTTTTCCACCCCCTCACTTTAAATCTCGAGATGTCTTCGGGCTTAAAATGAGTTTCTTGGAGGCAACATAGAGATGGGTTTTGGTTTTTTATCCATTCTGATACCCTGTGTCTTTTGACAGTGGCATTTAGCCCATTAACATTCAAGGTAACTATTGAGAGATATGAATTTAGTGCCATTATATTGCCTGTAAGGTGACTGTTACTGTATATGGTCTCTGTTCCTTACTGATCTACCACTTGTAGGCTCTCTCTTTGCTTAGAGGACCCCTTTCAATATTTCCTGTAGAGCTGGTTTGTTGTTTGCAAATTCTTTCAGTTTTTGTTTGTCCTGGAAGCTTTTAATCTCTCCTTCTATTTTCAATGATAGCCTAGCTGGATATAGTAATTCTTGGCTGCATGTTTTTCTCGTTTAGTGCTCTGGAAATATCATGCCAGCTCTTTCTGACCTGCCAGGTCTCTGTGGATAAGTCAGCTGCCAATCTAATATTTTTACCATTGTATGTTACAGACTTCTTTTCCCGGGCTGCTTTCAGGATTTTCTCTTTGTCACTAAGACTTGTAAATTTTACTATTATGTGATGGGGTGTGGGCCTATTCTTATTGATTCTGAGGGGCATTCTCTGAACCTCCTGAATTTTGATGCTCGTTCCTTTTGCCATATTGGGGAAATTCTCCCCAATAATTCTCTCCAGTATACCTTCTGCTCCCCTCTCTCTTTCTTTTTCTGGAATCCCAATTATTCTAATGCTGTTTCGTCTTATGGTGTCACTTATCTCTCGAATTCTCCCCTCGTGGTCCAGTAGCTGTTTGTCCCTCTTTTGCTCAGCTTCTTCTTTATTCTCTGTCATTGGTCTTCTATATCACTAAATCTTTCTTCTTCCTCATTTATCCTAGCAGTAAGAGCCTCCATTTTTGATTGCACCTCATTAATTTTTTTTTATTTCAACTTGGTTAGAATTTAGTTCTTCTATTTCTCCAGAAAGGGCTTTTATATCTCCCAAGAGGGTTTCTCTAATATTTTTCGAGCCCAGCTAGAACCTTGAGAATTGTCATTCTGAACTCTAGATCTGACATATTACCAATGTCTGTATTGATTAGGTCCCTAGCCTTCGGTACTGCCTCTTGTTCTTATTTTTGTGGTGAATTTTTCGACCTTGTCATTTTGTCGAGATAAGAGTTTATTATGGAGCAAGTAAAATACTAAAAGGGTGGCAACAACCCCAGGAATATATGCTTTAACCAACTCAGAAGAGATCCCAAATCGTGAGGGGGGAGAAAGGGGATTAAAAGAGGTTCAAAATGAAAGAAAGGAAAAAAAATAAAAACGAAAAAAAAAGAGTTAAAGAAAAAGAAAACGAATAAAGAAAAATATAAAAAATAAAATATATATATATTAGATAAACTAGTTAAAAAACGTTAAAAAAGAAAAGGGTAAAAGTTAAAAAAAAATAGCAGAAGAAGATAAAAAAAAGATGAAAAAGAAAAAAATTAAATTAACCTCAAGACTAAAAAAATTACAGGGAGAAAGCCATGATTTCCATGCTTTGCTTTCTCCTTCTCTGGAATTCTGCTGCTCTCCTTGGTATTGAAACAGCACTCCTTGGTAGGTGAACTTGGTCTTGGCTGGGTTTCTTGTTGGTGTTCTGGGGGAGGGGCCTGGTGTAGTGATTCTCAAGTGTCTTTGCCCCAGGCGGAATTGCACTGCCCTTACCAGGGGCTCGGCTGAGTTATCCGCTTGGGTTTGCTTTCAGGAGCTTTTGTTCCCTGAGTTCTTTCCGTAGAGTTCTGGGGGAAGGGAATGCAAATGGCGGCCTCCTGTTCTCCAGCCCGGAGGAGCCAAGAGCCCAGGGAACCACTCCTCAGTGTGCCCTCAGAGAACAGTGCCCAGTTACTCCCGTCCACCTGACCTCTGGCCGCGCTCCGAGCTCACTGAGCCTGCGGCTGGTTCAAGGTAACACCGAGCTGTGAGCTTACTGTCGGCTCTGTCTCTGTAGCCGGCTTTCCCATTCCAATACCCACAAGCTCTGTGACACTCAGACTCCCTGATCCTTCTGTGACCCTGCGGGACCTGAGGCCACGCTGACCCCGTGTGGGCTTTGTGCCAGTTTAGCCTCAGGAGTGAGGTCCCTCAGCGGAACAGACTTTCAAAAGTCCTGATTTTGTGCTCCATTGCTCCGCCACTTGCCGGGAGCTGGCCCCTCCCCCCGGGGGTCTATATTTCCATCACTTTGGATTCACTTCTCCGCCGGTCCTACCTTTCAGAAAGTGGTTGTTTTTCTGTTTCCAGAATTGCTGTTCTTCTTCTCTTCGATCTGCCAATGGATTTGCAGGTGTTTGCAAACTTTAGATAAGCTATCTAGCTGATCTCCTGCTAGCTGAAGTAGTCTCAGCCTGCTACTTCACCGCCATCTTGACTCCTCCTCTGGACACTTCTTTATGAAAGAATAAATAGTCAATGAAAAATACAGTGCACTATTAAATGAACTAAACAAATCATTTCCTAAAATATAGTTATATAGGCATACAGAATCTCCCAGAAAAAATAGTAAAGAAGAACAAATGAATCTTATTTACTATATTTTTAGGCTATTCAGAATGTTGTTGTGTTTCCAAATGTGTATGTTTTTATTTTTTAAATAATTAAGATTTAAAGGGGAACCTGGGTGGCTCAGTTAGTTAAGAGGCTGACTCTTGGTTTTGGCTCCAATCATAATCATGGGGTGCTGGGATCAAGTCCTGCACCAGGTGCTACACTCAGCAGGGAGTCCACTTGAGACTTTCTCCCTCTGCCCATCCCCCTGCTTGCTTTCTCTCTCTCTCAAATAAGTAAATCTTTAAAAAATAATTACAATTTAAAGAAATAAACAAAATTCAAGGCAAATCACTACATAGAGAAAATAACTCTTGGTTTTTGGATGTTACAAGTAATTTCTTTGTAAATATATGTTTACAAACAAATTCAAATTGCAGGTTTAATTTAGTACCCAGAATTTTCACTGTGCATTATATTCACCATGCACTATATTATCATGGCTTTAACAATGGTCCATAAATTTAATTATAACTTATGGCTGGTTTCAGTCTATGATATACTATTATCTGGGAGTGTGCTGTTTCTCCCTGGCTTCATGTTCTTTGCAGGGGGAAACTCTACTATGATACTTCTCACTTACTGCTCCTACATATTCATGAATTTGAGAGAAAAAATAGGCCCTGTGTGTCTTAGCAACTAATGGGATATATTTTGATATTTACATGCTTACACATATTATGTGTTATAGTCTTCTCTTTTACATGCAGTAAAAAGGTTAACCCATTTTCTTCAGAGATCTGAAAATGTGAAACAGTGCCTGAGTAGCTGAATTCATCTAATTTGAATTTCTTGCAGATCTAGGATCTATTGTTTTTCACTTGACTGTCTCCTTTTTCATCTGTCAATTGGTTACCAATTCTGGTACTGAAGAGAATACATTGGGGCTCCTGGGTGGCTCAGTGGGTTAAAGCCTCTGCCTTTGGTTCAGGTCATGATCTCAGGATCCTGGGATCGAGCTCCCCACATTGGGCTCTCTTCTCAGTGGGGAGCCTTCTTCCCCCTCCCTCTCTCTCTGCCTGCCTTCCCTACTTGTGATCTCTGTCTGTCAAATAAATAAATAATAAAAAACGTCTTTTTTTAAAAAAAGAAGAGAATACATTATTTATTAAGCTTCTTAAAAAAATCTAACAATCTCAATGTCCTTATAAATTTATATTTTTTAAAGTTTATCTTTTCTAATGTTTGATTACTGTTAATAAATATGACAAAATTTTACAGATAAATTATTGTGTATGTGAGAAATGATTTTAGATCAGCAATCCAGAAAGGGTTTATTATGTCAAGATGCATGAGGACTTGTAAGTTTTCTGATAAATAGCACAAAATTCATTTTTAATTATAATTTAAACAGAATTTGAAGAGACAGCCCATTCATTATTCTTATCTATGTTGATGCTTGCTATTTTTGAAAATCTTGCTAAGTTGATCAACTTTGTAATTATTTTTTTCTGCATTTCATTGATTAGTAACATTGTAAAATATGAAATGATTAATTATCAATTATCTTTTTCCATATCCTCAAAAAATTTTTTTTAATTAGAAGTACTACATGACCTGTGTTCATTCCATTAATTTTCTGTTCTCATTTCCTGTTACTTTCCCATCTATTCATTATGACCACCGTGGCTTATTTATTAATGTGTACATAAAAATCTATATGTATATGGATTTAAAGTTTTCTCCTACCCCAAATTTGATAATAATTTATGTAGTGCTGTATCTTGTTATTTTCAATGACGAGTCTTTATCTTATGCTAGTACATTCACTTTTGCAAATCAGATCTTTAAAATCTGCACTGTTTCCATTCTACTACAAAGTGTTTGTATGTTATATTACTCCCAGTCATTTACTTTTATATTTATACAAAAATAAACATTTTTAATTTTCCTGAGAAAATTTTAAAACCTCCTTATATACTGTTTATTTATTATTTTTTTAAGATTTTTATTTATTTGACAAAAAGAGACACAGCAAGAGGGAACACAAGCAGTGGGAGAGAGAGAGGGAAAAGCAGGCTCCCTGCTTGGGGAGGGGCTCGATCCCAAGACCCCTGGATCATGAGCTGAGCTGAAGGCAAATGCTTAATAAAGTAGCCACCTAGGCATCCCTGTTAATTTATTGTTAATAAGGTGTTTCATCTAATCGCTACCTCTCAGCATTACAATTTATTAATTATTATTTCAAATTAACACACACTTTTATGATGAGTACTGAATAATGTATAAAATTGTTGAATCATTGTATTTTACAATGATTATATATTATATATATTATATATATTAGTTTCAACTAATATTTATAATCTAATATTAATGAAACTAATATAACACTGAATATTAGCTATATTCATATTAAATTTTAGAAACAATAAAAATCAGTAAATTTACTGTGAAAATATGCTTATTATTTAATTATTCATCTTTAATAGTATTATTAGTAGTACATATAGCTATTATTATTGTTCTAATTGCAGGTGTGTGTGTGTGTGTGTATGAAGTGCCTCTTACTTCATTTTCCCAGTTTTAAAATCAGTGTTAACATTCTTTGAAATTTTTAAAAAGATAATTAACATTTTGACTTGTTTCTTCAAAATATAATGCTATCTTTATTTCTTTGATTTATTTACCCATTTACAAATGTTAATAATTATGTATATATTTTTCTGAATATTTCCTATGTCTTTTTTACTTATCACACATTTTCCCAAACTGATATGTTATAATTAGTAATTGATTCTAGCTGTTTTATGCTCTTAATTTTACATTAACTATTTCATTATATGTTTTAAATGATCATAAAATGATGGGTTTCTTTTCAAAAATCTTCAATAAACAATACATTGCCTGCTTATATCAGAATTTTATTTGACATATGTTCAATCCATGTGTTTAAGGAGCCACACTTAAGAATAAGAATAAAAATCTTATTACACAAATTGCCTCAGCAATAGGCCATAGAAAATATGAAACAAGAATAGTCATTCTTGAAAACAAAATCTATTAGATTAAAGTGAAACTACCACATGAAAAAAAAAATATACTTGAATTATTAAAAATAAACTGAAAATGTAGATATCAAATGGAAACTTCTGGAATATATTAACATTATATAAATGCACCTGAAAGAGATGGTAATCGTGTAAATGTATTCAAATTAGTACATGAAGAAAGTCTAAAGAGAGCCTTCTAGGGTCTGAGAGGAAAATATATAAATTTAAATAATCAGAGAGAAAACAAGGACAAAACACAAATGCAAGAGATATAATATATTTGCAGTTAAATAATTGAAAAATATTTGATGACAATTTATTAAGACTATTAAGTAAGTACTTAAGTGAAAATAAGTACTGGCAGAGCCTGTGTGGCTCAGTGAATTAAGCATTTGCCTTTGGTTGAGGTCATGATCCCAGGGTCCTGGCATTGAGTTCCATGTTGGGCTCCCTGCTCAGTGTGGAGCCTGCTTCTCCCTCTCCCTTTGCCTGACTCTCCCTCTGCTCCTCCTCCCATTCCTGCTTGTGTGCCCTCTCTCTCAAAAATAGGTAAATAAAATCTTTTTTAAAAAAATCTAAAAAACTAAATTAAATTAAGTTAAACTCAGCAACAGAGTTTTGGAGGGAAAGAGGGTGGGTAGCTGGGTGAGCCTGATGGTGGGTATTATGGAGGGCATGTATTGCATGGAGCACTGGCTGTGGTGTGTAAACAATGAATTGGAACACTGAAAAAAATTAAAAAAAAAATAATAGCCCATGTTCTAAATGAAAGAAGCTTGGAAGTCATCAGTCCATCCTAACAATAAACAGGAAGCTGAGCAGGCTGAAATATCAACAACTTTTCTTGGATCCTTTAGAGAGGTGAGGACCCAGGGCAAGCTACTGTATGCAAACCTGGAGAAACAGAGGAACATAAAGTAGAGTCACAAGTGGAAACTGTTGTAGGAACTAGTGCCATAGATAGGGAAACCTGAACTGTTATTTATGAATTGCATGGAGGCCCTGTGCGGACGTGAGAGTTAAAGACTCCCAGAAAAACAATCATGAAAATATTAAATACCTACTACAAACCCATTAGAGTGGATATACATATATTTTAAAATCTGACAATACCAACTGCTAGCAAGGATATAGAGCAATATGAATTCTCAGACATTGTTGGTGGATATGACAAATGATACAATTTATTTGGCAAGAAAATTTAGTAGCTTTTTAGACAGACTCTTACCATGTGATTTAGTTATAGTGCTTCTAGGTATTTATCCAACTGATTTGAATATCTATGTCCACATGAAAATGTGCACATGAATGGAAGCAACTAAGATGTCATATGATCGGTGAATAGAAAAAAAATAACTATGGTATATTTATACAATAGAATATTTTAAACAATGAAAACAACTATTAAGATATGGACAGATATAGAAGAAATTTAAACAAATTTTGCTAAGTGAAAGAAGCCAATGTGATTCCAATATATGACATTTTGGAAAAACCAAAACTATAAATACAGTAACCAGATCAGTGGTCAAGATGGGATGTATGCAAGATAAAGTAAGTGAAGTGCAGGGGAATTTTTTTAGGTTGGTGGAACTGTTCTTTTTTTCCTTTCTTTTCTTTTTTTTCTTTAAAGATATTTATTTATTTATTTATTTATTTATTTATGAGAAAGAGTGTGTGCAAGTGAGGGGAGGGGCTGAGGGAGAGGGAGAAGTAGAGAAACCCAAGAAGACTCAGCACTTATCATGAAGCTAACATGGGACCTGATCTCATGAAGACACCAAGATTATGACCTGAGACAAATCAAGAGTCTGTTGTTTAACTGATTGAGCCATCCAGGTGCCCATTTGCTTGAATTATTCTATATGATGCTTAATGATGGATATATGACATTATGCAGTTGTTAAAATTCCAAAAATTTAATGGCAAGAAATAAACTTTATGTTAATTTCTTAGGATATCGAGGACTATAGGAAGGAATGCCGATTTAGACAAGAGAATCTAATTGTATTACAAATACATGCAACAATTTGCTGAAGAAGATGGAGGAACTGGTGCTAATATATATATAATTTTAAAAATGTCTATAGTCTGTAATACTAATGGCAAAATAATGTACATGTAGGGGCGACTGGGTGGCTCAGTGGGTTAAGCCGCTGCCTTCGGCTCAGGTCATGATCTCAGGGTCCTGGGATCGAGTTCTGCATTGGGCTCTCTGCTCAGCAGGGAGCCTGCTTCCCTCTCTTTCTCTCTGCCTGCCTCTCCATCTACTTGTGATTTCTCTCTGTCAAATAAATAAATAAAATCTTTAAAAAAAGAATGTGCATGTAAACACTGTATTTTAATTAATAAAGATTTTTCGCCCCAGTGGGAGTAGAGCTTAATTTTTCCTAATATACAATAAATGTATACTGAAATTGAAAAATTAAGTAAGTGAAAATATTTGGTAGTATCTAGGTTTATTACTATTGAAGTGGCAATTTATAGATCTTCAAGGGGAGGAGGTTACCACTGGATTCATGTGACAAAGGATTAGAGATGAAGATGTTAGTATGAACTCATGTTTGGCTTCATATAGGTACAGGTAGTTTCATTAGAAATATTTATACATATGTATATATGTATATCTCCACAGGTTGGTTAACACATATACATTGCCTTTGCCAACCAAAAATCCATAAAAACAATGACACTCAGGAAAGGACACAAAGCACTCAGATCTTGGTTCCTAATAAAATGAGTCAGAGTTCCTTGAACAAATGGATGAGTCCAGTGTTGGATTGTCCGACATATATGATGAGTCTGGAGCATATTGTAGAGTCATAAATTTAGGAAATATAAGGAGAAGAGAAGAGTGTAGAGGAAGAAAGGAAGAAAAAATGACAAACACCATATAGATGAAGGTAGATCAAGGAGACACATTAGAATTCCCCAATAGTTAAAACTGGAAAAATTCATGCAAAAAATATATAAATTAGTATTGGATTGCAAGCCAAAATATAAAATGAATACCTATAAGTCCATACTAATATAAATAAATGACTGAAAAAATAAATGGATAAGAATAAAAAAAAATTCATGCAGCATTCTACATAATTTATGCCAATATTCTGGCTTCAGTGAGGGGTGTCATAGCTCCTTCTCCTTTAGGGTGAATTGTGCATAGTGACTTCCTTCAAAAGAGTACAAGATCAAAATAATGAAAAAATAATACTTTAATAGTAGAGAAAGCTGACAAACACTACATCAGTCAAGAGATCAAGGTCAACATCAACTAAGCTGAATCATATTGATAGTATTTACCCTTTATATGATAAGATTAAAATGTCAATTCACCTTTGTGGTCTTTCTCTTCATAAGCCATAACCCTAGCCTAATTATGACAAAAACAGTGGAAAATTTCTGATTCTGTAGGAGCATCATACAAATAAACACACACACACACACACACACACAAAACCCAAAAAACAAAACTGGCCAGTACTCCTCAAAAATTTCAAAGTCATCAAAAAGGAAAAAAAAAATTTAAGAAACTGTTATAGACAAATGGAGCCTAAGAAGAAATGATAAATGTCTTCAAGAAGACATAGTGATATCATGGGATAGAAAAAAATAAATGTAGAATCAAGGAACTTTCAATAAATTATGGATCTTAGTTAATAAATAATCTAACAATATTGGTTCATTTTTTCATTGACCATAGCAAATGCATCATGCTAATATAAGATGTTAACAATAGGAGAAACTCGGGGGTGATAGATAAGGGGAGGTTTCTATACCATCAAAGCTGGGGACATTATAATTCTTGACTTCAAATTATATATTACAAAACTGTAGTACCCAAAAGAGTATGCTTTTGGCATAAAAATAGACACAAGATTAATGGAGGAGAATAGAAAACTAAGAAATGGATCCACAACTATATGGTCAATTAATCCCTGACAAATGAGGCAAGAATATACAATGGGAAAAAGTCTCTTCAACAAATATATTGGAAAAACTGGATAGAAGCGTGCAAAAGAATGAAGGTGGACACTTCTCTTGTACCATCCACACACACACACACACACACACACACACACACACACACACAAACAGAAATGGATGAAAGACCTAAACGTGAGACCTGAAATTCTAAAAATCCTAGTGGAGAACGTAGCCAGTAACCTCTTTGACTCTGGCCGTAGCAGCTTACTTCTAAATGTGTCTCCTGAGGCAAGGGAAACATAAGCAAAAATAAACTATTGGGACTACTCAGTTTTTTAAAAATAAATTTAAAACTCATCTAAAGAATAAAGTCCATTATAATATAAAATGGAAAACAAAACAAAACTTACAGACAATTATGATATCAAAGCTGAATTTCCCAAGCCAAAGCCAAGTTTCTTCCCATCCCCAGTTTAGGATCTCTGCAGCCTGTCGTATTAGAGGAAAGGTTGACTTCTCTACTTTGGGCCTTCTTCCTTTTCAGTTGTTCACAGCTATTCATTTTGCTGCCTTTGCATATCTGAAGTAGGAATGGAAGAGAAATGATAAAGAGATGATAATGATAAAATTCTGACATCTAGAAACCACAAAAGAGGGATGAACCTGGGACTGGAGTCAAGAAAGATTATTTTTAGAGGAAAATTTTGGCATGGCATATGTTGTCATAAGTGATGGGTATTATTCAACATTAGCCTAGAATAAGGTAGTCAATTAGTTTGGTGCCTACTGAGATTTCCTTTTTGGGACTTATGCCCCCAACTACCAGCCTATGTGGTAGTCTGCAAACTGCTTACAGCTGGACTGGTCCACAGAAGGTATGCTGAGTTACCTGGAGCTGCTTTACCAAAGCTTCTTGGAGCTATGCCACTCCTGAAAGGGGATAGCTCTTGTCAGTGAATAATGGAAGCATGTAAAAATGTCTGTGCCCTGAGTCAGAACATTTAGTTGATTTAGTTGATGCCCTTTATGCTCTTAAACTCTTCCGGGAATCAGGATAAAGCTGGACTTAGCTGATGCCTTGGTTTGCTCATTTACATCCCA
Source organism: Mustela nivalis (assembly GCF_964662115.1). NCBI lineage: Eukaryota > Metazoa > Chordata > Mammalia > Carnivora > Mustelidae > Mustela > Mustela nivalis. The sequence continues at coordinate 142,930,960 of NC_139025.1, forward strand.
AATACTATCTCTACTCTGTTCTGAACAGTTTCATATGAGCACATTCTCTTGGTAATAACTTGAGTAAGAATCTCTATTTTAGTACAATACTTCTAGAGAATATACCTAAGAAAAAGAAGAAAAAATGCCTCAAACTTTGTACCTACCTCTCCTTTCTTCTTGTATGTGTGGCTTCATCCAACGTCAATCCAATTTTTATGATGAAGTCACCTTCCCTCCTCAAACTACCATTTTTCATGGCCTTTAGCAAAGAGAAATCTTTGAGGTACTCTGTTATTTTCAGCCTGAATGAAATTCAAACAGAATCATTAACAATGTTATCTAACTAGGACAAGAGTTAAATATATCTATTTAAATATATGTCCATACTTACATATTTATATATACTACATACATCTTTACATGAGATTAAATATATGCAAAATGTAATGTATGCCTGTGTATATAAATAAGTACATATAATATATACAATATATATATAATTCTCATATATTAATATCACCACATTTTAATTCATATTTAATTTAACAGTATAATTTTTATTATTTGTAGACATCATTAATAAATTCACATGGTTTAATATTAGTATTATGACAACTATAAATAAAGGGTTTTAACAAGAATTAGAGATGATAATTTCCAAAATTTCAGTATTCACTTCAGTTTTCTTTAGACTATTATTTTTTTTAATAAAGAAAATACAGAGGCTTTTTGTTTCAATAAAGAAAGGCAACAACATGCCAGAAATGCAATGTTGCCTCCAATATGGTAATATATTCCTTTTGAAGACTGTTTTGCTGTGGACAGAACATAGTTTAAATCCTGAGTACACAGGAGACAGCAGGTGGAATGTGCTCTTCAGTTTGACAACTCAACTTAGGTTTTATACATCTCAGCACATCTTTATTAGTACATCAAGCACTGTTATGGCTCAGAACAGAAAGAGCCATGCTTAGGCATTCATGGGAGGTGGAGTAGTTAAGGAGAAAGTTTCTATAAAGTGTAGATTATTGAAAAGGCATACAGTTTTGTGATATCCTCTCATCTACACCACCCCAGCAAAATGGTGATTCCAAAATTAATCTGTTAAAATGATTATTTTGATTCAAGTAGAAAAAAGTCATTCTTTAAGTACTGAGTAAATGCAAGATCCTGTGTTAGGTCCTAGGTTTGCAGGATTAAATAAGACATATCATTTAATTAAATATATGAATATATATTTATGAATATATATTTATGAATATATTAAATATATGAATATATAGGAATACATGAATATATATATATATACATATATATATGTTTGCCCTCTAACCAAGATATTTCTTCTGATCGAAGAATACATTCAATGTTACCAGTATGCAGAAATGGACAAAGAGACATTATTGAATGATTTTCTTTATCCTTTATTATCCAGAGATAATAAAATGTTTGTTGATCAAAATAGGTGATAAAAAGGCATGGTTAAAGTGCATAACTTAAATTAAAAAAGGAGGAAATATATATAGAGAGAGTACTACTCTAAAAACTTTCTAGAATCAGGAAGTGTGAATAAAGGAATAGGAGAGGATGCAAATATAAAACTAAATCTCTTTCCCACATAACAACTTCCTTTTTCCTCATTCAGTAGTCTTAGACAACATTTAAATTTATATGAACCCAAAGAGGCTTATATTAATGCAAAAGATGCAATAACATTGGATTTTACAGTGTATAATTCCATAGGCACTTGGGGATGGATAATTATTTACCCCATCTAGCTAACTTAGGGAAAGCTATGAATGTAGCTCCATTATCAAGCATCAGGGACAGTCAGACTCTATGACATCTGCTTGAGTATATGACTGAGTAAACTAACAAGTGTGCCATTATTACCTGCTCTGTGGGTAAAAAGTACACCTGATAAAGCAGAAAGTCTAACCATAGCAGGTAATGGTGATGGTCAAATGGATAAATAAGGAAACAGGAAGATTGACAGATGGTCACTTTTTAAAAAAATTATCACTAATAAATTTCAATCCCCAGAGAAAGATGTCATCATGATAGCCTTATGTGACCAGGTCAGTGCAAGAAAATAGTACTCTTAGCTATTTCTCTTGTATTTGTCATTTAGTAATGACTGCTATTAGAATGTTCCATATTGATTTCCTTTTAGAAAGAAGATTGGATTCTTGTTGGCTTATAAACATTCTCTAAATCTACCATGTATATAACCTGAACCTGTGTCAGCTCATGACTGCATGTATGGGAAACTGACTACAATGCCCTGTTCCTTGTTTTTAGGGTGTGTTTACCATTCTGGTAAGTTTTCTATTGAGCTGAGGACAGTATTTACCAATGAACCAGATAGCATGGAGGGTGCTGAAGAGTGGAGCTTTTAATCCCTGAACAGTAACTAATTATGCAGCTATCCAGTGATTCATTTAGAAGTGAAGCTTGGGCAGAATGGTGGGTGTGGGTCTAGAAAACAGGTGGCCTGGTGTAATCTTGTAAATATGCTGAAATTTGACCTCTTGGACTATAGACCAATGATATTTGATATAATCTTCACCTAAAGAATAAATTTATTAGGACATCTCGGTTTAGTATTTTTTTGTGGTAAACAAATCATAGTCTACAGATTTAATGGAGAAGCATGACTGCTTGGAAAATACCACATACACTATCCAACTATCTGAACATAACATGGAAATATATTGTAACCTGAGTTAGGTCAATCACATTTTCACCCTTGGGGAATTAAAGTCAAGAAACACACAAATAAACTGACAATGAAATGTAATTTTCCTAATCACTTGATTTAAAATTGTAACTTATTTCTGAATTCATTTTTGGGTACCTTAGTCTTTTTATTTTTCATAATTCTTACTACATCCTAATATAGTACATGATTAAATTTTCATGGTTTATTATTTACTGGCTGTCTTTCTTCTTTATAATATAAGATGCACAAGAATTGGACCCTATTCTTGCTTTATTGATTGATACTAAATCCATTTAGTAATGAAAAGTATGTAATAGATATACAAAAATACTGAATAAATGAATGTATTCAAAGCAACTGTATGTTGCAGTCTGGAGCTACTGTGGACCATGCATGAAATAAAAGTAAGCAGATTCTGGATGGGTTTAAGAGTTTTCATTTATATGAATTATAGAAGTAAAGAATCAGAGAAAAAGGAGGAGGAAGAAAAGAAAAGAGATAAGGGAACAGGGGAAGAAAGGAAAGAGGAAATAATGGGAATGAGGGTGAGAAAAGTAGAAAGAGGAAAAAAAATGTGGAGTAGAGAATTAACTGATCTTTGGAGCTTTTCTAGTTTTTGTCCCTATGATCCTTCATTATTTATCTTTCTGAATTCCTAAGAAATTCTCTAAGAGGTTCCCATATGTAAATATAATAAATAATATATTTTTCAAATATTTAAAAAATGGATTTCCAGTTCTTGATACAAAAAGGCCTGATACAAAAATGGGTTTCCATTTCTTGATACAAAAAGAGTAAGTCCCCTGAAATTTACTACACAATGTTTTTTTCTCTAGTTCCTTAATAATTTGAGAAATAATAGTAGTAAAATCATTTTGATAGTAAGGAAAGGTGTTCTCACTTTTTACTTAAAATGAATGCAATCCATGTACATTTCAAATTCTTTAATTTGGTGCTTTTGGAGATACACGCATTTTTCTCATTTCCAATAAAACCTATAAAAACAAAATTGAGAATGTTAAGAGTTATTTAGTAACACATCACTTCTAGTCTACAATAGCTATAATTAGAGTTGACTGTCTTTTCCTTTTGACCTTGCAGAAAGAATTAATGTTAATGAGGAACACTTATTATGAGTGTGGAATTGTTCATATGCAAAAATAAAAACAAAAACAAGAATTAAAAAATCACCTGCTATGGTCTGTGGTGCCCACAGACATTGCTCAGAGTTGAACACTTTACTCTCAAAGATACACAAAAATATCCCTGTGTTGACAAAATATAAGCCTGTAGCTCCAACACTTCAATTATTAAAAATAAATAAAAAAATCTAAGTTAGATATGAAACAAACTTGACTGCTTAAATAAGGATTCTGTGAGAACAATGAAAAAGATCAGATAATTTGTTGAAGGCCACTGAATACTGGGGTTGGAGTTTATTCTCCCATTCAGGACTCAATAACTAAGCCTTGTAGTGATTTCTTTTTAATTGGATTTTAATATTAAGGAATGGATATTATAATGGTTTATCTAGGGTAAATATTGGATCTACTAAAATAGAAACAAAACAAGTCAACCAGACTACCTCAGTGCCACTGTAGTTCGTTGTTTTGGGGGGATAAAATGGAAAATGTGTACTTTATTAAAGAAACTAAAATAAGTGAAATAACCTAAAACATTCATAATTTGAATGCCTTTTCCTCTATCTATGTGTGACAGGCAGAATAATGGACACACCTAATTAAAAAGAAAAAGAAGAAGAAGGAGGAGTAGGAGGAGGAGGAGAAGAAGAAGAAGAAGAAGAAGAAGAAGAAGAAGAAGAAGAAGAAGAAGAAGAAGAAGAAGAAGAATGCCAAGAGACACATACAAACACAAAAAGACCTAGATGAACAGGAAATTCTTGAAATTCTTCCCAATTATTTAGCATGAATATTGGAAAATCTTAAATCTGAGAAGTTTATTATAAGATTTTTTGTTTGTTTGTTTCTGTAACAAATCATGTAGGTATAAGTCAGACTCAGTACATTTGTTGTGCTTGGTAATGAATAAAAGTTTTACAACCTTGGGTACAAGAAATAAGCCTATTATACATATATTTTAGTTGGAAAATGCTGATTGGACATATGACAATATTCTCCCCCTACTCTGGATTAGAATTTTATTAATGCTATTGGAATTTGGAAGTACAGGCATACTTCATTTTATTGTGCTTTCCTTGATTGTGCTTTGCAGATATAACTTTTTTTCATTATTATTAATTGAAGGTTTAGGACACCCCTGAATCAAACAGGTCTGTTGGTATCATTTTCCAACAGCTTTTGCTCATTTTATGTCTCTATCACATTTCATTAATTCTTATAATATTTAAGACTTTTACATTATTATTGTATTTGTTATGGTGATCTGTGATCATAACCCACTGAAAGCTCAGATTATTGTTAGCATATTTTTTAGCAATAAAGTATTTTTAAATCAAAAAAAAAAAAGAAGAAGAATGGACTTGCAAAGATGTCACATCTTAATTCCCTGAAGCTATGACTGCTATTTTATAGTTAAGAGGGGAATTAAGGTTGTAGATGAACTCCAGATTGTTAATCAGCTGACTTTGTGATGAGATTATTTGGATTTTTTCAAGGAAACTCAATATAATTATAGGGATCATTTAAATTTAAAGAGAGAATTAGAAGAAGAGGTCAGAATAAATTGATATTACTATATCAAAAACATCAAAATATCATTGTTGACTCTGAAGATGAATGAAGAGAACCACAAGCCATGGAATGTGGGTACCTAAAAAAACTGGAAAACAGAATATATCCTCCCAGAGAGCCTCCAGAATGAACATGATTGGATAGACACTTTGGTTTTAGCCTAGCATGACCCATTTTTGATTTTTGACATTTTGTATTTGAAACCATGAAATAAATGTATGCTGTTTAATTCATAATTTATGGTAATTTTTATATCATCCATAGAAAATTAGTACACCAAGTCTCTTACCTAGAACTCTATCCCCTGAAATTAGAATTCCTTTCTAGATGTTCTTCTTACTCAGGCTTGGGTAACTTTAGCTTTCATTCTTTTCCTTTATTCACACATTTTATTATTAATGCTTTGAAATTCTTTAATTAATTTACATGATTGTTCATTACATGAAATAAATAATCTTTACTAAAGATTTATTTATTTATTTGAAAGAGAGAGAGAGAGAAAGTGTGTGAGCAGAGGGCTAGGAAGCAGTAGAGGGAAAGAGAGAGAGAGACTCTCAACTGTGTGTAGAGCCTGACAGGGGGCTTGAACTCACAACCCTGAGATCATGACCTGAGCCAAAACCAAGAGTCAAATGTTGAATTGACTGAGACACTCAGGTGACCCAAGGCAAATAATCTTAATTTTGGTTAACATTACTTTATTCATTTCAAAGATTTTCTAATTAATAATTTATTAATTTAATAAACCAATCTAAACTAAATGTCTCAGGTATTTTACATTTCCAAATTTGTCTTCAGAACACTGCTGGAGCACTCTCTCTTTATTTTTATTCTATTACTATCTACTTCTAAATGATAAATTGCTATTACTTACGCATTTTATTTTAAAAACTCAGCCCAGCACCCAAAGTCTTTGTGATAGGCAGCTCCTAGGAAGCCTTGAGATTCCTATTTCCTGATGCACATATCCCCTCCTATTTGTTGTAAATTGGTTTGTGAATATGATGGGACATCCCTAGCATAATCACACCAATTTATATGACAAGCAGATTTTGAAGAAGTGATTTATGTCCCTAATTATTTGACTTTCAGTTACTCAAAATGGACATTTTCCTGGATGAGACTTAAAAAAAATGTCAGAGAGAATTGAAGGGAGATAGAGATCCTTCTACTGGCCTTGAAAGAACAATCTGCCAAGATATGTGGGGAGGGACATGTGGCAGGAATTTTTGAAGGTTTCTAGGAGCTCAGAACATCCTCCAGCTGATGGTTAGAAGGAAGCACTACCCTCAGTCCCACAACCAAAAGGAATTAAATTCTTCCAATAACCAGTAAGGATCATAAAGGACTCTGAGTCTCAGATGAGATCACATCCCTAGCTTACATCTTGATTTCAGTATGATGTGACCTTGAACAGAGAGTAATAAAAATATACTGACTGCTCATGCATACAAACTGTGAGATGAAAAATACATGTTGTTTTAAGTTGCTAAACTGGCCATGATTTAATATGTAGCAATAGAAAAATTACACACTCATAGTATTTGCTCAACATACTTCTCTTACTTCATTTCATTCTCTCCCTTTACATAACTATCCATTGTGCAGGCAAATAGGTACATTGAATGGAAAGAAGCCATAGGAATACTACCCCTGTATCCTTCAAAACCTTGCTCGTGGCACTAATTTGCAATCCTTTATAGTAATATGGTGTTGCTTTGGGGTTACTGTTTTCCTAAGTAAAGGTGGTTCTAGTGGCTTCCTTTTAGACTTTGTACAATTGCCTTCATTTGACAGGTGAAGGAATCAGTCCTGTGATTCTGCCAATGTTTATTTTAATTACACATTTTGGACCTGGAGAAATAACCAAAAGTTGTATTTAAGGAGCCACTGGTTCTACTTTGAAATGAAACTGAGATAAAATTCTATTGAGTGCCATAAGCATTTTCTCTGACTCTTGTGGGCCACAGGAATATTTTGAGTCTCCTTGAAAAAGCATCCATTCAGAGCAAGTGTCCAGCAATCCCCTGAAAGACTGATTGATTATTCCTTCTTCCACAAAACACAATCACTTTGGAAATTGGTCCCTTTGGGGAATTTGAGAGAGAGATTAACAGCATATATTTTTAGCAGTGTACTGGGGTCCTTACTTTAAGAGACCTAGCCCTCCTTAGTTCAAGTGGTTCTAGGCTCATAAACAGGCTCCAGTGTGGGAATTGTTTGAGAAGCTATGATTCTTTGTCTTGGTAATTAAGATTAAATTTTGATTTACCTGACCTGGAACTCTTCTACTTATACAGATCAAGTAAGGGTTTAAAGGACTGCCCCTCTGCTTCTCTTCTAGGGACACCATGGTTTTTGCAAGTCAGACTTACCTGTTTACCACTTGGCTTTTCTGTTAATTACAATAACCATATCCACCTTGTCTTTTTCAATTAAATGTTGTCACTTGACCTCTTGGCATCTAATTATTCCCATTGAATTTAAGAGTCTCAGTTCAGTGGTGGCAGTCTCTGATCGATAGAAAAGAAGACCTACAGAACTCTTCAAATATGCTGAGTCTTCCCTCACAGGTATATCTTTCACAGATATGGTAAAAGGTATGTACCCTTGAGTGGGCGAACAGGTCTTAGTGATAAATCCACTCTAACATTCAAATCTCCCTAAATTTTTCATACTTTCTTCTACAAAATACAAGGTAGTTAGGGCTTTTCAACATAATTTATTGTAGGCCACTTTTTTTTGGTCTATATTTCAGCAAGTCAGTGAGATAAACAGAGACTTTTCCAACCCTTCAAACTCTAACACTGGATCCAAAATCTCTGTAGAGTGGGTCCATGTCAACAATTTAGTTAGATTCAAGATAATGTTCCTTCTGCCATTATCCTAGACTCTTGATATATATTTATCACCCTATCTTCAGAATTTATGCCTGTATAAATTGGAGTATTCATGTAATTCTTTTGGAGTATAGTAGATCTCCTCATAGGTCACATATTGTACCTCATCTTTAAGCCCCACTGATACTTGAATCTAGCTCGTTAAAAGTTTTGAAGCAAAGAGAAGTAGCAAGGGTGGATCCTGACAAGAATATAGCCAGTATCTTCCCAGATAACTACCTAAAAGGAAGACATTACAGCTTTCTTAGTCAGCCTCCTCAGGCGTGAAGTTGGCAGAATGTATATACAGGTTATTATCTCCAGCTACGCCAAGACCTCCTCATATGTCCCATTCTGATTTTCAGGATCCTATCCCCTTCCAATCAATGCATTTACATAATAACATATACGCTGTGAGGTTGAGAATTCAATTTGTGGCTGTAATTCAACCACTCACGGGATGAAGCTCTGGGTTTGATTTTAGAAATATCATCTTTGTGAATACAGGAGATAAGGGTTTCATTCAGGGAAGACATAGATACTTCCAGGCCATTCATGCAGGGAATTTAAAGCCCTGAGCTCATTCTGTTTCTGTACTTTGTACAGCATTAGGAGCAACCAGCCAATCTCATTACACTCATTAATTTGATAAAAATGTCTTATGATAGCAAATACATGGTCACTCAGAACCTTTCCTCTTGTAACTATTTGGTTAGGAGTATCTAACAGTGATAATTTGCATATCTCTACTTCCACCTCTTGTCATGGATGATGAGTGCCTTCTTTGCCACTGGATATAGAATAATTAGTATCTTTAATTAGAGCCAGATGAGTGAGTCAATTTCACAAACCCCAGAACTAATTCAGAGAACTCATCCTTAAGATTCTGTCCCTCTGAAACCAATCTCTGTAGCAAAATTTGTAGCAGTCAGTGTTCTTTAGACAAAAACAAACAAACCAACCAACAAAAACCCCACAAACACACATGCACACACACATTTATATATATTTATATTTATATTAAATTTATATTTATATACTTATATGTATTTACTTTAAGGAATTGGCTCATATATTTATGAGACTGGCAAGTCCAAAATCTGTATAGGAGGCTATTAGGCTGGAAACTCAGATAAGAGTTGATGTTTGCATTCTTGAATTCAAAATCCATAACACAAGCCAGGGATCTAGAAACTCAGTGAGGATTTCTGTTCAGGCCTTGATGCAATATTCTTTCTTCTATTGGAAGCCTGTTTCTTTCAATTGACTGAAGGCATTGTTGAAGGTAATCTACTTTTTTCAATGTCAAATGATTGCAGATGTTAATCACATCTACAAAATACCTTGACGTTAACATTGAGACTAGTGTTTGATGAAGGTCTATGCCTTTGGCACTATAAGCTAGATAAGCTGACACAAAATTTAACCATTACAGTTAGCAAGGACATTCTTAAATGCACTGGCTGTATTTTTCCTCTTAGTTCAAGAAGTGTAAAATGCAATGACTACTAATACAGTTTGATGCCACTGACTTGATTCATGCTGAAGTGTTAAAAATTTAACCAAAATTATTTTTGTATGAGAAATGCATGCATCAGCATAATAAAAAATTTAAATAAAAGACAAATAATGCCTGAGTATTTTCATGAAAATCGTTTTGACCTCATGGAGCTTTTCAGTTGGTGGATAAAGTCATAGAGGTATATAGAACAACTCTGAGATTCCCTGTTCTAGCAAATCATTAGTAGCTTATTTCTAGAAATTCAATTATCAGCTTTTTTAGAGAGAAAGATTGAGATGATTTGCATTCTCTCTTTTCTTGAATAACTATGTCACAGTTCCTTACCTCTTTCCCCTCCAGGGTTAATAATTAGAAAAACATCAAAAAGACACCAAATTCAGTGTTAGTGTGTGTATTATCATGCAATTTTTAAAAAATATATATATTTTCTGCTTTCTTTTATTTTATTAATGAAGGATGATACTTTTTGAGTTTAATGGTTTATCTTGGTTGTACAGAGGCACCTACATGGCTCAGTCAGTTCAGCCTCTTACCCTTGCTTTGGCCTCAGATCATGAGGCCAGGGTTCTGGGGAGGAGCCCTGCGTGGAGTCCTGCTTCAGAATCCCCACTCAGTGGGGAGCCTGCTTGTACACTCTCTACTTCTCCTTCTGCCCTTCCTACCTCGTGCTCTCTCTCTGCCCTTCTGTCTCTCTCTAAAAATAAATTAAAAAAAAAAAAAACCTTGGTTGAACATTCCATCAGGAAAAAATGATGAATTGTCCAAGATGAAAGTGTATTTCAAATAGAAACATTTGCATGTATTAATGTGTCAATATATTATTAAAATATTTTAATGAAAATGAATGGCTTGCATGTTATGCCTCAAACTGAGATTGTACATTGTATTTTAAAATTCATTAGATTCTGAATAATTATTTTAATATTAATAGAATTCTTAATAATAAGTAAATGAGCTCATAGTTTATTCATAAAAACAATTCTTAAAGAAATCATAGGTAATAATTTAAGTGAAATGCCCCCTAAAATAATCCTTATAATAAATTTATTTTCTTTTAAGATTCATTTTAGATTCAGGATAACAAATCAACAATAATCAGCTATTAGTAAAATCACACTTCTGACTTATTTTTCTTAAAAAAAGTTTTTTTCTTTTTTTCTTTTCTTTTTTTTCAATTTAGAAAAATCCTTCCTATAATGTAAAGAGAGGAATTTTACTTATTTAGTTAATAGTATAATATATATGGTTATTGCATACATATGGAACTTGCGTCAATTGTTTCCTCTTCTTTCGAGATTATTCATTACACTTAAGGCTTCAGGATACTTTTGGCTTCACATACTTTTTTTTCTTTTAACCAAAGCTGAAATTAACATGTGCCATGTAATATACCATTTTACAGTAAAGAATTTGGTTATTTATAATATTTTTAATGAAACAAAGTCTTCCTTACACTCATATCACTATGCTGATAGTTTACAATTATTTATTTTAATAAACTTTAGAGAATCACTTTGACTGAATAGGTCCATTATTATGTAAGTAGTATTTAAAACTTTCAGTACAATAACTCAAAATCTAAATTGAGATCAATTTATGTCAATATTTCATTTAATGGCTGTCACAGGTGAAAATCCTAATTTATAAAAATACATAAATGTGAATAAAAGTTCAGTATTCAATATACTTACTAAACCATGGTTCTTTTCAAATCCAGTTGGCATGAAATTCCAATTATATGGGTATATTCATTTTTATATATTTGGTTAGTTATTTTCCATAATTTCAATAATTTCTTAGTCCATTTGGGCTATAAAAGAATACCACAGACCTGTTTGTAAACAATAGAATTTTATTTCTCAAAGTTCTGGAGTTTAGAAAGTTCAAAATCCAGACACTGGCACATGTGGTTCTGGTGAAAAACATATTAAGCACTGCAGAAAAGTTGACCATTATTGTTTGCAAAAAAAGAAACTGAAGATTTAAAAGGGTAGCTACTTTGTCCTAAGTTGCATTTATAACTATTTATTAGATCAGGGAAGCTAATGCAGGTCTAAATTAATTATTGGTATTTATCTTATAAATATATATTTCATAACTGGAATGTAAATGTAAAAACATACCTTAAAATTTTACTATTGGAAATATCAAAAGTTTTCTAATAATTTTCTAGATTTTAGGTGTTAACTACATGTTGAAATCTCCAAGGGCTATAATGATTGAAAGTCTTTATTTTATTACCAGTCTATACCTTTTTAAAAAACAAGTCCTTATATTTATACATTATTATATGCCCATCATAAGTTTTAGTAGCTATCACTTTCAATCTTTGTGTTTGACCAGCTCAACAAATTTTTAAGTGAATAAATGGATGCATATTTTCATGCTTTTTTTAGTATGACCTTTTGGCCAATGAGGTACATGCTAATTATTTCCTAATGATGGTTAGCTTTAAAATAAACCCTTAATTCCTTGGCATCAGTTTCATATTTCCAACATATAAAATGGAATTTAAGATATAATTGGAACTGAAACATAAAATTTATTATTTGAGCAATGCAATAGAATGCACAATTACATTAAACAAACTGAAGCAGGCAGAGAGGCAGGCAGAGAGAGAGGAAGGAAAGCAGGCTCCCTGCTGAGCCCCTGATGCGGGGCTCGATCCCAGGACCCTGAGATCATGACCTGAGCCGAAGGCAGAGGATTAACCCACTGAGATATCACCTCACACCAGTCAGAATGGCTAAAATCAACAAGTCAGGAAATGACAGATGCTGGCGAGGATGTGGAGAAAGGGGAACCCTCCTACACTGTTGGTGGGAATGCAAGCTGGTGCAGCCACTCTGGAAAACAGCATGGAGGTTCCTCAGAATGTTGAAAATAGAACTGCCCTATGGCCCAGCAATTGCACTATTGGGTATTTACCCTAAAGATACAAATGTAGTGATCCAAAGGGGCACATGCACCCGAATGTTTATAGCAGCAATGTCCACAATAGCCAAACTATGGAAAGAACCTAGATGTCCATCAACAGATGAATGGATCAAGAAGATGTGGTATATATACACAATGGAATACTATGCAGCCATCAAAAGAAATGAAATCTTGCCATTTGCGACAACATGGATGGAACTAGAGCGAATCATGCTTAGCGAAATAAGTCAAGCAGAGAAAGACAACTATCATATGATCTCCCTGATATGAGGAAGTGGTGATGCAACATGGAGGCTTAAGTGGGTAGGAGAAGAATAAATGAAACAAGATGGGATTGGGAGGGAGACAAACCATAAGTGACTCTTAATCTCACAAAACAAACTGAGGGTTGCTGGGGGGAGGGGGTTTGGGAGAAGAGGGTGGGATTATGGACATTGGGGAGGGTATGTGCTTTGGTGAGTGCTGTGAAGTGTGTAAATCTGGTGATTCACAGACCTGTACCCCTGGGGATAAAAATATATGTTTATAAAAAATAAAAATTAAAAAAAAAAAAAACAAACAAACTGAAGAACATAGTTGGTAGAATTTTAAAAATCATCCCTTCCTCCAAAAATTGTAAAACATACATATAAAAATGATCATAAATAAGTTGATTGCTATACAACACAGTTGAAAAACTCAATGTATATATATCTTTTTTGTCCATCCATCAGTTGATGAATGTTTGGTCCAAAATAAGATATATGGTTCCAAATTTAACACTGTTGACTTCTAAACAGCACAATGTATGACTTTAATAGTATAACTTTCCCTAAGAAATTTCTAAAACCTTCTCAATTAAAAAAAAAGACTGTTCATGAAGAAAGTTTCATATAAGTACCAAAAAAACTTGCATACTAACAAGTGATTCTTCATATATCACCAGAGTTATTGAATCGAGTTTAAGCTAAAGTCACAAAAATAATATTTCTTTAGATATCATTATAAATATTAGTAATCATTTCTAAGAATTTTATAAAATTAAGATGTTATATTTAAAACTTACTTTATTAGGACTTTGAGTTACCAGGGCTTAACTATTCCTATTTACACATTTTCAGAATGTTTTCCACTTGTGGAAACTTTTTCAGAACTTTTTCCACTTGTGATTTCTTCTTCTGTAACTTCTTTGAAGGGTTAGTTTAGTATTGAATACACATACCACTTATTTTTCACATATTTCCAGATAAACTGATTTTAAGCAATTTTTTTTACTTCTTTTAGGTGGTTTCTGTGCTCATTTTTAAAAATATTTTATTTGTTTATTTATTTCAGAGAGAGAGAGAGTACATGTGAGCAGGGGGAGGGGCAGAGGAAGAGGCAGAGAATCTCAAGTGGAGACATGTTGAGTGCAGAGGTTGACAGAGGGCACAATCTCAAGATCCTGAGATCATGACCTGAACTGAAGCCAAGATTCGAATGCTTATCTGACTGAGCCACCCAGGCATCCTTGCCTAGACACTTTTTTATTAGCAAAGATCTCTTCCAAAATTTGTTGGTATTGTATTTTAGTTGTTTTCTTATAATCTTCAGATCTAGTCTTCTGAACTAATATCTGTTGAGTTTAAAAGAAGGGCTTAGATCTATTTCTCTAAATTCGTTCATCCTATTCTACAATAGGCATAAAGTGAAGTTTGCACTAAGATCTAAAAATGTATACTTAGAATTAATATAGAGACAGCTATATTTTATAATGTTACATGATCAGTATTTCAGATTTTTAGGTCAACTTATGCAATGAGAGACTTAAAATAATGTTTAAAGGTAAAGTTAAACAAGCACTATTTGTGTAAATCTTACTGAAATGTTCAATTATTTATTTCATGATAATTTTATTTGTTTTCAGTATGGCTTTCCTTTATTTTTTCTTTTCAGAAAACAGATTGTTTTTAATCTAAATAGCAAGTTACCTTGTTACTAATAAACATATCTATGTAAGCAAAAACATGAATATTATAACAAATTTTAGAGCTTCATGTGACCAGTTACATTCATATAACACTGGAAATAACTAGAGAAAAAAGATTATCTATCCTACCATTTCTGGGTCATATTAATTAATAGCTCAACATAACAGCCTTTCTGATCTTTTAATAAGATCTAATTTGGTGGTCATATTGTCACAATAATCATAAAAATTTCTAACCAATTTATTAACTCACTTTTTGTATGTCTGTATACTACCATGATTTCTTTTGTTTGTTTGTTTTAGAAGCAGACTCCCCACAGATCAGGAATCATAAAGCAGGGCTAGATCCCAGGACCCTGAGTTTATGGCCTGAGCCAAAGTGAGATGCTTAACATACGGAGCCACCCAGGCACACCATCATGTTTTTTAACTGAATTCTTTCAAAATAACCACGTGCTGTAATTTTTTTTTTCATTTGTGTTATTCGATAATAAAAGTATTCCTACTTTCATATTACTTTGGACCAATTTAAAATAAGCTTTGTACTGCAATTAGTGGATAGTTTGAAAATATTTATTAATTCTCAAGTTTAAAATTCCTCTTATCTAATTAGAAAGAGTACAATAAATGCAAATTATTATTGTGTAGAGTAGATACTTTTAAAAATACTAAACCATTTTCCCACTAGCTTACTTAAGAATTATATTTTATTCCCAAAATAGTAGCTATTCTTTTCTGCATTAGTGTCTTACTTGCTTTCATTTTTCTACAGATTGAATAGTTGGCAGTCCTAATTAATTAAGTAAATCTACAAGATCAGTTTTGAGCCATAGTATAATTGAAATAGAATATAAAATCAGAGAGCTAAGAAGTAGAAGTATAAAGTATAAAATCTTTCAGATAATAAAGATGGACTTGGCTTAGTAATGTTTCCATCTGGTAGGTCAAAGAAAAATATCTATAGAAGAGTTTCCTGGGCATTCCAGCATGACTCTGAGAAGGGTAATAGCAATTGTTTCTGAAGGGATAGTAATTTATAAAATTTAAATTATGTATGATTGAGAATGTGTTTTAACAAAGACCCATGTTATAGAAATGTGTTTGGAATCCTGGTTTTATTAAAGTTATCTTACCTGGGAGAGAGGCAAGATGGCAGAGGATTAGCTGACTAAAATGACATCAGATGCCAGAAGTTCAGCTAGATAGGTATCAAACCATTCCGGACACCTACAAACTCAACAGAAGATAGAAAAGAAGAGCAGAAATTTTAGGAACAGAAAATTGACCACTTTCTGAAAGGTTGGACGTGTAGAGAAGTGAATCCAAAGCAACAGGAAGATAGACCATTGGGGGAGGAGCCGTCTCCTGGGAAGCAGCAGAGCAGCAGAGCACAAAATCAGAAATTTTAAATGTCTGTTCCACTGAGGGACATTGATCCAGAAGCTAAGAAGGGGTGGAACCCACCCAGGGACAGTGTGGTCTGAGGTCCTGTGGGGTCACAGAAAGATTAGGGGTAAAAATAAACTATTGTGACTTCATCAAGATCAAAAGCTTTTGCACGGCAAAGGAAACAGTTAACAAAACCACAACAACTGTCAGAATGGAAGAAGATATTCACAAATGACTTATCAGATAAAGGGTTAGTACCCAAAATCTATAAGGAGATTAGCAAACTCAACACCCAAAGAACAAATAATCCAATCAAGAAATAGGAAGAGGACATGAACAGACATTTCTGCAAAGAAGACATCCAGATGGCCAATAGACACATGAAAAAGTGCTCAACAGGGAAATACAAATTAAAACCACAATGTGGTACCACCTCAGTATCAGGGAAATACAAATTAAAACCACAATGTGGTACCACCTCACACCAGTTAGAATGGCTAAAATTAACGAATCAGGAAACGACAGATACTGGAGAAGATGTGGAGAAAGGGGAATCTCCCTACACTGTTGCTGTGAATGCAAGCTAGTCCAGCCACTCTGGAAAACAGCATGGAGGTTCCTCAAAAAGTTGAAAATAGAGCTACCCTATGACCCAGCAATCGCACTACTGAGTATTTACCTTAAAGATACAAATGTAGTGATCTGAAGCGGTACATGCACCCGAATGTTTATAGGGGCAATGTCCACAATAGCCAAACTGTGGAAAGAACCTAGATGTCCATCAACAGATGAATGGATAAAAAGAAGTGGTATATGTGCGCAATGGAATACTATGCAGTCCTCAAATAAATGAAATCTTGCCATTGGCAAAGACATGGATGGAACTAGAGTGTATTATGCTGAATGAAATAAGTCAAAGAAAGATAATTATCTTATTATCTCCCTGATATGAGGAATTTGAGAGGCAGAGTGTGGGGTTTGGTGAGTGAGGAAGGAATAAATGAAACAAGATGAGATCAGGAGGGAGACAAAACATAAGAGACTCTTAATTTTACAAAACAGACTGAGGGTTACTGGGGGGAGGTGGGCTATGGAGAGGGTGGTTGGGTTATGGACATTAGGGAGGGCGTGTGCTATGGTGAGTGCTGTGAAGTGTGTAAGTCTGACAATTCACAGACCTGTACCCCTATGGCAAATAATACTTTATATGTTAATTTTAAAAAAGTTATCTTACCTGTAAAATAGAAATATTATCATTTACCATATAATGTTGAAGCAATTTTTTAAAAAGATATAAAACACCATACTAGGTACTTAGGCATCCCTACATTCCTTATAATAGTATCAACATACTCAAAACTAATGCACACTCAATGCCTCCATACTGTGTTTCTTTATCCATACATGCCATTATCAATAAATGCATGGTTTTCTCATATTTCAGTGTGAAATCCATGGTAATTACAAATATTCCATATTAAATGTGGCAGAATGACAAGAGAAAAAGTGTAAAGTCTTTCATTCATTTATTCATGTGCTCAATCTCCCATCCATTTGTACAAGTATTAATTAACATTTGTCAATCATCACCTTATAATTTGGCAATTAAAACAAAGAAGTTGAATTATGTCTGTCCTCATGAAAGTTATAAAGTATTTTGATTTTACCCTGTGTTAAAGGTTTAAGATAAGTTCATAGATGCCAGACATTTCAGGCATAGAATAAATAAATAAAGTGGAAGAGAACTACAGAATGGAAGGTTTTCTCAAAGCCTTTAAAATTTCATTACACTAAAAATAGAATAGCAGATAGTTTTTTATAACTTTAACAACAATGTAATATGGTTCCAAGGATATAACACGGAAATTACAAAACTGCTGTCCATAAAGAATTCATCATCATAGAATGAAGAAAGAAATTAAGCAAACAAAAATTTGAAATCTAGTTGATGAATGCTGTTACTTATAAATTTTTGCCCCATTTGTGGACGTAAAGAAAATAAAAATAAGGATTATTTAGTAAATTCTACTAAAATGAAAGATACATCTTTTTTAAAGTTATATTTTTAAAGATTTTTTATTTCAACTAACTTCCTATACTGTTGTTGTCATATACCTTTTTAGTATAACTACAAACAAGACTGCATTTCTGTTATATTTAGTGCTTCAAAAATGGTAGACTATATCTATGAAAAGAAACTAAAGAAGGAACACATATTTACCTCCCATAAACAGTGAAAAAAATTTCTTTGATTTAGAGAATATAATAATCTCTCCTGTCCAGTTTAACCTTTGTTGATGTGATGAAATGACTGAATGATCTATTAGCTTTTCTCAAAATTTTCATTCTTTTGTGTCATTTTAGTAATGCTCTGCAATTACTTATGCATAGGAAGAGAAAAGGAGCAAATGAATACTGATAGCCATGTAATATCATGTATTGATTTAGGTGCCTGAATCCATGTGCCATATCTTTTTAGACATACTTAAATTTATATATTCATATTAGTATAGAAAATACTCATAATAATGCAGTAAAGTATAAAATCATTCTTACATAAATAACTTTATCTATCAGATATTTTATATATTGACTTTTCAAATATTAAGATGAGCTTAAAGGTTTGCATACTAATAAATGAAAATGGCAAAATGACAAAATACATTGTTTGAAAAAACAAAATTCCATTGTTTAAAACCCAGTACAGTTTAATTTATATATTAACACATATTAATTATAATTTTTAAACATGAATTATGTTATCAATTTTCTATTTTAGTTTAATATGAGGCATATTTGTTTTTACATATATATTTATCACCTAACTATGCCACAAATAATATACATTTATACACATTTCACTCTGTGTTTTTTACCCAGTTGTTGTACCTTCAGTGTTTCCCCCGCCCCTTCTTCTACTCACTATGATGCCCCCGTCTAGGTTGGTAGAAGTCTTGTTCAATTTTAGCTTTTCAATACCACCGAATTTTGTTTCTGCCTTCGCGAGCTGATTCTGTCCCTCGTCGAAGCGGCACAGCGCTCTGTGTGGATGTGGGTATTGATGCAATCTAACCAAGTTCATCTTTTCATTAGAGTAGAGAAACCATTGACATTTCATGAAAGGACTGAGCCCCTCAAACGAAGCCCATTGTCTTGCATTTTCTTTGCTTCATCCCCTTGTCCATCTCCATTTATGTGTTTATTATTTTATTTCAATTATTGTTTTAGAAAAACATAGAGTATATTTGTATCTCCAGGGGTACAGGTCTGTGATTCACCAGGTTTACACAACTCACAGCCCTCATAGATCCCTTTTGAAAAATCCCTGTTTTTTTCTTTAAATGTTTTTATTTATGTTTCTTTTTCATTTTTGTCTTTTGTTTTTAATTTTGATTTCAGCATACCAGTATTCCTTGTTTTTACCCCAAACCCAGTGCTCCATGCAATCTGGGCCCTCTCTAATAACCACCACCTGGTTCCCCCAACCTCCCACCCCTCGCCCCTTCAAAGCCCTCATGTTGATTTTCAGAGTCCTTAGTCTCTCATGTTTCACCTCCCCTTCCAATGTATTTAATTTACATTTTTAATTCTAAATTTCCATTTGTATTTTCAAGTTTCAATTGAATTAAATATATTTAATTTAACTTCATTTAAATTTTATTAAAATTTTTTTTAAAGGCTGATACATGCTGTCAGCCCCCAAATCTGTGGTCTCAGAAAGTACACAGAAAATGGGGAAAGGGAATGTAGACTGACAAAGAAGAACCATTTCGCTTTTCTAGGTCCTTCTTTTTTAAAGAGTAGAAAATATACTTTCCCAGAAAGAAACAAACTCAGAAGGAAAGAGTAGGATGAAGTTACCTGAATCAGCCTATAAACAGATACTCAAACCAAAAACACTGGAAACTGCCAAGAGATGCCAACTGTTTTCAAATAATGGCAGACGACTTTAGGTAAGAATAACTTTCATGCAAATGGAAGTGGTAGACGTGGTCGAATTGTTCAGGAGTCACCAAAAGAATGAGAATCACATTCTATGGAAAGGAAGGAGGACTGAGATTCTGAACAAAAATGTTTTCTTAGGTAAAAGAATGTATATTCTATATATACATTATAATATATATAACCATGTTTATATATAATGGTTATATATATATTTATTTATATACTTTATATATATATGATAGGTTTTTATAGGTTCTACTATATATTATATATATGTATATATATATATATATATATACATATATATATGATAATTTTCTATGCTTGCTACTACAAGATACCAGAAGCCTGGAGGCTGAAACCACAGAAGTGGACAGTGTCACATTTCTAGAGGCTAAAATGTTGGTAGGACATGCTCCTTTTGTAGGTATTGTGGATGGATCTGTTCCAGGCCCCTTTTCCAGCTTGAAGTCTTGCTCTGGCTTTGGACTTCTTCACCGGGCCTTCTCCCTCAGTGCATATCTGTGTATCCGCACTCTCCCTTCTTAGAAGCACACAAGTCCTCCTGAATTAGGGGCCCAGACTACTCAAATATGACCTCATCCTAGCTAGTGACATCTCCAGGGACCCTATTTCCAAATAAAGTCAGGCTCCCAGGTGCTGGGGTTTAGGACTGGGATAGTTTATATGCATGAACACACACACACACACACACACACACACACACACAGACACACGTGTGTGTGTGTATGTATTCCTATATGTAGTCCTATCTATGTGTATAGATAGAAAGGGAGGAAGGAATAGACGGGAAAAAGAAAATACGCCTAGCGAGTTAATAGACTTCACCTTTAACTTTTCAACAATGACCTTCAGAATGCACGACTGAAATTCTATTGAAAGAAAAGACCTGGATAGGTCAGTGAAAAATAAACTCTACATAGGAGGATGCAGAGGCTAGTATAGATTTTGTGGAAAGAGAAAGGATGGAAAGGGCTAGGACCGTACCCAAAGGAATCTTCTAAGGCTGCTTTTCCGAGGTCTTGAGAAGAGACACTGGAAAGACACCCAATCCGTGAACAGAGAAAGAAACCATTGAGGAACCACAAGGGATCCTTTTAGAAAGACATGGCTATCCTCAAGGTGTCCGCATGCGATATGAGAACACTCACTGAGATCCACCACATTCAAGCCCATCCAACAAGGCTCCAGATACTTTTTGGAAAGCGTGTCTTTCTTTCATGGAGAGAGAATGAGTGAGAGAGAGCATGAGAGAGGAGAAGGTCAGTGGGAGAAGCCGACTTCCCAAGGAGCTGGGAGCCCAAGGCGGGCCAAGATCCTGCCAGTCCGGGGTCATGACCTGAGGCCAAGGCAGTCGCCGAACTAACGGAGCAGGGCAGGCGCCCCTCTCCAGAAATGGGTCAACAACAGCTGAGGAGCACCTGGACGGCACCCTCAGTGAAGTGCCCACCTCTGGGTTCTGGCTCAGGGGGTGATCTCAGGCTCTTGAGATTGAGCCCTGAGGCTAGCTCTGGGCTCAGGGCAGAGTCCACTAGGTCTCTCTTCGGGTCCTGCCCTTCCCCCCTTCCCCATGAAGTTTTCTCTTGCCCTGAAACAAACTAGGAAAAGCCTTTACAGAAATAAACAATGGTTGAGAGGGGGAGGGGTGGGGAGAGAAGCGACTG
This sequence comes from Mustela nivalis, assembly GCF_964662115.1. Taxonomy (NCBI): domain Eukaryota; kingdom Metazoa; phylum Chordata; class Mammalia; order Carnivora; family Mustelidae; genus Mustela; species Mustela nivalis. The sequence goes on from NC_139025.1 coordinate 142,952,680, forward strand.
GCCCGGGGCGAGCGGGAGGTGCCCCAGTGAGATGCTGCCCGCCCTGCCAGGGCCGGGCTCCCTCAGCCGCCACCGCCACCGCCTCGCGACGCCTTCGCAGCCACCTCTGCAGCAACTCCCGCCTCCCCCGCTGCAGCCCCCGCCGCCCCCGCTCCAGCCCCCGCCACAGAAAACAGCTGAGCCCAGGGAGCCTTGGCGCAAGCCTCCAGGCTCGCCTCCAGCACCCTCTAGCGCGCTCTCTTGGGGCAGCGGGGCCAAAGATCAGTCAGGGAGGAGGCGAGGGCGGCGCCCAGGCGTCCCCAGCGGGGGAGGGGCAGGCAAGACCTGCAGGGAGATCCCCTTGGGATTGTGGGAGCTGCTGCAGGGCTTCACGCTGCACTTGGCGATGCACCAGCCTGAGGACCCTGTCCTGCATCTGGCTCTTTCCTGAGCAGGGAGCCTGTTTGGCCCTCTCTCTCGGCCTGTCTCTCTCCCTCCTTCTCCTCTCTGTCTGTCCAAGGAAGGAAGAAAAACTTGCCAGAAATCATCAAGCAACCCTCCTGATTCTTGTCGTTCATTAGGACCCCATGCGTCAACATTTGATTTTTACTTCTTGAATGGAAGGAATTGCTTGTTTGATAGACGCATTGCACAGAAAGACAGAGACAGTGAGAGAGGGAGCCCAATTGGAGAGGGAGTACAAGAAGTGCAAGTGGGAGAGAGAGAAGCAGGCTTCCTGGGGAGCAGAGAGCCCCAGGCAGGGCTAGATCCCAAGACCCTGGCATCAGGACCCCAGCAGAAAGCAGCCACCCAGGTGCCCCACTCCATGATTAAATCCGTTTTACACGATTCAGTCCGTTGCATTAGGCAACAGGCTTTGAGGTCCTCCTCCACTGGGATAACACTAACGCAGAGGTTGTGTTTTCCTTGGCCCTTTTGTGATCACTGAGCATTTTAGGCATCTTTTCATGGGTTTCTTGGCTGATGATTTTCCCCTGGGCATATTTCTGTGCAAGGATTTTCATTGTTTTGAAGGTACCTACCTATCCTTCTTGATTCCTAGTTATCCTCTCTCGAGTTGTATACAGGTCCTTAGGTGGTATCTCCATACAACCTTTCATACTTTTCGTCTTGTCCTTTGCTGGGCAAGATTTTGTGTTTGGAAACTTGGCTTCACCGTTCTTGGGCTTCCCGTTTTTGGTGGTGTGCTCCACTCATCTCTGCCACCTCCCCCGGATCCTCAGAAGGGTTTCCTATTGTATCTTCCAGACAACTTCTGATGTCTTCTTTCGTATGTAGGCTCCATCAGTCTGGAATAGCGCTCGGACCTCTTCTGTTCCACGTGGATATTCACGTCGTTTAGCACCGCGTGGTCAAAGTCTGCCCTTTCGTGTTGGTCTATTTCCTCGGGTCATTTCAAGAGACCTTTTGTAAGACATCCTATCCCATCAGAATCTCCTCTCACGCTCTTTCTCCCTCAGTCTTGCTCTCGCTTCTTTCCTCAGATTGGCCGGGGAATGACGAGCCCTTTTCGTGTCCAGGGCAATAGGAGATACTGGCTTATCCATGGACACAGGCACTTGCTAGATCAGAGACTGGATTGCCTTGAATCCCTCCATCCAGTTGGGGTCCATTGAAACTGTACACTACCGTTCATCCAATCTCTGTACGTGTTCTATTCACCTAGGTAACCTATGAACCTATTGGCCATCCCATGGATTGAGATCCTAAATTCCCCTCAGTCATCTCGGATGGTATTCTGATTGGAGCCTTGCTGGGTAGAGATGGTATAAAATCTTTGGAGAGACGAAGTCCTCCTTTCGCTCTTCTCATTAGTAGGATTTTCAAGCTTTGTTCGTATGTCCCAGGCGTCCATTTAATTTTCCTGAATTTTTAACTTCTATCTGATGACTTGGAGGAATTTACTTCCTGATTCTCATACTTTGTCCATTCTCTGAGAATATCTTTCTATACACATTTCACTCTGTGTTTTTTACCCAGTTGTTGTACCTTCAGTGTTTCCCCCGCCCCTTCTTCTACTCACTATGATGCCCCCGTCTAGGTTGGTAGAAGTCTTGTTCAATTTTAGCTTTTCAATACCACCGAATTTTGTTTCTGCCTTCGCGAGCTGATTCTGTCCCTCGTCGAAGCGGCACAGCGCTCTGTGTGGATGTGGGTATTGATGCAATCTAACCAAGTTCATCTTTTCATTAGAGTAGAGAAACCATTGACATTTCATGAAAGGACTGAGCCCCTCAAACGAAGCCCATTGTCTTGCATTTTCTTTGCTTCATCCCCTTGTCCATCTCCATTTATGTGTTTATTATTTTATTTCAATTATTGTTTTAGAAAAACATAGAGTATATTTGTATCTCCAGGGGTACAGGTCTGTGATTCACCAGGTTTACACAACTCACAGCCCTCATAGATCCCTTTTGAAAAATCCCTGTTTTTTTCTTTAAATGTTTTTATTTATGTTTCTTTTTCATTTTTGTCTTTTGTTTTTAATTTTGATTTCAGCATACCAGTATTCCTTGTTTTTACCCCAAACCCAGTGCTCCATGCAATCTGGGCCCTCTCTAATAACCACCACCTGGTTCCCCCAACCTCCCACCCCTCGCCCCTTCAAAGCCCTCATGTTGATTTTCAGAGTCCTTAGTCTCTCATGTTTCACCTCCCCTTCCAATGTATTTAATTTACATTTTTAATTCTAAATTTCCATTTGTATTTTCAAGTTTCAATTGAATTAAATATATTTAATTTAACTTCATTTAAATTTTATTAAAATTTTTTTTAAAGGCTGATACATGCTGTCAGCCCCCAAATCTGTGGTCTCAGAAAGTACACAGAAAATGGGGAAAGGGAATGTAGACTGACAAAGAAGAACCATTTCGCTTTTCTAGGTCCTTCTTTTTTAAAGAGTAGAAAATATACTTTCCCAGAAAGAAACAAACTCAGAAGGAAAGAGTAGGATGAAGTTACCTGAATCAGCCTATAAACAGATACTCAAACCAAAAACACTGGAAACTGCCAAGAGATGCCAACTGTTTTCAAATAATGGCAGACGACTTTAGGTAAGAATAACTTTCATGCAAATGGAAGTGGTAGACGTGGTCGAATTGTTCAGGAGTCACCAAAAGAATGAGAATCACATTCTATGGAAAGGAAGGAGGACTGAGATTCTGAACAAAAATGTTTTCTTAGGTAAAAGAATGTATATTCTATATATACATTATAATATATATAACCATGTTTATATATAATGGTTATATATATATTTATTTATATACTTTATATATATATGATAGGTTTTTATAGGTTCTACTATATATTATATATATGTATATATATATATATATATATACATATATATATGATAATTTTCTATGCTTGCTACTACAAGATACCAGAAGCCTGGAGGCTGAAACCACAGAAGTGGACAGTGTCACATTTCTAGAGGCTAAAATGTTGGTAGGACATGCTCCTTTTGTAGGTATTGTGGATGGATCTGTTCCAGGCCCCTTTTCCAGCTTGAAGTCTTGCTCTGGCTTTGGACTTCTTCACCGGGCCTTCTCCCTCAGTGCATATCTGTGTATCCGCACTCTCCCTTCTTAGAAGCACACAAGTCCTCCTGAATTAGGGGCCCAGACTACTCAAATATGACCTCATCCTAGCTAGTGACATCTCCAGGGACCCTATTTCCAAATAAAGTCAGGCTCCCAGGTGCTGGGGTTTAGGACTGGGATAGTTTATATGCATGAACACACACACACACACACACACACACACACACACACACACAGACACACGTGTGTGTGTGTATGTATTCCTATATGTAGTCCTATCTATGTGTATAGATAGAAAGGGAGGAAGGAATAGACGGGAAAAAGAAAATACGCCTAGCGAGTTAATAGACTTCACCTTTAACTTTTCAACAATGACCTTCAGAATGCACGACTGAAATTCTATTGAAAGAAAAGACCTGGATAGGTCAGTGAAAAATAAACTCTACATAGGAGGATGCAGAGGCTAGTATAGATTTTGTGGAAAGAGAAAGGATGGAAAGGGCTAGGACCGTACCCAAAGGAATCTTCTAAGGCTGCTTTTCCGAGGTCTTGAGAAGAGACACTGGAAAGACACCCAATCCGTGAACAGAGAAAGAAACCATTGAGGAACCACAAGGGATCCTTTTAGAAAGACATGGCTATCCTCAAGGTGTCCGCATGCGATATGAGAACACTCACTGAGATCCACCACATTCAAGCCCATCCAACAAGGCTCCAGATACTTTTTGGAAAGCGTGTCTTTCTTTCATGGAGAGAGAATGAGTGAGAGAGAGCATGAGAGAGGAGAAGGTCAGTGGGAGAAGCCGACTTCCCAAGGAGCTGGGAGCCCAAGGCGGGCCAAGATCCTGCCAGTCCGGGGTCATGACCTGAGGCCAAGGCAGTCGCCGAACTAACGGAGCAGGGCAGGCGCCCCTCTCCAGAAATGGGTCAACAACAGCTGAGGAGCACCTGGACGGCACCCTCAGTGAAGTGCCCACCTCTGGGTTCTGGCTCAGGGGGTGATCTCAGGCTCTTGAGATTGAGCCCTGAGGCTAGCTCTGGGCTCAGGGCAGAGTCCACTAGGTCTCTCTTCGGGTCCTGCCCTTCCCCCCTTCCCCATGAAGTTTTCTCTTGCCCTGAAACAAACTAGGAAAAGCCTTTACAGAAATAAACAATGGTTGAGAGGGGGAGGGGTGGGGAGAGAAGCGACTGGCCCGGGGCGAGCGGGAGGTGCCCCAGTGAGATGCTGCCCGCCCTGCCAGGGCCGGGCTCCCTCAGCCGCCACCGCCACCGCCTCGCGACGCCTTCGCAGCCACCTCTGCAGCAACTCCCGCCTCCCCTGCTGCAGCCCCCGCCGCCCCCGCTCCAGCCCCCGCCACAGAAAACAGCTGAGCCCAGGGAGCCTTGGCGCAAGCCTCCAGGCTCGCCTCCAGCACCCTCTAGCGCGCTCTCTTGGGGCAGCGGGGCCAAAGATCAGTCAGGGAGGAGGCGAGGGCGGCGCCCAGGCGTCCCCAGCGGGGGAGGGGCAGGCAAGACCTGCAGGGAGATCCCCTTGGGATTGTGGGAGCTGCTGCAGGGCTTCACGCTGCACTTGGCGATGCACCAGCCTGAGGACCCTGTCCTGCATCTGGCTCTTTCCTGAGCAGGGAGCCTGTTTGGCCCTCTCTCTCGGCCTGTCTCTCTCCCTCCTTCTCCTCTCTGTCTGTCCAAGGAAGGAAGAAAAACTTGCCAGAAATCATCAAGCAACCCTCCTGATTCTTGTCGTTCATTAGGACCCCATGCGTCAACATTTGATTTTTACTTCTTGAATGGAAGGAATTGCTTGTTTGATAGACGCATTGCACAGAAAGACAGAGACAGTGAGAGAGGGAGCCCAATTGGAGAGGGAGTACAAGAAGTGCAAGTGGGAGAGAGAGAAGCAGGCTTCCTGGGGAGCAGAGAGCCCCAGGCAGGGCTAGATCCCAAGACCCTGGCATCAGGACCCCAGCAGAAAGCAGCCACCCAGGTGCCCCACTCCATGATTAAATCCGTTTTACACGATTCAGTCCGTTGCATTAGGCAACAGGCTTTGAGGTCCTCCTCCACTGGGATAACACTAACGCAGAGGTTGTGTTTTCCTTGGCCCTTTTGTGATCACTGAGCATTTTAGGCATCTTTTCATGGGTTTCTTGGCTGATGATTTTCCCCTGGGCATATTTCTGTGCAAGGATTTTCATTGTTTTGAAGGTACCTACCTATCCTTCTTGATTCCTAGTTATCCTCTCTCGAGTTGTATACAGGTCCTTAGGTGGTATCTCCATACAACCTTTCATACTTTTCGTCTTGTCCTTTGCTGGGCAAGATTTTGTGTTTGGAAACTTGGCTTCACCGTTCTTGGGCTTCCCGTTTTTGGTGGTGTGCTCCACTCATCTCTGCCACCTCCCCCGGATCCTCAGAAGGGTTTCCTATTGTATCTTCCAGACAACTTCTGATGTCTTCTTTCGTATGTAGGCTCCATCAGTCTGGAATAGCGCTCGGACCTCTTCTGTTCCACGTGGATATTCACGTCGTTTAGCACCGCGTGGTCAAAGTCTGCCCTTTCGTGTTGGTCTATTTCCTCGGGTCATTTCAAGAGACCTTTTGTAAGACATCCTATCCCATCAGAATCTCCTCTCACGCTCTTTCTCCCTCAGTCTTGCTCTCGCTTCTTTCCTCAGATTGGCCGGGGAATGACGAGCCCTTTTCGTGTCCAGGGCAATAGGAGAACTGGCTTATCCATGGACACAGGCACTTGCTAGATCAGAGACTGGATTGCCTTGAATCCCTCCATCCAGTTGGGGTCCATTGAAACTGTACACTACCGTTCATCCAATCTCTGTACGTGTTCTATTCACCTAGGTAACCTATGAACCTATTGGCCATCCCATGGATTGAGATCCTAAATTCCCCTCAGTCATCTCGGATGGTATTCTGATTGGAGCCTTGCTGGGTAGAGATGGTATAAAATCTTTGGAGAGACGAAGTCCTCCTTTCGCTCTTCTCATTAGTAGGATTTTCAAGCTTTGTTCGTATGTCCCAGGCGTCCATTTAATTTTCCTGAATTTTTAACTTCTATCTGATGACTTGGAGGAATTTACTTCCTGATTCTCATACTTTGTCCATTCTCTGAGAATATCTTTCTATACACATTTCACTCTGTGTTTTTTACCCAGTTGTTGTACCTTCAGTGTTTCCCCCGCCCCTTCTTCTACTCACTATGATGCCCCCGTCTAGGTTGGTAGAAGTCTTGTTCAATTTTAGCTTTTCAATACCACCGAATTTTGTTTCTGCCTTCGCGAGCTGATTCTGTCCCTCGTCGAAGCGGCACAGCGCTCTGTGTGGATGTGGGTATTGATGCAATCTAACCAAGTTCATCTTTTCATTAGAGTAGAGAAACCATTGACATTTCATGAAAGGACTGAGCCCCTCAAACGATGCCCATTGTCTTGCATTTTCTTTGCTTCATCCCCTTGTCCATCTCCATTTATGTGTTTATTATTTTATTTCAATTATTGTTTTAGAAAAACATAGAGTATATTTGTATCTCCAGGGGTACAGGTCTGTGATTCACCAGGTTTACACAACTCACAGCCCTCATAGATCCCTTTTGAAAAATCCCTGTTTTTTTCTTTAAATGTTTTTATTTATGTTTCTTTTTCATTTTTGTCTTTTGTTTTTAATTTTGATTTCAGCATACCAGTATTCCTTGTTTTTACCCCAAACCCAGTGCTCCATGCAATCTGGGCCCTCTCTAATAACCACCACCTGGTTCCCCCAACCTCCCACCCCTCGCCCCTTCAAAGCCCTCATGTTGATTTTCAGAGTCCTTAGTCTCTCATGTTTCACCTCCCCTTCCAATGTATTTAATTTACATTTTTAATTCTAAATTTCCATTTGTATTTTCAAGTTTCAATTGAATTAAATATATTTAATTTAACTTCATTTAAATTTTATTAAAATTTTTTTTAAAGGCTGATACATGCTGTCAGCCCCCAAATCTGTGGTCTCAGAAAGTACACAGAAAATGGGGAAAGGGAATGTAGACTGACAAAGAAGAACCATTTCGCTTTTCTAGGTCCTTCTTTTTTAAAGAGTAGAAAATATACTTTCCCAGAAAGAAACAAACTCAGAAGGAAAGAGTAGGATGAAGTTACCTGAATCAGCCTATAAACAGATACTCAAACCAAAAACACTGGAAACTGCCAAGAGATGCCAACTGTTTTCAAATAATGGCAGACGACTTTAGGTAAGAATAACTTTCATGCAAATGGAAGTGGTAGACGTGGTCGAATTGTTCAGGAGTCACCAAAAGAATGAGAATCACATTCTATGGAAAGGAAGGAGGACTGAGATTCTGAACAAAAATGTTTTCTTAGGTAAAAGAATGTATATTCTATATATACATTATAATATATATAACCATGTTTATATATAATGGTTATATATATATTTATTTATATACTTTATATATATATGATAGGTTTTTATAGGTTCTACTATATATTATATATATGTATATATACATATATATATGATAATTTTCTATGCTTGCTACTACAAGATACCAGAAGCCTGGAGGCTGAAACCACAGAAGTGGACAGTGTCACATTTCTAGAGGCTAAAATGTTGGTAGGACATGCTCCTTTTGTAGGTATTGTGGATGGATCTGTTCCAGGCCCCTTTTCCAGCTTGAAGTCTTGCTCTGGCTTTGGACTTCTTCACCGGGCCTTCTCCCTCAGTGCATATCTGTGTATCCGCACTCTCCCTTCTTAGAAGCACACAAGTCCTCCTGAATTAGGGGCCCAGACTACTCAAATATGACCTCATCCTAGCTAGTGACATCTCCAGGGACCCTATTTCCAAATAAAGTCAGGCTCCCAGGTGCTGGGGTTTAGGACTGGGATAGTTTATATGCATGAACACACACACACACACACACACACACACACACACACACACAGACACACGTGTGTGTGTGTATGTATTCCTATATGTAGTCCTATCTATGTGTATAGATAGAAAGGGAGGAAGGAATAGACGGGAAAAAGAAAATACGCCTAGCGAGTTAATAGACTTCACCTTTAACTTTTCAACAATGACCTTCAGAATGCACGACTGAAATTCTATTGAAAGAAAAGACCTGGATAGGTCAGTGAAAAATAAACTCTACATAGGAGGATGCAGAGGCTAGTATAGATTTTGTGGAAAGAGAAAGGATGGAAAGGGCTAGGACCGTACCCAAAGGAATCTTCTAAGGCTGCTTTTCCGAGGTCTTGAGAAGAGACACTGGAAAGACACCCAATCCGTGAACAGAGAAAGAAACCATTGAGGAACCACAAGGGATCCTTTTAGAAAGACATGGCTATCCTCAAGGTGTCCGCATGCGATATGAGAACACTCACTGAGATCCACCACATTCAAGCCCATCCAACAAGGCTCCAGATACTTTTTGGAAAGCGTGTCTTTCTTTCATGGAGAGAGAATGAGTGAGAGAGAGCATGAGAGAGGAGAAGGTCAGTGGGAGAAGCCGACTTCCCAAGGAGCTGGGAGCCCAAGGCGGGCCAAGATCCTGCCAGTCCGGGGTCATGACCTGAGGCCAAGGCAGTCGCCGAACTAACGGAGCAGGGCAGGCGCCCCTCTCCAGAAATGGGTCAACAACAGCTGAGGAGCACCTGGACGGCACCCTCAGTGAAGTGCCCACCTCTGGGTTCTGGCTCAGGGGGTGATCTCAGGCTCTTGAGATTGAGCCCTGAGGCTAGCTCTGGGCTCAGGGCAGAGTCCACTAGGTCTCTCTTCGGGTCCTGCCCTTCCCCCCTTCCCCATGAAGTTTTCTCTTGCCCTGAAACAAACTAGGAAAAGCCTTTACAGAAATAAACAATGGTTGAGAGGGGGAGGGGTGGGGAGAGAAGCGACTGGCCCGGGGCGAGCGGGAGGTGCCCCAGTGAGATGCTGCCCGCCCTGCCAGGGCCGGGCTCCCTCAGCCGCCACCGCCACCGCCTCGCGACGCCTTCGCAGCCACCTCTGCAGCAACTCCCGCCTCCCCCGCTGCAGCCCCCGCCGCCCCCGCTCCAGCCCCCGCCACAGAAAACAGCTGAGCCCAGGGAGCCTTGGCGCAAGCCTCCAGGCTCGCCTCCAGCACCCTCTAGCGCGCTCTCTTGGGGCAGCGGGGCCAAAGATCAGTCAGGGAGGAGGCGAGGGCGGCGCCCAGGCGTCCCCAGCGGGGGAGGGGCAGGCAAGACCTGCAGGGAGATCCCCTTGGGATTGTGGGAGCTGCTGCAGGGCTTCACGCTGCACTTGGCGATGCACCAGCCTGAGGACCCTGTCCTGCATCTGGCTCTTTCCTGAGCAGGGAGCCTGTTTGGCCCTCTCTCTCGGCCTGTCTCTCTCCCTCCTTCTCCTCTCTGTCTGTCCAAGGAAGGAAGAAAAACTTGCCAGAAATCATCAAGCAACCCTCCTGATTCTTGTCGTTCATTAGGACCCCATGCGTCAACATTTGATTTTTACTTCTTGAATGGAAGGAATTGCTTGTTTGATAGACGCATTGCACAGAAAGACAGAGACAGTGAGAGAGGGAGCCCAATTGGAGAGGGAGTACAAGAAGTGCAAGTGGGAGAGAGAGAAGCAGGCTTCCTGGGGAGCAGAGAGCCCCAGGCAGGGCTAGATCCCAAGACCCTGGCATCAGGACCCCAGCAGAAAGCAGCCACCCAGGTGCCCCACTCCATGATTAAATCCGTTTTACACGATTCAGTCCGTTGCATTAGGCAACAGGCTTTGAGGTCCTCCTCCACTGGGATAACTAACACTAACGCAGAGGTTGTGTTTTCCTTGGCCCTTTTGTGATCACTGAGCATTTTAGGCATCTTTTCATGGGTTTCTTGGCTGATGATTTTCCCCTGGGCATATTTCTGTGCAAGGATTTTCATTGTTTTGAAGGTACCTACCTATCCTTCTTGATTCCTAGTTATCCTCTCTCGAGTTGTATACAGGTCCTTAGGTGGTATCTCCATACAACCTTTCATACTTTTCGTCTTGTCCTTTGCTGGGCAAGATTTTGTGTTTGGAAACTTGGCTTCACCGTTCTTGGGCTTCCCGTTTTTGGTGGTGTGCTCCACTCATCTCTGCCACCTCCCCCGGATCCTCAGAAGGGTTTCCTATTGTATCTTCCAGACAACTTCTGATGTCTTCTTTCGTATGTAGGCTCCATCAGTCTGGAATAGCGCTCGGACCTCTTCTGTTCCACGTGGATATTCACGTCGTTTAGCACCGCGTGGTCAAAGTCTGCCCTTTCGTGTTGGTCTATTTCCTCGGGTCATTTCAAGAGACCTTTTGTAAGACATCCTATCCCATCAGAATCTCCTCTCACGCTCTTTCTCCCTCAGTCTTGCTCTCGCTTCTTTCCTCAGATTGGCCGGGGAATGACGAGCCCTTTTCGTGTCCAGGGCAATAGGAGAACTGGCTTATCCATGGACACAGGCACTTGCTAGATCAGAGACTGGATTGCCTTGAATCCCTCCATCCAGTTGGGGTCCATTGAAACTGTACACTACCGTTCATCCAATCTCTGTACGTGTTCTATTCACCTAGGTAACCTATGAACCTATTGGCCATCCCATGGATTGAGATCCTAAATTCCCCTCAGTCATCTCGGATGGTATTCTGATTGGAGCCTTGCTGGGTAGAGATGGTATAAAATCTTTGGAGAGACGAAGTCCTCCTTTCGCTCTTCTCATTAGTAGGATTTTCAAGCTTTGTTCGTATGTCCCAGGCGTCCATTTAATTTTCCTGAATTTTTAACTTCTATCTGATGACTTGGAGGAATTTACTTCCTGATTCTCATACTTTGTCCATTCTCTGAGAATATCTTTCTATACACATTTCACTCTGTGTTTTTTACCCAGTTGTTGTACCTTCAGTGTTTCCCCCGCCCCTTCTTCTACTCACTATGATGCCCCCGTCTAGGTTGGTAGAAGTCTTGTTCAATTTTAGCTTTTCAATACCACCGAATTTTGTTTCTGCCTTCGCGAGCTGATTCTGTCCCTCGTCGAAGCGGCACAGCGCTCTGTGTGGATGTGGGTATTGATGCAATCTAACCAAGTTCATCTTTTCATTAGAGTAGAGAAACCATTGACATTTCATGAAAGGACTGAGCCCCTCAAACGATGCCCATTGTCTTGCATTTTCTTTGCTTCATCCCCTTGTCCATCTCCATTTATGTGTTTATTATTTTATTTCAATTATTGTTTTAGAAAAACATAGAGTATATTTGTATCTCCAGGGGTACAGGTCTGTGATTCACCAGGTTTACACAACTCACAGCCCTCATAGATCCCTTTTGAAAAATCCCTGTTTTTTTCTTTAAATGTTTTTATTTATGTTTCTTTTTCATTTTTGTCTTTTGTTTTTAATTTTGATTTCAGCATACCAGTATTCCTTGTTTTTACCCCAAACCCAGTGCTCCATGCAATCTGGGCCCTCTCTAATAACCACCACCTGGTTCCCCCAACCTCCCACCCCTCGCCCCTTCAAAGCCCTCATGTTGATTTTCAGAGTCCTTAGTCTCTCATGTTTCACCTCCCCTTCCAATGTATTTAATTTACATTTTTAATTCTAAATTTCCATTTGTATTTTCAAGTTTCAATTGAATTAAATATATTTAATTTAACTTCATTTAAATTTTATTAAAATTTTTTTTAAAGGCTGATACATGCTGTCAGCCCCCAAATCTGTGGTCTCAGAAAGTACACAGAAAATGGGGAAAGGGAATGTAGACTGACAAAGAAGAACCATTTCGCTTTTCTAGGTCCTTCTTTTTTAAAGAGTAGAAAATATACTTTCCCAGAAAGAAACAAACTCAGAAGGAAAGAGTAGGATGAAGTTACCTGAATCAGCCTATAAACAGATACTCAAACCAAAAACACTGGAAACTGCCAAGAGATGCCAACTGTTTTCAAATAATGGCAGACGACTTTAGGTAAGAATAACTTTCATGCAAATGGAAGTGGTAGACGTGGTCGAATTGTTCAGGAGTCACCAAAAGAATGAGAATCACATTCTATGGAAAGGAAGGAGGACTGAGATTCTGAACAAAAATGTTTTCTTAGGTAAAAGAATGTATATTCTATATATACATTATAATATATATAACCATGTTTATATATAATGGTTATATATATATTTATTTATATACTTTATATATATATGATAGGTTTTTATAGGTTCTACTATATATTATATATATGTATATATACATATATATATGATAATTTTCTATGCTTGCTACTACAAGATACCAGAAGCCTGGAGGCTGAAACCACAGAAGTGGACAGTGTCACATTTCTAGAGGCTAAAATGTTGGTAGGACATGCTCCTTTTGTAGGTATTGTGGATGGATCTGTTCCAGGCCCCTTTTCCAGCTTGAAGTCTTGCTCTGGCTTTGGACTTCTTCACCGGGCCTTCTCCCTCAGTGCATATCTGTGTATCCGCACTCTCCCTTCTTAGAAGCACACAAGTCCTCCTGAATTAGGGGCCCAGACTACTCAAATATGACCTCATCCTAGCTAGTGACATCTCCAGGGACCCTATTTCCAAATAAAGTCAGGCTCCCAGGTGCTGGGGTTTAGGACTGGGATAGTTTATATGCATGAACACACACACACACACACACACACACACACACACACACACAGACACACGTGTGTGTGTGTATGTATTCCTATATGTAGTCCTATCTATGTGTATAGATAGAAAGGGAGGAAGGAATAGACGGGAAAAAGAAAATACGCCTAGCGAGTTAATAGACTTCACCTTTAACTTTTCAACAATGACCTTCAGAATGCACGACTGAAATTCTATTGAAAGAAAAGACCTGGATAGGTCAGTGAAAAATAAACTCTACATAGGAGGATGCAGAGGCTAGTATAGATTTTGTGGAAAGAGAAAGGATGGAAAGGGCTAGGACCGTACCCAAAGGAATCTTCTAAGGCTGCTTTTCCGAGGTCTTGAGAAGAGACACTGGAAAGACACCCAATCCGTGAACAGAGAAAGAAACCATTGAGGAACCACAAGGGATCCTTTTAGAAAGACATGGCTATCCTCAAGGTGTCCGCATGCGATATGAGAACACTCACTGAGATCCACCACATTCAAGCCCATCCAACAAGGCTCCAGATACTTTTTGGAAAGCGTGTCTTTCTTTCATGGAGAGAGAATGAGTGAGAGAGAGCATGAGAGAGGAGAAGGTCAGTGGGAGAAGCCGACTTCCCAAGGAGCTGGGAGCCCAAGGCGGGCCAAGATCCTGCCAGTCCGGGGTCATGACCTGAGGCCAAGGCAGTCGCCGAACTAACGGAGCAGGGCAGGCGCCCCTCTCCAGAAATGGGTCAACAACAGCTGAGGAGCACCTGGACGGCACCCTCAGTGAAGTGCCCACCTCTGGGTTCTGGCTCAGGGGGTGATCTCAGGCTCTTGAGATTGAGCCCTGAGGCTAGCTCTGGGCTCAGGGCAGAGTCCACTAGGTCTCTCTTCGGGTCCTGCCCTTCCCCCCTTCCCCATGAAGTTTTCTCTTGCCCTGAAACAAACTAGGAAAAGCCTTTACAGAAATAAACAATGGTTGAGAGGGGGAGGGGTGGGGAGAGAAGCGACTGGCCCGGGGCGAGCGGGAGGTGCCCCAGTGAGATGCTGCCCGCCCTGCCAGGGCCGGGCTCCCTCAGCCGCCACCGCCACCGCCTCGCGACGCCTTCGCAGCCACCTCTGCAGCAACTCCCGCCTCCCCCGCTGCAGCCCCCGCCGCCCCCGCTCCAGCCCCCGCCACAGAAAACAGCTGAGCCCAGGGAGCCTTGGCGCAAGCCTCCAGGCTCGCCTCCAGCACCCTCTAGCGCGCTCTCTTGGGGCAGCGGGGCCAAAGATCAGTCAGGGAGGAGGCGAGGGCGGCGCCCAGGCGTCCCCAGCGGGGGAGGGGCAGGCAAGACCTGCAGGGAGATCCCCTTGGGATTGTGGGAGCTGCTGCAGGGCTTCACGCTGCACTTGGCGATGCACCAGCCTGAGGACCCTGTCCTGCATCTGGCTCTTTCCTGAGCAGGGAGCCTGTTTGGCCCTCTCTCTCGGCCTGTCTCTCTCCCTCCTTCTCCTCTCTGTCTGTCCAAGGAAGGAAGAAAAACTTGCCAGAAATCATCAAGCAACCCTCCTGATTCTTGTCGTTCATTAGGACCCCATGCGTCAACATTTGATTTTTACTTCTTGAATGGAAGGAATTGCTTGTTTGATAGACGCATTGCACAGAAAGACAGAGACAGTGAGAGAGGGAGCCCAATTGGAGAGGGAGTACAAGAAGTGCAAGTGGGAGAGAGAGAAGCAGGCTTCCTGGGGAGCAGAGAGCCCCAGGCAGGGCTAGATCCCAAGACCCTGGCATCAGGACCCCAGCAGAAAGCAGCCACCCAGGTGCCCCACTCCATGATTAAATCCGTTTTACACGATTCAGTCCGTTGCATTAGGCAACAGGCTTTGAGGTCCTCCTCCACTGGGATAACACTAACGCAGAGGTTGTGTTTTCCTTGGCCCTTTTGTGATCACTGAGCATTTTAGGCATCTTTTCATGGGTTTCTTGGCTGATGATTTTCCCCTGGGCATATTTCTGTGCAAGGATTTTCATTGTTTTGAAGGTACCTACCTATCCTTCTTGATTCCTAGTTATCCTCTCTCGAGTTGTATACAGGTCCTTAGGTGGTATCTCCATACAACCTTTCATACTTTTCGTCTTGTCCTTTGCTGGGCAAGATTTTGTGTTTGGAAACTTGGCTTCACCGTTCTTGGGCTTCCCGTTTTTGGTGGTGTGCTCCACTCATCTCTGCCACCTCCCCCGGATCCTCAGAAGGGTTTCCTATTGTATCTTCCAGACAACTTCTGATGTCTTCTTTCGTATGTAGGCTCCATCAGTCTGGAATAGCGCTCGGACCTCTTCTGTTCCACGTGGATATTCACGTCGTTTAGCACCGCGTGGTCAAAGTCTGCCCTTTCGTGTTGGTCTATTTCCTCGGGTCATTTCAAGAGACCTTTTGTAAGACATCCTATCCCATCAGAATCTCCTCTCACGCTCTTTCTCCCTCAGTCTTGCTCTCGCTTCTTTCCTCAGATTGGCCGGGGAATGACGAGCCCTTTTCGTGTCCAGGGCAATAGGAGAACTGGCTTATCCATGGACACAGGCACTTGCTAGATCAGAGACTGGATTGCCTTGAATCCCTCCATCCAGTTGGGGTCCATTGAAACTGTACACTACCGTTCATCCAATCTCTGTACGTGTTCTATTCACCTAGGTAACCTATGAACCTATTGGCCATCCCATGGATTGAGATCCTAAATTCCCCTCAGTCATCTCGGATGGTATTCTGATTGGAGCCTTGCTGGGTAGAGATGGTATAAAATCTTTGGAGAGACGAAGTCCTCCTTTCGCTCTTCTCATTAGTAGGATTTTCAAGCTTTGTTCGTATGTCCCAGGCGTCCATTTAATTTTCCTGAATTTTTAACTTCTATCTGATGACTTGGAGGAATTTACTTCCTGATTCTCATACTTTGTCCATTCTCTGAGAATATCTTTCTATACACATTTCACTCTGTGTTTTTTACCCAGTTGTTGTACCTTCAGTGTTTCCCCCGCCCCTTCTTCTACTCACTATGATGCCCCCGTCTAGGTTGGTAGAAGTCTTGTTCAATTTTAGCTTTTCAATACCACCGAATTTTGTTTCTGCCTTCGCGAGCTGATTCTGTCCCTCGTCGAAGCGGCACAGCGCTCTGTGTGGATGTGGGTATTGATGCAATCTAACCAAGTTCATCTTTTCATTAGAGTAGAGAAACCATTGACATTTCATGAAAGGACTGAGCCCCTCAAACGATGCCCATTGTCTTGCATTTTCTTTGCTTCATCCCCTTGTCCATCTCCATTTATGTGTTTATTATTTTATTTCAATTATTGTTTTAGAAAAACATAGAGTATATTTGTATCTCCAGGGGTACAGGTCTGTGATTCACCAGGTTTACACAACTCACAGCCCTCATAGATCCCTTTTGAAAAATCCCTGTTTTTTTCTTTAAATGTTTTTATTTATGTTTCTTTTTCATTTTTGTCTTTTGTTTTTAATTTTGATTTCAGCATACCAGTATTCCTTGTTTTTACCCCAAACCCAGTGCTCCATGCAATCTGGGCCCTCTCTAATAACCACCACCTGGTTCCCCCAACCTCCCACCCCTCGCCCCTTCAAAGCCCTCATGTTGATTTTCAGAGTCCTTAGTCTCTCATGTTTCACCTCCCCTTCCAATGTATTTAATTTACATTTTTAATTCTAAATTTCCATTTGTATTTTCAAGTTTCAATTGAATTAAATATATTTAATTTAACTTCATTTAAATTTTATTAAAATTTTTTTTAAAGGCTGATACATGCTGTCAGCCCCCAAATCTGTGGTCTCAGAAAGTACACAGAAAATGGGGAAAGGGAATGTAGACTGACAAAGAAGAACCATTTCGCTTTTCTAGGTCCTTCTTTTTTAAAGAGTAGAAAATATACTTTCCCAGAAAGAAACAAACTCAGAAGGAAAGAGTAGGATGAAGTTACCTGAATCAGCCTATAAACAGATACTCAAACCAAAAACACTGGAAACTGCCAAGAGATGCCAACTGTTTTCAAATAATGGCAGACGACTTTAGGTAAGAATAACTTTCATGCAAATGGAAGTGGTAGACGTGGTCGAATTGTTCAGGAGTCACCAAAAGAATGAGAATCACATTCTATGGAAAGGAAGGAGGACTGAGATTCTGAACAAAAATGTTTTCTTAGGTAAAAGAATGTATATTCTATATATACATTATAATATATATAACCATGTTTATATATAATGGTTATATATATATTTATTTATATACTTTATATATATATGATAGGTTTTTATAGGTTCTACTATATATTATATATATGTATATATATATACATATATATATGATAATTTTCTATGCTTGCTACTACAAGATACCAGAAGCCTGGAGGCTGAAACCACAGAAGTGGACAGTGTCACATTTCTAGAGGCTAAAATGTTGGTAGGACATGCTCCTTTTGTAGGTATTGTGGATGGATCTGTTCCAGGCCCCTTTTCCAGCTTGAAGTCTTGCTCTGGCTTTGGACTTCTTCACCGGGCCTTCTCCCTCAGTGCATATCTGTGTATCCGCACTCTCCCTTCTTAGAAGCACACAAGTCCTCCTGAATTAGGGGCCCAGACTACTCAAATATGACCTCATCCTAGCTAGTGACATCTCCAGGGACCCTATTTCCAAATAAAGTCAGGCTCCCAGGTGCTGGGGTTTAGGACTGGGATAGTTTATATGCATGAACACACACACACACACACACACACACACACACACACACACACACACGTGTGTGTGTGTATGTATTCCTATATGTAGTCCTATCTATGTGTATAGATAGAAAGGGAGGAAGGAATAGACGGGAAAAAGAAAATACGCCTAGCGAGTTAATAGACTTCACCTTTAACTTTTCAACAATGACCTTCAGAATGCACGACTGAAATTCTATTGAAAGAAAAGACCTGGATAGGTCAGTGAAAAATAAACTCTACATAGGAGGATGCAGAGGCTAGTATAGATTTTGTGGAAAGAGAAAGGATGGAAAGGGCTAGGACCGTACCCAAAGGAATCTTCTAAGGCTGCTTTTTCGAGGTCTTGAGAAGAGACACTGGAAAGACACCCAATCCGTGAACAGAGAAAGAAACCATTGAGGAACCACAAGGGATCCTTTTAGAAAGACATGGCTATCCTCAAGGTGTCCGCATGCGATATGAGAACACTCACTGAGATCCACCACATTCAAGCCCATCCAACAAGGCTCCAGATACTTTTTGGAAAGCGTGTCTTTCTTTCATGGAGAGAGAATGAGTGAGAGAGAGCATGAGAGAGGAGAAGGTCAGTGGGAGAAGCCGACTTCCCAAGGAGCTGGGAGCCCAAGGCGGGCCAAGATCCTGCCAGTCTGGGGTCATGACCTGAGGCCAAGGCAGTCGCCGAACTAACGGAGCAGGGCAGGCGCCCCTCTCCAGAAATGGGTCAACAACAGCTGAGGAGCACCTGGACGGCACCCTCAGTGAAGTGCCCACCTCTGGGTTCTGGCTCAGGGGGTGATCTCAGGCTCTTGAGATTGAGCCCTGAGGCTAGCTCTGGGCTCAGGGCAGAGTCCACTAGGTCTCTCTTCGGGTCCTGCCCTTCCCCCCTTCCCCATGAAGTTTTCTCTTGCCCTGAAACAAACTAGGAAAAGCCTTTACAGAAATAAACAATGGTTGAGAGGGGGAGGGGTGGGGAGAGAAGCGACTGGCCCGGGGCGAGCGGGAGGTGCCCCAGTGAGATGCTGCCCGCCCTGCCAGGGCCGGGCTCCCTCAGCCGCCACCGCCACCGCCTCGCGACGCCTTCGCAGCCACCTCTGCAGCAACTCCCGCCTCCCCCGCTGCAGCCCCCGCCGCCCCCGCTCCAGCCCCCGCCACAGAAAACAGCTGAGCCCAGGGAGCCTTGGCGCAAGCCTCCAGGCTCGCCTCCAGCACCCTCTAGCGCGCTCTCTTGGGGCAGCGGGGCCAAAGATCAGTCAGGGAGGAGGCGAGGGCGGCGCCCAGGCGTCCCCAGCGGGGGAGGGGCAGGCAAGACCTGCAGGGAGATCCCCTTGGGATTGTGGGAGCTGCTGCAGGGCTTCACGCTGCACTTGGCGATGCACCAGCCTGAGGACCCTGTCCTGCATCTGGCTCTTTCCTGAGCAGGGAGCCTGTTTGGCCCTCTCTCTCGGCCTGTCTCTCTCCCTCCTTCTCCTCTCTGTCTGTCCAAGGAAGGAAGAAAAACTTGCCAGAAATCATCAAGCAACCCTCCTGATTCTTGTCGTTCATTAGGACCCCATGCGTCAACATTTGATTTTTACTTCTTGAATGGAAGGAATTGCTTGTTTGATAGACGCATTGCACAGAAAGACAGAGACAGTGAGAGAGGGAGCCCAATTGGAGAGGGAGTACAAGAAGTGCAAGTGGGAGAGAGAGAAGCAGGCTTCCTGGGGAGCAGAGAGCCCCAGGCAGGGCTAGATCCCAAGACCCTGGCATCAGGACCCCAGCAGAAAGCAGCCACCCAGGTGCCCCACTCCATGATTAAATCCGTTTTACACGATTCAGTCCGTTGCATTAGGCAACAGGCTTTGAGGTCCTCCTCCACTGGGATAACACTAACGCAGAGGTTGTGTTTTCCTTGGCCCTTTTGTGATCACTGAGCATTTTAGGCATCTTTTCATGGGTTTCTTGGCTGATGATTTTCCCCTGGGCATATTTCTGTGCAAGGATTTTCATTGTTTTGAAGGTACCTACCTATCCTTCTTGATTCCTAGTTATCCTCTCTCGAGTTGTATACAGGTCCTTAGGTGGTATCTCCATACAACCTTTCATACTTTTCGTCTTGTCCTTTGCTGGGCAAGATTTTGTGTTTGGAAACTTGGCTTCACCGTTCTTGGGCTTCCCGTTTTTGGTGGTGTGCTCCACTCATCTCTGCCACCTCCCCCGGATCCTCAGAAGGGTTTCCTATTGTATCTTCCAGACAACTTCTGATGTCTTCTTTCGTATGTAGGCTCCATCAGTCTGGAATAGCGCTCGGACCTCTTCTGTTCCACGTGGATATTCACGTCGTTTAGCACCGCGTGGTCAAAGTCTGCCCTTTCGTGTTGGTCTATTTCCTCGGGTCATTTCAAGAGACCTTTTGTAAGACATCCTATCCCATCAGAATCTCCTCTCACGCTCTTTCTCCCTCAGTCTTGCTCTCGCTTCTTTCCTCAGATTGGCCGGGGAATGACGAGCCCTTTTCGTGTCCAGGGCAATAGGAGAACTGGCTTATCCATGGACACAGGCACTTGCTAGATCAGAGACTGGATTGCCTTGAATCCCTCCATCCAGTTGGGGTCCATTGAAACTGTACACTACCGTTCATCCAATCTCTGTACGTGTTCTATTCACCTAGGTAACCTATGAACCTATTGGCCATCCCATGGATTGAGATCCTAAATTCCCCTCAGTCATCTCGGATGGTATTCTGATTGGAGCCTTGCTGGGTAGAGATGGTATAAAATCTTTGGAGAGACGAAGTCCTCCTTTCGCTCTTCTCATTAGTAGGATTTTCAAGCTTTGTTCGTATGTCCCAGGCGTCCATTTAATTTTCCTGAATTTTTAACTTCTATCTGATGACTTGGAGGAATTTACTTCCTGATTCTCATACTTTGTCCATTCTCTGAGAATATCTTTCTATACACATTTCACTCTGTGTTTTTTACCCAGTTGTTGTACCTTCAGTGTTTCCCCCGCCCCTTCTTCTACTCACTATGATGCCCCCGTCTAGGTTGGTAGAAGTCTTGTTCAATTTTAGCTTTTCAATACCACCGAATTTTGTTTCTGCCTTCGCGAGCTGATTCTGTCCCTCGTCGAAGCGGCACAGCGCTCTGTGTGGATGTGGGTATTGATGCAATCTAACCAAGTTCATCTTTTCATTAGAGTAGAGAAACCATTGACATTTCATGAAAGGACTGAGCCCCTCAAACGATGCCCATTGTCTTGCATTTTCTTTGCTTCATCCCCTTGTCCATCTCCATTTATGTGTTTATTATTTTATTTCAATTATTGTTTTAGAAAAACATAGAGTATATTTGTATCTCCAGGGGTACAGGTCTGTGATTCACCAGGTTTACACAACTCACAGCCCTCATAGATCCCTTTTGAAAAATCCCTGTTTTTTTCTTTAAATGTTTTTATTTATGTTTCTTTTTCATTTTTGTCTTTTGTTTTTAATTTTGATTTCAGCATACCAGTATTCCTTGTTTTTACCCCAAACCCAGTGCTCCATGCAATCTGGGCCCTCTCTAATAACCACCACCTGGTTCCCCCAACCTCCCACCCCTCGCCCCTTCAAAGCCCTCATGTTGATTTTCAGAGTCCTTAGTCTCTCATGTTTCACCTCCCCTTCCAATGTATTTAATTTACATTTTTAATTCTAAATTTCCATTTGTATTTTCAAGTTTCAATTGAATTAAATATATTTAATTTAACTTCATTTAAATTTTATTAAAATTTTTTTTAAAGGCTGATACATGCTGTCAGCCCCCAAATCTGTGGTCTCAGAAAGTACACAGAAAATGGGGAAAGGGAATGTAGACTGACAAAGAAGAACCATTTCGCTTTTCTAGATCCTTCTTTTTTAAAGAGTAGAAAATATACTTTCCCAGAAAGAAACAAACTCAGAAGGAAAGAGTAGGATGAAGTTACCTGAATCAGCCTATAAACAGATACTCAAACCAAAAACACTGGAAACTGCCAAGAGATGCCAACTGTTTTCAAATAATGGCAGACGACTTTAGGTAAGAATAACTTTCATGCAAATGGAAGTGGTAGACGTGGTCGAATTGTTCAGGAGTCACCAAAAGAATGAGAATCACATTCTATGGAAAGGAAGGAGGACTGAGATTCTGAACAAAAATGTTTTCTTAGGTAAAAGAATGTATATTCTATATATACATTATAATATATATAACCATGTTTATATATAATGGTTATATATATATATTTATTTATATACTTTATATATATATGATAGGTTTTTATAGGTTCTACTATATATTATATATATGTATATATATATATATATACATATATATATGATAATTTTCTATGCTTGCTACTACAAGATACCAGAAGCCTGGAGGCTGAAACCACAGAAGTGGACAGTGTCACATTTCTAGAGGCTAAAATGTTGGTAGGACATGCTCCTTTTGTAGGTATTGTGGATGGATCTGTTCCAGGCCCCTTTTCCAGCTTGAAGTCTTGCTCTGGCTTTGGACTTCTTCACCGGGCCTTCTCCCTCAGTGCATATCTGTGTATCCGCACTCTCCCTTCTTAGAAGCACACAAGTCCTCCTGAATTAGGGGCCCAGACTACTCAAATATGACCTCATCCTAGCTAGTGACATCTCCAGGGACCCTATTTCCAAATAAAGTCAGGCTCCCAGGTGCTGGGGTTTAGGACTGGGATAGTTTATATGCATGAACACACACACACACACACACACACACACACACACAGACACACGTGTGTGTGTGTATGTATTCCTATATGTAGTCCTATCTATGTGTATAGATAGAAAGGGAGGAAGGAATAGACGGGAAAAAGAAAATACGCCTAGCGAGTTAATAGACTTCACCTTTAACTTTTCAACAATGACCTTCAGAATGCACGACTGAAATTCTATTGAAAGAAAAGACCTGGATAGGTCAGTGAAAAATAAACTCTACATAGGAGGATGCAGAGGCTAGTATAGATTTTGTGGAAAGAGAAAGGATGGAAAGGGCTAGGACCGTACCCAAAGGAATCTTCTAAGGCTGCTTTTCCGAGGTCTTGAGAAGAGACACTGGAAAGACACCCAATCCGTGAACAGAGAAAGAAACCATTGAGGAACCACAAGGGATCCTTTTAGAAAGACATGGCTATCCTCAAGGTGTCCGCATGCGATATGAGAACACTCACTGAGATCCACCACATTCAAGCCCATCCAACAAGGCTCCAGATACTTTTTGGAAAGCGTGTCTTTCTTTCATGGAGAGAGAATGAGTGAGAGAGAGCATGAGAGAGGAGAAGGTCAGTGGGAGAAGCCGACTTCCCAAGGAGCTGGGAGCCCAAGGCGGGCCAAGATCCTGCCAGTCCGGGGTCATGACCTGAGGCCAAGGCAGTCGCCGAACTAACGGAGCAGGGCAGGCGCCCCTCTCCAGAAATGGGTCAACAACAGCTGAGGAGCACCTGGACGGCACCCTCAGTGAAGTGCCCACCTCTGGGTTCTGGCTCAGGGGGTGATCTCAGGCTCTTGAGATTGAGCCCTGAGGCTAGCTCTGGGCTCAGGGCAGAGTCCACTAGGTCTCTCTTCGGGTCCTGCCCTTCCCCCCTTCCCCATGAAGTTTTCTCTTGCCCTGAAACAAACTAGGAAAAGCCTTTACAGAAATAAACAATGGTTGAGAGGGGGAGGGGTGGGGAGAGAAGCGACTGGCCCGGGGCGAGCGGGAGGTGCCCCAGTGAGATGCTGCCCGCCCTGCCAGGGCCGGGCTCCCTCAGCCGCCACCGCCACCGCCTCGCGACGCCTTCGCAGCCACCTCTGCAGCAACTCCCGCCTCCCCCGCTGCAGCCCCCGCCGCCCCCGCTCCAGCCCCCGCCACAGAAAACAGCTGAGCCCAGGGAGCCTTGGCGCAAGCCTCCAGGCTCGCCTCCAGCACCCTCTAGCGCGCTCTCTTGGGGCAGCGGGGCCAAAGATCAGTCAGGGAGGAGGCGAGGGCGGCGCCCAGGCGTCCCCAGCGGGGGAGGGGCAGGCAAGACCTGCAGGGAGATCCCCTTGGGATTGTGGGAGCTGCTGCAGGGCTTCACGCTGCACTTGGCGATGCACCAGCCTGAGGACCCTGTCCTGCATCTGGCTCTTTCCTGAGCAGGGAGCCTGTTTGGCCCTCTCTCTCGGCCTGTCTCTCTCCCTCCTTCTCCTCTCTGTCTGTCCAAGGAAGGAAGAAAAACTTGCCAGAAATCATCAAGCAACCCTCCTGATTCTTGTCGTTCATTAGGACCCCATGCGTCAACATTTGATTTTTACTTCTTGAATGGAAGGAATTGCTTGTTTGATAGACGCATTGCACAGAAAGACAGAGACAGTGAGAGAGGGAGCCCAATTGGAGAGGGAGTACAAGAAGTGCAAGTGGGAGAGAGAGAAGCAGGCTTCCTGGGGAGCAGAGAGCCCCAGGCAGGGCTAGATCCCAAGACCCTGGCATCAGGACCCCAGCAGAAAGCAGCCACCCAGGTGCCCCACTCCATGATTAAATCCGTTTTACACGATTCAGTCCGTTGCATTAGGCAACAGGCTTTGAGGTCCTCCTCCACTGGGATAACACTAACGCAGAGGTTGTGTTTTCCTTGGCCCTTTTGTGATCACTGAGCATTTTAGGCATCTTTTCATGGGTTTCTTGGCTGATGATTTTCCCCTGGGCATATTTCTGTGCAAGGATTTTCATTGTTTTGAAGGTACCTACCTATCCTTCTTGATTCCTAGTTATCCTCTCTCGAGTTGTATACAGGTCCTTAGGTGGTATCTCCATACAACCTTTCATACTTTTCGTCTTGTCCTTTGCTGGGCAAGATTTTGTGTTTGGAAACTTGGCTTCACCGTTCTTGGGCTTCCCGTTTTTGGTGGTGTGCTCCACTCATCTCTGCCACCTCCCCCGGATCCTCAGAAGGGTTTCCTATTGTATCTTCCAGACAACTTCTGATGTCTTCTTTCGTATGTAGGCTCCATCAGTCTGGAATAGCGCTCGGACCTCTTCTGTTCCACGTGGATATTCACGTCGTTTAGCACCGCGTGGTCAAAGTCTGCCCTTTCGTGTTGGTCTATTTCCTCGGGTCATTTCAAGAGACCTTTTGTAAGACATCCTATCCCATCAGAATCTCCTCTCACGCTCTTTCTCCCTCAGTCTTGCTCTCGCTTCTTTCCTCAGATTGGCCGGGGAATGACGAGCCCTTTTCGTGTCCAGGGCAATAGGAGAACTGGCTTATCCATGGACACAGGCACTTGCTAGATCAGAGACTGGATTGCCTTGAATCCCTCCATCCAGTTGGGGTCCATTGAAACTGTACACTACCGTTCATCCAATCTCTGTACGTGTTCTATTCACCTACGTAACCTATGAACCTATTGGCCATCCCATGGATTGAGATCCTAAATTCCCCTCAGTCATCTCGGATGGTATTCTGATTGGAGCCTTGCTGGGTAGAGATGGTATAAAATCTTTGGAGAGACGAAGTCCTCCTTTCGCTCTTCTCATTAGTAGGATTTTCAAGCTTTGTTCGTATGTCCCAGGCGTCCATTTAATTTTCCTGAATTTTTAACTTCTATCTGATGACTTGGAGGAATTTACTTCCTGATTCTCATACTTTGTCCATTCTCTGAGAATATCTTTCTATACACATTTCACTCTGTGTTTTTTACCCAGTTGTTGTACCTTCAGTGTTTCCCCCGCCCCGTCTTCTACTCACTATGATGCCCCCGTCTAGGTTGGTAGAAGTCTTGTTCAATTTTAGCTTTTCAATACCACCGAATTTTGTTTCTGCCTTCGCGAGCTGATTCTGTCCCTCGTCGAAGCGGCACAGCGCTCTGTGTGGATGTGGGTATTGATGCAATCTAACCAAGTTCATCTTTTCATTAGAGTAGAGAAACCATTGACATTTCATGAAAGGACTGAGCCCCTCAAACGATGCCCATTGTCTTGCATTTTCTTTGCTTCATCCCCTTGTACATCTCCATTTATGTGTTTATTATTTTATTTCAATTATTGTTTTAGAAAAACATAGAGTATATTTGTATCTCCAGGGGTACAGGTCTGTGATTCACCAGGTTTACACAACTCACAGCCCTCATAGATCCCTTTTGAAAAATCCCTGTTTTTTTCTTTAAATGTTTTTATTTATGTTTCTTTTTCATTTTTGTCTTTTGTTTTTAATTTTGATTTCAGCATACCAGTATTCCTTGTTTTTACCCCAAACCCAGTGCTCCATGCAATCTGGGCCCTCTCTAATAACCACCACCTGGTTCCCCCAACCTCCCACCCCTCGCCCCTTCAAAGCCCTCATGTTGATTTTCAGAGTCCTTAGTCTCTCATGTTTCACCTCCCCTTCCAATGTATTTAATTTACATTTTTAATTCTAAATTTCCATTTGTATTTTCAAGTTTCAATTGAATTAAATATATTTAATTTAACTTCATTTAAATTTTATTAAAATTTTTTTTAAAGGCTGATACATGCTGTCAGCCCCCAAATCTGTGGTCTCAGAAAGTACACAGAAAATGGGGAAAGGGAATGTAGACTGACAAAGAAGAACCATTTCGCTTTTCTAGGTCCTTCTTTTTTAAAGAGTAGAAAATATACTTTCCCAGAAAGAAACAAACTCAGAAGGAAAGAGTAGGATGAAGTTACCTGAATCAGCCTATAAACAGATACTCAAACCAAAAACACTGGAAACTGCCAAGAGATGCCAACTGTTTTCAAATAATGGCAGACGACTTTAGGTAAGAATAACTTTCATGCAAATGGAAGTGGTAGACGTGGTCGAATTGTTCAGGAGTCACCAAAAGAATGAGAATCACATTCTATGGAAAGGAAGGAGGACTGAGATTCTGAACAAAAATGTTTTCTTAGGTAAAAGAATGTATATTCTATATATACATTATAATATATATAACCATGTTTATATATAATGGTTATATATATATTTATTTATATACTTTATATATATATGATAGGTTTTTATAGGTTCTACTATATATTATATATATGTATATATATATATATATACATATATATATGATAATTTTCTATGCTTGCTACTACAAGATACCAGAAGCCTGGAGGCTGAAACCACAGAAGTGGACAGTGTCACATTTCTAGAGGCTAAAATGTTGGTAGGACATGCTCCTTTTGTAGGTATTGTGGATGGATCTGTTCCAGGCCCCTTTTCCAGCTTGAAGTCTTGCTCTGGCTTTGGACTTCTTCACCGGGCCTTCTCCCTCAGTGCATATCTGTGTATCCGCACTCTCCCTTCTTAGAAGCACACAAGTCCTCCTGAATTAGGGGCCCAGACTACTCAAATATGACCTCATCCTAGCTAGTGACATCTCCAGGGACCCTATTTCCAAATAAAGTCAGGCTCCCAGGTGCTGGGGTTTAGGACTGGGATAGTTTATATGCATGAACACACACACACACACACACACACACACACACACACACACACACACGTGTGTGTGTGTATGTATTCCTATATGTAGTCCTATCTATGTGTATAGATAGAAAGGGAGGAAGGAATAGCCGCCACCGCCACCGCCTCGCGACGCCTTCGCAGCCACCTCTGCAGCAACTCCCGCCTCCCCCGCTGCAGCCCCCGCCGCCCCCGCTCCAGCCCCCGCCACAGAAAACAGCTGAGCCCAGGGAGCCTTGGCGCAAGCCTCCAGGCTCGCCTCCAGCACCCTCTAGCGCGCTCTCTTGGGGCAGCGGGGCCAAAGATCAGTCAGGGAGGAGGCGAGGGCGGCGCCCAGGCGTCCCCAGCGGGGGAGGGGCAGGCAAGACCTGCAGGGAGATCCCCTTGGGATTGTGGGAGCTGCTGCAGGGCTTCACGCTGCACTTGGCGATGCACCAGCCTGAGGACCCTGTCCTGCATCTGGCTCTTTCCTGAGCAGGGAGCCTGTTTGGCCCTCTCTCTCGGCCTGTCTCTCTCCCTCCTTCTCCTCTCTGTCTGTCCAAGGAAGGAAGAAAAACTTGCCAGAAATCATCAAGCAACC
This sequence comes from Mustela nivalis, assembly GCF_964662115.1. Taxonomy (NCBI): domain Eukaryota; kingdom Metazoa; phylum Chordata; class Mammalia; order Carnivora; family Mustelidae; genus Mustela; species Mustela nivalis. The sequence continues at coordinate 142,980,633 of NC_139025.1, forward strand.
CTCCTGATTCTTGTCGTTCATTAGGACCCCATGCGTCAACATTTGATTTTTACTTCTTGAATGGAAGGAATTGCTTGTTTGATAGACGCATTGCACAGAAAGACAGAGACAGTGAGAGAGGGAGCCCAATTGGAGAGGGAGTACAAGAAGTGCAAGTGGGAGAGAGAGAAGCAGGCTTCCTGGGGAGCAGAGAGCCCCAGGCAGGGCTAGATCCCAAGACCCTGGCATCAGGACCCCAGCAGAAAGCAGCCACCCAGGTGCCCCACTCCATGATTAAATCCGTTTTACACGATTCAGTCCGTTGCATTAGGCAACAGGCTTTGAGGTCCTCCTCCACTGGGATAACACTAACGCAGAGGTTGTGTTTTCCTTGGCCCTTTTGTGATCACTGAGCATTTTAGGCATCTTTTCATGGGTTTCTTGGCTGATGATTTTCCCCTGGGCATATTTCTGTGCAAGGATTTTCATTGTTTTGAAGGTACCTACCTATCCTTCTTGATTCCTAGTTATCCTCTCTCGAGTTGTATACAGGTCCTTAGGTGGTATCTCCATACAACCTTTCATACTTTTCGTCTTGTCCTTTGCTGGGCAAGATTTTGTGTTTGGAAACTTGGCTTCACCGTTCTTGGGCTTCCCGTTTTTGGTGGTGTGCTCCACTCATCTCTGCCACCTCCCCCGGATCCTCAGAAGGGTTTCCTATTGTATCTTCCAGACAACTTCTGATGTCTTCTTTCGTATGTAGGCTCCATCAGTCTGGAATAGCGCTCGGACCTCTTCTGTTCCACGTGGATATTCACGTCGTTTAGCACCGCGTGGTCAAAGTCTGCCCTTTCGTGTTGGTCTATTTCCTCGGGTCATTTCAAGAGACCTTTTGTAAGACATCCTATCCCATCAGAATCTCCTCTCACGCTCTTTCTCCCTCAGTCTTGCTCTCGCTTCTTTCCTCAGATTGGCCGGGGAATGACGAGCCCTTTTCGTGTCCAGGGCAATAGGAGAACTGGCTTATCCATGGACACAGGCACTTGCTAGATCAGAGACTGGATTGCCTTGAATCCCTCCATCCAGTTGGGGTCCATTGAAACTGTACACTACCGTTCATCCAATCTCTGTACGTGTTCTATTCTCCTACGTAACCTATGAACCTATTGGCCATCCCATGGATTGAGATCCTAAATTCCCCTCAGTCATCTCGGATGGTATTCTGATTGGAGCCTTGCTGGGTAGAGATGGTATAAAATCTTTGGAGAGACGAAGTCCTCCTTTCGCTCTTCTCATTAGTAGGATTTTCAAGCTTTGTTCGTATGTCCCAGGCGTCCATTTAATTTTCCTGAATTTTTAACTTCTATCTGATGACTTGGAGGAATTTACTTCCTGATTCTCATACTTTGTCCATTCTCTGAGAATATCTTTCTATACACATTTCACTCTGTGTTTTTTACCCAGTTGTTGTACCTTCAGTGTTTCCCCCGCCCCGTCTTCTACTCACTATGATGCCCCCGTCTAGGTTGGTAGAAGTCTTGTTCAATTTTAGCTTTTCAATACCACCGAATTTTGTTTCTGCCTTCGCGAGCTGATTCTGTCCCTCGTCGAAGCGGCACAGCGCTCTGTGTGGATGTGGGTATTGATGCAATCTAACCAAGTTCATCTTTTCATTAGAGTAGAGAAACCATTGACATTTCATGAAAGGACTGAGCCCCTCAAACGATGCCCATTGTCTTGCATTTTCTTTGCTTCATCCCCTTGTACATCTCCATTTATGTGTTTATTATTTTATTTCAATTATTGTTTTAGAAAAACATAGAGTATATTTGTATCTCCAGGGGTACAGGTCTGTGATTCACCAGGTTTACACAACTCACAGCCCTCATAGATCCCTTTTGAAAAATCCCTGTTTTTTTCTTTAAATGTTTTTATTTATGTTTCTTTTTCATTTTTGTCTTTTGTTTTTAATTTTGATTTCAGCATACCAGTATTCCTTGTTTTTACCCCAAACCCAGTGCTCCATGCAATCTGGGCCCTCTCTAATAACCACCACCTGGTTCCCCCAACCTCCCACCCCTCGCCCCTTCAAAGCCCTCATGTTGATTTTCAGAGTCCTTAGTCTCTCATGTTTCACCTCCCCTTCCAATGTATTTAATTTACATTTTTAATTCTAAATTTCCATTTGTATTTTCAAGTTTCAATTGAATTAAATATATTTAATTTAACTTCATTTAAATTTTATTAAAATTTTTTTTAAAGGCTGATACATGCTGTCAGCCCCCAAATCTGTGGTCTCAGAAAGTACACAGAAAATGGGGAAAGGGAATGTAGACTGACAAAGAAGAACCATTTCGCTTTTCTAGGTCCTTCTTTTTTAAAGAGTAGAAAATATACTTTCCCAGAAAGAAACAAACTCAGAAGGAAAGAGTAGGATGAAGTTACCTGAATCAGCCTATAAACAGATACTCAAACCAAAAACACTGGAAACTGCCAAGAGATGCCAACTGTTTTCAAATAATGGCAGACGACTTTAGGTAAGAATAACTTTCATGCAAATGGAAGTGGTAGACGTGGTCGAATTGTTCAGGAGTCACCAAAAGAATGAGAATCACATTCTATGGAAAGGAAGGAGGACTGAGATTCTGAACAAAAATGTTTTCTTAGGTAAAAGAATGTATATTCTATATATACATTATAATATATATAACCATGTTTATATATAATGGTTATATATATATTTATTTATATACTTTATATATATATGATAGGTTTTTATAGGTTCTACTATATATTATATATATGTATATATATATATATATACATATATATATGATAATTTTCTATGCTTGCTACTACAAGATACCAGAAGCCTGGAGGCTGAAACCACAGAAGTGGACAGTGTCACATTTCTAGAGGCTAAAATGTTGGTAGGACATGCTCCTTTTGTAGGTATTGTGGATGGATCTGTTCCAGGCCCCTTTTCCAGCTTGAAGTCTTGCTCTGGCTTTGGACTTCTTCACCGGGCCTTCTCCCTCAGTGCATATCTGTGTATCCGCACTCTCCCTTCTTAGAAGCACACAAGTCCTCCTGAATTAGGGGCCCAGACTACTCAAATATGACCTCATCCTAGCTAGTGACATCTCCAGGGACCCTATTTCCAAATAAAGTCAGGCTCCCAGGTGCTGGGGTTTAGGACTGGGATAGTTTATATGCATGAACACACACACACACACACACACACACACACACACACACACACACACGTGTGTGTGTGTATGTATTCCTATATGTAGTCCTATCTATGTGTATAGATAGAAAGGGAGGAAGGAATAGACGGGAAAAAGAAAATACGCCTAGCGAGTTAATAGACTTCACCTTTAACTTTTCAACAATGACCTTCAGAATGCACGACTGAAATTCTATTGAAAGAAAAGACCTGGATAGGTCAGTGAAAAATAAACTCTACATAGGAGGATGCAGAGGCTAGTATAGATTTTGTGGAAAGAGAAAGGATGGAAAGGGCTAGGACCGTACCCAAAGGAATCTTCTAAGGCTGCTTTTCCGAGGTCTTGAGAAGAGACACTGGAAAGACACCCAATCCGTGAACAGAGAAAGAAACCATTGAGGAACCACAAGGGATCCTTTTAGAAAGACATGGCTATCCTCAAGGTGTCCGCATGCGATATGAGAACACTCACTGAGATCCACCACATTCAAGCCCATCCAACAAGGCTCCAGATACTTTTTGGAAAGCGTGTCTTTCTTTCATGGAGAGAGAATGAGTGAGAGAGAGCATGAGAGAGGAGAAGGTCAGTGGGAGAAGCCGACTTCCCAAGGAGCTGGGAGCCCAAGGCGGGCCAAGATCCTGCCAGTCCGGGGTCATGACCTGAGGCCAAGGCAGTCGCCGAACTAACGGAGCAGGGCAGGCGCCCCTCTCCAGAAATGGGTCAACAACAGCTGAGGAGCACCTGGACGGCACCCTCAGTGAAGTGCCCACCTCTGGGTTCTGGCTCAGGGGGTGATCTCAGGCTCTTGAGATTGAGCCCTGAGGCTAGCTCTGGGCTCAGGGCAGAGTCCACTAGGTCTCTCTTCGGGTCCTGCCCTTCCCCCCTTCCCCATGAAGTTTTCTCTTGCCCTGAAACAAACTAGGAAAAGCCTTTACAGAAATAAACAATGGTTGAGAGGGGGAGGGGTGGGGAGAGAAGCGACTGGCCCGGGGCGAGCGGGAGGTGCCCCAGTGAGATGCTGCCCGCCCTGCCAGGGCCGGGCTCCCTCAGCCGCCACCGCCACCGCCTCGCGACGCCTTCGCAGCCACCTCTGCAGCAACTCCCGCCTCCCCCGCTGCAGCCCCCGCCGCCCCCGCTCCAGCCCCCGCCACAGAAAACAGCTGAGCCCAGGGAGCCTTGGCGCAAGCCTCCAGGCTCGCCTCCAGCACCCTCTAGCGCGCTCTCTTGGGGCAGCGGGGCCAAAGATCAGTCAGGGAGGAGGCGAGGGCGGCGCCCAGGCGTCCCCAGCGGGGGAGGGGCAGGCAAGACCTGCAGGGAGATCCCCTTGGGATTGTGGGAGCTGCTGCAGGGCTTCACGCTGCACTTGGCGATGCACCAGCCTGAGGACCCTGTCCTGCATCTGGCTCTTTCCTGAGCAGGGAGCCTGTTTGGCCCTCTCTCTCGGCCTGTCTCTCTCCCTCCTTCTCCTCTCTGTCTGTCCAAGGAAGGAAGAAAAACTTGCCAGAAATCATCAAGCAACCCTCCTGATTCTTGTCGTTCATTAGGACCCCATGCGTCAACATTTGATTTTTACTTCTTGAATGGAAGGAATTGCTTGTTTGATAGACGCATTGCACAGAAAGACAGAGACAGTGAGAGAGGGAGCCCAATTGGAGAGGGAGTACAAGAAGTGCAAGTGGGAGAGAGAGAAGCAGGCTTCCTGGGGAGCAGAGAGCCCCAGGCAGGGCTAGATCCCAAGACCCTGGCATCAGGACCCCAGCAGAAAGCAGCCACCCAGGTGCCCCACTCCATGATTAAATCCGTTTTACACGATTCAGTCCGTTGCATTAGGCAACAGGCTTTGAGGTCCTCCTCCACTGGGATAACACTAACGCAGAGGTTGTGTTTTCCTTGGCCCTTTTGTGATCACTGAGCATTTTAGGCATCTTTTCATGGGTTTCTTGGCTGATGATTTTCCCCTGGGCATATTTCTGTGCAAGGATTTTCATTGTTTTGAAGGTACCTACCTATCCTTCTTGATTCCTAGTTATCCTCTCTCGAGTTGTATACAGGTCCTTAGGTGGTATCTCCATACAACCTTTCATACTTTTCGTCTTGTCCTTTGCTGGGCAAGATTTTGTGTTTGGAAACTTGGCTTCACCGTTCTTGGGCTTCCCGTTTTTGGTGGTGTGCTCCACTCATCTCTGCCACCTCCCCCGGATCCTCAGAAGGGTTTCCTATTGTATCTTCCAGACAACTTCTGATGTCTTCTTTCGTATGTAGGCTCCATCAGTCTGGAATAGCGCTCGGACCTCTTCTGTTCCACGTGGATATTCACGTCGTTTAGCACCGCGTGGTCAAAGTCTGCCCTTTCGTGTTGGTCTATTTCCTCGGGTCATTTCAAGAGACCTTTTGTAAGACATCCTATCCCATCAGAATCTCCTCTCACGCTCTTTCTCCCTCAGTCTTGCTCTCGCTTCTTTCCTCAGATTGGCCGGGGAATGACGAGCCCTTTTCGTGTCCAGGGCAATAGGAGAACTGGCTTATCCATGGACACAGGCACTTGCTAGATCAGAGACTGGATTGCCTTGAATCCCTCCATCCAGTTGGGGTCCATTGAAACTGTACACTACCGTTCATCCAATCTCTGTACGTGTTCTATTCACCTAGGTAACCTATGAACCTATTGGCCATCCCATGGATTGAGATCCTAAATTCCCCTCAGTCATCTCGGATGGTATTCTGATTGGAGCCTTGCTGGGTAGAGATGGTATAAAATCTTTGGAGAGACGAAGTCCTCCTTTCGCTCTTCTCATTAGTAGGATTTTCAAGCTTTGTTCGTATGTCCCAGGCGTCCATTTAATTTTCCTGAATTTTTAACTTCTATCTGATGACTTGGAGGAATTTACTTCCTGATTCTCATACTTTGTCCATTCTCTGAGAATATCTTTCTATACACATTTCACTCTGTGTTTTTTACCCAGTTGTTGTACCTTCAGTGTTTCCCCCGCCCCGTCTTCTACTCACTATGATGCCCCCGTCTAGGTTGGTAGAAGTCTTGTTCAATTTTAGCTTTTCAATACCACCGAATTTTGTTTCTGCCTTCGCGAGCTGATTCTGTCCCTCGTCGAAGCGGCACAGCGCTCTGTGTGGATGTGGGTATTGATGCAATCTAACCAAGTTCATCTTTTCATTAGAGTAGAGAAACCATTGACATTTCATGAAAGGACTGAGCCCCTCAAACGATGCCCATTGTCTTGCATTTTCTTTGCTTCATCCCCTTGTACATCTCCATTTATGTGTTTATTATTTTATTTCAATTATTGTTTTAGAAAAACATAGAGTATATTTGTATCTCCAGGGGTACAGGTCTGTGATTCACCAGGTTTACACAACTCACAGCCCTCATAGATCCCTTTTGAAAAATCCCTGTTTTTTTCTTTAAATGTTTTTATTTATGTTTCTTTTTCATTTTTGTCTTTTGTTTTTAATTTTGATTTCAGCATACCAGTATTCCTTGTTTTTACCCCAAACCCAGTGCTCCATGCAATCTGGGCCCTCTCTAATAACCACCACCTGGTTCCCCCAACCTCCCACCCCTCGCCCCTTCAAAGCCCTCATGTTGATTTTCAGAGTCCTTAGTCTCTCATGTTTCACCTCCCCTTCCAATGTATTTAATTTACATTTTTAATTCTAAATTTCCATTTGTATTTTCAAGTTTCAATTGAATTAAATATATTTAATTTAACTTCATTTAAATTTTATTAAAATTTTTTTTAAAGGCTGATACATGCTGTCAGCCCCCAAATCTGTGGTCTCAGAAAGTACACAGAAAATGGGGAAAGGGAATGTAGACTGACAAAGAAGAACCATTTCGCTTTTCTAGGTCCTTCTTTTTTAAAGAGTAGAAAATATACTTTCCCAGAAAGAAACAAACTCAGAAGGAAAGAGTAGGATGAAGTTACCTGAATCAGCCTATAAACAGATACTCAAACCAAAAACACTGGAAACTGCCAAGAGATGCCAACTGTTTTCAAATAATGGCAGACGACTTTAGGTAAGAATAACTTTCATGCAAATGGAAGTGGTAGACGTGGTCGAATTGTTCAGGAGTCACCAAAAGAATGAGAATCACATTCTATGGAAAGGAAGGAGGACTGAGATTCTGAACAAAAATGTTTTCTTAGGTAAAAGAATGTATATTCTATATATACATTATAATATATATAACCATGTTTATATATAATGGTTATATATATATTTATTTATATACTTTATATATATATGATAGGTTTTTATAGGTTCTACTATATATTATATATATGTATATATATATATATATACATATATATATGATAATTTTCTATGCTTGCTACTACAAGATACCAGAAGCCTGGAGGCTGAAACCACAGAAGTGGACAGTGTCACATTTCTAGAGGCTAAAATGTTGGTAGGACATGCTCCTTTTGTAGGTATTGTGGATGGATCTGTTCCAGGCCCCTTTTCCAGCTTGAAGTCTTGCTCTGGCTTTGGACTTCTTCACCGGGCCTTCTCCCTCAGTGCATATCTGTGTATCCGCACTCTCCCTTCTTAGAAGCACACAAGTCCTCCTGAATTAGGGGCCCAGACTACTCAAATATGACCTCATCCTAGCTAGTGACATCTCCAGGGACCCTATTTCCAAATAAAGTCAGGCTCCCAGGTGCTGGGGTTTAGGACTGGGATAGTTTATATGCATGAACACACACACACACACACACACACACACACACACACACACACAGACACACGTGTGTGTGTGTATGTATTCCTATATGTAGTCCTATCTATGTGTATAGATAGAAAGGGAGGAAGGAATAGACGGGAAAAAGAAAATACGCCTAGCGAGTTAATAGACTTCACCTTTAACTTTTCAACAATGACCTTCAGAATGCACGACTGAAATTCTATTGAAAGAAAAGACCTGGATAGGTCAGTGAAAAATAAACTCTACATAGGAGGATGCAGAGGCTAGTATAGATTTTGTGGAAAGAGAAAGGATGGAAAGGGCTAGGACCGTACCCAAAGGAATCTTCTAAGGCTGCTTTTCCGAGGTCTTGAGAAGAGACACTGGAAAGACACCCAATCCGTGAACAGAGAAAGAAACCATTGAGGAACCACAAGGGATCCTTTTAGAAAGACATGGCTATCCTCAAGGTGTCCGCATGCGATATGAGAACACTCACTGAGATCCACCACATTCAAGCCCATCCAACAAGGCTCCAGATACTTTTTGGAAAGCGTGTCTTTCTTTCATGGAGAGAGAATGAGTGAGAGAGAGCATGAGAGAGGAGAAGGTCAGTGGGAGAAGCCGACTTCCCAAGGAGCTGGGAGCCCAAGGCGGGCCAAGATCCTGCCAGTCCGGGGTCATGACCTGAGGCCAAGGCAGTCGCGGAACTAACGGAGCAGGGCAGGCGCCCCTCTCCAGAAATGGGTCAACAACAGCTGAGGAGCACCTGGACGGCACCCTCAGTGAAGTGCCCACCTCTGGGTTCTGGCTCAGGGGGTGATCTCAGGCTCTTGAGATTGAGCCCTGAGGCTAGCTCTGGGCTCAGGGCAGAGTCCACTAGGTCTCTCTTCGGGTCCTGCCCTTCCCCCCTTCCCCATGAAGTTTTCTCTTGCCCTGAAACAAACTAGGAAAAGCCTTTACAGAAATAAACAATGGTTGAGAGGGGGAGGGGTGGGGAGAGAAGCGACTGGCCCGGGGCGAGCGGGAGGTGCCCCAGTGAGATGCTGCCCGCCCTGCCAGGGCCGGGCTCCCTCAGCCGCCACCGCCACCGCCTCGCGACGCCTTCGCAGCCACCTCTGCAGCAACTCCCGCCTCCCCCGCTGCAGCCCCCGCCGCCCCCGCTCCAGCCCCCGCCACAGAAAACAGCTGAGCCCAGGGAGCCTTGGCGCAAGCCTCCAGGCTCGCCTCCAGCACCCTCTAGCGCGCTCTCTTGGGGCAGCGGGGCCAAAGATCAGTCAGGGAGGAGGCGAGGGCGGCGCCCAGGCGTCCCCAGCGGGGGAGGGGCAGGCAAGACCTGCAGGGAGATCCCCTTGGGATTGTGGGAGCTGCTGCAGGGCTTCACGCTGCACTTGGCGATGCACCAGCCTGAGGACCCTGTCCTGCATCTGGCTCTTTCCTGAGCAGGGAGCCTGTTTGGCCCTCTCTCTCGGCCTGTCTCTCTCCCTCCTTCTCCTCTCTGTCTGTCCAAGGAAGGAAGAAAAACTTGCCAGAAATCATCAAGCAACCCTCCTGATTCTTGTCGTTCATTAGGACCCCATGCGTCAACATTTGATTTTTACTTCTTGAATGGAAGGAATTGCTTGTTTGATAGACGCATTGCACAGAAAGACAGAGACAGTGAGAGAGGGAGCCCAATTGGAGAGGGAGTACAAGAAGTGCAAGTGGGAGAGAGAGAAGCAGGCTTCCTGGGGAGCAGAGAGCCCCAGGCAGGGCTAGATCCCAAGACCCTGGCATCAGGACCCCAGCAGAAAGCAGCCACCCAGGTGCCCCACTCCATGATTAAATCCGTTTTACACGATTCAGTCCGTTGCATTAGGCAACAGGCTTTGAGGTCCTCCTCCACTGGGATAACACTAACGCAGAGGTTGTGTTTTCCTTGGCCCTTTTGTGATCACTGAGCATTTTAGGCATCTTTTCATGGGTTTCTTGGCTGATGATTTTCCCCTGGGCATATTTCTGTGCAAGGATTTTCATTGTTTTGAAGGTACCTACCTATCCTTCTTGATTCCTAGTTATCCTCTCTCGAGTTGTATACAGGTCCTTAGGTGGTATCTCCATACAACCTTTCATACTTTTCGTCTTGTCCTTTGCTGGGCAAGATTTTGTGTTTGGAAACTTGGCTTCACCGTTCTTGGGCTTCCCGTTTTTGGTGGTGTGCTCCACTCATCTCTGCCACCTCCCCCGGATCCTCAGAAGGGTTTCCTATTGTATCTTCCAGACAACTTCTGATGTCTTCTTTCGTATGTAGGCTCCATCAGTCTGGAATAGCGCTCGGACCTCTTCTGTTCCACGTGGATATTCACGTCGTTTAGCACCGCGTGGTCAAAGTCTGCCCTTTCGTGTTGGTCTATTTCCTCGGGTCATTTCAAGAGACCTTTTGTAAGACATCCTATCCCATCAGAATCTCCTCTCACGCTCTTTCTCCCTCAGTCTTGCTCTCGCTTCTTTCCTCAGATTGGCCGGGGAATGACGAGCCCTTTTCGTGTCCAGGGCAATAGGAGAACTGGCTTATCCATGGACACAGGCACTTGCTAGATCAGAGACTGGATTGCCTTGAATCCCTCCATCCAGTTGGGGTCCATTGAAACTGTACACTACCGTTCATCCAATCTCTGTACGTGTTCTATTCACCTACGTAACCTATGAACCTATTGGCCATCCCATGGATTGAGATCCTAAATTCCCCTCAGTCATCTCGGATGGTATTCTGATTGGAGCCTTGCTGGGTAGAGATGGTATAAAATCTTTGGAGAGACGAAGTCCTCCTTTCGCTCTTCTCATTAGTAGGATTTTCAAGCTTTGTTCGTATGTCCCAGGCGTCCATTTAATTTTCCTGAATTTTTAACTTCTATCTGATGACTTGGAGGAATTTACTTCCTGATTCTCATACTTTGTCCATTCTCTGAGAATATCTTTCTATACACATTTCACTCTGTGTTTTTTACCCAGTTGTTGTACCTTCAGTGTTTCCCCCGCCCCGTCTTCTACTCACTATGATGCCCCCGTCTAGGTTGGTAGAAGTCTTGTTCAATTTTAGCTTTTCAATACCACCGAATTTTGTTTCTGCCTTCGCGAGCTGATTCTGTCCCTCGTCGAAGCGGCACAGCGCTCTGTGTGGATGTGGGTATTGATGCAATCTAACCAAGTTCATCTTTTCATTAGAGTAGAGAAACCATTGACATTTCATGAAAGGACTGAGCCCCTCAAACGATGCCCATTGTCTTGCATTTTCTTTGCTTCATCCCCTTGTACATCTCCATTTATGTGTTTATTATTTTATTTCAATTATTGTTTTAGAAAAACATAGAGTATATTTGTATCTCCAGGGGTACAGGTCTGTGATTCACCAGGTTTACACAACTCACAGCCCTCATAGATCCCTTTTGAAAAATCCCTGTTTTTTTCTTTAAATGTTTTTATTTATGTTTCTTTTTCATTTTTGTCTTTTGTTTTTAATTTTGATTTCAGCATACCAGTATTCCTTGTTTTTACCCCAAACCCAGTGCTCCATGCAATCTGGGCCCTCTCTAATAACCACCACCTGGTTCCCCCAACCTCCCACCCCTCGCCCCTTCAAAGCCCTCATGTTGATTTTCAGAGTCCTTAGTCTCTCATGTTTCACCTCCCCTTCCAATGTATTTAATTTACATTTTTAATTCTAAATTTCCATTTGTATTTTCAAGTTTCAATTGAATTAAATATATTTAATTTAACTTCATTTAAATTTTATTAAAATTTTTTTTAAAGGCTGATACATGCTGTCAGCCCCCAAATCTGTGGTCTCAGAAAGTACACAGAAAATGGGGAAAGGGAATGTAGACTGACAAAGAAGAACCATTTCGCTTTTCTAGGTCCTTCTTTTTTAAAGAGTAGAAAATATACTTTCCCAGAAAGAAACAAACTCAGAAGGAAAGAGTAGGATGAAGTTACCTGAATCAGCCTATAAACAGATACTCAAACCAAAAACACTGGAAACTGCCAAGAGATGCCAACTGTTTTCAAATAATGGCAGACGACTTTAGGTAAGAATAACTTTCATGCAAATGGAAGTGGTAGACGTGGTCGAATTGTTCAGGAGTCACCAAAAGAATGAGAATCACATTCTATGGAAAGGAAGGAGGACTGAGATTCTGAACAAAAATGTTTTCTTAGGTAAAAGAATGTATATTCTATATATACATTATAATATATATAACCATGTTTATATATAATGGTTATATATATATTTATTTATATACTTTATATATATATGATAGGTTTTTATAGGTTCTACTATATATTATATATATGTATATATATATACATATATATATGATAATTTTCTATGCTTGCTACTACAAGATACCAGAAGCCTGGAGGCTGAAACCACAGAAGTGGACAGTGTCACATTTCTAGAGGCTAAAATGTTGGTAGGACATGCTCCTTTTGTAGGTATTGTGGATGGATCTGTTCCAGGCCCCTTTTCCAGCTTGAAGTCTTGCTCTGGCTTTGGACTTCTTCACCGGGCCTTCTCCCTCAGTGCATATCTGTGTATCCGCACTCTCCCTTCTTAGAAGCACACAAGTCCTCCTGAATTAGGGGCCCAGACTACTCAAATATGACCTCATCCTAGCTAGTGACATCTCCAGGGACCCTATTTCCAAATAAAGTCAGGCTCCCAGGTGCTGGGGTTTAGGACTGGGATAGTTTATATGCATGAACACACACACACACACACACACACACACACACACACACACACACACACGTGTGTGTGTGTATGTATTCCTATATGTAGTCCTATCTATGTGTATAGATAGAAAGGGAGGAAGGAATAGACGGGAAAAAGAAAATACGCCTAGCGAGTTAATAGACTTCACCTTTAACTTTTCAACAATGACCTTCAGAATGCACGACTGAAATTCTATTGAAAGAAAAGACCTGGATAGGTCAGTGAAAAATAAACTCTACATAGGAGGATGCAGAGGCTAGTATAGATTTTGTGGAAAGAGAAAGGATGGAAAGGGCTAGGACCGTACCCAAAGGAATCTTCTAAGGCTGCTTTTCCGAGGTCTTGAGAAGAGACACTGGAAAGACACCCAATCCGTGAACAGAGAAAGAAACCATTGAGGAACCACAAGGGATCCTTTTAGAAAGACATGGCTATCCTCAAGGTGTCCGCATGCGATATGAGAACACTCACTGAGATCCACCACATTCAAGCCCATCCAACAAGGCTCCAGATACTTTTTGGAAAGCGTGTCTTTCTTTCATGGAGAGAGAATGAGTGAGAGAGAGCATGAGAGAGGAGAAGGTCAGTGGGAGAAGCCGACTTCCCAAGGAGCTGGGAGCCCAAGGCGGGCCAAGATCCTGCCAGTCCGGGGTCATGACCTGAGGCCAAGGCAGTCGCCGAACTAACGGAGCAGGGCAGGCGCCCCTCTCCAGAAATGGGTCAACAACAGCTGAGGAGCACCTGGACGGCACCCTCAGTGAAGTGCCCACCTCTGGGTTCTGGCTCAGGGGGTGATCTCAGGCTCTTGAGATTGAGCCCTGAGGCTAGCTCTGGGCTCAGGGCAGAGTCCACTAGGTCTCTCTTCGGGTCCTGCCCTTCCCCCCTTCCCCATGAAGTTTTCTCTTGCCCTGAAACAAACTAGGAAAAGCCTTTACAGAAATAAACAATGGTTGAGAGGGGGAGGGGTGGGGAGAGAAGCGACTGGCCCGGGGCGAGCGGGAGGTGCCCCAGTGAGATGCTGCCCGCCCTGCCAGGGCCGGGCTCCCTCAGCCGCCACCGCCACCGCCTCGCGACGCCTTCGCAGCCACCTCTGCAGCAACTCCCGCCTCCCCCGCTGCAGCCCCCGCCGCCCCCGCTCCAGCCCCCGCCACAGAAAACAGCTGAGCCCAGGGAGCCTTGGCGCAAGCCTCCAGGCTCGCCTCCAGCACCCTCTAGCGCGCTCTCTTGGGGCAGCGGGGCCAAAGATCAGTCAGGGAGGAGGCGAGGGCGGCGCCCAGGCGTCCCCAGCGGGGGAGGGGCAGGCAAGACCTGCAGGGAGATCCCCTTGGGATTGTGGGAGCTGCTGCAGGGCTTCACGCTGCACTTGGCGATGCACCAGCCTGAGGACCCTGTCCTGCATCTGGCTCTTTCCTGAGCAGGGAGCCTGTTTGGCCCTCTCTCTCGGCCTGTCTCTCTCCCTCCTTCTCCTCTCTGTCTGTCCAAGGAAGGAAGAAAAACTTGCCAGAAATCATCAAGCAACCCTCCTGATTCTTGTCGTTCATTAGGACCCCATGCGTCAACATTTGATTTTTACTTCTTGAATGGAAGGAATTGCTTGTTTGATAGACGCATTGCACAGAAAGACAGAGACAGTGAGAGAGGGAGCCCAATTGGAGAGGGAGTACAAGAAGTGCAAGTGGGAGAGAGAGAAGCAGGCTTCCTGGGGAGCAGAGAGCCCCAGGCAGGGCTAGATCCCAAGACCCTGGCATCAGGACCCCAGCAGAAAGCAGCCACCCAGGTGCCCCACTCCATGATTAAATCCGTTTTACACGATTCAGTCCGTTGCATTAGGCAACAGGCTTTGAGGTCCTCCTCCACTGGGATAACTAACACTAACGCAGAGGTTGTGTTTTCCTTGGCCCTTTTGTGATCACTGAGCATTTTAGGCATCTTTTCATGGGTTTCTTGGCTGATGATTTTCCCCTGGGCATATTTCTGTGCAAGGATTTTCATTGTTTTGAAGGTACCTACCTATCCTTCTTGATTCCTAGTTATCCTCTCTCGAGTTGTATACAGGTCCTTAGGTGGTATCTCCATACAACCTTTCATACTTTTCGTCTTGTCCTTTGCTGGGCAAGATTTTGTGTTTGGAAACTTGGCTTCACCGTTCTTGGGCTTCCCGTTTTTGGTGGTGTGCTCCACTCATCTCTGCCACCTCCCCCGGATCCTCAGAAGGGTTTCCTATTGTATCTTCCAGACAACTTCTGATGTCTTCTTTCGTATGTAGGCTCCATCAGTCTGGAATAGCGCTCGGACCTCTTCTGTTCCACGTGGATATTCACGTCGTTTAGCACCGCGTGGTCAAAGTCTGCCCTTTCGTGTTGGTCTATTTCCTCGGGTCATTTCAAGAGACCTTTTGTAAGACATCCTATCCCATCAGAATCTCCTCTCACGCTCTTTCTCCCTCAGTCTTGCTCTCGCTTCTTTCCTCAGATTGGCCGGGGAATGACGAGCCCTTTTCGTGTCCAGGGCAATAGGAGAACTGGCTTATCCATGGACACAGGCACTTGCTAGATCAGAGACTGGATTGCCTTGAATCCCTCCATCCAGTTGGGGTCCATTGAAACTGTACACTACCGTTCATCCAATCTCTGTACGTGTTCTATTCACCTACGTAACCTATGAACCTATTGGCCATCCCATGGATTGAGATCCTAAATTCCCCTCAGTCATCTCGGATGGTATTCTGATTGGAGCCTTGCTGGGTAGAGATGGTATAAAATCTTTGGAGAGACGAAGTCCTCCTTTCGCTCTTCTCATTAGTAGGATTTTCAAGCTTTGTTCGTATGTCCCAGGCGTCCATTTAATTTTCCTGAATTTTTAACTTCTATCTGATGACTTGGAGGAATTTACTTCCTGATTCTCATACTTTGTCCATTCTCTGAGAATATCTTTCTATACACATTTCACTCTGTGTTTTTTACCCAGTTGTTGTACCTTCAGTGTTTCCCCCGCCCCGTCTTCTACTCACTATGATGCCCCCGTCTAGGTTGGTAGAAGTCTTGTTCAATTTTAGCTTTTCAATACCACCGAATTTTGTTTCTGCCTTCGCGAGCTGATTCTGTCCCTCGTCGAAGCGGCACAGCGCTCTGTGTGGATGTGGGTATTGATGCAATCTAACCAAGTTCATCTTTTCATTAGAGTAGAGAAACCATTGACATTTCATGAAAGGACTGAGCCCCTCAAACGATGCCCATTGTCTTGCATTTTCTTTGCTTCATCCCCTTGTACATCTCCATTTATGTGTTTATTATTTTATTTCAATTATTGTTTTAGAAAAACATAGAGTATATTTGTATCTCCAGGGGTACAGGTCTGTGATTCACCAGGTTTACACAACTCACAGCCCTCATAGATCCCTTTTGAAAAATCCCTGTTTTTTTCTTTAAATGTTTTTATTTATGTTTCTTTTTCATTTTTGTCTTTTGTTTTTAATTTTGATTTCAGCATACCAGTATTCCTTGTTTTTACCCCAAACCCAGTGCTCCATGCAATCTGGGCCCTCTCTAATAACCACCACCTGGTTCCCCCAACCTCCCACCCCTCGCCCCTTCAAAGCCCTCATGTTGATTTTCAGAGTCCTTAGTCTCTCATGTTTCACCTCCCCTTCCAATGTATTTAATTTACATTTTTAATTCTAAATTTCCATTTGTATTTTCAAGTTTCAATTGAATTAAATATATTTAATTTAACTTCATTTAAATTTTATTAAAATTTTTTTTAAAGGCTGATACATGCTGTCAGCCCCCAAATCTGTGGTCTCAGAAAGTACACAGAAAATGGGGAAAGGGAATGTAGACTGACAAAGAAGAACCATTTCGCTTTTCTAGGTCCTTCTTTTTTAAAGAGTAGAAAATATACTTTCCCAGAAAGAAACAAACTCAGAAGGAAAGAGTAGGATGAAGTTACCTGAATCAGCCTATAAACAGATACTCAAACCAAAAACACTGGAAACTGCCAAGAGATGCCAACTGTTTTCAAATAATGGCAGACGACTTTAGGTAAGAATAACTTTCATGCAAATGGAAGTGGTAGACGTGGTCGAATTGTTCAGGAGTCACCAAAAGAATGAGAATCACATTCTATGGAAAGGAAGGAGGACTGAGATTCTGAACAAAAATGTTTTCTTAGGTAAAAGAATGTATATTCTATATATACATTATAATATATATAACCATGTTTATATATAATGGTTATATATATATTTATTTATATACTTTATATATATATGATAGGTTTTTATAGGTTCTACTATATATTATATATATGTATATATATATATATATATACATATATATATGATAATTTTCTATGCTTGCTACTACAAGATACCAGAAGCCTGGAGGCTGAAACCACAGAAGTGGACAGTGTCACATTTCTAGAGGCTAAAATGTTGGTAGGACATGCTCCTTTTGTAGGTATTGTGGATGGATCTGTTCCAGGCCCCTTTTCCAGCTTGAAGTCTTGCTCTGGCTTTGGACTTCTTCACCGGGCCTTCTCCCTCAGTGCATATCTGTGTATCCGCACTCTCCCTTCTTAGAAGCACACAAGTCCTCCTGAATTAGGGGCCCAGACTACTCAAATATGACCTCATCCTAGCTAGTGACATCTCCAGGGACCCTATTTCCAAATAAAGTCAGGCTCCCAGGTGCTGGGGTTTAGGACTGGGATAGTTTATATGCATGAACACACACACACACACACACACACACACACACACACACACAGACACACGTGTGTGTGTGTATGTATTCCTATATGTAGTCCTATCTATGTGTATAGATAGAAAGGGAGGAAGGAATAGACGGGAAAAAGAAAATACGCCTAGCGAGTTAATAGACTTCACCTTTAACTTTTCAACAATGACCTTCAGAATGCACGACTGAAATTCTATTGAAAGAAAAGACCTGGATAGGTCAGTGAAAAATAAACTCTACATAGGAGGATGCAGAGGCTAGTATAGATTTTGTGGAAAGAGAAAGGATGGAAAGGGCTAGGACCGTACCCAAAGGAATCTTCTAAGGCTGCTTTTCCGAGGTCTTGAGAAGAGACACTGGAAAGACACCCAATCCGTGAACAGAGAAAGAAACCATTGAGGAACCACAAGGGATCCTTTTAGAAAGACATGGCTATCCTCAAGGTGTCCGCATGCGATATGAGAACACTCACTGAGATCCACCACATTCAAGCCCATCCAACAAGGCTCCAGATACTTTTTGGAAAGCGTGTCTTTCTTTCATGGAGAGAGAATGAGTGAGAGAGAGCATGAGAGAGGAGAAGGTCAGTGGGAGAAGCCGACTTCCCAAGGAGCTGGGAGCCCAAGGCGGGCCAAGATCCTGCCAGTCCGGGGTCATGACCTGAGGCCAAGGCAGTCGCCGAACTAACGGAGCAGGGCAGGCGCCCCTCTCCAGAAATGGGTCAACAACAGCTGAGGAGCACCTGGACGGCACCCTCAGTGAAGTGCCCACCTCTGGGTTCTGGCTCAGGGGGTGATCTCAGGCTCTTGAGATTGAGCCCTGAGGCTAGCTCTGGGCTCAGGGCAGAGTCCACTAGGTCTCTCTTCGGGTCCTGCCCTTCCCCCCTTCCCCATGAAGTTTTCTCTTGCCCTGAAACAAACTAGGAAAAGCCTTTACAGAAATAAACAATGGTTGAGAGGGGGAGGGGTGGGGAGAGAAGCGACTGGCCCGGGGCGAGCGGGAGGTGCCCCAGTGAGATGCTGCCCGCCCTGCCAGGGCCGGGCTCCCTCAGCCGCCACCGCCACCGCCTCGCGACGCCTTCGCAGCCACCTCTGCAGCAACTCCCGCCTCCCCCGCTGCAGCCCCCGCCGCCCCCGCTCCAGCCCCCGCCACAGAAAACAGCTGAGCCCAGGGAGCCTTGGCGCAAGCCTCCAGGCTCGCCTCCAGCACCCTCTAGCGCGCTCTCTTGGGGCAGCGGGGCCAAAGATCAGTCAGGGAGGAGGCGAGGGCGGCGCCCAGGCGTCCCCAGCGGGGGAGGGGCAGGCAAGACCTGCAGGGAGATCCCCTTGGGATTGTGGGAGCTGCTGCAGGGCTTCACGCTGCACTTGGCGATGCACCAGCCTGAGGACCCTGTCCTGCATCTGGCTCTTTCCTGAGCAGGGAGCCTGTTTGGCCCTCTCTCTCGGCCTGTCTCTCTCCCTCCTTCTCCTCTCTGTCTGTCCAAGGAAGGAAGAAAAACTTGCCAGAAATCATCAAGCAACCCTCCTGATTCTTGTCGTTCATTAGGACCCCATGCGTCAACATTTGATTTTTACTTCTTGAATGGAAGGAATTGCTTGTTTGATAGACGCATTGCACAGAAAGACAGAGACAGTGAGAGAGGGAGCCCAATTGGAGAGGGAGTACAAGAAGTGCAAGTGGGAGAGAGAGAAGCAGGCTTCCTGGGGAGCAGAGAGCCCCAGGCAGGGCTAGATCCCAAGACCCTGGCATCAGGACCCCAGCAGAAAGCAGCCACCCAGGTGCCCCACTCCATGATTAAATCCGTTTTACACGATTCAGTCCGTTGCATTAGGCAACAGGCTTTGAGGTCCTCCTCCACTGGGATAACACTAACGCAGAGGTTGTGTTTTCCTTGGCCCTTTTGTGATCACTGAGCATTTTAGGCATCTTTTCATGGGTTTCTTGGCTGATGATTTTCCCCTGGGCATATTTCTGTGCAAGGATTTTCATTGTTTTGAAGGTACCTACCTATCCTTCTTGATTCCTAGTTATCCTCTCTCGAGTTGTATACAGGTCCTTAGGTGGTATCTCCATACAACCTTTCATACTTTTCGTCTTGTCCTTTGCTGGGCAAGATTTTGTGTTTGGAAACTTGGCTTCACCGTTCTTGGGCTTCCCGTTTTTGGTGGTGTGCTCCACTCATCTCTGCCACCTCCCCCGGATCCTCAGAAGGGTTTCCTATTGTATCTTCCAGACAACTTCTGATGTCTTCTTTCGTATGTAGGCTCCATCAGTCTGGAATAGCGCTCGGACCTCTTCTGTTCCACGTGGATATTCACGTCGTTTAGCACCGCGTGGTCAAAGTCTGCCCTTTCGTGTTGGTCTATTTCCTCGGGTCATTTCAAGAGACCTTTTGTAAGACATCCTATCCCATCAGAATCTCCTCTCACGCTCTTTCTCCCTCAGTCTTGCTCTCGCTTCTTTCCTCAGATTGGCCGGGGAATGACGAGCCCTTTTCGTGTCCAGGGCAATAGGAGAACTGGCTTATCCATGGACACAGGCACTTGCTAGATCAGAGACTGGATTGCCTTGAATCCCTCCATCCAGTTGGGGTCCATTGAAACTGTACACTACCGTTCATCCAATCTCTGTACGTGTTCTATTCACCTACGTAACCTATGAACCTATTGGCCATCCCATGGATTGAGATCCTAAATTCCCCTCAGTCATCTCGGATGGTATTCTGATTGGAGCCTTGCTGGGTAGAGATGGTATAAAATCTTTGGAGAGACGAAGTCCTCCTTTCGCTCTTCTCATTAGTAGGATTTTCAAGCTTTGTTCGTATGTCCCAGGCGTCCATTTAATTTTCCTGAATTTTTAACTTCTATCTGATGACTTGGAGGAATTTACTTCCTGATTCTCATACTTTGTCCATTCTCTGAGAATATCTTTCTATACACATTTCACTCTGTGTTTTTTACCCAGTTGTTGTACCTTCAGTGTTTCCCCCGCCCCGTCTTCTACTCACTATGATGCCCCCGTCTAGGTTGGTAGAAGTCTTGTTCAATTTTAGCTTTTCAATACCACCGAATTTTGTTTCTGCCTTCGCGAGCTGATTCTGTCCCTCGTCGAAGCGGCACAGCGCTCTGTGTGGATGTGGGTATTGATGCAATCTAACCAAGTTCATCTTTTCATTAGAGTAGAGAAACCATTGACATTTCATGAAAGGACTGAGCCCCTCAAACGATGCCCATTGTCTTGCATTTTCTTTGCTTCATCCCCTTGTACATCTCCATTTATGTGTTTATTATTTTATTTCAATTATTGTTTTAGAAAAACATAGAGTATATTTGTATCTCCAGGGGTACAGGTCTGTGATTCACCAGGTTTACACAACTCACAGCCCTCATAGATCCCTTTTGAAAAATCCCTGTTTTTTTCTTTAAATGTTTTTATTTATGTTTCTTTTTCATTTTTGTCTTTTGTTTTTAATTTTGATTTCAGCATACCAGTATTCCTTGTTTTTACCCCAAACCCAGTGCTCCATGCAATCTGGGCCCTCTCTAATAACCACCACCTGGTTCCCCCAACCTCCCACCCCTCGCCCCTTCAAAGCCCTCATGTTGATTTTCAGAGTCCTTAGTCTCTCATGTTTCACCTCCCCTTCCAATGTATTTAATTTACATTTTTAATTCTAAATTTCCATTTGTATTTTCAAGTTTCAATTGAATTAAATATATTTAATTTAACTTCATTTAAATTTTATTAAAATTTTTTTTAAAGGCTGATACATGCTGTCAGCCCCCAAATCTGTGGTCTCAGAAAGTACACAGAAAATGGGGAAAGGGAATGTAGACTGACAAAGAAGAACCATTTCGCTTTTCTAGGTCCTTCTTTTTTAAAGAGTAGAAAATATACTTTCCCAGAAAGAAACAAACTCAGAAGGAAAGAGTAGGATGAAGTTACCTGAATCAGCCTATAAACAGATACTCAAACCAAAAACACTGGAAACTGCCAAGAGATGCCAACTGTTTTCAAATAATGGCAGACGACTTTAGGTAAGAATAACTTTCATGCAAATGGAAGTGGTAGACGTGGTCGAATTGTTCAGGAGTCACCAAAAGAATGAGAATCACATTCTATGGAAAGGAAGGAGGACTGAGATTCTGAACAAAAATGTTTTCTTAGGTAAAAGAATGTATATTCTATATATACATTATAATATATATAACCATGTTTATATATAATGGTTATATATATATTTATTTATATACTTTATATATATATGATAGGTTTTTATAGGTTCTACTATATATTATATATATGTATATATATATATATATACATATATATATGATAATTTTCTATGCTTGCTACTACAAGATACCAGAAGCCTGGAGGCTGAAACCACAGAAGTGGACAGTGTCACATTTCTAGAGGCTAAAATGTTGGTAGGACATGCTCCTTTTGTAGGTATTGTGGATGGATCTGTTCCAGGCCCCTTTTCCAGCTTGAAGTCTTGCTCTGGCTTTGGACTTCTTCACCGGGCCTTCTCCCTCAGTGCATATCTGTGTATCCGCACTCTCCCTTCTTAGAAGCACACAAGTCCTCCTGAATTAGGGGCCCAGACTACTCAAATATGACCTCATCCTAGCTAGTGACATCTCCAGGGACCCTATTTCCAAATAAAGTCAGGCTCCCAGGTGCTGGGGTTTAGGACTGGGATAGTTTATATGCATGAACACACACACACACACACACACACACACACACACACACACACACAGACACACGTGTGTGTGTGTATGTATTCCTATATGTAGTCCTATCTATGTGTATAGATAGAAAGGGAGGAAGGAATAGACGGGAAAAAGAAAATACGCCTAGCGAGTTAATAGACTTCACCTTTAACTTTTCAACAATGACCTTCAGAATGCACGACTGAAATTCTATTGAAAGAAAAGACCTGGATAGGTCAGTGAAAAATAAACTCTACATAGGAGGATGCAGAGGCTAGTATAGATTTTGTGGAAAGAGAAAGGATGGAAAGGGCTAGGACCGTACCCAAAGGAATCTTCTAAGGCTGCTTTTCCGAGGTCTTGAGAAGAGACACTGGAAAGACACCCAATCCGTGAACAGAGAAAGAAACCATTGAGGAACCACAAGGGATCCTTTTAGAAAGACATGGCTATCCTCAAGGTGTCCGCATGCGATATGAGAACACTCACTGAGATCCACCACATTCAAGCCCATCCAACAAGGCTCCAGATACTTTTTGGAAAGCGTGTCTTTCTTTCATGGAGAGAGAATGAGTGAGAGAGAGCATGAGAGAGGAGAAGGTCAGTGGGAGAAGCCGACTTCCCAAGGAGCTGGGAGCCCAAGGCGGGCCAAGATCCTGCCAGTCCGGGGTCATGACCTGAGGCCAAGGCAGTCGCCGAACTAACGGAGCAGGGCAGGCGCCCCTCTCCAGAAATGGGTCAACAACAGCTGAGGAGCACCTGGACGGCACCCTCAGTGAAGTGCCCACCTCTGGGTTCTGGCTCAGGGGGTGATCTCAGGCTCTTGAGATTGAGCCCTGAGGCTAGCTCTGGGCTCAGGGCAGAGTCCACTAGGTCTCTCTTCGGGTCCTGCCCTTCCCCCCTTCCCCATGAAGTTTTCTCTTGCCCTGAAACAAACTAGGAAAAGCCTTTACAGAAATAAACAATGGTTGAGAGGGGGAGGGGTGGGGAGAGAAGCGACTGGCCCGGGGCGAGCGGGAGGTGCCCCAGTGAGATGCTGCCCGCCCTGCCAGGGCCGGGCTCCCTCAGCCGCCACCGCCACCGCCTCGCGACGCCTTCGCAGCCACCTCTGCAGCAACTCCCGCCTCCCCCGCTGCAGCCCCCGCCGCCCCCGCTCCAGCCCCCGCCACAGAAAACAGCTGAGCCCAGGGAGCCTTGGCGCAAGCCTCCAGGCTCGCCTCCAGCACCCTCTAGCGCGCTCTCTTGGGGCAGCGGGGCCAAAGATCAGTCAGGGAGGAGGCGAGGGCGGCGCCCAGGCGTCCCCAGCGGGGGAGGGGCAGGCAAGACCTGCAGGGAGATCCCCTTGGGATTGTGGGAGCTGCTGCAGGGCTTCACGCTGCACTTGGCGATGCACCAGCCTGAGGACCCTGTCCTGCATCTGGCTCTTTCCTGAGCAGGGAGCCTGTTTGGCCCTCTCTCTCGGCCTGTCTCTCTCCCTCCTTCTCCTCTCTGTCTGTCCAAGGAAGGAAGAAAAACTTGCCAGAAATCATCAAGCAACCCTCCTGATTCTTGTCGTTCATTAGGACCCCATGCGTCAACATTTGATTTTTACTTCTTGAATGGAAGGAATTGCTTGTTTGATAGACGCATTGCACAGAAAGACAGAGACAGTGAGAGAGGGAGCCCAATTGGAGAGGGAGTACAAGAAGTGCAAGTGGGAGAGAGAGAAGCAGGCTTCCTGGGGAGCAGAGAGCCCCAGGCAGGGCTAGATCCCAAGACCCTGGCATCAGGACCCCAGCAGAAAGCAGCCACCCAGGTGCCCCACTCCATGATTAAATCCGTTTTACACGATTCAGTCCGTTGCATTAGGCAACAGGCTTTGAGGTCCTCCTCCACTGGGATAACACTAACGCAGAGGTTGTGTTTTCCTTGGCCCTTTTGTGATCACTGAGCATTTTAGGCATCTTTTCATGGGTTTCTTGGCTGATGATTTTCCCCTGGGCATATTTCTGTGCAAGGATTTTCATTGTTTTGAAGGTACCTACCTATCCTTCTTGATTCCTAGTTATCCTCTCTCGAGTTGTATACAGGTCCTTAGGTGGTATCTCCATACAACCTTTCATACTTTTCGTCTTGTCCTTTGCTGGGCAAGATTTTGTGTTTGGAAACTTGGCTTCACCGTTCTTGGGCTTCCCGTTTTTGGTGGTGTGCTCCACTCATCTCTGCCACCTCCCCCGGATCCTCAGAAGGGTTTCCTATTGTATCTTCCAGACAACTTCTGATGTCTTCTTTCGTATGTAGGCTCCATCAGTCTGGAATAGCGCTCGGACCTCTTCTGTTCCACGTGGATATTCACGTCGTTTAGCACCGCGTGGTCAAAGTCTGCCCTTTCGTGTTGGTCTATTTCCTCGGGTCATTTCAAGAGACCTTTTGTAAGACATCCTATCCCATCAGAATCTCCTCTCACGCTCTTTCTCCCTCAGTCTTGCTCTCGCTTCTTTCCTCAGATTGGCCGGGGAATGACGAGCCCTTTTCGTGTCCAGGGCAATAGGAGAACTGGCTTATCCATGGACACAGGCACTTGCTAGATCAGAGACTGGATTGCCTTGAATCCCTCCATCCAGTTGGGGTCCATTGAAACTGTACACTACCGTTCATCCAATCTCTGTACGTGTTCTATTCACCTACGTAACCTATGAACCTATTGGCCATCCCATGGATTGAGATCCTAAATTCCCCTCAGTCATCTCGGATGGTATTCTGATTGGAGCCTTGCTGGGTAGAGATGGTATAAAATCTTTGGAGAGACGAAGTCCTCCTTTCGCTCTTCTCATTAGTAGGATTTTCAAGCTTTGTTCGTATGTCCCAGGCGTCCATTTAATTTTCCTGAATTTTTAACTTCTATCTGATGACTTGGAGGAATTTACTTCCTGATTCTCATACTTTGTCCATTCTCTGAGAATATCTTTCTATACACATTTCACTCTGTGTTTTTTACCCAGTTGTTGTACCTTCAGTGTTTCCCCCGCCCCGTCTTCTACTCACTATGATGCCCCCGTCTAGGTTGGTAGAAGTCTTGTTCAATTTTAGCTTTTCAATACCACCGAATTTTGTTTCTGCCTTCGCGAGCTGATTCTGTCCCTCGTCGAAGCGGCACAGCGCTCTGTGTGGATGTGGGTATTGATGCAATCTAACCAAGTTCATCTTTTCATTAGAGTAGAGAAACCATTGACATTTCATGAAAGGACTGAGCCCCTCAAACGATGCCCATTGTCTTGCATTTTCTTTGCTTCATCCCCTTGTCCATCTCCATTTATGTGTTTATTATTTTATTTCAATTATTGTTTTAGAAAAACATAGAGTATATTTGTATCTCCAGGGGTACAGGTCTGTGATTCACCAGGTTTACACAACTCACAGCCCTCATAGATCCCTTTTGAAAAATCCCTGTTTTTTTCTTTAAATGTTTTTATTTATGTTTCTTTTTCATTTTTGTCTTTTGTTTTTAATTTTGATTTCAGCATACCAGTATTCCTTGTTTTTACCCCAAACCCAGTGCTCCATGCAATCTGGGCCCTCTCTAATAACCACCACCTGGTTCCCCCAACCTCCCACCCCTCGCCCCTTCAAAGCCCTCATGTTGATTTTCAGAGTCCTTAGTCTCTCATGTTTCACCTCCCCTTCCAATGTATTTAATTTACATTTTTAATTCTAAATTTCCATTTGTATTTTCAAGTTTCAATTGAATTAAATATATTTAATTTAACTTCATTTAAATTTTATTAAAATTTTTTTTAAAGGCTGATACATGCTGTCAGCCCCCAAATCTGTGGTCTCAGAAAGTACACAGAAAATGGGGAAAGGGAATGTAGACTGACAAAGAAGAACCATTTCGCTTTTCTAGGTCCTTCTTTTTTAAAGAGTAGAAAATATACTTTCCCAGAAAGAAACAAACTCAGAAGGAAAGAGTAGGATGAAGTTACCTGAATCAGCCTATAAACAGATACTCAAACCAAAAACACTGGAAACTGCCAAGAGATGCCAACTGTTTTCAAATAATGGCAGACGACTTTAGGTAAGAATAACTTTCATGCAAATGGAAGTGGTAGACGTGGTCGAATTGTTCAGGAGTCACCAAAAGAATGAGAATCACATTCTATGGAAAGGAAGGAGGACTGAGATTCTGAACAAAAATGTTTTCTTAGGTAAAAGAATGTATATTCTATATATACATTATAATATATATAACCATGTTTATATATAATGGTTATATATATATATTTATTTATATACTTTATATATATATGATAGGTTTTTATAGGTTCTACTATATATTATATATATGTATATATATATATATATATATACATATATATATGATAATTTTCTATGCTTGCTACTACAAGATACCAGAAGCCTGGAGGCTGAAACCACAGAA
This sequence comes from Mustela nivalis, assembly GCF_964662115.1. Taxonomy (NCBI): domain Eukaryota; kingdom Metazoa; phylum Chordata; class Mammalia; order Carnivora; family Mustelidae; genus Mustela; species Mustela nivalis. Next base: position 143,007,171 of record NC_139025.1, read on the forward strand.
GTGGACAGTGTGTCACATTTCTAGAGGCTAAAATGTTGGTAGGACATGCTCCTTTTGTAGGTATTGTGGATGGATCTGTTCCAGGCCCCTTTTCCAGCTTGAAGTCTTGCTCTGGCTTTGGACTTCTTCACCGGGCCTTCTCCCTCAGTGCATATCTGTGTATCCGCACTCTCCCTTCTTAGAAGCACACAAGTCCTCCTGAATTAGGGGCCCAGACTACTCAAATATGACCTCATCCTAGCTAGTGACATCTCCAGGGACCCTATTTCCAAATAAAGTCAGGCTCCCAGGTGCTGGGGTTTAGGACTGGGATAGTTTATATGCATGAACACACACACACACACACACACACACACACACACACACACACAGACACACGTGTGTGTGTGTATGTATTCCTATATGTAGTCCTATCTATGTGTATAGATAGAAAGGGAGGAAGGAATAGACGGGAAAAAGAAAATACGCCTAGCGAGTTAATAGACTTCACCTTTAACTTTTCAACAATGACCTTCAGAATGCACGACTGAAATTCTATTGAAAGAAAAGACCTGGATAGGTCAGTGAAAAATAAACTCTACATAGGAGGATGCAGAGGCTAGTATAGATTTTGTGGAAAGAGAAAGGATGGAAAGGGCTAGGACCGTACCCAAAGGAATCTTCTAAGGCTGCTTTTCCGAGGTCTTGAGAAGAGACACTGGAAAGACACCCAATCCGTGAACAGAGAAAGAAACCATTGAGGAACCACAAGGGATCCTTTTAGAAAGACATGGCTATCCTCAAGGTGTCCGCATGCGATATGAGAACACTCACTGAGATCCACCACATTCAAGCCCATCCAACAAGGCTCCAGATACTTTTTGGAAAGCGTGTCTTTCTTTCATGGAGAGAGAATGAGTGAGAGAGAGCATGAGAGAGGAGAAGGTCAGTGGGAGAAGCCGACTTCCCAAGGAGCTGGGAGCCCAAGGCGGGCCAAGATCCTGCCAGTCCGGGGTCATGACCTGAGGCCAAGGCAGTCGCCGAACTAACGGAGCAGGGCAGGCGCCCCTCTCCAGAAATGGGTCAACAACAGCTGAGGAGCACCTGGACGGCACCCTCAGTGAAGTGCCCACCTCTGGGTTCTGGCTCAGGGGGTGATCTCAGGCTCTTGAGATTGAGCCCTGAGGCTAGCTCTGGGCTCAGGGCAGAGTCCACTAGGTCTCTCTTCGGGTCCTGCCCTTCCCCCCTTCCCCATGAAGTTTTCTCTTGCCCTGAAACAAACTAGGAAAAGCCTTTACAGAAATAAACAATGGTTGAGAGGGGGAGGGGTGGGGAGAGAAGCGACTGGCCCGGGGCGAGCGGGAGGTGCCCCAGTGAGATGCTGCCCGCCCTGCCAGGGCCGGGCTCCCTCAGCCGCCACCGCCACCGCCTCGCGACGCCTTCGCAGCCACCTCTGCAGCAACTCCCGCCTCCCCCGCTGCAGCCCCCGCCGCCCCCGCTCCAGCCCCCGCCACAGAAAACAGCTGAGCCCAGGGAGCCTTGGCGCAAGCCTCCAGGCTCGCCTCCAGCACCCTCTAGCGCGCTCTCTTGGGGCAGCGGGGCCAAAGATCAGTCAGGGAGGAGGCGAGGGCGGCGCCCAGGCGTCCCCAGCGGGGGAGGGGCAGGCAAGACCTGCAGGGAGATCCCCTTGGGATTGTGGGAGCTGCTGCAGGGCTTCACGCTGCACTTGGCGATGCACCAGCCTGAGGACCCTGTCCTGCATCTGGCTCTTTCCTGAGCAGGGAGCCTGTTTGGCCCTCTCTCTCGGCCTGTCTCTCTCCCTCCTTCTCCTCTCTGTCTGTCCAAGGAAGGAAGAAAAACTTGCCAGAAATCATCAAGCAACCCTCCTGATTCTTGTCGTTCATTAGGACCCCATGCGTCAACATTTGATTTTTACTTCTTGAATGGAAGGAATTGCTTGTTTGATAGACGCATTGCACAGAAAGACAGAGACAGTGAGAGAGGGAGCCCAATTGGAGAGGGAGTACAAGAAGTGCAAGTGGGAGAGAGAGAAGCAGGCTTCCTGGGGAGCAGAGAGCCCCAGGCAGGGCTAGATCCCAAGACCCTGGCATCAGGACCCCAGCAGAAAGCAGCCACCCAGGTGCCCCACTCCATGATTAAATCCGTTTTACACGATTCAGTCCGTTGCATTAGGCAACAGGCTTTGAGGTCCTCCTCCACTGGGATAACACTAACGCAGAGGTTGTGTTTTCCTTGGCCCTTTTGTGATCACTGAGCATTTTAGGCATCTTTTCATGGGTTTCTTGGCTGATGATTTTCCCCTGGGCATATTTCTGTGCAAGGATTTTCATTGTTTTGAAGGTACCTACCTATCCTTCTTGATTCCTAGTTATCCTCTCTCGAGTTGTATACAGGTCCTTAGGTGGTATCTCCATACAACCTTTCATACTTTTCGTCTTGTCCTTTGCTGGGCAAGATTTTGTGTTTGGAAACTTGGCTTCACCGTTCTTGGGCTTCCCGTTTTTGGTGGTGTGCTCCACTCATCTCTGCCACCTCCCCCGGATCCTCAGAAGGGTTTCCTATTGTATCTTCCAGACAACTTCTGATGTCTTCTTTCGTATGTAGGCTCCATCAGTCTGGAATAGCGCTCGGACCTCTTCTGTTCCACGTGGATATTCACGTCGTTTAGCACCGCGTGGTCAAAGTCTGCCCTTTCGTGTTGGTCTATTTCCTCGGGTCATTTCAAGAGACCTTTTGTAAGACATCCTATCCCATCAGAATCTCCTCTCACGCTCTTTCTCCCTCAGTCTTGCTCTCGCTTCTTTCCTCAGATTGGCCGGGGAATGACGAGCCCTTTTCGTGTCCAGGGCAATAGGAGAACTGGCTTATCCATGGACACAGGCACTTGCTAGATCAGAGACTGGATTGCCTTGAATCCCTCCATCCAGTTGGGGTCCATTGAAACTGTACACTACCGTTCATCCAATCTCTGTACGTGTTCTATTCACCTACGTAACCTATGAACCTATTGGCCATCCCATGGATTGAGATCCTAAATTCCCCTCAGTCATCTCGGATGGTATTCTGATTGGAGCCTTGCTGGGTAGAGATGGTATAAAATCTTTGGAGAGACGAAGTCCTCCTTTCGCTCTTCTCATTAGTAGGATTTTCAAGCTTTGTTCGTATGTCCCAGGCGTCCATTTAATTTTCCTGAATTTTTAACTTCTATCTGATGACTTGGAGGAATTTACTTCCTGATTCTCATACTTTGTCCATTCTCTGAGAATATCTTTCTATACACATTTCACTCTGTGTTTTTTACCCAGTTGTTGTACCTTCAGTGTTTCCCCCGCCCCGTCTTCTACTCACTATGATGCCCCCGTCTAGGTTGGTAGAAGTCTTGTTCAATTTTAGCTTTTCAATACCACCGAATTTTGTTTCTGCCTTCGCGAGCTGATTCTGTCCCTCGTCGAAGCGGCACAGCGCTCTGTGTGGATGTGGGTATTGATGCAATCTAACCAAGTTCATCTTTTCATTAGAGTAGAGAAACCATTGACATTTCATGAAAGGACTGAGCCCCTCAAACGATGCCCATTGTCTTGCATTTTCTTTGCTTCATCCCCTTGTCCATCTCCATTTATGTGTTTATTATTTTATTTCAATTATTGTTTTAGAAAAACATAGAGTATATTTGTATCTCCAGGGGTACAGGTCTGTGATTCACCAGGTTTACACAACTCACAGCCCTCATAGATCCCTTTTGAAAAATCCCTGTTTTTTTCTTTAAATGTTTTTATTTATGTTTCTTTTTCATTTTTGTCTTTTGTTTTTAATTTTGATTTCAGCATACCAGTATTCCTTGTTTTTACCCCAAACCCAGTGCTCCATGCAATCTGGGCCCTCTCTAATAACCACCACCTGGTTCCCCCAACCTCCCACCCCTCGCCCCTTCAAAGCCCTCATGTTGATTTTCAGAGTCCTTAGTCTCTCATGTTTCACCTCCCCTTCCAATGTATTTAATTTACATTTTTAATTCTAAATTTCCATTTGTATTTTCAAGTTTCAATTGAATTAAATATATTTAATTTAACTTCATTTAAATTTTATTAAAATTTTTTTTAAAGGCTGATACATGCTGTCAGCCCCCAAATCTGTGGTCTCAGAAAGTACACAGAAAATGGGGAAAGGGAATGTAGACTGACAAAGAAGAACCATTTCGCTTTTCTAGGTCCTTCTTTTTTAAAGAGTAGAAAATATACTTTCCCAGAAAGAAACAAACTCAGAAGGAAAGAGTAGGATGAAGTTACCTGAATCAGCCTATAAACAGATACTCAAACCAAAAACACTGGAAACTGCCAAGAGATGCCAACTGTTTTCAAATAATGGCAGACGACTTTAGGTAAGAATAACTTTCATGCAAATGGAAGTGGTAGACGTGGTCGAATTGTTCAGGAGTCACCAAAAGAATGAGAATCACATTCTATGGAAAGGAAGGAGGACTGAGATTCTGAACAAAAATGTTTTCTTAGGTAAAAGAATGTATATTCTATATATACATTATAATATATATAACCATGTTTATATATAATGGTTATATATATATATTTATTTATATACTTTATATATATATGATAGGTTTTTATAGGTTCTACTATATATTATATATATGTATATATATATATATATATATACATATATATATGATAATTTTCTATGCTTGCTACTACAAGATACCAGAAGCCTGGAGGCTGAAACCACAGAAGTGGACAGTGTCACATTTCTAGAGGCTAAAATGTTGGTAGGACATGCTCCTTTTGTAGGTATTGTGGATGGATCTGTTCCAGGCCCCTTTTCCAGCTTGAAGTCTTGCTCTGGCTTTGGACTTCTTCACCGGGCCTTCTCCCTCAGTGCATATCTGTGTATCCGCACTCTCCCTTCTTAGAAGCACACAAGTCCTCCTGAATTAGGGGCCCAGACTACTCAAATATGACCTCATCCTAGCTAGTGACATCTCCAGGGACCCTATTTCCAAATAAAGTCAGGCTCCCAGGTGCTGGGGTTTAGGACTGGGATAGTTTATATGCATGAACACACACACACACACACACACACACACACACACACACACAGACACACGTGTGTGTGTGTATGTATTCCTATATGTAGTCCTATCTATGTGTATAGATAGAAAGGGAGGAAGGAATAGACGGGAAAAAGAAAATACGCCTAGCGAGTTAATAGACTTCACCTTTAACTTTTCAACAATGACCTTCAGAATGCACGACTGAAATTCTATTGAAAGAAAAGACCTGGATAGGTCAGTGAAAAATAAACTCTACATAGGAGGATGCAGAGGCTAGTATAGATTTTGTGGAAAGAGAAAGGATGGAAAGGGCTAGGACCGTACCCAAAGGAATCTTCTAAGGCTGCTTTTCCGAGGTCTTGAGAAGAGACACTGGAAAGACACCCAATCCGTGAACAGAGAAAGAAACCATTGAGGAACCACAAGGGATCCTTTTAGAAAGACATGGCTATCCTCAAGGTGTCCGCATGCGATATGAGAACACTCACTGAGATCCACCACATTCAAGCCCATCCAACAAGGCTCCAGATACTTTTTGGAAAGCGTGTCTTTCTTTCATGGAGAGAGAATGAGTGAGAGAGAGCATGAGAGAGGAGAAGGTCAGTGGGAGAAGCCGACTTCCCAAGGAGCTGGGAGCCCAAGGCGGGCCAAGATCCTGCCAGTCCGGGGTCATGACCTGAGGCCAAGGCAGTCGCCGAACTAACGGAGCAGGGCAGGCGCCCCTCTCCAGAAATGGGTCAACAACAGCTGAGGAGCACCTGGACGGCACCCTCAGTGAAGTGCCCACCTCTGGGTTCTGGCTCAGGGGGTGATCTCAGGCTCTTGAGATTGAGCCCTGAGGCTAGCTCTGGGCTCAGGGCAGAGTCCACTAGGTCTCTCTTCGGGTCCTGCCCTTCCCCCCTTCCCCATGAAGTTTTCTCTTGCCCTGAAACAAACTAGGAAAAGCCTTTACAGAAATAAACAATGGTTGAGAGGGGGAGGGGTGGGGAGAGAAGCGACTGGCCCGGGGCGAGCGGGAGGTGCCCCAGTGAGATGCTGCCCGCCCTGCCAGGGCCGGGCTCCCTCAGCCGCCACCGCCACCGCCTCGCGACGCCTTCGCAGCCACCTCTGCAGCAACTCCCGCCTCCCCCGCTGCAGCCCCCGCCGCCCCCGCTCCAGCCCCCGCCACAGAAAACAGCTGAGCCCAGGGAGCCTTGGCGCAAGCCTCCAGGCTCGCCTCCAGCACCCTCTAGCGCGCTCTCTTGGGGCAGCGGGGCCAAAGATCAGTCAGGGAGGAGGCGAGGGCGGCGCCCAGGCGTCCCCAGCGGGGGAGGGGCAGGCAAGACCTGCAGGGAGATCCCCTTGGGATTGTGGGAGCTGCTGCAGGGCTTCACGCTGCACTTGGCGATGCACCAGCCTGAGGACCCTGTCCTGCATCTGGCTCTTTCCTGAGCAGGGAGCCTGTTTGGCCCTCTCTCTCGGCCTGTCTCTCTCCCTCCTTCTCCTCTCTGTCTGTCCAAGGAAGGAAGAAAAACTTGCCAGAAATCATCAAGCAACCCTCCTGATTCTTGTCGTTCATTAGGACCCCATGCGTCAACATTTGATTTTTACTTCTTGAATGGAAGGAATTGCTTGTTTGATAGACGCATTGCACAGAAAGACAGAGACAGTGAGAGAGGGAGCCCAATTGGAGAGGGAGTACAAGAAGTGCAAGTGGGAGAGAGAGAAGCAGGCTTCCTGGGGAGCAGAGAGCCCCAGGCAGGGCTAGATCCCAAGACCCTGGCATCAGGACCCCAGCAGAAAGCAGCCACCCAGGTGCCCCACTCCATGATTAAATCCGTTTTACACGATTCAGTCCGTTGCATTAGGCAACAGGCTTTGAGGTCCTCCTCCACTGGGATAACACTAACGCAGAGGTTGTGTTTTCCTTGGCCCTTTTGTGATCACTGAGCATTTTAGGCATCTTTTCATGGGTTTCTTGGCTGATGATTTTCCCCTGGGCATATTTCTGTGCAAGGATTTTCATTGTTTTGAAGGTACCTACCTATCCTTCTTGATTCCTAGTTATCCTCTCTCGAGTTGTATACAGGTCCTTAGGTGGTATCTCCATACAACCTTTCATACTTTTCGTCTTGTCCTTTGCTGGGCAAGATTTTGTGTTTGGAAACTTGGCTTCACCGTTCTTGGGCTTCCCGTTTTTGGTGGTGTGCTCCACTCATCTCTGCCACCTCCCCCGGATCCTCAGAAGGGTTTCCTATTGTATCTTCCAGACAACTTCTGATGTCTTCTTTCGTATGTAGGCTCCATCAGTCTGGAATAGCGCTCGGACCTCTTCTGTTCCACGTGGATATTCACGTCGTTTAGCACCGCGTGGTCAAAGTCTGCCCTTTCGTGTTGGTCTATTTCCTCGGGTCATTTCAAGAGACCTTTTGTAAGACATCCTATCCCATCAGAATCTCCTCTCACGCTCTTTCTCCCTCAGTCTTGCTCTCGCTTCTTTCCTCAGATTGGCCGGGGAATGACGAGCCCTTTTCGTGTCCAGGGCAATAGGAGAACTGGCTTATCCATGGACACAGGCACTTGCTAGATCAGAGACTGGATTGCCTTGAATCCCTCCATCCAGTTGGGGTCCATTGAAACTGTACACTACCGTTCATCCAATCTCTGTACGTGTTCTATTCACCTAGGTAACCTATGAACCTATTGGCCATCCCATGGATTGAGATCCTAAATTCCCCTCAGTCATCTCGGATGGTATTCTGATTGGAGCCTTGCTGGGTAGAGATGGTATAAAATCTTTGGAGAGACGAAGTCCTCCTTTCGCTCTTCTCATTAGTAGGATTTTCAAGCTTTGTTCGTATGTCCCAGGCGTCCATTTAATTTTCCTGAATTTTTAACTTCTATCTGATGACTTGGAGGAATTTACTTCCTGATTCTCATACTTTGTCCATTCTCTGAGAATATCTTTCTATACACATTTCACTCTGTGTTTTTTACCCAGTTGTTGTACCTTCAGTGTTTCCCCCGCCCCTTCTTCTACTCACTATGATGCCCCCGTCTAGGTTGGTAGAAGTCTTGTTCAATTTTAGCTTTTCAATACCACCGAATTTTGTTTCTGCCTTCGCGAGCTGATTCTGTCCCTCGTCGAAGCGGCACAGCGCTCTGTGTGGATGTGGGTATTGATGCAATCTAACCAAGTTCATCTTTTCATTAGAGTAGAGAAACCATTGACATTTCATGAAAGGACTGAGCCCCTCAAACGATGCCCATTGTCTTGCATTTTCTTTGCTTCATCCCCTTGTCCATCTCCATTTATGTGTTTATTATTTTATTTCAATTATTGTTTTAGAAAAACATAGAGTATATTTGTATCTCCAGGGGTACAGGTCTGTGATTCACCAGGTTTACACAACTCACAGCCCTCATAGATCCCTTTTGAAAAATCCCTGTTTTTTTCTTTAAATGTTTTTATTTATGTTTCTTTTTCATTTTTGTCTTTTGTTTTTAATTTTGATTTCAGCATACCAGTATTCCTTGTTTTTACCCCAAACCCAGTGCTCCATGCAATCTGGGCCCTCTCTAATAACCACCACCTGGTTCCCCCAACCTCCCACCCCTCGCCCCTTCAAAGCCCTCATGTTGATTTTCAGAGTCCTTAGTCTCTCATGTTTCACCTCCCCTTCCAATGTATTTAATTTACATTTTTAATTCTAAATTTCCATTTGTATTTTCAAGTTTCAATTGAATTAAATATATTTAATTTAACTTCATTTAAATTTTATTAAAATTTTTTTTAAAGGCTGATACATGCTGTCAGCCCCCAAATCTGTGGTCTCAGAAAGTACACAGAAAATGGGGAAAGGGAATGTAGACTGACAAAGAAGAACCATTTCGCTTTTCTAGGTCCTTCTTTTTTAAAGAGTAGAAAATATACTTTCCCAGAAAGAAACAAACTCAGAAGGAAAGAGTAGGATGAAGTTACCTGAATCAGCCTATAAACAGATACTCAAACCAAAAACACTGGAAACTGCCAAGAGATGCCAACTGTTTTCAAATAATGGCAGACGACTTTAGGTAAGAATAACTTTCATGCAAATGGAAGTGGTAGACGTGGTCGAATTGTTCAGGAGTCACCAAAAGAATGAGAATCACATTCTATGGAAAGGAAGGAGGACTGAGATTCTGAACAAAAATGTTTTCTTAGGTAAAAGAATGTATATTCTATATATACATTATAATATATATAACCATGTTTATATATAATGGTTATATATATATATTTATTTATATACTTTATATATATATGATAGGTTTTTATAGGTTCTACTATATATTATATATATGTATATATATATATATATATATACATATATATATGATAATTTTCTATGCTTGCTACTACAAGATACCAGAAGCCTGGAGGCTGAAACCACAGAAGTGGACAGTGTCACATTTCTAGAGGCTAAAATGTTGGTAGGACATGCTCCTTTTGTAGGTATTGTGGATGGATCTGTTCCAGGCCCCTTTTCCAGCTTGAAGTCTTGCTCTGGCTTTGGACTTCTTCACCGGGCCTTCTCCCTCAGTGCATATCTGTGTATCCGCACTCTCCCTTCTTAGAAGCACACAAGTCCTCCTGAATTAGGGGCCCAGACTACTCAAATATGACCTCATCCTAGCTAGTGACATCTCCAGGGACCCTATTTCCAAATAAAGTCAGGCTCCCAGGTGCTGGGGTTTAGGACTGGGATAGTTTATATGCATGAACACACACACACACACACACACACACACACACACACACACACACAGACACACGTGTGTGTGTGTATGTATTCCTATATGTAGTCCTATCTATGTGTATAGATAGAAAGGGAGGAAGGAATAGACGGGAAAAAGAAAATACGCCTAGCGAGTTAATAGACTTCACCTTTAACTTTTCAACAATGACCTTCAGAATGCACGACTGAAATTCTATTGAAAGAAAAGACCTGGATAGGTCAGTGAAAAATAAACTCTACATAGGAGGATGCAGAGGCTAGTATAGATTTTGTGGAAAGAGAAAGGATGGAAAGGGCTAGGACCGTACCCAAAGGAATCTTCTAAGGCTGCTTTTCCGAGGTCTTGAGAAGAGACACTGGAAAGACACCCAATCCGTGAACAGAGAAAGAAACCATTGAGGAACCACAAGGGATCCTTTTAGAAAGACATGGCTATCCTCAAGGTGTCCGCATGCGATATGAGAACACTCACTGAGATCCACCACATTCAAGCCCATCCAACAAGGCTCCAGATACTTTTTGGAAAGCGTGTCTTTCTTTCATGGAGAGAGAATGAGTGAGAGAGAGCATGAGAGAGGAGAAGGTCAGTGGGAGAAGCCGACTTCCCAAGGAGCTGGGAGCCCAAGGCGGGCCAAGATCCTGCCAGTCCGGGGTCATGACCTGAGGCCAAGGCAGTCGCCGAACTAACGGAGCAGGGCAGGCGCCCCTCTCCAGAAATGGGTCAACAACAGCTGAGGAGCACCTGGACGGCACCCTCAGTGAAGTGCCCACCTCTGGGTTCTGGCTCAGGGGGTGATCTCAGGCTCTTGAGATTGAGCCCTGAGGCTAGCTCTGGGCTCAGGGCAGAGTCCACTAGGTCTCTCTTCGGGTCCTGCCCTTCCCCCCTTCCCCATGAAGTTTTCTCTTGCCCTGAAACAAACTAGGAAAAGCCTTTACAGAAATAAACAATGGTTGAGAGGGGGAGGGGTGGGGAGAGAAGCGACTGGCCCGGGGCGAGCGGGAGGTGCCCCAGTGAGATGCTGCCCGCCCTGCCAGGGCCGGGCTCCCTCAGCCGCCACCGCCACCGCCTCGCGACGCCTTCGCAGCCACCTCTGCAGCAACTCCCGCCTCCCCCGCTGCAGCCCCCGCCGCCCCCGCTCCAGCCCCCGCCACAGAAAACAGCTGAGCCCAGGGAGCCTTGGCGCAAGCCTCCAGGCTCGCCTCCAGCACCCTCTAGCGCGCTCTCTTGGGGCAGCGGGGCCAAAGATCAGTCAGGGAGGAGGCGAGGGCGGCGCCCAGGCGTCCCCAGCGGGGGAGGGGCAGGCAAGACCTGCAGGGAGATCCCCTTGGGATTGTGGGAGCTGCTGCAGGGCTTCACGCTGCACTTGGCGATGCACCAGCCTGAGGACCCTGTCCTGCATCTGGCTCTTTCCTGAGCAGGGAGCCTGTTTGGCCCTCTCTCTCGGCCTGTCTCTCTCCCTCCTTCTCCTCTCTGTCTGTCCAAGGAAGGAAGAAAAACTTGCCAGAAATCATCAAGCAACCCTCCTGATTCTTGTCGTTCATTAGGACCCCATGCGTCAACATTTGATTTTTACTTCTTGAATGGAAGGAATTGCTTGTTTGATAGACGCATTGCACAGAAAGACAGAGACAGTGAGAGAGGGAGCCCAATTGGAGAGGGAGTACAAGAAGTGCAAGTGGGAGAGAGAGAAGCAGGCTTCCTGGGGAGCAGAGAGCCCCAGGCAGGGCTAGATCCCAAGACCCTGGCATCAGGACCCCAGCAGAAAGCAGCCACCCAGGTGCCCCACTCCATGATTAAATCCGTTTTACACGATTCAGTCCGTTGCATTAGGCAACAGGCTTTGAGGTCCTCCTCCACTGGGATAACACTAACGCAGAGGTTGTGTTTTCCTTGGCCCTTTTGTGATCACTGAGCATTTTAGGCATCTTTTCATGGGTTTCTTGGCTGATGATTTTCCCCTGGGCATATTTCTGTGCAAGGATTTTCATTGTTTTGAAGGTACCTACCTATCCTTCTTGATTCCTAGTTATCCTCTCTCGAGTTGTATACAGGTCCTTAGGTGGTATCTCCATACAACCTTTCATACTTTTCGTCTTGTCCTTTGCTGGGCAAGATTTTGTGTTTGGAAACTTGGCTTCACCGTTCTTGGGCTTCCCGTTTTTGGTGGTGTGCTCCACTCATCTCTGCCACCTCCCCCGGATCCTCAGAAGGGTTTCCTATTGTATCTTCCAGACAACTTCTGATGTCTTCTTTCGTATGTAGGCTCCATCAGTCTGGAATAGCGCTCGGACCTCTTCTGTTCCACGTGGATATTCACGTCGTTTAGCACCGCGTGGTCAAAGTCTGCCCTTTCGTGTTGGTCTATTTCCTCGGGTCATTTCAAGAGACCTTTTGTAAGACATCCTATCCCATCAGAATCTCCTCTCACGCTCTTTCTCCCTCAGTCTTGCTCTCGCTTCTTTCCTCAGATTGGCCGGGGAATGACGAGCCCTTTTCGTGTCCAGGGCAATAGGAGAACTGGCTTATCCATGGACACAGGCACTTGCTAGATCAGAGACTGGATTGCCTTGAATCCCTCCATCCAGTTGGGGTCCATTGAAACTGTACACTACCGTTCATCCAATCTCTGTACGTGTTCTATTCACCTAGGTAACCTATGAACCTATTGGCCATCCCATGGATTGAGATCCTAAATTCCCCTCAGTCATCTCGGATGGTATTCTGATTGGAGCCTTGCTGGGTAGAGATGGTATAAAATCTTTGGAGAGACGAAGTCCTCCTTTCGCTCTTCTCATTAGTAGGATTTTCAAGCTTTGTTCGTATGTCCCAGGCGTCCATTTAATTTTCCTGAATTTTTAACTTCTATCTGATGACTTGGAGGAATTTACTTCCTGATTCTCATACTTTGTCCATTCTCTGAGAATATCTTTCTATACACATTTCACTCTGTGTTTTTTACCCAGTTGTTGTACCTTCAGTGTTTCCCCCGCCCCTTCTTCTACTCACTATGATGCCCCCGTCTAGGTTGGTAGAAGTCTTGTTCAATTTTAGCTTTTCAATACCACCGAATTTTGTTTCTGCCTTCGCGAGCTGATTCTGTCCCTCGTCGAAGCGGCACAGCGCTCTGTGTGGATGTGGGTATTGATGCAATCTAACCAAGTTCATCTTTTCATTAGAGTAGAGAAACCATTGACATTTCATGAAAGGACTGAGCCCCTCAAACGATGCCCATTGTCTTGCATTTTCTTTGCTTCATCCCCTTGTCCATCTCCATTTATGTGTTTATTATTTTATTTCAATTATTGTTTTAGAAAAACATAGAGTATATTTGTATCTCCAGGGGTACAGGTCTGTGATTCACCAGGTTTACACAACTCACAGCCCTCATAGATCCCTTTTGAAAAATCCCTGTTTTTTTCTTTAAATGTTTTTATTTATGTTTCTTTTTCATTTTTGTCTTTTGTTTTTAATTTTGATTTCAGCATACCAGTATTCCTTGTTTTTACCCCAAACCCAGTGCTCCATGCAATCTGGGCCCTCTCTAATAACCACCACCTGGTTCCCCCAACCTCCCACCCCTCGCCCCTTCAAAGCCCTCATGTTGATTTTCAGAGTCCTTAGTCTCTCATGTTTCACCTCCCCTTCCAATGTATTTAATTTACATTTTTAATTCTAAATTTCCATTTGTATTTTCAAGTTTCAATTGAATTAAATATATTTAATTTAACTTCATTTAAATTTTATTAAAATTTTTTTTAAAGGCTGATACATGCTGTCAGCCCCCAAATCTGTGGTCTCAGAAAGTACACAGAAAATGGGGAAAGGGAATGTAGACTGACAAAGAAGAACCATTTCGCTTTTCTAGATCCTTCTTTTTTAAAGAGTAGAAAATATACTTTCCCAGAAAGAAACAAACTCAGAAGGAAAGAGTAGGATGAAGTTACCTGAATCAGCCTATAAACAGATACTCAAACCAAAAACACTGGAAACTGCCAAGAGATGCCAACTGTTTTCAAATAATGGCAGACGACTTTAGGTAAGAATAACTTTCATGCAAATGGAAGTGGTAGACGTGGTCGAATTGTTCAGGAGTCACCAAAAGAATGAGAATCACATTCTATGGAAAGGAAGGAGGACTGAGATTCTGAACAAAAATGTTTTCTTAGGTAAAAGAATGTATATTCTATATATACATTATAATATATATAACCATGTTTATATATAATGGTTATATATATATATTTATTTATATACTTTATATATATATGATAGGTTTTTATAGGTTCTACTATATATTATATATATGTATATATATATATATATATATACATATATATATGATAATTTTCTATGCTTGCTACTACAAGATACCAGAAGCCTGGAGGCTGAAACCACAGAAGTGGACAGTGTCACATTTCTAGAGGCTAAAATGTTGGTAGGACATGCTCCTTTTGTAGGTATTGTGGATGGATCTGTTCCAGGCCCCTTTTCCAGCTTGAAGTCTTGCTCTGGCTTTGGACTTCTTCACCGGGCCTTCTCCCTCAGTGCATATCTGTGTATCCGCACTCTCCCTTCTTAGAAGCACACAAGTCCTCCTGAATTAGGGGCCCAGACTACTCAAATATGACCTCATCCTAGCTAGTGACATCTCCAGGGACCCTATTTCCAAATAAAGTCAGGCTCCCAGGTGCTGGGGTTTAGGACTGGGATAGTTTATATGCATGAACACACACACACACACACACACACACACACACACACACACACACACACACGTGTGTGTGTGTATGTATTCCTATATGTAGTCCTATCTATGTGTATAGATAGAAAGGGAGGAAGGAATAGACGGGAAAAAGAAAATACGCCTAGCGAGTTAATAGACTTCACCTTTAACTTTTCAACAATGACCTTCAGAATGCACGACTGAAATTCTATTGAAAGAAAAGACCTGGATAGGTCAGTGAAAAATAAACTCTACATAGGAGGATGCAGAGGCTAGTATAGATTTTGTGGAAAGAGAAAGGATGGAAAGGGCTAGGACCGTACCCAAAGGAATCTTCTAAGGCTGCTTTTCCGAGGTCTTGAGAAGAGACACTGGAAAGACACCCAATCCGTGAACAGAGAAAGAAACCATTGAGGAACCACAAGGGATCCTTTTAGAAAGACATGGCTATCCTCAAGGTGTCCGCATGCGATATGAGAACACTCACTGAGATCCACCACATTCAAGCCCATCCAACAAGGCTCCAGATACTTTTTGGAAAGCGTGTCTTTCTTTCATGGAGAGAGAATGAGTGAGAGAGAGCATGAGAGAGGAGAAGGTCAGTGGGAGAAGCCGACTTCCCAAGGAGCTGGGAGCCCAAGGCGGGCCAAGATCCTGCCAGTCCGGGGTCATGACCTGAGGCCAAGGCAGTCGCCGAACTAACGGAGCAGGGCAGGCGCCCCTCTCCAGAAATGGGTCAACAACAGCTGAGGAGCACCTGGACGGCACCCTCAGTGAAGTGCCCACCTCTGGGTTCTGGCTCAGGGGGTGATCTCAGGCTCTTGAGATTGAGCCCTGAGGCTAGCTCTGGGCTCAGGGCAGAGTCCACTAGGTCTCTCTTCGGGTCCTGCCCTTCCCCCCTTCCCCATGAAGTTTTCTCTTGCCCTGAAACAAACTAGGAAAAGCCTTTACAGAAATAAACAATGGTTGAGAGGGGGAGGGGTGGGGAGAGAAGCGACTGGCCCGGGGCGAGCGGGAGGTGCCCCAGTGAGATGCTGCCCGCCCTGCCAGGGCCGGGCTCCCTCAGCCGCCACCGCCACCGCCTCGCGACGCCTTCGCAGCCACCTCTGCAGCAACTCCCGCCTCCCCCGCTGCAGCCCCCGCCGCCCCCGCTCCAGCCCCCGCCACAGAAAACAGCTGAGCCCAGGGAGCCTTGGCGCAAGCCTCCAGGCTCGCCTCCAGCACCCTCTAGCGCGCTCTCTTGGGGCAGCGGGGCCAAAGATCAGTCAGGGAGGAGGCGAGGGCGGCGCCCAGGCGTCCCCAGCGGGGGAGGGGCAGGCAAGACCTGCAGGGAGATCCCCTTGGGATTGTGGGAGCTGCTGCAGGGCTTCACGCTGCACTTGGCGATGCACCAGCCTGAGGACCCTGTCCTGCATCTGGCTCTTTCCTGAGCAGGGAGCCTGTTTGGCCCTCTCTCTCGGCCTGTCTCTCTCCCTCCTTCTCCTCTCTGTCTGTCCAAGGAAGGAAGAAAAACTTGCCAGAAATCATCAAGCAACCCTCCTGATTCTTGTCGTTCATTAGGACCCCATGCGTCAACATTTGATTTTTACTTCTTGAATGGAAGGAATTGCTTGTTTGATAGACGCATTGCACAGAAAGACAGAGACAGTGAGAGAGGGAGCCCAATTGGAGAGGGAGTACAAGAAGTGCAAGTGGGAGAGAGAGAAGCAGGCTTCCTGGGGAGCAGAGAGCCCCAGGCAGGGCTAGATCCCAAGACCCTGGCATCAGGACCCCAGCAGAAAGCAGCCACCCAGGTGCCCCACTCCATGATTAAATCCGTTTTACACGATTCAGTCCGTTGCATTAGGCAACAGGCTTTGAGGTCCTCCTCCACTGGGATAACACTAACGCAGAGGTTGTGTTTTCCTTGGCCCTTTTGTGATCACTGAGCATTTTAGGCATCTTTTCATGGGTTTCTTGGCTGATGATTTTCCCCTGGGCATATTTCTGTGCAAGGATTTTCATTGTTTTGAAGGTACCTACCTATCCTTCTTGATTCCTAGTTATCCTCTCTCGAGTTGTATACAGGTCCTTAGGTGGTATCTCCATACAACCTTTCATACTTTTCGTCTTGTCCTTTGCTGGGCAAGATTTTGTGTTTGGAAACTTGGCTTCACCGTTCTTGGGCTTCCCGTTTTTGGTGGTGTGCTCCACTCATCTCTGCCACCTCCCCCGGATCCTCAGAAGGGTTTCCTATTGTATCTTCCAGACAACTTCTGATGTCTTCTTTCGTATGTAGGCTCCATCAGTCTGGAATAGCGCTCGGACCTCTTCTGTTCCACGTGGATATTCACGTCGTTTAGCACCGCGTGGTCAAAGTCTGCCCTTTCGTGTTGGTCTATTTCCTCGGGTCATTTCAAGAGACCTTTTGTAAGACATCCTATCCCATCAGAATCTCCTCTCACGCTCTTTCTCCCTCAGTCTTGCTCTCGCTTCTTTCCTCAGATTGGCCGGGGAATGACGAGCCCTTTTCGTGTCCAGGGCAATAGGAGAACTGGCTTATCCATGGACACAGGCACTTGCTAGATCAGAGACTGGATTGCCTTGAATCCCTCCATCCAGTTGGGGTCCATTGAAACTGTACACTACCGTTCATCCAATCTCTGTACGTGTTCTATTCACCTACGTAACCTATGAACCTATTGGCCATCCCATGGATTGAGATCCTAAATTCCCCTCAGTCATCTCGGATGGTATTCTGATTGGAGCCTTGCTGGGTAGAGATGGTATAAAATCTTTGGAGAGACGAAGTCCTCCTTTCGCTCTTCTCATTAGTAGGATTTTCAAGCTTTGTTCGTATGTCCCAGGCGTCCATTTAATTTTCCTGAATTTTTAACTTCTATCTGATGACTTGGAGGAATTTACTTCCTGATTCTCATACTTTGTCCATTCTCTGAGAATATCTTTCTATACACATTTCACTCTGTGTTTTTTACCCAGTTGTTGTACCTTCAGTGTTTCCCCCGCCCCGTCTTCTACTCACTATGATGCCCCCGTCTAGGTTGGTAGAAGTCTTGTTCAATTTTAGCTTTTCAATACCACCGAATTTTGTTTCTGCCTTCGCGAGCTGATTCTGTCCCTCGTCGAAGCGGCACAGCGCTCTGTGTGGATGTGGGTATTGATGCAATCTAACCAAGTTCATCTTTTCATTAGAGTAGAGAAACCATTGACATTTCATGAAAGGACTGAGCCCCTCAAACGATGCCCATTGTCTTGCATTTTCTTTGCTTCATCCCCTTGTACATCTCCATTTATGTGTTTATTATTTTATTTCAATTATTGTTTTAGAAAAACATAGAGTATATTTGTATCTCCAGGGGTACAGGTCTGTGATTCACCAGGTTTACACAACTCACAGCCCTCATAGATCCCTTTTGAAAAATCCCTGTTTTTTTCTTTAAATGTTTTTATTTATGTTTCTTTTTCATTTTTGTCTTTTGTTTTTAATTTTGATTTCAGCATACCAGTATTCCTTGTTTTTACCCCAAACCCAGTGCTCCATGCAATCTGGGCCCTCTCTAATAACCACCACCTGGTTCCCCCAACCTCCCACCCCTCGCCCCTTCAAAGCCCTCATGTTGATTTTCAGAGTCCTTAGTCTCTCATGTTTCACCTCCCCTTCCAATGTATTTAATTTACATTTTTAATTCTAAATTTCCATTTGTATTTTCAAGTTTCAATTGAATTAAATATATTTAATTTAACTTCATTTAAATTTTATTAAAATTTTTTTTAAAGGCTGATACATGCTGTCAGCCCCCAAATCTGTGGTCTCAGAAAGTACACAGAAAATGGGGAAAGGGAATGTAGACTGACAAAGAAGAACCATTTCGCTTTTCTAGGTCCTTCTTTTTTAAAGAGTAGAAAATATACTTTCCCAGAAAGAAACAAACTCAGAAGGAAAGAGTAGGATGAAGTTACCTGAATCAGCCTATAAACAGATACTCAAACCAAAAACACTGGAAACTGCCAAGAGATGCCAACTGTTTTCAAATAATGGCAGACGACTTTAGGTAAGAATAACTTTCATGCAAATGGAAGTGGTAGACGTGGTCGAATTGTTCAGGAGTCACCAAAAGAATGAGAATCACATTCTATGGAAAGGAAGGAGGACTGAGATTCTGAACAAAAATGTTTTCTTAGGTAAAAGAATGTATATTCTATATATACATTATAATATATATAACCATGTTTATATATAATGGTTATATATATATTTATTTATATACTTTATATATATATGATAGGTTTTTATAGGTTCTACTATATATTATATATATGTATATATATATATATATATACATATATATATGATAATTTTCTATGCTTGCTACTACAAGATACCAGAAGCCTGGAGGCTGAAACCACAGAAGTGGACAGTGTCACATTTCTAGAGGCTAAAATGTTGGTAGGACATGCTCCTTTTGTAGGTATTGTGGATGGATCTGTTCCAGGCCCCTTTTCCAGCTTGAAGTCTTGCTCTGGCTTTGGACTTCTTCACCGGGCCTTCTCCCTCAGTGCATATCTGTGTATCCGCACTCTCCCTTCTTAGAAGCACACAAGTCCTCCTGAATTAGGGGCCCAGACTACTCAAATATGACCTCATCCTAGCTAGTGACATCTCCAGGGACCCTATTTCCAAATAAAGTCAGGCTCCCAGGTGCTGGGGTTTAGGACTGGGATAGTTTATATGCATGAACACACACACACACACACACACACACACACACACACACACACACAGACACACGTGTGTGTGTGTATGTATTCCTATATGTAGTCCTATCTATGTGTATAGATAGAAAGGGAGGAAGGAATAGACGGGAAAAAGAAAATACGCCTAGCGAGTTAATAGACTTCACCTTTAACTTTTCAACAATGACCTTCAGAATGCACGACTGAAATTCTATTGAAAGAAAAGACCTGGATAGGTCAGTGAAAAATAAACTCTACATAGGAGGATGCAGAGGCTAGTATAGATTTTGTGGAAAGAGAAAGGATGGAAAGGGCTAGGACCGTACCCAAAGGAATCTTCTAAGGCTGCTTTTCCGAGGTCTTGAGAAGAGACACTGGAAAGACACCCAATCCGTGAACAGAGAAAGAAACCATTGAGGAACCACAAGGGATCCTTTTAGAAAGACATGGCTATCCTCAAGGTGTCCGCATGCGATATGAGAACACTCACTGAGATCCACCACATTCAAGCCCATCCAACAAGGCTCCAGATACTTTTTGGAAAGCGTGTCTTTCTTTCATGGAGAGAGAATGAGTGAGAGAGAGCATGAGAGAGGAGAAGGTCAGTGGGAGAAGCCGACTTCCCAAGGAGCTGGGAGCCCAAGGCGGGCCAAGATCCTGCCAGTCCGGGGTCATGACCTGAGGCCAAGGCAGTCGCCGAACTAACGGAGCAGGGCAGGCGCCCCTCTCCAGAAATGGGTCAACAACAGCTGAGGAGCACCTGGACGGCACCCTCAGTGAAGTGCCCACCTCTGGGTTCTGGCTCAGGGGGTGATCTCAGGCTCTTGAGATTGAGCCCTGAGGCTAGCTCTGGGCTCAGGGCAGAGTCCACTAGGTCTCTCTTCGGGTCCTGCCCTTCCCCCCTTCCCCATGAAGTTTTCTCTTGCCCTGAAACAAACTAGGAAAAGCCTTTACAGAAATAAACAATGGTTGAGAGGGGGAGGGGTGGGGAGAGAAGCGACTGGCCCGGGGCGAGCGGGAGGTGCCCCAGTGAGATGCTGCCCGCCCTGCCAGGGCCGGGCTCCCTCAGCCGCCACCGCCACCGCCTCGCGACGCCTTCGCAGCCACCTCTGCAGCAACTCCCGCCTCCCCCGCTGCAGCCCCCGCCGCCCCCGCTCCAGCCCCCGCCACAGAAAACAGCTGAGCCCAGGGAGCCTTGGCGCAAGCCTCCAGGCTCGCCTCCAGCACCCTCTAGCGCGCTCTCTTGGGGCAGCGGGGCCAAAGATCAGTCAGGGAGGAGGCGAGGGCGGCGCCCAGGCGTCCCCAGCGGGGGAGGGGCAGGCAAGACCTGCAGGGAGATCCCCTTGGGATTGTGGGAGCTGCTGCAGGGCTTCACGCTGCACTTGGCGATGCACCAGCCTGAGGACCCTGTCCTGCATCTGGCTCTTTCCTGAGCAGGGAGCCTGTTTGGCCCTCTCTCTCGGCCTGTCTCTCTCCCTCCTTCTCCTCTCTGTCTGTCCAAGGAAGGAAGAAAAACTTGCCAGAAATCATCAAGCAACCCTCCTGATTCTTGTCGTTCATTAGGACCCCATGCGTCAACATTTGATTTTTACTTCTTGAATGGAAGGAATTGCTTGTTTGATAGACGCATTGCACAGAAAGACAGAGACAGTGAGAGAGGGAGCCCAATTGGAGAGGGAGTACAAGAAGTGCAAGTGGGAGAGAGAGAAGCAGGCTTCCTGGGGAGCAGAGAGCCCCAGGCAGGGCTAGATCCCAAGACCCTGGCATCAGGACCCCAGCAGAAAGCAGCCACCCAGGTGCCCCACTCCATGATTAAATCCGTTTTACACGATTCAGTCCGTTGCATTAGGCAACAGGCTTTGAGGTCCTCCTCCACTGGGATAACACTAACGCAGAGGTTGTGTTTTCCTTGGCCCTTTTGTGATCACTGAGCATTTTAGGCATCTTTTCATGGGTTTCTTGGCTGATGATTTTCCCCTGGGCATATTTCTGTGCAAGGATTTTCATTGTTTTGAAGGTACCTACCTATCCTTCTTGATTCCTAGTTATCCTCTCTCGAGTTGTATACAGGTCCTTAGGTGGTATCTCCATACAACCTTTCATACTTTTCGTCTTGTCCTTTGCTGGGCAAGATTTTGTGTTTGGAAACTTGGCTTCACCGTTCTTGGGCTTCCCGTTTTTGGTGGTGTGCTCCACTCATCTCTGCCACCTCCCCCGGATCCTCAGAAGGGTTTCCTATTGTATCTTCCAGACAACTTCTGATGTCTTCTTTCGTATGTAGGCTCCATCAGTCTGGAATAGCGCTCGGACCTCTTCTGTTCCACGTGGATATTCACGTCGTTTAGCACCGCGTGGTCAAAGTCTGCCCTTTCGTGTTGGTCTATTTCCTCGGGTCATTTCAAGAGACCTTTTGTAAGACATCCTATCCCATCAGAATCTCCTCTCACGCTCTTTCTCCCTCAGTCTTGCTCTCGCTTCTTTCCTCAGATTGGCCGGGGAATGACGAGCCCTTTTCGTGTCCAGGGCAATAGGAGAACTGGCTTATCCATGGACACAGGCACTTGCTAGATCAGAGACTGGATTGCCTTGAATCCCTCCATCCAGTTGGGGTCCATTGAAACTGTACACTACCGTTCATCCAATCTCTGTACGTGTTCTATTCACCTAGGTAACCTATGAACCTATTGGCCATCCCATGGATTGAGATCCTAAATTCCCCTCAGTCATCTCGGATGGTATTCTGATTGGAGCCTTGCTGGGTAGAGATGGTATAAAATCTTTGGAGAGACGAAGTCCTCCTTTCGCTCTTCTCATTAGTAGGATTTTCAAGCTTTGTTCGTATGTCCCAGGCGTCCATTTAATTTTCCTGAATTTTTAACTTCTATCTGATGACTTGGAGGAATTTACTTCCTGATTCTCATACTTTGTCCATTCTCTGAGAATATCTTTCTATACACATTTCACTCTGTGTTTTTTACCCAGTTGTTGTACCTTCAGTGTTTCCCCCGCCCCGTCTTCTACTCACTATGATGCCCCCGTCTAGGTTGGTAGAAGTCTTGTTCAATTTTAGCTTTTCAATACCACCGAATTTTGTTTCTGCCTTCGCGAGCTGATTCTGTCCCTCGTCGAAGCGGCACAGCGCTCTGTGTGGATGTGGGTATTGATGCAATCTAACCAAGTTCATCTTTTCATTAGAGTAGAGAAACCATTGACATTTCATGAAAGGACTGAGCCCCTCAAACGATGCCCATTGTCTTGCATTTTCTTTGCTTCATCCCCTTGTACATCTCCATTTATGTGTTTATTATTTTATTTCAATTATTGTTTTAGAAAAACATAGAGTATATTTGTATCTCCAGGGGTACAGGTCTGTGATTCACCAGGTTTACACAACTCACAGCCCTCATAGATCCCTTTTGAAAAATCCCTGTTTTTTTCTTTAAATGTTTTTATTTATGTTTCTTTTTCATTTTTGTCTTTTGTTTTTAATTTTGATTTCAGCATACCAGTATTCCTTGTTTTTACCCCAAACCCAGTGCTCCATGCAATCTGGGCCCTCTCTAATAACCACCACCTGGTTCCCCCAACCTCCCACCCCTCGCCCCTTCAAAGCCCTCATGTTGATTTTCAGAGTCCTTAGTCTCTCATGTTTCACCTCCCCTTCCAATGTATTTAATTTACATTTTTAATTCTAAATTTCCATTTGTATTTTCAAGTTTCAATTGAATTAAATATATTTAATTTAACTTCATTTAAATTTTATTAAAATTTTTTTTAAAGGCTGATACATGCTGTCAGCCCCCAAATCTGTGGTCTCAGAAAGTACACAGAAAATGGGGAAAGGGAATGTAGACTGACAAAGAAGAACCATTTCGCTTTTCTAGGTCCTTCTTTTTTAAAGAGTAGAAAATATACTTTCCCAGAAAGAAACAAACTCAGAAGGAAAGAGTAGGATGAAGTTACCTGAATCAGCCTATAAACAGATACTCAAACCAAAAACACTGGAAACTGCCAAGAGATGCCAACTGTTTTCAAATAATGGCAGACGACTTTAGGTAAGAATAACTTTCATGCAAATGGAAGTGGTAGACGTGGTCGAATTGTTCAGGAGTCACCAAAAGAATGAGAATCACATTCTATGGAAAGGAAGGAGGACTGAGATTCTGAACAAAAATGTTTTCTTAGGTAAAAGAATGTATATTCTATATATACATTATAATATATATAACCATGTTTATATATAATGGTTATATATATATTTATTTATATACTTTATATATATATGATAGGTTTTTATAGGTTCTACTATATATTATATATATGTATATATATATATATATATACATATATATATGATAATTTTCTATGCTTGCTACTACAAGATACCAGAAGCCTGGAGGCTGAAACCACAGAAGTGGACAGTGTCACATTTCTAGAGGCTAAAATGTTGGTAGGACATGCTCCTTTTGTAGGTATTGTGGATGGATCTGTTCCAGGCCCCTTTTCCAGCTTGAAGTCTTGCTCTGGCTTTGGACTTCTTCACCGGGCCTTCTCCCTCAGTGCATATCTGTGTATCCGCACTCTCCCTTCTTAGAAGCACACAAGTCCTCCTGAATTAGGGGCCCAGACTACTCAAATATGACCTCATCCTAGCTAGTGACATCTCCAGGGACCCTATTTCCAAATAAAGTCAGGCTCCCAGGTGCTGGGGTTTAGGACTGGGATAGTTTATATGCATGAACACACACACACACACACACACACACACACACACACACACACACAGACACACGTGTGTGTGTGTATGTATTCCTATATGTAGTCCTATCTATGTGTATAGATAGAAAGGGAGGAAGGAATAGACGGGAAAAAGAAAATACGCCTAGCGAGTTAATAGACTTCACCTTTAACTTTTCAACAATGACCTTCAGAATGCACGACTGAAATTCTATTGAAAGAAAAGACCTGGATAGGTCAGTGAAAAATAAACTCTACATAGGAGGATGCAGAGGCTAGTATAGATTTTGTGGAAAGAGAAAGGATGGAAAGGGCTAGGACCGTACCCAAAGGAATCTTCTAAGGCTGCTTTTCCGAGGTCTTGAGAAGAGACACTGGAAAGACACCCAATCCGTGAACAGAGAAAGAAACCATTGAGGAACCACAAGGGATCCTTTTAGAAAGACATGGCTATCCTCAAGGTGTCCGCATGCGATATGAGAACACTCACTGAGATCCACCACATTCAAGCCCATCCAACAAGGCTCCAGATACTTTTTGGAAAGCGTGTCTTTCTTTCATGGAGAGAGAATGAGTGAGAGAGAGCATGAGAGAGGAGAAGGTCAGTGGGAGAAGCCGACTTCCCAAGGAGCTGGG
The DNA here is from genome assembly GCF_964662115.1 of Mustela nivalis. Lineage (NCBI taxonomy): Eukaryota > Metazoa > Chordata > Mammalia > Carnivora > Mustelidae > Mustela > Mustela nivalis. The sequence continues at coordinate 143,031,821 of NC_139025.1, forward strand.
AGCCCAAGGCGGGCCAAGATCCTGCCAGTCCGGGGTCATGACCTGAGGCCAAGGCAGTCGCCGAACTAACGGAGCAGGGCAGGCGCCCCTCTCCAGAAATGGGTCAACAACAGCTGAGGAGCACCTGGACGGCACCCTCAGTGAAGTGCCCACCTCTGGGTTCTGGCTCAGGGGGTGATCTCAGGCTCTTGAGATTGAGCCCTGAGGCTAGCTCTGGGCTCAGGGCAGAGTCCACTAGGTCTCTCTTCGGGTCCTGCCCTTCCCCCCTTCCCCATGAAGTTTTCTCTTGCCCTGAAACAAACTAGGAAAAGCCTTTACAGAAATAAACAATGGTTGAGAGGGGGAGGGGTGGGGAGAGAAGCGACTGGCCCGGGGCGAGCGGGAGGTGCCCCAGTGAGATGCTGCCCGCCCTGCCAGGGCCGGGCTCCCTCAGCCGCCACCGCCACCGCCTCGCGACGCCTTCGCAGCCACCTCTGCAGCAACTCCCGCCTCCCCCGCTGCAGCCCCCGCCGCCCCCGCTCCAGCCCCCGCCACAGAAAACAGCTGAGCCCAGGGAGCCTTGGCGCAAGCCTCCAGGCTCGCCTCCAGCACCCTCTAGCGCGCTCTCTTGGGGCAGCGGGGCCAAAGATCAGTCAGGGAGGAGGCGAGGGCGGCGCCCAGGCGTCCCCAGCGGGGGAGGGGCAGGCAAGACCTGCAGGGAGATCCCCTTGGGATTGTGGGAGCTGCTGCAGGGCTTCACGCTGCACTTGGCGATGCACCAGCCTGAGGACCCTGTCCTGCATCTGGCTCTTTCCTGAGCAGGGAGCCTGTTTGGCCCTCTCTCTCGGCCTGTCTCTCTCCCTCCTTCTCCTCTCTGTCTGTCCAAGGAAGGAAGAAAAACTTGCCAGAAATCATCAAGCAACCCTCCTGATTCTTGTCGTTCATTAGGACCCCATGCGTCAACATTTGATTTTTACTTCTTGAATGGAAGGAATTGCTTGTTTGATAGACGCATTGCACAGAAAGACAGAGACAGTGAGAGAGGGAGCCCAATTGGAGAGGGAGTACAAGAAGTGCAAGTGGGAGAGAGAGAAGCAGGCTTCCTGGGGAGCAGAGAGCCCCAGGCAGGGCTAGATCCCAAGACCCTGGCATCAGGACCCCAGCAGAAAGCAGCCACCCAGGTGCCCCACTCCATGATTAAATCCGTTTTACACGATTCAGTCCGTTGCATTAGGCAACAGGCTTTGAGGTCCTCCTCCACTGGGATAACACTAACGCAGAGGTTGTGTTTTCCTTGGCCCTTTTGTGATCACTGAGCATTTTAGGCATCTTTTCATGGGTTTCTTGGCTGATGATTTTCCCCTGGGCATATTTCTGTGCAAGGATTTTCATTGTTTTGAAGGTACCTACCTATCCTTCTTGATTCCTAGTTATCCTCTCTCGAGTTGTATACAGGTCCTTAGGTGGTATCTCCATACAACCTTTCATACTTTTCGTCTTGTCCTTTGCTGGGCAAGATTTTGTGTTTGGAAACTTGGCTTCACCGTTCTTGGGCTTCCCGTTTTTGGTGGTGTGCTCCACTCATCTCTGCCACCTCCCCCGGATCCTCAGAAGGGTTTCCTATTGTATCTTCCAGACAACTTCTGATGTCTTCTTTCGTATGTAGGCTCCATCAGTCTGGAATAGCGCTCGGACCTCTTCTGTTCCACGTGGATATTCACGTCGTTTAGCACCGCGTGGTCAAAGTCTGCCCTTTCGTGTTGGTCTATTTCCTCGGGTCATTTCAAGAGACCTTTTGTAAGACATCCTATCCCATCAGAATCTCCTCTCACGCTCTTTCTCCCTCAGTCTTGCTCTCGCTTCTTTCCTCAGATTGGCCGGGGAATGACGAGCCCTTTTCGTGTCCAGGGCAATAGGAGAACTGGCTTATCCATGGACACAGGCACTTGCTAGATCAGAGACTGGATTGCCTTGAATCCCTCCATCCAGTTGGGGTCCATTGAAACTGTACACTACCGTTCATCCAATCTCTGTACGTGTTCTATTCACCTAGGTAACCTATGAACCTATTGGCCATCCCATGGATTGAGATCCTAAATTCCCCTCAGTCATCTCGGATGGTATTCTGATTGGAGCCTTGCTGGGTAGAGATGGTATAAAATCTTTGGAGAGACGAAGTCCTCCTTTCGCTCTTCTCATTAGTAGGATTTTCAAGCTTTGTTCGTATGTCCCAGGCGTCCATTTAATTTTCCTGAATTTTTAACTTCTATCTGATGACTTGGAGGAATTTACTTCCTGATTCTCATACTTTGTCCATTCTCTGAGAATATCTTTCTATACACATTTCACTCTGTGTTTTTTACCCAGTTGTTGTACCTTCAGTGTTTCCCCCGCCCCTTCTTCTACTCACTATGATGCCCCCGTCTAGGTTGGTAGAAGTCTTGTTCAATTTTAGCTTTTCAATACCACCGAATTTTGTTTCTGCCTTCGCGAGCTGATTCTGTCCCTCGTCGAAGCGGCACAGCGCTCTGTGTGGATGTGGGTATTGATGCAATCTAACCAAGTTCATCTTTTCATTAGAGTAGAGAAACCATTGACATTTCATGAAAGGACTGAGCCCCTCAAACGATGCCCATTGTCTTGCATTTTCTTTGCTTCATCCCCTTGTCCATCTCCATTTATGTGTTTATTATTTTATTTCAATTATTGTTTTAGAAAAACATAGAGTATATTTGTATCTCCAGGGGTACAGGTCTGTGATTCACCAGGTTTACACAACTCACAGCCCTCATAGATCCCTTTTGAAAAATCCCTGTTTTTTTCTTTAAATGTTTTTATTTATGTTTCTTTTTCATTTTTGTCTTTTGTTTTTAATTTTGATTTCAGCATACCAGTATTCCTTGTTTTTACCCCAAACCCAGTGCTCCATGCAATCTGGGCCCTCTCTAATAACCACCACCTGGTTCCCCCAACCTCCCACCCCTCGCCCCTTCAAAGCCCTCATGTTGATTTTCAGAGTCCTTAGTCTCTCATGTTTCACCTCCCCTTCCAATGTATTTAATTTACATTTTTAATTCTAAATTTCCATTTGTATTTTCAAGTTTCAATTGAATTAAATATATTTAATTTAACTTCATTTAAATTTTATTAAAATTTTTTTTAAAGGCTGATACATGCTGTCAGCCCCCAAATCTGTGGTCTCAGAAAGTACACAGAAAATGGGGAAAGGGAATGTAGACTGACAAAGAAGAACCATTTCGCTTTTCTAGATCCTTCTTTTTTAAAGAGTAGAAAATATACTTTCCCAGAAAGAAACAAACTCAGAAGGAAAGAGTAGGATGAAGTTACCTGAATCAGCCTATAAACAGATACTCAAACCAAAAACACTGGAAACTGCCAAGAGATGCCAACTGTTTTCAAATAATGGCAGACGACTTTAGGTAAGAATAACTTTCATGCAAATGGAAGTGGTAGACGTGGTCGAATTGTTCAGGAGTCACCAAAAGAATGAGAATCACATTCTATGGAAAGGAAGGAGGACTGAGATTCTGAACAAAAATGTTTTCTTAGGTAAAAGAATGTATATTCTATATATACATTATAATATATATAACCATGTTTATATATAATGGTTATATATATATATTTATTTATATACTTTATATATATATGATAGGTTTTTATAGGTTCTACTATATATTATATATATGTATATATATATACATATATATATGATAATTTTCTATGCTTGCTACTACAAGATACCAGAAGCCTGGAGGCTGAAACCACAGAAGTGGACAGTGTCACATTTCTAGAGGCTAAAATGTTGGTAGGACATGCTCCTTTTGTAGGTATTGTGGATGGATCTGTTCCAGGCCCCTTTTCCAGCTTGAAGTCTTGCTCTGGCTTTGGACTTCTTCACCGGGCCTTCTCCCTCAGTGCATATCTGTGTATCCGCACTCTCCCTTCTTAGAAGCACACAAGTCCTCCTGAATTAGGGGCCCAGACTACTCAAATATGACCTCATCCTAGCTAGTGACATCTCCAGGGACCCTATTTCCAAATAAAGTCAGGCTCCCAGGTGCTGGGGTTTAGGACTGGGATAGTTTATATGCATGAACACACACACACACACACACACACACACACACACACACACACAGACACACGTGTGTGTGTGTATGTATTCCTATATGTAGTCCTATCTATGTGTATAGATAGAAAGGGAGGAAGGAATAGACGGGAAAAAGAAAATACGCCTAGCGAGTTAATAGACTTCACCTTTAACTTTTCAACAATGACCTTCAGAATGCACGACTGAAATTCTATTGAAAGAAAAGACCTGGATAGGTCAGTGAAAAATAAACTCTACATAGGAGGATGCAGAGGCTAGTATAGATTTTGTGGAAAGAGAAAGGATGGAAAGGGCTAGGACCGTACCCAAAGGAATCTTCTAAGGCTGCTTTTCCGAGGTCTTGAGAAGAGACACTGGAAAGACACCCAATCCGTGAACAGAGAAAGAAACCATTGAGGAACCACAAGGGATCCTTTTAGAAAGACATGGCTATCCTCAAGGTGTCCGCATGCGATATGAGAACACTCACTGAGATCCACCACATTCAAGCCCATCCAACAAGGCTCCAGATACTTTTTGGAAAGCGTGTCTTTCTTTCATGGAGAGAGAATGAGTGAGAGAGAGCATGAGAGAGGAGAAGGTCAGTGGGAGAAGCCGACTTCCCAAGGAGCTGGGAGCCCAAGGCGGGCCAAGATCCTGCCAGTCCGGGGTCATGACCTGAGGCCAAGGCAGTCGCCGAACTAACGGAGCAGGGCAGGCGCCCCTCTCCAGAAATGGGTCAACAACAGCTGAGGAGCACCTGGACGGCACCCTCAGTGAAGTGCCCACCTCTGGGTTCTGGCTCAGGGGGTGATCTCAGGCTCTTGAGATTGAGCCCTGAGGCTAGCTCTGGGCTCAGGGCAGAGTCCACTAGGTCTCTCTTCGGGTCCTGCCCTTCCCCCCTTCCCCATGAAGTTTTCTCTTGCCCTGAAACAAACTAGGAAAAGCCTTTACAGAAATAAACAATGGTTGAGAGGGGGAGGGGTGGGGAGAGAAGCGACTGGCCCGGGGCGAGCGGGAGGTGCCCCAGTGAGATGCTGCCCGCCCTGCCAGGGCCGGGCTCCCTCAGCCGCCACCGCCACCGCCTCGCGACGCCTTCGCAGCCACCTCTGCAGCAACTCCCGCCTCCCCCGCTGCAGCCCCCGCCGCCCCCGCTCCAGCCCCCGCCACAGAAAACAGCTGAGCCCAGGGAGCCTTGGCGCAAGCCTCCAGGCTCGCCTCCAGCACCCTCTAGCGCGCTCTCTTGGGGCAGCGGGGCCAAAGATCAGTCAGGGAGGAGGCGAGGGCGGCGCCCAGGCGTCCCCAGCGGGGGAGGGGCAGGCAAGACCTGCAGGGAGATCCCCTTGGGATTGTGGGAGCTGCTGCAGGGCTTCACGCTGCACTTGGCGATGCACCAGCCTGAGGACCCTGTCCTGCATCTGGCTCTTTCCTGAGCAGGGAGCCTGTTTGGCCCTCTCTCTCGGCCTGTCTCTCTCCCTCCTTCTCCTCTCTGTCTGTCCAAGGAAGGAAGAAAAACTTGCCAGAAATCATCAAGCAACCCTCCTGATTCTTGTCGTTCATTAGGACCCCATGCGTCAACATTTGATTTTTACTTCTTGAATGGAAGGAATTGCTTGTTTGATAGACGCATTGCACAGAAAGACAGAGACAGTGAGAGAGGGAGCCCAATTGGAGAGGGAGTACAAGAAGTGCAAGTGGGAGAGAGAGAAGCAGGCTTCCTGGGGAGCAGAGAGCCCCAGGCAGGGCTAGATCCCAAGACCCTGGCATCAGGACCCCAGCAGAAAGCAGCCACCCAGGTGCCCCACTCCATGATTAAATCCGTTTTACACGATTCAGTCCGTTGCATTAGGCAACAGGCTTTGAGGTCCTCCTCCACTGGGATAACACTAACGCAGAGGTTGTGTTTTCCTTGGCCCTTTTGTGATCACTGAGCATTTTAGGCATCTTTTCATGGGTTTCTTGGCTGATGATTTTCCCCTGGGCATATTTCTGTGCAAGGATTTTCATTGTTTTGAAGGTACCTACCTATCCTTCTTGATTCCTAGTTATCCTCTCTCGAGTTGTATACAGGTCCTTAGGTGGTATCTCCATACAACCTTTCATACTTTTCGTCTTGTCCTTTGCTGGGCAAGATTTTGTGTTTGGAAACTTGGCTTCACCGTTCTTGGGCTTCCCGTTTTTGGTGGTGTGCTCCACTCATCTCTGCCACCTCCCCCGGATCCTCAGAAGGGTTTCCTATTGTATCTTCCAGACAACTTCTGATGTCTTCTTTCGTATGTAGGCTCCATCAGTCTGGAATAGCGCTCGGACCTCTTCTGTTCCACGTGGATATTCACGTCGTTTAGCACCGCGTGGTCAAAGTCTGCCCTTTCGTGTTGGTCTATTTCCTCGGGTCATTTCAAGAGACCTTTTGTAAGACATCCTATCCCATCAGAATCTCCTCTCACGCTCTTTCTCCCTCAGTCTTGCTCTCGCTTCTTTCCTCAGATTGGCCGGGGAATGACGAGCCCTTTTCGTGTCCAGGGCAATAGGAGAACTGGCTTATCCATGGACACAGGCACTTGCTAGATCAGAGACTGGATTGCCTTGAATCCCTCCATCCAGTTGGGGTCCATTGAAACTGTACACTACCGTTCATCCAATCTCTGTACGTGTTCTATTCACCTACGTAACCTATGAACCTATTGGCCATCCCATGGATTGAGATCCTAAATTCCCCTCAGTCATCTCGGATGGTATTCTGATTGGAGCCTTGCTGGGTAGAGATGGTATAAAATCTTTGGAGAGACGAAGTCCTCCTTTCGCTCTTCTCATTAGTAGGATTTTCAAGCTTTGTTCGTATGTCCCAGGCGTCCATTTAATTTTCCTGAATTTTTAACTTCTATCTGATGACTTGGAGGAATTTACTTCCTGATTCTCATACTTTGTCCATTCTCTGAGAATATCTTTCTATACACATTTCACTCTGTGTTTTTTACCCAGTTGTTGTACCTTCAGTGTTTCCCCCGCCCCGTCTTCTACTCACTATGATGCCCCCGTCTAGGTTGGTAGAAGTCTTGTTCAATTTTAGCTTTTCAATACCACCGAATTTTGTTTCTGCCTTCGCGAGCTGATTCTGTCCCTCGTCGAAGCGGCACAGCGCTCTGTGTGGATGTGGGTATTGATGCAATCTAACCAAGTTCATCTTTTCATTAGAGTAGAGAAACCATTGACATTTCATGAAAGGACTGAGCCCCTCAAACGATGCCCATTGTCTTGCATTTTCTTTGCTTCATCCCCTTGTACATCTCCATTTATGTGTTTATTATTTTATTTCAATTATTGTTTTAGAAAAACATAGAGTATATTTGTATCTCCAGGGGTACAGGTCTGTGATTCACCAGGTTTACACAACTCACAGCCCTCATAGATCCCTTTTGAAAAATCCCTGTTTTTTTCTTTAAATGTTTTTATTTATGTTTCTTTTTCATTTTTGTCTTTTGTTTTTAATTTTGATTTCAGCATACCAGTATTCCTTGTTTTTACCCCAAACCCAGTGCTCCATGCAATCTGGGCCCTCTCTAATAACCACCACCTGGTTCCCCCAACCTCCCACCCCTCGCCCCTTCAAAGCCCTCATGTTGATTTTCAGAGTCCTTAGTCTCTCATGTTTCACCTCCCCTTCCAATGTATTTAATTTACATTTTTAATTCTAAATTTCCATTTGTATTTTCAAGTTTCAATTGAATTAAATATATTTAATTTAACTTCATTTAAATTTTATTAAAATTTTTTTTAAAGGCTGATACATGCTGTCAGCCCCCAAATCTGTGGTCTCAGAAAGTACACAGAAAATGGGGAAAGGGAATGTAGACTGACAAAGAAGAACCATTTCGCTTTTCTAGGTCCTTCTTTTTTAAAGAGTAGAAAATATACTTTCCCAGAAAGAAACAAACTCAGAAGGAAAGAATAGGATGAAGTTACCTGAATCAGCCTATAAACAGATACTCAAACCAAAAACACTGGAAACTGCCAAGAGATGCCAACTGTTTTCAAATAATGGCAGACGACTTTAGGTAAGAATAACTTTCATGCAAATGGAAGTGGTAGACGTGGTCGAATTGTTCAGGAGTCACCAAAAGAATGAGAATCACATTCTATGGAAAGGAAGGAGGACTGAGATTCTGAACAAAAATGTTTTCTTAGGTAAAAGAATGTATATTCTATATATACATTATAATATATATAACCATGTTTATATATAATGGTTATATATATATATTTATTTATATACTTTATATATATATGATAGGTTTTTATAGGTTCTACTATATATTATATATATGTATATATATATACATATATATATGATAATTTTCTATGCTTGCTACTACAAGATACCAGAAGCCTGGAGGCTGAAACCACAGAAGTGGACAGTGTCACATTTCTAGAGGCTAAAATGTTGGTAGGACATGCTCCTTTTGTAGGTATTGTGGATGGATCTGTTCCAGGCCCCTTTTCCAGCTTGAAGTCTTGCTCTGGCTTTGGACTTCTTCACCGGGCCTTCTCCCTCAGTGCATATCTGTGTATCCGCACTCTCCCTTCTTAGAAGCACACAAGTCCTCCTGAATTAGGGGCCCAGACTACTCAAATATGACCTCATCCTAGCTAGTGACATCTCCAGGGACCCTATTTCCAAATAAAGTCAGGCTCCCAGGTGCTGGGGTTTAGGACTGGGATAGTTTATATGCATGAACACACACACACACACACACACACACACACACACAGACACACGTGTGTGTGTGTATGTATTCCTATATGTAGTCCTATCTATGTGTATAGATAGAAAGGGAGGAAGGAATAGACGGGAAAAAGAAAATACGCCTAGCGAGTTAATAGACTTCACCTTTAACTTTTCAACAATGACCTTCAGAATGCACGACTGAAATTCTATTGAAAGAAAAGACCTGGATAGGTCAGTGAAAAATAAACTCTACATAGGAGGATGCAGAGGCTAGTATAGATTTTGTGGAAAGAGAAAGGATGGAAAGGGCTAGGACCGTACCCAAAGGAATCTTCTAAGGCTGCTTTTCCGAGGTCTTGAGAAGAGACACTGGAAAGACACCCAATCCGTGAACAGAGAAAGAAACCATTGAGGAACCACAAGGGATCCTTTTAGAAAGACATGGCTATCCTCAAGGTGTCCGCATGCGATATGAGAACACTCACTGAGATCCACCACATTCAAGCCCATCCAACAAGGCTCCAGATACTTTTTGGAAAGCGTGTCTTTCTTTCATGGAGAGAGAATGAGTGAGAGAGAGCATGAGAGAGGAGAAGGTCAGTGGGAGAAGCCGACTTCCCAAGGAGCTGGGAGCCCAAGGCGGGCCAAGATCCTGCCAGTCCGGGGTCATGACCTGAGGCCAAGGCAGTCGCCGAACTAACGGAGCAGGGCAGGCGCCCCTCTCCAGAAATGGGTCAACAACAGCTGAGGAGCACCTGGACGGCACCCTCAGTGAAGTGCCCACCTCTGGGTTCTGGCTCAGGGGGTGATCTCAGGCTCTTGAGATTGAGCCCTGAGGCTAGCTCTGGGCTCAGGGCAGAGTCCACTAGGTCTCTCTTCGGGTCCTGCCCTTCCCCCCTTCCCCATGAAGTTTTCTCTTGCCCTGAAACAAACTAGGAAAAGCCTTTACAGAAATAAACAATGGTTGAGAGGGGGAGGGGTGGGGAGAGAAGCGACTGGCCCGGGGCGAGCGGGAGGTGCCCCAGTGAGATGCTGCCCGCCCTGCCAGGGCCGGGCTCCCTCAGCCGCCACCGCCACCGCCTCGCGACGCCTTCGCAGCCACCTCTGCAGCAACTCCCGCCTCCCCCGCTGCAGCCCCCGCCGCCCCCGCTCCAGCCCCCGCCACAGAAAACAGCTGAGCCCAGGGAGCCTTGGCGCAAGCCTCCAGGCTCGCCTCCAGCACCCTCTAGCGCGCTCTCTTGGGGCAGCGGGGCCAAAGATCAGTCAGGGAGGAGGCGAGGGCGGCGCCCAGGCGTCCCCAGCGGGGGAGGGGCAGGCAAGACCTGCAGGGAGATCCCCTTGGGATTGTGGGAGCTGCTGCAGGGCTTCACGCTGCACTTGGCGATGCACCAGCCTGAGGACCCTGTCCTGCATCTGGCTCTTTCCTGAGCAGGGAGCCTGTTTGGCCCTCTCTCTCGGCCTGTCTCTCTCCCTCCTTCTCCTCTCTGTCTGTCCAAGGAAGGAAGAAAAACTTGCCAGAAATCATCAAGCAACCCTCCTGATTCTTGTCGTTCATTAGGACCCCATGCGTCAACATTTGATTTTTACTTCTTGAATGGAAGGAATTGCTTGTTTGATAGACGCATTGCACAGAAAGACAGAGACAGTGAGAGAGGGAGCCCAATTGGAGAGGGAGTACAAGAAGTGCAAGTGGGAGAGAGAGAAGCAGGCTTCCTGGGGAGCAGAGAGCCCCAGGCAGGGCTAGATCCCAAGACCCTGGCATCAGGACCCCAGCAGAAAGCAGCCACCCAGGTGCCCCACTCCATGATTAAATCCGTTTTACACGATTCAGTCCGTTGCATTAGGCAACAGGCTTTGAGGTCCTCCTCCACTGGGATAACACTAACGCAGAGGTTGTGTTTTCCTTGGCCCTTTTGTGATCACTGAGCATTTTAGGCATCTTTTCATGGGTTTCTTGGCTGATGATTTTCCCCTGGGCATATTTCTGTGCAAGGATTTTCATTGTTTTGAAGGTACCTACCTATCCTTCTTGATTCCTAGTTATCCTCTCTCGAGTTGTATACAGGTCCTTAGGTGGTATCTCCATACAACCTTTCATACTTTTCGTCTTGTCCTTTGCTGGGCAAGATTTTGTGTTTGGAAACTTGGCTTCACCGTTCTTGGGCTTCCCGTTTTTGGTGGTGTGCTCCACTCATCTCTGCCACCTCCCCCGGATCCTCAGAAGGGTTTCCTATTGTATCTTCCAGACAACTTCTGATGTCTTCTTTCGTATGTAGGCTCCATCAGTCTGGAATAGCGCTCGGACCTCTTCTGTTCCACGTGGATATTCACGTCGTTTAGCACCGCGTGGTCAAAGTCTGCCCTTTCGTGTTGGTCTATTTCCTCGGGTCATTTCAAGAGACCTTTTGTAAGACATCCTATCCCATCAGAATCTCCTCTCACGCTCTTTCTCCCTCAGTCTTGCTCTCGCTTCTTTCCTCAGATTGGCCGGGGAATGACGAGCCCTTTTCGTGTCCAGGGCAATAGGAGAACTGGCTTATCCATGGACACAGGCACTTGCTAGATCAGAGACTGGATTGCCTTGAATCCCTCCATCCAGTTGGGGTCCATTGAAACTGTACACTACCGTTCATCCAATCTCTGTACGTGTTCTATTCACCTAGGTAACCTATGAACCTATTGGCCATCCCATGGATTGAGATCCTAAATTCCCCTCAGTCATCTCGGATGGTATTCTGATTGGAGCCTTGCTGGGTAGAGATGGTATAAAATCTTTGGAGAGACGAAGTCCTCCTTTCGCTCTTCTCATTAGTAGGATTTTCAAGCTTTGTTCGTATGTCCCAGGCGTCCATTTAATTTTCCTGAATTTTTAACTTCTATCTGATGACTTGGAGGAATTTACTTCCTGATTCTCATACTTTGTCCATTCTCTGAGAATATCTTTCTATACACATTTCACTCTGTGTTTTTTACCCAGTTGTTGTACCTTCAGTGTTTCCCCCGCCCCTTCTTCTACTCACTATGATGCCCCCGTCTAGGTTGGTAGAAGTCTTGTTCAATTTTAGCTTTTCAATACCACCGAATTTTGTTTCTGCCTTCGCGAGCTGATTCTGTCCCTCGTCGAAGCGGCACAGCGCTCTGTGTGGATGTGGGTATTGATGCAATCTAACCAAGTTCATCTTTTCATTAGAGTAGAGAAACCATTGACATTTCATGAAAGGACTGAGCCCCTCAAACGATGCCCATTGTCTTGCATTTTCTTTGCTTCATCCCCTTGTACATCTCCATTTATGTGTTTATTATTTTATTTCAATTATTGTTTTAGAAAAACATAGAGTATATTTGTATCTCCAGGGGTACAGGTCTGTGATTCACCAGGTTTACACAACTCACAGCCCTCATAGATCCCTTTTGAAAAATCCCTGTTTTTTTCTTTAAATGTTTTTATTTATGTTTCTTTTTCATTTTTGTCTTTTGTTTTTAATTTTGATTTCAGCATACCAGTATTCCTTGTTTTTACCCCAAACCCAGTGCTCCATGCAATCTGGGCCCTCTCTAATAACCACCACCTGGTTCCCCCAACCTCCCACCCCTCGCCCCTTCAAAGCCCTCATGTTGATTTTCAGAGTCCTTAGTCTCTCATGTTTCACCTCCCCTTCCAATGTATTTAATTTACATTTTTAATTCTAAATTTCCATTTGTATTTTCAAGTTTCAATTGAATTAAATATATTTAATTTAACTTCATTTAAATTTTATTAAAATTTTTTTTAAAGGCTGATACATGCTGTCAGCCCCCAAATCTGTGGTCTCAGAAAGTACACAGAAAATGGGGAAAGGGAATGTAGACTGACAAAGAAGAACCATTTCGCTTTTCTAGGTCCTTCTTTTTTAAAGAGTAGAAAATATACTTTCCCAGAAAGAAACAAACTCAGAAGGAAAGAATAGGATGAAGTTACCTGAATCAGCCTATAAACAGATACTCAAACCAAAAACACTGGAAACTGCCAAGAGATGCCAACTGTTTTCAAATAATGGCAGACGACTTTAGGTAAGAATAACTTTCATGCAAATGGAAGTGGTAGACGTGGTCGAATTGTTCAGGAGTCACCAAAAGAATGAGAATCACATTCTATGGAAAGGAAGGAGGACTGAGATTCTGAACAAAAATGTTTTCTTAGGTAAAAGAATGTATATTCTATATATACATTATAATATATATAACCATGTTTATATATAATGGTTATATATATATATTTATTTATATACTTTATATATATATGATAGGTTTTTATAGGTTCTACTATATATTATATATATGTATATATATATACATATATATATGATAATTTTCTATGCTTGCTACTACAAGATACCAGAAGCCTGGAGGCTGAAACCACAGAAGTGGACAGTGTCACATTTCTAGAGGCTAAAATGTTGGTAGGACATGCTCCTTTTGTAGGTATTGTGGATGGATCTGTTCCAGGCCCCTTTTCCAGCTTGAAGTCTTGCTCTGGCTTTGGACTTCTTCACCGGGCCTTCTCCCTCAGTGCATATCTGTGTATCCGCACTCTCCCTTCTTAGAAGCACACAAGTCCTCCTGAATTAGGGGCCCAGACTACTCAAATATGACCTCATCCTAGCTAGTGACATCTCCAGGGACCCTATTTCCAAATAAAGTCAGGCTCCCAGGTGCTGGGGTTTAGGACTGGGATAGTTTATATGCATGAACACACACACACACACACACACACACACACACACACACACACACAGACACACGTGTGTGTGTGTATGTATTCCTATATGTAGTCCTATCTATGTGTATAGATAGAAAGGGAGGAAGGAATAGACGGGAAAAAGAAAATACGCCTAGCGAGTTAATAGACTTCACCTTTAACTTTTCAACAATGACCTTCAGAATGCACGACTGAAATTCTATTGAAAGAAAAGACCTGGATAGGTCAGTGAAAAATAAACTCTACATAGGAGGATGCAGAGGCTAGTATAGATTTTGTGGAAAGAGAAAGGATGGAAAGGGCTAGGACCGTACCCAAAGGAATCTTCTAAGGCTGCTTTTCCGAGGTCTTGAGAAGAGACACTGGAAAGACACCCAATCCGTGAACAGAGAAAGAAACCATTGAGGAACCACAAGGGATCCTTTTAGAAAGACATGGCTATCCTCAAGGTGTCCGCATGCGATATGAGAACACTCACTGAGATCCACCACATTCAAGCCCATCCAACAAGGCTCCAGATACTTTTTGGAAAGCGTGTCTTTCTTTCATGGAGAGAGAATGAGTGAGAGAGAGCATGAGAGAGGAGAAGGTCAGTGGGAGAAGCCGACTTCCCAAGGAGCTGGGAGCCCAAGGCGGGCCAAGATCCTGCCAGTCCGGGGTCATGACCTGAGGCCAAGGCAGTCGCCGAACTAACGGAGCAGGGCAGGCGCCCCTCTCCAGAAATGGGTCAACAACAGCTGAGGAGCACCTGGACGGCACCCTCAGTGAAGTGCCCACCTCTGGGTTCTGGCTCAGGGGGTGATCTCAGGCTCTTGAGATTGAGCCCTGAGGCTAGCTCTGGGCTCAGGGCAGAGTCCACTAGGTCTCTCTTCGGGTCCTGCCCTTCCCCCCTTCCCCATGAAGTTTTCTCTTGCCCTGAAACAAACTAGGAAAAGCCTTTACAGAAATAAACAATGGTTGAGAGGGGGAGGGGTGGGGAGAGAAGCGACTGGCCCGGGGCGAGCGGGAGGTGCCCCAGTGAGATGCTGCCCGCCCTGCCAGGGCCGGGCTCCCTCAGCCGCCACCGCCACCGCCTCGCGACGCCTTCGCAGCCACCTCTGCAGCAACTCCCGCCTCCCCCGCTGCAGCCCCCGCCGCCCCCGCTCCAGCCCCCGCCACAGAAAACAGCTGAGCCCAGGGAGCCTTGGCGCAAGCCTCCAGGCTCGCCTCCAGCACCCTCTAGCGCGCTCTCTTGGGGCAGCGGGGCCAAAGATCAGTCAGGGAGGAGGCGAGGGCGGCGCCCAGGCGTCCCCAGCGGGGGAGGGGCAGGCAAGACCTGCAGGGAGATCCCCTTGGGATTGTGGGAGCTGCTGCAGGGCTTCACGCTGCACTTGGCGATGCACCAGCCTGAGGACCCTGTCCTGCATCTGGCTCTTTCCTGAGCAGGGAGCCTGTTTGGCCCTCTCTCTCGGCCTGTCTCTCTCCCTCCTTCTCCTCTCTGTCTGTCCAAGGAAGGAAGAAAAACTTGCCAGAAATCATCAAGCAACCCTCCTGATTCTTGTCGTTCATTAGGACCCCATGCGTCAACATTTGATTTTTACTTCTTGAATGGAAGGAATTGCTTGTTTGATAGACGCATTGCACAGAAAGACAGAGACAGTGAGAGAGGGAGCCCAATTGGAGAGGGAGTACAAGAAGTGCAAGTGGGAGAGAGAGAAGCAGGCTTCCTGGGGAGCAGAGAGCCCCAGGCAGGGCTAGATCCCAAGACCCTGGCATCAGGACCCCAGCAGAAAGCAGCCACCCAGGTGCCCCACTCCATGATTAAATCCGTTTTACACGATTCAGTCCGTTGCATTAGGCAACAGGCTTTGAGGTCCTCCTCCACTGGGATAACACTAACGCAGAGGTTGTGTTTTCCTTGGCCCTTTTGTGATCACTGAGCATTTTAGGCATCTTTTCATGGGTTTCTTGGCTGATGATTTTCCCCTGGGCATATTTCTGTGCAAGGATTTTCATTGTTTTGAAGGTACCTACCTATCCTTCTTGATTCCTAGTTATCCTCTCTCGAGTTGTATACAGGTCCTTAGGTGGTATCTCCATACAACCTTTCATACTTTTCGTCTTGTCCTTTGCTGGGCAAGATTTTGTGTTTGGAAACTTGGCTTCACCGTTCTTGGGCTTCCCGTTTTTGGTGGTGTGCTCCACTCATCTCTGCCACCTCCCCCGGATCCTCAGAAGGGTTTCCTATTGTATCTTCCAGACAACTTCTGATGTCTTCTTTCGTATGTAGGCTCCATCAGTCTGGAATAGCGCTCGGACCTCTTCTGTTCCACGTGGATATTCACGTCGTTTAGCACCGCGTGGTCAAAGTCTGCCCTTTCGTGTTGGTCTATTTCCTCGGGTCATTTCAAGAGACCTTTTGTAAGACATCCTATCCCATCAGAATCTCCTCTCACGCTCTTTCTCCCTCAGTCTTGCTCTCGCTTCTTTCCTCAGATTGGCCGGGGAATGACGAGCCCTTTTCGTGTCCAGGGCAATAGGAGAACTGGCTTATCCATGGACACAGGCACTTGCTAGATCAGAGACTGGATTGCCTTGAATCCCTCCATCCAGTTGGGGTCCATTGAAACTGTACACTACCGTTCATCCAATCTCTGTACGTGTTCTATTCACCTAGGTAACCTATGAACCTATTGGCCATCCCATGGATTGAGATCCTAAATTCCCCTCAGTCATCTCGGATGGTATTCTGATTGGAGCCTTGCTGGGTAGAGATGGTATAAAATCTTTGGAGAGACGAAGTCCTCCTTTCGCTCTTCTCATTAGTAGGATTTTCAAGCTTTGTTCGTATGTCCCAGGCGTCCATTTAATTTTCCTGAATTTTTAACTTCTATCTGATGACTTGGAGGAATTTACTTCCTGATTCTCATACTTTGTCCATTCTCTGAGAATATCTTTCTATACACATTTCACTCTGTGTTTTTTACCCAGTTGTTGTACCTTCAGTGTTTCCCCCGCCCCTTCTTCTACTCACTATGATGCCCCCGTCTAGGTTGGTAGAAGTCTTGTTCAATTTTAGCTTTTCAATACCACCGAATTTTGTTTCTGCCTTCGCGAGCTGATTCTGTCCCTCGTCGAAGCGGCACAGCGCTCTGTGTGGATGTGGGTATTGATGCAATCTAACCAAGTTCATCTTTTCATTAGAGTAGAGAAACCATTGACATTTCATGAAAGGACTGAGCCCCTCAAACGATGCCCATTGTCTTGCATTTTCTTTGCTTCATCCCCTTGTCCATCTCCATTTATGTGTTTATTATTTTATTTCAATTATTGTTTTAGAAAAACATAGAGTATATTTGTATCTCCAGGGGTACAGGTCTGTGATTCACCAGGTTTACACAACTCACAGCCCTCATAGATCCCTTTTGAAAAATCCCTGTTTTTTTCTTTAAATGTTTTTATTTATGTTTCTTTTTCATTTTTGTCTTTTGTTTTTAATTTTGATTTCAGCATACCAGTATTCCTTGTTTTTACCCCAAACCCAGTGCTCCATGCAATCTGGGCCCTCTCTAATAACCACCACCTGGTTCCCCCAACCTCCCACCCCTCGCCCCTTCAAAGCCCTCATGTTGATTTTCAGAGTCCTTAGTCTCTCATGTTTCACCTCCCCTTCCAATGTATTTAATTTACATTTTTAATTCTAAATTTCCATTTGTATTTTCAAGTTTCAATTGAATTAAATATATTTAATTTAACTTCATTTAAATTTTATTAAAATTTTTTTTAAAGGCTGATACATGCTGTCAGCCCCCAAATCTGTGGTCTCAGAAAGTACACAGAAAATGGGGAAAGGGAATGTAGACTGACAAAGAAGAACCATTTCGCTTTTCTAGGTCCTTCTTTTTTAAAGAGTAGAAAATATACTTTCCCAGAAAGAAACAAACTCAGAAGGAAAGAGTAGGATGAAGTTACCTGAATCAGCCTATAAACAGATACTCAAACCAAAAACACTGGAAACTGCCAAGAGATGCCAACTGTTTTCAAATAATGGCAGACGACTTTAGGTAAGAATAACTTTCATGCAAATGGAAGTGGTAGACGTGGTCGAATTGTTCAGGAGTCACCAA
Source organism: Mustela nivalis (assembly GCF_964662115.1). Taxonomy (NCBI): domain Eukaryota; kingdom Metazoa; phylum Chordata; class Mammalia; order Carnivora; family Mustelidae; genus Mustela; species Mustela nivalis. The sequence continues at coordinate 143,049,484 of NC_139025.1, forward strand.
AAGAATGAGAATCACATTCTATGGAAAGGAAGGAGGACTGAGATTCTGAACAAAAATGTTTTCTTAGGTAAAAGAATGTATATTCTATATATACATTATAATATATATAACCATGTTTATATATAATGGTTATATATATATTTATTTATATACTTTATATATATATGATAGGTTTTTATAGGTTCTACTATATATTATATATATGTATATATATATATATATATATACATATATATATGATAATTTTCTATGCTTGCTACTACAAGATACCAGAAGCCTGGAGGCTGAAACCACAGAAGTGGACAGTGTCACATTTCTAGAGGCTAAAATGTTGGTAGGACATGCTCCTTTTGTAGGTATTGTGGATGGATCTGTTCCAGGCCCCTTTTCCAGCTTGAAGTCTTGCTCTGGCTTTGGACTTCTTCACCGGGCCTTCTCCCTCAGTGCATATCTGTGTATCCGCACTCTCCCTTCTTAGAAGCACACAAGTCCTCCTGAATTAGGGGCCCAGACTACTCAAATATGACCTCATCCTAGCTAGTGACATCTCCAGGGACCCTATTTCCAAATAAAGTCAGGCTCCCAGGTGCTGGGGTTTAGGACTGGGATAGTTTATATGCATGAACACACACACACACACACACACACACACACACACACAGACACACGTGTGTGTGTGTATGTATTCCTATATGTAGTCCTATCTATGTGTATAGATAGAAAGGGAGGAAGGAATAGACGGGAAAAAGAAAATACGCCTAGCGAGTTAATAGACTTCACCTTTAACTTTTCAACAATGACCTTCAGAATGCACGACTGAAATTCTATTGAAAGAAAAGACCTGGATAGGTCAGTGAAAAATAAACTCTACATAGGAGGATGCAGAGGCTAGTATAGATTTTGTGGAAAGAGAAAGGATGGAAAGGGCTAGGACCGTACCCAAAGGAATCTTCTAAGGCTGCTTTTCCGAGGTCTTGAGAAGAGACACTGGAAAGACACCCAATCCGTGAACAGAGAAAGAAACCATTGAGGAACCACAAGGGATCCTTTTAGAAAGACATGGCTATCCTCAAGGTGTCCGCATGCGATATGAGAACACTCACTGAGATCCACCACATTCAAGCCCATCCAACAAGGCTCCAGATACTTTTTGGAAAGCGTGTCTTTCTTTCATGGAGAGAGAATGAGTGAGAGAGAGCATGAGAGAGGAGAAGGTCAGTGGGAGAAGCCGACTTCCCAAGGAGCTGGGAGCCCAAGGCGGGCCAAGATCCTGCCAGTCCGGGGTCATGACCTGAGGCCAAGGCAGTCGCCGAACTAACGGAGCAGGGCAGGCGCCCCTCTCCAGAAATGGGTCAACAACAGCTGAGGAGCACCTGGACGGCACCCTCAGTGAAGTGCCCACCTCTGGGTTCTGGCTCAGGGGGTGATCTCAGGCTCTTGAGATTGAGCCCTGAGGCTAGCTCTGGGCTCAGGGCAGAGTCCACTAGGTCTCTCTTCGGGTCCTGCCCTTCCCCCCTTCCCCATGAAGTTTTCTCTTGCCCTGAAACAAACTAGGAAAAGCCTTTACAGAAATAAACAATGGTTGAGAGGGGGAGGGGTGGGGAGAGAAGCGACTGGCCCGGGGCGAGCGGGAGGTGCCCCAGTGAGATGCTGCCCGCCCTGCCAGGGCCGGGCTCCCTCAGCCGCCACCGCCACCGCCTCGCGACGCCTTCGCAGCCACCTCTGCAGCAACTCCCGCCTCCCCCGCTGCAGCCCCCGCCGCCCCCGCTCCAGCCCCCGCCACAGAAAACAGCTGAGCCCAGGGAGCCTTGGCGCAAGCCTCCAGGCTCGCCTCCAGCACCCTCTAGCGCGCTCTCTTGGGGCAGCGGGGCCAAAGATCAGTCAGGGAGGAGGCGAGGGCGGCGCCCAGGCGTCCCCAGCGGGGGAGGGGCAGGCAAGACCTGCAGGGAGATCCCCTTGGGATTGTGGGAGCTGCTGCAGGGCTTCACGCTGCACTTGGCGATGCACCAGCCTGAGGACCCTGTCCTGCATCTGGCTCTTTCCTGAGCAGGGAGCCTGTTTGGCCCTCTCTCTCGGCCTGTCTCTCTCCCTCCTTCTCCTCTCTGTCTGTCCAAGGAAGGAAGAAAAACTTGCCAGAAATCATCAAGCAACCCTCCTGATTCTTGTCGTTCATTAGGACCCCATGCGTCAACATTTGATTTTTACTTCTTGAATGGAAGGAATTGCTTGTTTGATAGACGCATTGCACAGAAAGACAGAGACAGTGAGAGAGGGAGCCCAATTGGAGAGGGAGTACAAGAAGTGCAAGTGGGAGAGAGAGAAGCAGGCTTCCTGGGGAGCAGAGAGCCCCAGGCAGGGCTAGATCCCAAGACCCTGGCATCAGGACCCCAGCAGAAAGCAGCCACCCAGGTGCCCCACTCCATGATTAAATCCGTTTTACACGATTCAGTCCGTTGCATTAGGCAACAGGCTTTGAGGTCCTCCTCCACTGGGATAACACTAACGCAGAGGTTGTGTTTTCCTTGGCCCTTTTGTGATCACTGAGCATTTTAGGCATCTTTTCATGGGTTTCTTGGCTGATGATTTTCCCCTGGGCATATTTCTGTGCAAGGATTTTCATTGTTTTGAAGGTACCTACCTATCCTTCTTGATTCCTAGTTATCCTCTCTCGAGTTGTATACAGGTCCTTAGGTGGTATCTCCATACAACCTTTCATACTTTTCGTCTTGTCCTTTGCTGGGCAAGATTTTGTGTTTGGAAACTTGGCTTCACCGTTCTTGGGCTTCCCGTTTTTGGTGGTGTGCTCCACTCATCTCTGCCACCTCCCCCGGATCCTCAGAAGGGTTTCCTATTGTATCTTCCAGACAACTTCTGATGTCTTCTTTCGTATGTAGGCTCCATCAGTCTGGAATAGCGCTCGGACCTCTTCTGTTCCACGTGGATATTCACGTCGTTTAGCACCGCGTGGTCAAAGTCTGCCCTTTCGTGTTGGTCTATTTCCTCGGGTCATTTCAAGAGACCTTTTGTAAGACATCCTATCCCATCAGAATCTCCTCTCACGCTCTTTCTCCCTCAGTCTTGCTCTCGCTTCTTTCCTCAGATTGGCCGGGGAATGACGAGCCCTTTTCGTGTCCAGGGCAATAGGAGAACTGGCTTATCCATGGACACAGGCACTTGCTAGATCAGAGACTGGATTGCCTTGAATCCCTCCATCCAGTTGGGGTCCATTGAAACTGTACACTACCGTTCATCCAATCTCTGTACGTGTTCTATTCACCTACGTAACCTATGAACCTATTGGCCATCCCATGGATTGAGATCCTAAATTCCCCTCAGTCATCTCGGATGGTATTCTGATTGGAGCCTTGCTGGGTAGAGATGGTATAAAATCTTTGGAGAGACGAAGTCCTCCTTTCGCTCTTCTCATTAGTAGGATTTTCAAGCTTTGTTCGTATGTCCCAGGCGTCCATTTAATTTTCCTGAATTTTTAACTTCTATCTGATGACTTGGAGGAATTTACTTCCTGATTCTCATACTTTGTCCATTCTCTGAGAATATCTTTCTATACACATTTCACTCTGTGTTTTTTACCCAGTTGTTGTACCTTCAGTGTTTCCCCCGCCCCTTCTTCTACTCACTATGATGCCCCCGTCTAGGTTGGTAGAAGTCTTGTTCAATTTTAGCTTTTCAATACCACCGAATTTTGTTTCTGCCTTCGCGAGCTGATTCTGTCCCTCGTCGAAGCGGCACAGCGCTCTGTGTGGATGTGGGTATTGATGCAATCTAACCAAGTTCATCTTTTCATTAGAGTAGAGAAACCATTGACATTTCATGAAAGGACTGAGCCCCTCAAACGATGCCCATTGTCTTGCATTTTCTTTGCTTCATCCCCTTGTACATCTCCATTTATGTGTTTATTATTTTATTTCAATTATTGTTTTAGAAAAACATAGAGTATATTTGTATCTCCAGGGGTACAGGTCTGTGATTCACCAGGTTTACACAACTCACAGCCCTCATAGATCCCTTTTGAAAAATCCCTGTTTTTTTCTTTAAATGTTTTTATTTATGTTTCTTTTTCATTTTTGTCTTTTGTTTTTAATTTTGATTTCAGCATACCAGTATTCCTTGTTTTTACCCCAAACCCAGTGCTCCATGCAATCTGGGCCCTCTCTAATAACCACCACCTGGTTCCCCCAACCTCCCACCCCTCGCCCCTTCAAAGCCCTCATGTTGATTTTCAGAGTCCTTAGTCTCTCATGTTTCACCTCCCCTTCCAATGTATTTAATTTACATTTTTAATTCTAAATTTCCATTTGTATTTTCAAGTTTCAATTGAATTAAATATATTTAATTTAACTTCATTTAAATTTTATTAAAATTTTTTTTAAAGGCTGATACATGCTGTCAGCCCCCAAATCTGTGGTCTCAGAAAGTACACAGAAAATGGGGAAAGGGAATGTAGACTGACAAAGAAGAACCATTTCGCTTTTCTAGGTCCTTCTTTTTTAAAGAGTAGAAAATATACTTTCCCAGAAAGAAACAAACTCAGAAGGAAAGAGTAGGATGAAGTTACCTGAATCAGCCTATAAACAGATACTCAAACCAAAAACACTGGAAACTGCCAAGAGATGCCAACTGTTTTCAAATAATGGCAGACGACTTTAGGTAAGAATAACTTTCATGCAAATGGAAGTGGTAGACGTGGTCGAATTGTTCAGGAGTCACCAAAAGAATGAGAATCACATTCTATGGAAAGGAAGGAGGACTGAGATTCTGAACAAAAATGTTTTCTTAGGTAAAAGAATGTATATTCTATATATACATTATAATATATATAACCATGTTTATATATAATGGTTATATATATATTTATTTATATACTTTATATATATATGATAGGTTTTTATAGGTTCTACTATATATTATATATATGTATATATATATATATATATACATATATATATGATAATTTTCTATGCTTGCTACTACAAGATACCAGAAGCCTGGAGGCTGAAACCACAGAAGTGGACAGTGTCACATTTCTAGAGGCTAAAATGTTGGTAGGACATGCTCCTTTTGTAGGTATTGTGGATGGATCTGTTCCAGGCCCCTTTTCCAGCTTGAAGTCTTGCTCTGGCTTTGGACTTCTTCACCGGGCCTTCTCCCTCAGTGCATATCTGTGTATCCGCACTCTCCCTTCTTAGAAGCACACAAGTCCTCCTGAATTAGGGGCCCAGACTACTCAAATATGACCTCATCCTAGCTAGTGACATCTCCAGGGACCCCATTTCCAAATAAAGTCAGGCTCCCAGGTGCTGGGGTTTAGGACTGGGATAGTTTATATGCATGAACACACACACACACACACACACACACACACACACACACACAGACACACGTGTGTGTGTGTATGTATTCCTATATGTAGTCCTATCTATGTGTATAGATAGAAAGGGAGGAAGGAATAGACGGGAAAAAGAAAATACGCCTAGCGAGTTAATAGACTTCACCTTTAACTTTTCAACAATGACCTTCAGAATGCACGACTGAAATTCTATTGAAAGAAAAGACCTGGATAGGTCAGTGAAAAATAAACTCTACATAGGAGGATGCAGAGGCTAGTATAGATTTTGTGGAAAGAGAAAGGATGGAAAGGGCTAGGACCGTACCCAAAGGAATCTTCTAAGGCTGCTTTTCCGAGGTCTTGAGAAGAGACACTGGAAAGACACCCAATCCGTGAACAGAGAAAGAAACCATTGAGGAACCACAAGGGATCCTTTTAGAAAGACATGGCTATCCTCAAGGTGTCCGCATGCGATATGAGAACACTCACTGAGATCCACCACATTCAAGCCCATCCAACAAGGCTCCAGATACTTTTTGGAAAGCGTGTCTTTCTTTCATGGAGAGAGAATGAGTGAGAGAGAGCATGAGAGAGGAGAAGGTCAGTGGGAGAAGCCGACTTCCCAAGGAGCTGGGAGCCCAAGGCGGGCCAAGATCCTGCCAGTCCGGGGTCATGACCTGAGGCCAAGGCAGTCGCGGAACTAACGGAGCAGGGCAGGCGCCCCTCTCCAGAAATGGGTCAACAACAGCTGAGGAGCACCTGGACGGCACCCTCAGTGAAGTGCCCACCTCTGGGTTCTGGCTCAGGGGGTGATCTCAGGCTCTTGAGATTGAGCCCTGAGGCTAGCTCTGGGCTCAGGGCAGAGTCCACTAGGTCTCTCTTCGGGTCCTGCCCTTCCCCCCTTCCCCATGAAGTTTTCTCTTGCCCTGAAACAAACTAGGAAAAGCCTTTACAGAAATAAACAATGGTTGAGAGGGGGAGGGGTGGGGAGAGAAGCGACTGGCCCGGGGCGAGCGGGAGGTGCCCCAGTGAGATGCTGCCCGCCCTGCCAGGGCCGGGCTCCCTCAGCCGCCACCGCCACCGCCTCGCGACGCCTTCGCAGCCACCTCTGCAGCAACTCCCGCCTCCCCCGCTGCAGCCCCCGCCGCCCCCGCTCCAGCCCCCGCCACAGAAAACAGCTGAGCCCAGGGAGCCTTGGCGCAAGCCTCCAGGCTCGCCTCCAGCACCCTCTAGCGCGCTCTCTTGGGGCAGCGGGGCCAAAGATCAGTCAGGGAGGAGGCGAGGGCGGCGCCCAGGCGTCCCCAGCGGGGGAGGGGCAGGCAAGACCTGCAGGGAGATCCCCTTGGGATTGTGGGAGCTGCTGCAGGGCTTCACGCTGCACTTGGCGATGCACCAGCCTGAGGACCCTGTCCTGCATCTGGCTCTTTCCTGAGCAGGGAGCCTGTTTGGCCCTCTCTCTCGGCCTGTCTCTCTCCCTCCTTCTCCTCTCTGTCTGTCCAAGGAAGGAAGAAAAACTTGCCAGAAATCATCAAGCAACCCTCCTGATTCTTGTCATTCATTAGGACCCCATGCGTCAACATTTGATTTTTACTTCTTGAATGGAAGGAATTGCTTGTTTGATAGACGCATTGCACAGAAAGACAGAGACAGTGAGAGAGGGAGCCCAATTGGAGAGGGAGTACAAGAAGTGCAAGTGGGAGAGAGAGAAGCAGGCTTCCTGGGGAGCAGAGAGCCCCAGGCAGGGCTAGATCCCAAGACCCTGGCATCAGGACCCCAGCAGAAAGCAGCCACCCAGGTGCCCCACTCCATGATTAAATCCGTTTTACACGATTCAGTCCGTTGCATTAGGCAACAGGCTTTGAGGTCCTCCTCCACTGGGATAACACTAACGCAGAGGTTGTGTTTTCCTTGGCCCTTTTGTGATCACTGAGCATTTTAGGCATCTTTTCATGGGTTTCTTGGCTGATGATTTTCCCCTGGGCATATTTCTGTGCAAGGATTTTCATTGTTTTGAAGGTACCTACCTATCCTTCTTGATTCCTAGTTATCCTCTCTCGAGTTGTATACAGGTCCTTAGGTGGTATCTCCATACAACCTTTCATACTTTTCGTCTTGTCCTTTGCTGGGCAAGATTTTGTGTTTGGAAACTTGGCTTCACCGTTCTTGGGCTTCCCGTTTTTGGTGGTGTGCTCCACTCATCTCTGCCACCTCCCCCGGATCCTCAGAAGGGTTTCCTATTGTATCTTCCAGACAACTTCTGATGTCTTCTTTCGTATGTAGGCTCCATCAGTCTGGAATAGCGCTCGGACCTCTTCTGTTCCACGTGGATATTCACGTCGTTTAGCACCGCGTGGTCAAAGTCTGCCCTTTCGTGTTGGTCTATTTCCTCGGGTCATTTCAAGAGACCTTTTGTAAGACATCCTATCCCATCAGAATCTCCTCTCACGCTCTTTCTCCCTCAGTCTTGCTCTCGCTTCTTTCCTCAGATTGGCCGGGGAATGACGAGCCCTTTTCGTGTCCAGGGCAATAGGAGAACTGGCTTATCCATGGACACAGGCACTTGCTAGATCAGAGACTGGATTGCCTTGAATCCCTCCATCCAGTTGGGGTCCATTGAAACTGTACACTACCGTTCATCCAATCTCTGTACGTGTTCTATTCACCTACGTAACCTATGAACCTATTGGCCATCCCATGGATTGAGATCCTAAATTCCCCTCAGTCATCTCGGATGGTATTCTGATTGGAGCCTTGCTGGGTAGAGATGGTATAAAATCTTTGGAGAGACGAAGTCCTCCTTTCGCTCTTCTCATTAGTAGGATTTTCAAGCTTTGTTCGTATGTCCCAGGCGTCCATTTAATTTTCCTGAATTTTTAACTTCTATCTGATGACTTGGAGGAATTTACTTCCTGATTCTCATACTTTGTCCATTCTCTGAGAATATCTTTCTATACACATTTCACTCTGTGTTTTTTACCCAGTTGTTGTACCTTCAGTGTTTCCCCCGCCCCTTCTTCTACTCACTATGATGCCCCCGTCTAGGTTGGTAGAAGTCTTGTTCAATTTTAGCTTTTCAATACCACCGAATTTTGTTTCTGCCTTCGCGAGCTGATTCTGTCCCTCGTCGAAGCGGCACAGCGCTCTGTGTGGATGTGGGTATTGATGCAATCTAACCAAGTTCATCTTTTCATTAGAGTAGAGAAACCATTGACATTTCATGAAAGGACTGAGCCCCTCAAACGATGCCCATTGTCTTGCATTTTCTTTGCTTCATCCCCTTGTCCATCTCCATTTATGTGTTTATTATTTTATTTCAATTATTGTTTTAGAAAAACATAGAGTATATTTGTATCTCCAGGGGTACAGGTCTGTGATTCACCAGGTTTACACAACTCACAGCCCTCATAGATCCCTTTTGAAAAATCCCTGTTTTTTTCTTTAAATGTTTTTATTTATGTTTCTTTTTCATTTTTGTCTTTTGTTTTTAATTTTGATTTCAGCATACCAGTATTCCTTGTTTTTACCCCAAACCCAGTGCTCCATGCAATCTGGGCCCTCTCTAATAACCACCACCTGGTTCCCCCAACCTCCCACCCCTCGCCCCTTCAAAGCCCTCATGTTGATTTTCAGAGTCCTTAGTCTCTCATGTTTCACCTCCCCTTCCAATGTATTTAATTTACATTTTTAATTCTAAATTTCCATTTGTATTTTCAAGTTTCAATTGAATTAAATATATTTAATTTAACTTCATTTAAATTTTATTAAAATTTTTTTTAAAGGCTGATACATGCTGTCAGCCCCCAAATCTGTGGTCTCAGAAAGTACACAGAAAATGGGGAAAGGGAATGTAGACTGACAAAGAAGAACCATTTCGCTTTTCTAGGTCCTTCTTTTTTAAAGAGTAGAAAATATACTTTCCCAGAAAGAAACAAACTCAGAAGGAAAGAGTAGGATGAAGTTACCTGAATCAGCCTATAAACAGATACTCAAACCAAAAACACTGGAAACTGCCAAGAGATGCCAACTGTTTTCAAATAATGGCAGACGACTTTAGGTAAGAATAACTTTCATGCAAATGGAAGTGGTAGACGTGGTCGAATTGTTCAGGAGTCACCAAAAGAATGAGAATCACATTCTATGGAAAGGAAGGAGGACTGAGATTCTGAACAAAAATGTTTTCTTAGGTAAAAGAATGTATATTCTATATATACATTATAATATATATAACCATGTTTATATATAATGGTTATATATATATTTATTTATATACTTTATATATATATGATAGGTTTTTATAGGTTCTACTATATATTATATATATGTATATATATATATATATATATATATATACATATATATATGATAATTTTCTATGCTTGCTACTACAAGATACCAGAAGCCTGGAGGCTGAAACCACAGAAGTGGACAGTGTCACATTTCTAGAGGCTAAAATGTTGGTAGGACATGCTCCTTTTGTAGGTATTGTGGATGGATCTGTTCCAGGCCCCTTTTCCAGCTTGAAGTCTTGCTCTGGCTTTGGACTTCTTCACCGGGCCTTCTCCCTCAGTGCATATCTGTGTATCCGCACTCTCCCTTCTTAGAAGCACACAAGTCCTCCTGAATTAGGGGCCCAGACTACTCAAATATGACCTCATCCTAGCTAGTGACATCTCCAGGGACCCCATTTCCAAATAAAGTCAGGCTCCCAGGTGCTGGGGTTTAGGACTGGGATAGTTTATATGCATGAACACACACACACACACACACACACACACACACACACACACAGACACACGTGTGTGTGTGTATGTATTCCTATATGTAGTCCTATCTATGTGTATAGATAGAAAGGGAGGAAGGAATAGACGGGAAAAAGAAAATACGCCTAGCGAGTTAATAGACTTCACCTTTAACTTTTCAACAATGACCTTCAGAATGCACGACTGAAATTCTATTGAAAGAAAAGACCTGGATAGGTCAGTGAAAAATAAACTCTACATAGGAGGATGCAGAGGCTAGTATAGATTTTGTGGAAAGAGAAAGGATGGAAAGGGCTAGGACCGTACCCAAAGGAATCTTCTAAGGCTGCTTTTCCGAGGTCTTGAGAAGAGACACTGGAAAGACACCCAATCCGTGAACAGAGAAAGAAACCATTGAGGAACCACAAGGGATCCTTTTAGAAAGACATGGCTATCCTCAAGGTGTCCGCATGCGATATGAGAACACTCACTGAGATCCACCACATTCAAGCCCATCCAACAAGGCTCCAGATACTTTTTGGAAAGCGTGTCTTTCTTTCATGGAGAGAGAATGAGTGAGAGAGAGCATGAGAGAGGAGAAGGTCAGTGGGAGAAGCCGACTTCCCAAGGAGCTGGGAGCCCAAGGCGGGCCAAGATCCTGCCAGTCCGGGGTCATGACCTGAGGCCAAGGCAGTCGCGGAACTAACGGAGCAGGGCAGGCGCCCCTCTCCAGAAATGGGTCAACAACAGCTGAGGAGCACCTGGACGGCACCCTCAGTGAAGTGCCCACCTCTGGGTTCTGGCTCAGGGGGTGATCTCAGGCTCTTGAGATTGAGCCCTGAGGCTAGCTCTGGGCTCAGGGCAGAGTCCACTAGGTCTCTCTTCGGGTCCTGCCCTTCCCCCCTTCCCCATGAAGTTTTCTCTTGCCCTGAAACAAACTAGGAAAAGCCTTTACAGAAATAAACAATGGTTGAGAGGGGGAGGGGTGGGGAGAGAAGCGACTGGCCCGGGGCGAGCGGGAGGTGCCCCAGTGAGATGCTGCCCGCCCTGCCAGGGCCGGGCTCCCTCAGCCGCCACCGCCACCGCCTCGCGACGCCTTCGCAGCCACCTCTGCAGCAACTCCCGCCTCCCCCGCTGCAGCCCCCGCCGCCCCCGCTCCAGCCCCCGCCACAGAAAACAGCTGAGCCCAGGGAGCCTTGGCGCAAGCCTCCAGGCTCGCCTCCAGCACCCTCTAGCGCGCTCTCTTGGGGCAGCGGGGCCAAAGATCAGTCAGGGAGGAGGCGAGGGCGGCGCCCAGGCGTCCCCAGCGGGGGAGGGGCAGGCAAGACCTGCAGGGAGATCCCCTTGGGATTGTGGGAGCTGCTGCAGGGCTTCACGCTGCACTTGGCGATGCACCAGCCTGAGGACCCTGTCCTGCATCTGGCTCTTTCCTGAGCAGGGAGCCTGTTTGGCCCTCTCTCTCGGCCTGTCTCTCTCCCTCCTTCTCCTCTCTGTCTGTCCAAGGAAGGAAGAAAAACTTGCCAGAAATCATCAAGCAACCCTCCTGATTCTTGTCATTCATTAGGACCCCATGCGTCAACATTTGATTTTTACTTCTTGAATGGAAGGAATTGCTTGTTTGATAGACGCATTGCACAGAAAGACAGAGACAGTGAGAGAGGGAGCCCAATTGGAGAGGGAGTACAAGAAGTGCAAGTGGGAGAGAGAGAAGCAGGCTTCCTGGGGAGCAGAGAGCCCCAGGCAGGGCTAGATCCCAAGACCCTGGCATCAGGACCCCAGCAGAAAGCAGCCACCCAGGTGCCCCACTCCATGATTAAATCCGTTTTACACGATTCAGTCCGTTGCATTAGGCAACAGGCTTTGAGGTCCTCCTCCACTGGGATAACACTAACGCAGAGGTTGTGTTTTCCTTGGCCCTTTTGTGATCACTGAGCATTTTAGGCATCTTTTCATGGGTTTCTTGGCTGATGATTTTCCCCTGGGCATATTTCTGTGCAAGGATTTTCATTGTTTTGAAGGTACCTACCTATCCTTCTTGATTCCTAGTTATCCTCTCTCGAGTTGTATACAGGTCCTTAGGTGGTATCTCCATACAACCTTTCATACTTTTCGTCTTGTCCTTTGCTGGGCAAGATTTTGTGTTTGGAAACTTGGCTTCACCGTTCTTGGGCTTCCCGTTTTTGGTGGTGTGCTCCACTCATCTCTGCCACCTCCCCCGGATCCTCAGAAGGGTTTCCTATTGTATCTTCCAGACAACTTCTGATGTCTTCTTTCGTATGTAGGCTCCATCAGTCTGGAATAGCGCTCGGACCTCTTCTGTTCCACGTGGATATTCACGTCGTTTAGCACCGCGTGGTCAAAGTCTGCCCTTTCGTGTTGGTCTATTTCCTCGGGTCATTTCAAGAGACCTTTTGTAAGACATCCTATCCCATCAGAATCTCCTCTCACGCTCTTTCTCCCTCAGTCTTGCTCTCGCTTCTTTCCTCAGATTGGCCGGGGAATGACGAGCCCTTTTCGTGTCCAGGGCAATAGGAGAACTGGCTTATCCATGGACACAGGCACTTGCTAGATCAGAGACTGGATTGCCTTGAATCCCTCCATCCAGTTGGGGTCCATTGAAACTGTACACTACCGTTCATCCAATCTCTGTACGTGTTCTATTCACCTAGGTAACCTATGAACCTATTGGCCATCCCATGGATTGAGATCCTAAATTCCCCTCAGTCATCTCGGATGGTATTCTGATTGGAGCCTTGCTGGGTAGAGATGGTATAAAATCTTTGGAGAGACGAAGTCCTCCTTTCGCTCTTCTCATTAGTAGGATTTTCAAGCTTTGTTCGTATGTCCCAGGCGTCCATTTAATTTTCCTGAATTTTTAACTTCTATCTGATGACTTGGAGGAATTTACTTCCTGATTCTCATACTTTGTCCATTCTCTGAGAATATCTTTCTATACACATTTCACTCTGTGTTTTTTACCCAGTTGTTGTACCTTCAGTGTTTCCCCCGCCCCTTCTTCTACTCACTATGATGCCCCCGTCTAGGTTGGTAGAAGTCTTGTTCAATTTTAGCTTTTCAATACCACCGAATTTTGTTTCTGCCTTCGCGAGCTGATTCTGTCCCTCGTCGAAGCGGCACAGCGCTCTGTGTGGATGTGGGTATTGATGCAATCTAACCAAGTTCATCTTTTCATTAGAGTAGAGAAACCATTGACATTTCATGAAAGGACTGAGCCCCTCAAACGATGCCCATTGTCTTGCATTTTCTTTGCTTCATCCCCTTGTCCATCTCCATTTATGTGTTTATTATTTTATTTCAATTATTGTTTTAGAAAAACATAGAGTATATTTGTATCTCCAGGGGTACAGGTCTGTGATTCACCAGGTTTACACAACTCACAGCCCTCATAGATCCCTTTTGAAAAATCCCTGTTTTTTTCTTTAAATGTTTTTATTTATGTTTCTTTTTCATTTTTGTCTTTTGTTTTTAATTTTGATTTCAGCATACCAGTATTCCTTGTTTTTACCCCAAACCCAGTGCTCCATGCAATCTGGGCCCTCTCTAATAACCACCACCTGGTTCCCCCAACCTCCCACCCCTCGCCCCTTCAAAGCCCTCATGTTGATTTTCAGAGTCCTTAGTCTCTCATGTTTCACCTCCCCTTCCAATGTATTTAATTTACATTTTTAATTCTAAATTTCCATTTGTATTTTCAAGTTTCAATTGAATTAAATATATTTAATTTAACTTCATTTAAATTTTATTAAAATTTTTTTTAAAGGCTGATACATGCTGTCAGCCCCCAAATCTGTGGTCTCAGAAAGTACACAGAAAATGGGGAAAGGGAATGTAGACTGACAAAGAAGAACCATTTCGCTTTTCTAGGTCCTTCTTTTTTAAAGAGTAGAAAATATACTTTCCCAGAAAGAAACAAACTCAGAAGGAAAGAGTAGGATGAAGTTACCTGAATCAGCCTATAAACAGATACTCAAACCAAAAACACTGGAAACTGCCAAGAGATGCCAACTGTTTTCAAATAATGGCAGACGACTTTAGGTAAGAATAACTTTCATGCAAATGGAAGTGGTAGACGTGGTCGAATTGTTCAGGAGTCACCAAAAGAATGAGAATCACATTCTATGGAAAGGAAGGAGGACTGAGATTCTGAACAAAAATGTTTTCTTAGGTAAAAGAATGTATATTCTATATATACATTATAATATATATAACCATGTTTATATATAATGGTTATATATATATTTATTTATATACTTTATATATATATGATAGGTTTTTATAGGTTCTACTATATATTATATATATGTATATATATATATATATATATACATATATATATGATAATTTTCTATGCTTGCTACTACAAGATACCAGAAGCCTGGAGGCTGAAACCACAGAAGTGGACAGTGTCACATTTCTAGAGGCTAAAATGTTGGTAGGACATGCTCCTTTTGTAGGTATTGTGGATGGATCTGTTCCAGGCCCCTTTTCCAGCTTGAAGTCTTGCTCTGGCTTTGGACTTCTTCACCGGGCCTTCTCCCTCAGTGCATATCTGTGTATCCGCACTCTCCCTTCTTAGAAGCACACAAGTCCTCCTGAATTAGGGGCCCAGACTACTCAAATATGACCTCATCCTAGCTAGTGACATCACCAGGGACCCCATTTCCAAATAAAGTCAGGCTCCCAGGTGCTGGGGTTTAGGACTGGGATAGTTTATATGCATGAACACACACACACACACACACACACACACACACACAGACACACGTGTGTGTGTGTATGTATTCCTATATGTAGTCCTATCTATGTGTATAGATAGAAAGGGAGGAAGGAATAGACGGGAAAAAGAAAATACGCCTAGCGAGTTAATAGACTTCACCTTTAACTTTTCAACAATGACCTTCAGAATGCACGACTGAAATTCTATTGAAAGAAAAGACCTGGATAGGTCAGTGAAAAATAAACTCTACATAGGAGGATGCAGAGGCTAGTATAGATTTTGTGGAAAGAGAAAGGATGGAAAGGGCTAGGACCGTACCCAAAGGAATCTTCTAAGGCTGCTTTTCCGAGGTCTTGAGAAGAGACACTGGAAAGACACCCAATCCGTGAACAGAGAAAGAAACCATTGAGGAACCACAAGGGATCCTTTTAGAAAGACATGGCTATCCTCAAGGTGTCCGCATGCGATATGAGAACACTCACTGAGATCCACCACATTCAAGCCCATCCAACAAGGCTCCAGATACTTTTTGGAAAGCGTGTCTTTCTTTCATGGAGAGAGAATGAGTGAGAGAGAGCATGAGAGAGGAGAAGGTCAGTGGGAGAAGCCGACTTCCCAAGGAGCTGGGAGCCCAAGGCGGGCCAAGATCCTGCCAGTCCGGGGTCATGACCTGAGGCCAAGGCAGTCGCCGAACTAACGGAGCAGGGCAGGCGCCCCTCTCCAGAAATGGGTCAACAACAGCTGAGGAGCACCTGGACGGCACCCTCAGTGAAGTGCCCACCTCTGGGTTCTGGCTCAGGGGGTGATCTCAGGCTCTTGAGATTGAGCCCTGAGGCTAGCTCTGGGCTCAGGGCAGAGTCCACTAGGTCTCTCTTCGGGTCCTGCCCTTCCCCCCTTCCCCATGAAGTTTTCTCTTGCCCTGAAACAAACTAGGAAAAGCCTTTACAGAAATAAACAATGGTTGAGAGGGGGAGGGGTGGGGAGAGAAGCGACTGGCCCGGGGCGAGCGGGAGGTGCCCCAGTGAGATGCTGCCCGCCCTGCCAGGGCCGGGCTCCCTCAGCCGCCACCGCCACCGCCTCGCGACGCCTTCGCAGCCACCTCTGCAGCAACTCCCGCCTCCCCCGCTGCAGCCCCCGCCGCCCCCGCTCCAGCCCCCGCCACAGAAAACAGCTGAGCCCAGGGAGCCTTGGCGCAAGCCTCCAGGCTCGCCTCCAGCACCCTCTAGCGCGCTCTCTTGGGGCAGCGGGGCCAAAGATCAGTCAGGGAGGAGGCGAGGGCGGCGCCCAGGCGTCCCCAGCGGGGGAGGGGCAGGCAAGACCTGCAGGGAGATCCCCTTGGGATTGTGGGAGCTGCTGCAGGGCTTCACGCTGCACTTGGCGATGCACCAGCCTGAGGACCCTGTCCTGCATCTGGCTCTTTCCTGAGCAGGGAGCCTGTTTGGCCCTCTCTCTCGGCCTGTCTCTCTCCCTCCTTCTCCTCTCTGTCTGTCCAAGGAAGGAAGAAAAACTTGCCAGAAATCATCAAGCAACCCTCCTGATTCTTGTCGTTCATTAGGACCCCATGCGTCAACATTTGATTTTTACTTCTTGAATGGAAGGAATTGCTTGTTTGATAGACGCATTGCACAGAAAGACAGAGACAGTGAGAGAGGGAGCCCAATTGGAGAGGGAGTACAAGAAGTGCAAGTGGGAGAGAGAGAAGCAGGCTTCCTGGGGAGCAGAGAGCCCCAGGCAGGGCTAGATCCCAAGACCCTGGCATCAGGACCCCAGCAGAAAGCAGCCACCCAGGTGCCCCACTCCATGATTAAATCCGTTTTACACGATTCAGTCCGTTGCATTAGGCAACAGGCTTTGAGGTCCTCCTCCACTGGGATAACACTAACGCAGAGGTTGTGTTTTCCTTGGCCCTTTTGTGATCACTGAGCATTTTAGGCATCTTTTCATGGGTTTCTTGGCTGATGATTTTCCCCTGGGCATATTTCTGTGCAAGGATTTTCATTGTTTTGAAGGTACCTACCTATCCTTCTTGATTCCTAGTTATCCTCTCTCGAGTTGTATACAGGTCCTTAGGTGGTATCTCCATACAACCTTTCATACTTTTCGTCTTGTCCTTTGCTGGGCAAGATTTTGTGTTTGGAAACTTGGCTTCACCGTTCTTGGGCTTCCCGTTTTTGGTGGTGTGCTCCACTCATCTCTGCCACCTCCCCCGGATCCTCAGAAGGGTTTCCTATTGTATCTTCCAGACAACTTCTGATGTCTTCTTTCGTATGTAGGCTCCATCAGTCTGGAATAGCGCTCGGACCTCTTCTGTTCCACGTGGATATTCACGTCGTTTAGCACCGCGTGGTCAAAGTCTGCCCTTTCGTGTTGGTCTATTTCCTCGGGTCATTTCAAGAGACCTTTTGTAAGACATCCTATCCCATCAGAATCTCCTCTCACGCTCTTTCTCCCTCAGTCTTGCTCTCGCTTCTTTCCTCAGATTGGCCGGGGAATGACGAGCCCTTTTCGTGTCCAGGGCAATAGGAGAACTGGCTTATCCATGGACACAGGCACTTGCTAGATCAGAGACTGGATTGCCTTGAATCCCTCCATCCAGTTGGGGTCCATTGAAACTGTACACTACCGTTCATCCAATCTCTGTACGTGTTCTATTCACCTAGGTAACCTATGAACCTATTGGCCATCCCATGGATTGAGATCCTAAATTCCCCTCAGTCATCTCGGATGGTATTCTGATTGGAGCCTTGCTGGGTAGAGATGGTATAAAATCTTTGGAGAGACGAAGTCCTCCTTTCGCTCTTCTCATTAGTAGGATTTTCAAGCTTTGTTCGTATGTCCCAGGCGTCCATTTAATTTTCCTGAATTTTTAACTTCTATCTGATGACTTGGAGGAATTTACTTCCTGATTCTCATACTTTGTCCATTCTCTGAGAATATCTTTCTATACACATTTCACTCTGTGTTTTTTACCCAGTTGTTGTACCTTCAGTGTTTCCCCCGCCCCTTCTTCTACTCACTATGATGCCCCCGTCTAGGTTGGTAGAAGTCTTGTTCAATTTTAGCTTTTCAATACCACCGAATTTTGTTTCTGCCTTCGCGAGCTGATTCTGTCCCTCGTCGAAGCGGCACAGCGCTCTGTGTGGATGTGGGTATTGATGCAATCTAACCAAGTTCATCTTTTCATTAGAGTAGAGAAACCATTGACATTTCATGAAAGGACTGAGCCCCTCAAACGATGCCCATTGTCTTGCATTTTCTTTGCTTCATCCCCTTGTCCATCTCCATTTATGTGTTTATTATTTTATTTCAATTATTGTTTTAGAAAAACATAGAGTATATTTGTATCTCCAGGGGTACAGGTCTGTGATTCACCAGGTTTACACAACTCACAGCCCTCATAGATCCCTTTTGAAAAATCCCTGTTTTTTTCTTTAAATGTTTTTATTTATGTTTCTTTTTCATTTTTGTCTTTTGTTTTTAATTTTGATTTCAGCATACCAGTATTCCTTGTTTTTACCCCAAACCCAGTGCTCCATGCAATCTGGGCCCTCTCTAATAACCACCACCTGGTTCCCCCAACCTCCCACCCCTCGCCCCTTCAAAGCCCTCATGTTGATTTTCAGAGTCCTTAGTCTCTCATGTTTCACCTCCCCTTCCAATGTATTTAATTTACATTTTTAATTCTAAATTTCCATTTGTATTTTCAAGTTTCAATTGAATTAAATATATTTAATTTAACTTCATTTAAATTTTATTAAAATTTTTTTTAAAGGCTGATACATGCTGTCAGCCCCCAAATCTGTGGTCTCAGAAAGTACACAGAAAATGGGGAAAGGGAATGTAGACTGACAAAGAAGAACCATTTCGCTTTTCTAGGTCCTTCTTTTTTAAAGAGTAGAAAATATACTTTCCCAGAAAGAAACAAACTCAGAAGGAAAGAGTAGGATGAAGTTACCTGAATCAGCCTATAAACAGATACTCAAACCAAAAACACTGGAAACTGCCAAGAGATGCCAACTGTTTTCAAATAATGGCAGACGACTTTAGGTAAGAATAACTTTCATGCAAATGGAAGTGGTAGACGTGGTCGAATTGTTCAGGAGTCACCAAAAGAATGAGAATCACATTCTATGGAAAGGAAGGAGGACTGAGATTCTGAACAAAAATGTTTTCTTAGGTAAAAGAATGTATATTCTATATATACATTATAATATATATAACCATGTTTATATATAATGGTTATATATATATTTATTTATATACTTTATATATATATGATAGGTTTTTATAGGTTCTACTATATATTATATATATGTATATATATATATATATATATACATATATATATGATAATTTTCTATGCTTGCTACTACAAGATACCAGAAGCCTGGAGGCTGAAACCACAGAAGTGGACAGTGTCACATTTCTAGAGGCTAAAATGTTGGTAGGACATGCTCCTTTTGTAGGTATTGTGGATGGATCTGTTCCAGGCCCCTTTTCCAGCTTGAAGTCTTGCTCTGGCTTTGGACTTCTTCACCGGGCCTTCTCCCTCAGTGCATATCTGTGTATCCGCACTCTCCCTTCTTAGAAGCACACAAGTCCTCCTGAATTAGGGGCCCAGACTACTCAAATATGACCTCATCCTAGCTAGTGACATCTCCAGGGACCCCATTTCCAAATAAAGTCAGGCTCCCAGGTGCTGGGGTTTAGGACTGGGATAGTTTATATGCATGAACACACACACACACACACACACACACACACACACACACACACACACAGACACACGTGTGTGTGTGTATGTATTCCTATATGTAGTCCTATCTATGTGTATAGATAGAAAGGGAGGAAGGAATAGACGGGAAAAAGAAAATACGCCTAGCGAGTTAATAGACTTCACCTTTAACTTTTCAACAATGACCTTCAGAATGCACGACTGAAATTCTATTGAAAGAAAAGACCTGGATAGGTCAGTGAAAAATAAACTCTACATAGGAGGATGCAGAGGCTAGTATAGATTTTGTGGAAAGAGAAAGGATGGAAAGGGCTAGGACCGTACCCAAAGGAATCTTCTAAGGCTGCTTTTCCGAGGTCTTGAGAAGAGACACTGGAAAGACACCCAATCCGTGAACAGAGAAAGAAACCATTGAGGAACCACAAGGGATCCTTTTAGAAAGACATGGCTATCCTCAAGGTGTCCGCATGCGATATGAGAACACTCACTGAGATCCACCACATTCAAGCCCATCCAACAAGGCTCCAGATACTTTTTGGAAAGCGTGTCTTTCTTTCATGGAGAGAGAATGAGTGAGAGAGAGCATGAGAGAGGAGAAGGTCAGTGGGAGAAGCCGACTTCCCAAGGAGCTGGGAGCCCAAGGCGGGCCAAGATCCTGCCAGTCCGGGGTCATGACCTGAGGCCAAGGCAGTCGCCGAACTAACGGAGCAGGGCAGGCGCCCCTCTCCAGAAATGGGTCAACAACAGCTGAGGAGCACCTGGACGGCACCCTCAGTGAAGTGCCCACCTCTGGGTTCTGGCTCAGGGGGTGATCTCAGGCTCTTGAGATTGAGCCCTGAGGCTAGCTCTGGGCTCAGGGCAGAGTCCACTAGGTCTCTCTTCGGGTCCTGCCCTTCCCCCCTTCCCCATGAAGTTTTCTCTTGCCCTGAAACAAACTAGGAAAAGCCTTTACAGAAATAAACAATGGTTGAGAGGGGGAGGGGTGGGGAGAGAAGCGACTGGCCCGGGGCGAGCGGGAGGTGCCCCAGTGAGATGCTGCCCGCCCTGCCAGGGCCGGGCTCCCTCAGCCGCCACCGCCACCGCCTCGCGACGCCTTCGCAGCCACCTCTGCAGCAACTCCCGCCTCCCCCGCTGCAGCCCCCGCCGCCCCCGCTCCAGCCCCCGCCACAGAAAACAGCTGAGCCCAGGGAGCCTTGGCGCAAGCCTCCAGGCTCGCCTCCAGCACCCTCTAGCGCGCTCTCTTGGGGCAGCGGGGCCAAAGATCAGTCAGGGAGGAGGCGAGGGCGGCGCCCAGGCGTCCCCAGCGGGGGAGGGGCAGGCAAGACCTGCAGGGAGATCCCCTTGGGATTGTGGGAGCTGCTGCAGGGCTTCACGCTGCACTTGGCGATGCACCAGCCTGAGGACCCTGTCCTGCATCTGGCTCTTTCCTGAGCAGGGAGCCTGTTTGGCCCTCTCTCTCGGCCTGTCTCTCTCCCTCCTTCTCCTCTCTGTCTGTCCAAGGAAGGAAGAAAAACTTGCCAGAAATCATCAAGCAACCCTCCTGATTCTTGTCGTTCATTAGGACCCCATGCGTCAACATTTGATTTTTACTTCTTGAATGGAAGGAATTGCTTGTTTGATAGACGCATTGCACAGAAAGACAGAGACAGTGAGAGAGGGAGCCCAATTGGAGAGGGAGTACAAGAAGTGCAAGTGGGAGAGAGAGAAGCAGGCTTCCTGGGGAGCAGAGAGCCCCAGGCAGGGCTAGATCCCAAGACCCTGGCATCAGGACCCCAGCAGAAAGCAGCCACCCAGGTGCCCCACTCCATGATTAAATCCGTTTTACACGATTCAGTCCGTTGCATTAGGCAACAGGCTTTGAGGTCCTCCTCCACTGGGATAACACTAACGCAGAGGTTGTGTTTTCCTTGGCCCTTTTGTGATCACTGAGCATTTTAGGCATCTTTTCATGGGTTTCTTGGCTGATGATTTTCCCCTGGGCATATTTCTGTGCAAGGATTTTCATTGTTTTGAAGGTACCTACCTATCCTTCTTGATTCCTAGTTATCCTCTCTCGAGTTGTATACAGGTCCTTAGGTGGTATCTCCATACAACCTTTCATACTTTTCGTCTTGTCCTTTGCTGGGCAAGATTTTGTGTTTGGAAACTTGGCTTCACCGTTCTTGGGCTTCCCGTTTTTGGTGGTGTGCTCCACTCATCTCTGCCACCTCCCCCGGATCCTCAGAAGGGTTTCCTATTGTATCTTCCAGACAACTTCTGATGTCTTCTTTCGTATGTAGGCTCCATCAGTCTGGAATAGCGCTCGGACCTCTTCTGTTCCACGTGGATATTCACGTCGTTTAGCACCGCGTGGTCAAAGTCTGCCCTTTCGTGTTGGTCTATTTCCTCGGGTCATTTCAAGAGACCTTTTGTAAGACATCCTATCCCATCAGAATCTCCTCTCACGCTCTTTCTCCCTCAGTCTTGCTCTCGCTTCTTTCCTCAGATTGGCCGGGGAATGACGAGCCCTTTTCGTGTCCAGGGCAATAGGAGAACTGGCTTATCCATGGACACAGGCACTTGCTAGATCAGAGACTGGATTGCCTTGAATCCCTCCATCCAGTTGGGGTCCATTGAAACTGTACACTACCGTTCATCCAATCTCTGTACGTGTTCTATTCACCTAGGTAACCTATGAACCTATTGGCCATCCCATGGATTGAGATCCTAAATTCCCCTCAGTCATCTCGGATGGTATTCTGATTGGAGCCTTGCTGGGTAGAGATGGTATAAAATCTTTGGAGAGACGAAGTCCTCCTTTCGCTCTTCTCATTAGTAGGATTTTCAAGCTTTGTTCGTATGTCCCAGGCGTCCATTTAATTTTCCTGAATTTTTAACTTCTATCTGATGACTTGGAGGAATTTACTTCCTGATTCTCATACTTTGTCCATTCTCTGAGAATATCTTTCTATACACATTTCACTCTGTGTTTTTTACCCAGTTGTTGTACCTTCAGTGTTTCCCCCGCCCCTTCTTCTACTCACTATGATGCCCCCGTCTAGGTTGGTAGAAGTCTTGTTCAATTTTAGCTTTTCAATACCACCGAATTTTGTTTCTGCCTTCGCGAGCTGATTCTGTCCCTCGTCGAAGCGGCACAGCGCTCTGTGTGGATGTGGGTATTGATGCAATCTAACCAAGTTCATCTTTTCATTAGAGTAGAGAAACCATTGACATTTCATGAAAGGACTGAGCCCCTCAAACGATGCCCATTGTCTTGCATTTTCTTTGCTTCATCCCCTTGTACATCTCCATTTATGTGTTTATTATTTTATTTCAATTATTGTTTTAGAAAAACATAGAGTATATTTGTATCTCCAGGGGTACAGGTCTGTGATTCACCAGGTTTACACAACTCACAGCCCTCATAGATCCCTTTTGAAAAATCCCTGTTTTTTTCTTTAAATGTTTTTATTTATGTTTCTTTTTCATTTTTGTCTTTTGTTTTTAATTTTGATTTCAGCATACCAGTATTCCTTGTTTTTACCCCAAACCCAGTGCTCCATGCAATCTGGGCCCTCTCTAATAACCACCACCTGGTTCCCCCAACCTCCCACCCCTCGCCCCTTCAAAGCCCTCATGTTGATTTTCAGAGTCCTTAGTCTCTCATGTTTCACCTCCCCTTCCAATGTATTTAATTTACATTTTTAATTCTAAATTTCCATTTGTATTTTCAAGTTTCAATTGAATTAAATATATTTAATTTAACTTCATTTAAATTTTATTAAAATTTTTTTTAAAGGCTGATACATGCTGTCAGCCCCCAAATCTGTGGTCTCAGAAAGTACACAGAAAATGGGGAAAGGGAATGTAGACTGACAAAGAAGAACCATTTCGCTTTTCTAGGTCCTTCTTTTTTAAAGAGTAGAAAATATACTTTCCCAGAAAGAAACAAACTCAGAAGGAAAGAATAGGATGAAGTTACCTGAATCAGCCTATAAACAGATACTCAAACCAAAAACACTGGAAACTGCCAAGAGATGCCAACTGTTTTCAAATAATGGCAGACGACTTTAGGTAAGAATAACTTTCATGCAAATGGAAGTGGTAGACGTGGTCGAATTGTTCAGGAGTCACCAAAAGAATGAGAATCACATTCTATGGAAAGGAAGGAGGACTGAGATTCTGAACAAAAATGTTTTCTTAGGTAAAAGAATGTATATTCTATATATACATTATAATATATATAACCATGTTTATATATAATGGTTATATATATATATTTATTTATATACTTTATATATATATGATAGGTTTTTATAGGTTCTACTATATATTATATATATGTATATATATATACATATATATATGATAATTTTCTATGCTTGCTACTACAAGATACCAGAAGCCTGGAGGCTGAAACCACAGAAGTGGACAGTGTCACATTTCTAGAGGCTAAAATGTTGGTAGGACATGCTCCTTTTGTAGGTATTGTGGATGGATCTGTTCCAGGCCCCTTTTCCAGCTTGAAGTCTTGCTCTGGCTTTGGACTTCTTCACCGGGCCTTCTCCCTCAGTGCATATCTGTGTATCCGCACTCTCCCTTCTTAGAAGCACACAAGTCCTCCTGAATTAGGGGCCCAGACTACTCAAATATGACCTCATCCTAGCTAGTGACATCTCCAGGGACCCTATTTCCAAATAAAGTCAGGCTCCCAGGTGCTGGGGTTTAGGACTGGGATAGTTTATATGCATGAACACACACACACACACACACACACACACACACACACACACACACAGACACACGTGTGTGTGTGTATGTATTCCTATATGTAGTCCTATCTATGTGTATAGATAGAAAGGGAGGAAGGAATAGACGGGAAAAAGAAAATACGCCTAGCGAGTTAATAGACTTCACCTTTAACTTTTCAACAATGACCTTCAGAATGCACGACTGAAATTCTATTGAAAGAAAAGACCTGGATAGGTCAGTGAAAAATAAACTCTACATAGGAGGATGCAGAGGCTAGTATAGATTTTGTGGAAAGAGAAAGGATGGAAAGGGCTAGGACCGTACCCAAAGGAATCTTCTAAGGCTGCTTTTCCGAGGTCTTGAGAAGAGACACTGGAAAGACACCCAATCCGTGAACAGAGAAAGAAACCATTGAGGAACCACAAGGGATCCTTTTAGAAAGACATGGCTATCCTCAAGGTGTCCGCATGCGATATGAGAACACTCACTGAGATCCACCACATTCAAGCCCATCCAACAAGGCTCCAGATACTTTTTGGAAAGCGTGTCTTTCTTTCATGGAGAGAGAATGAGTGAGAGAGAGCATGAGAGAGGAGAAGGTCAGTGGGAGAAGCCGACTTCCCAAGGAGCTGGGAGCCCAAGGCGGGCCAAGATCCTGCCAGTCCGGGGTCATGACCTGAGGCCAAGGCAGTCGCCGAACTAACGGAGCAGGGCAGGCGCCCCTCTCCAGAAATGGGTCAACAACAGCTGAGGAGCACCTGGACGGCACCCTCAGTGAAGTGCCCACCTCTGGGTTCTGGCTCAGGGGGTGATCTCAGGCTCTTGAGATTGAGCCCTGAGGCTAGCTCTGGGCTCAGGGCAGAGTCCACTAGGTCTCTCTTCGGGTCCTGCCCTTCCCCCCTTCCCCATGAAGTTTTCTCTTGCCCTGAAACAAACTAGGAAAAGCCTTTACAGAAATAAACAATGGTTGAGAGGGGGAGGGGTGGGGAGAGAAGCGACTGGCCCGGGGCGAGCGGGAGGTGCCCCAGTGAGATGCTGCCCGCCCTGCCAGGGCCGGGCTCCCTCAGCCGCCACCGCCACCGCCTCGCGACGCCTTCGCAGCCACCTCTGCAGCAACTCCCGCCTCCCCCGCTGCAGCCCCCGCCGCCCCCGCTCCAGCCCCCGCCACAGAAAACAGCTGAGCCCAGGGAGCCTTGGCGCAAGCCTCCAGGCTCGCCTCCAGCACCCTCTAGCGCGCTCTCTTGGGGCAGCGGGGCCAAAGATCAGTCAGGGAGGAGGCGAGGGCGGCGCCCAGGCGTCCCCAGCGGGGGAGGGGCAGGCAAGACCTGCAGGGAGATCCCCTTGGGATTGTGGGAGCTGCTGCAGGGCTTCACGCTGCACTTGGCGATGCACCAGCCTGAGGACCCTGTCCTGCATCTGGCTCTTTCCTGAGCAGGGAGCCTGTTTGGCCCTCTCTCTCGGCCTGTCTCTCTCCCTCCTTCTCCTCTCTGTCTGTCCAAGGAAGGAAGAAAAACTTGCCAGAAATCATCAAGCAACCCTCCTGATTCTTGTCGTTCATTAGGACCCCATGCGTCAACATTTGATTTTTACTTCTTGAATGGAAGGAATTGCTTGTTTGATAGACGCATTGCACAGAAAGACAGAGACAGTGAGAGAGGGAGCCCAATTGGAGAGGGAGTACAAGAAGTGCAAGTGGGAGAGAGAGAAGCAGGCTTCCTGGGGAGCAGAGAGCCCCAGGCAGGGCTAGATCCCAAGACCCTGGCATCAGGACCCCAGCAGAAAGCAGCCACCCAGGTGCCCCACTCCATGATTAAATCCGTTTTACACGATTCAGTCCGTTGCATTAGGCAACAGGCTTTGAGGTCCTCCTCCACTGGGATAACACTAACGCAGAGGTTGTGTTTTCCTTGGCCCTTTTGTGATCACTGAGCATTTTAGGCATCTTTTCATGGGTTTCTTGGCTGATGATTTTCCCCTGGGCATATTTCTGTGCAAGGATTTTCATTGTTTTGAAGGTACCTACCTATCCTTCTTGATTCCTAGTTATCCTCTCTCGAGTTGTATACAGGTCCTTAGGTGGTATCTCCATACAACCTTTCATACTTTTCGTCTTGTCCTTTGCTGGGCAAGATTTTGTGTTTGGAAACTTGGCTTCACCGTTCTTGGGCTTCCCGTTTTTGGTGGTGTGCTCCACTCATCTCTGCCACCTCCCCCGGATCCTCAGAAGGGTTTCCTATTGTATCTTCCAGACAACTTCTGATGTCTTCTTTCGTATGTAGGCTCCATCAGTCTGGAATAGCGCTCGGACCTCTTCTGTTCCACGTGGATATTCACGTCGTTTAGCACCGCGTGGTCAAAGTCTGCCCTTTCGTGTTGGTCTATTTCCTCGGGTCATTTCAAGAGACCTTTTGTAAGACATCCTATCCCATCAGAATCTCCTCTCACGCTCTTTCTCCCTCAGTCTTGCTCTCGCTTCTTTCCTCAGATTGGCCGGGGAATGACGAGCCCTTTTCGTGTCCAGGGCAATAGGAGAACTGGCTTATCCATGGACACAGGCACTTGCTAGATCAGAGACTGGATTGCCTTGAATCCCTCCATCCAGTTGGGGTCCATTGAAACTGTACACTACCGTTCATCCAATCTCTGTACGTGTTCTATTCACCTAGGTAACCTATGAACCTATTGGCCATCCCATGGATTGAGATCCTAAATTCCCCTCAGTCATCTCGGATGGTATTCTGATTGGAGCCTTGCTGGGTAGAGATGGTATAAAATCTTTGGAGAGACGAAGTCCTCCTTTCGCTCTTCTCATTAGTAGGATTTTCAAGCTTTGTTCGTATGTCCCAGGCGTCCATTTAATTTTCCTGAATTTTTAACTTCTATCTGATGACTTGGAGGAATTTACTTCCTGATTCTCATACTTTGTCCATTCTCTGAGAATATCTTTCTATACACATTTCACTCTGTGTTTTTTACCCAGTTGTTGTACCTTCAGTGTTTCCCCCGCCCCTTCTTCTACTCACTATGATGCCCCCGTCTAGGTTGGTAGAAGTCTTGTTCAATTTTAGCTTTTCAATACCACCGAATTTTGTTTCTGCCTTCGCGAGCTGATTCTGTCCCTCGTCGAAGCGGCACAGCGCTCTGTGTGGATGTGGGTATTGATGCAATCTAACCAAGTTCATCTTTTCATTAGAGTAGAGAAACCATTGACATTTCATGAAAGGACTGAGCCCCTCAAACGATGCCCATTGTCTTGCATTTTCTTTGCTTCATCCCCTTGTACATCTCCATTTATGTGTTTATTATTTTATTTCAATTATTGTTTTAGAAAAACATAGAGTATATTTGTATCTCCAGGGGTACAGGTCTGTGATTCACCAGGTTTACACAACTCACAGCCCTCATAGATCCCTTTTGAAAAATCCCTGTTTTTTTCTTTAAATGTTTTTATTTATGTTTCTTTTTCATTTTTGTCTTTTGTTTTTAATTTTGATTTCAGCATACCAGTATTCCTTGTTTTTACCCCAAACCCAGTGCTCCATGCAATCTGGGCCCTCTCTAATAACCACCACCTGGTTCCCCCAACCTCCCACCCCTCGCCCCTTCAAAGCCCTCATGTTGATTTTCAGAGTCCTTAGTCTCTCATGTTTCACCTCCCCTTCCAATGTATTTAATTTACATTTTTAATTCTAAATTTCCATTTGTATTTTCAAGTTTCAATTGAATTAAATATATTTAATTTAACTTCATTTAAATTTTATTAAAATTTTTTTTAAAGGCTGATACATGCTGTCAGCCCCCAAATCTGTGGTCTCAGAAAGTACACAGAAAATGGGGAAAGGGAATGTAGACTGACAAAGAAGAACCATTTCGCTTTTCTAGGTCCTTCTTTTTTAAAGAGTAGAAAATATACTTTCCCAGAAAGAAACAAACTCAGAAGGAAAGAGTAGGATGAAGTTACCTGAATCAGCCTATAAACAGATACTCAAACCAAAAACACTGGAAACTGCCAAGAGATGCCAACTGTTTTCAAATAATGGCAGACGACTTTAGGTAAGAATAACTTTCATGCAAATGGAAGTGGTAGACGTGGTCGAATTGTTCAGGAGTCACCAAAAGAATGAGAATCACATTCTATGGAAAGGAAGGAGGACTGAGATTCTGAACAAAAATGTTTTCTTAGGTAAAAGAATGTATATTCTATATATACATTATAATATATATAACCATGTTTATATATAATGGTTATATATATATTTATTTATATACTTTATATATATATGATAGGTTTTTATAGGTTCTACTATATATTATATATATGTATATATATATATATATATATACATATATATATGATAATTTTCTATGCTTGCTACTACAAGATACCAGAAGCCTGGAGGCTGAAACCACAGAAGTGGACAGTGTCACATTTCTAGAGGCTAAAATGTTGGTAGGACATGCTCCTTTTGTAGGTATTGTGGATGGATCTGTTCCAGGCCCCTTTTCCAGCTTGAAGTCTTGCTCTGGCTTTGGACTTCTTCACCGGGCCTTCTCCCTCAGTGCATATCTGTGTATCCGCACTCTCCCTTCTTAGAAGCACACAAGTCCTCCTGAATTAGGGGCCCAGACTACTCAAATATGACCTCATCCTAGCTAGTGACATCTCCAGGGACCCTATTTCCAAATAAAGTCAGGCTCCCAGGTGCTGGGGTTTAGGACTGGGATAGTTTATATGCATGAACACACACACACACACACACACACACACACACACACACACACAGACACACGTGTGTGTGTGTATGTATTCCTATATGTAGTCCTATCTATGTGTATAGATAGAAAGGGAGGAAGGAATAGACGGGAAAAAGAAAATACGCCTAGCGAGTTAATAGACTTCACCTTTAACTTTTCAACAATGACCTTCAGAATGCACGACTGAAATTCTATTGAAAGAAAAGACCTGGATAGGTCAGTGAAAAATAAACTCTACATAGGAGGATGCAGAGGCTAGTATAGATTTTGTGGAAAGAGAAAGGATGGAAAGGGCTAGGACCGTACCCAAAGGAATCTTCTAAGGCTGCTTTTCCGAGGTCTTGAGAAGAGACACTGGAAAGACACCCAATCCGTGAACAGAGAAAGAAACCATTGAGGAACCACAAGGGATCCTTTTAGAAAGACATGGCTATCCTCAAGGTGTCCGCATGCGATATGAGAACACTCACTGAGATCCACCACATTCAAGCCCATCCAACAAGGCTCCAGATACTTTTTGGAAAGCGTGTCTTTCTTTCATGGAGAGAGAATGAGTGAGAGAGAGCATGAGAGAGGAGAAGGTCAGTGGGAGAAGCCGACTTCCCAAGGAGCTGGGAGCCCAAGGCGGGCCAAGATCCTGCCAGTCCGGGGTCATGACCTGAGGCCAAGGCAGTCGCCGAACTAACGGAGCAGGGCAGGCGCCCCTCTCCAGAAATGGGTCAACAACAGCTGAGGAGCACCTGGACGGCACCCTCAGTGAAGTGCCCACCTCTGGGTTCTGGCTCAGGGGGTGATCTCAGGCTCTTGAGATTGAGCCCTGAGGCTAGCTCTGGGCTCAGGGCAGAGTCCACTAGGTCTCTCTTCGGGTCCTGCCCTTCCCCCCTTCCCCATGAAGTTTTCTCTTGCCCTGAAACAAACTAGGAAAAGCCTTTACAGAAATAAACAATGGTTGAGAGGGGGAGGGGTGGGGAGAGAAGCGACTGGCCCGGGGCGAGCGGGAGGTGCCCCAGTGAGATGCTGCCCGCCCTGCCAGGGCCGGGCTCCCTCAGCCGCCACCGCCACCGCCTCGCGACGCCTTCGCAGCCACCTCTGCAGCAACTCCCGCCTCCCCCGCTGCAGCCCCCGCCGCCCCCGCTCCAGCCCCCGCCACAGAAAACAGCTGAGCCCAGGGAGCCTTGGCGCAAGCCTCCAGGCTCGCCTCCAGCACCCTCTAGCGCGCTCTCTTGGGGCAGCGGGGCCAAAGATCAGTCAGGGAGGAGGCGAGGGCGGCGCCCAGGCGTCCCCAGCGGGGGAGGGGCAGGCAAGACCTGCAGGGAGATCCCCTTGGGATTGTGGGAGCTGCTGCAGGGCTTCACGCTGCACTTGGCGATGCACCAGCCTGAGGACCCTGTCCTGCATCTGGCTCTTTCCTGAGCAGGGAGCCTGTTTGGCCCTCTCTCTCGGCCTGTCTCTCTCCCTCCTTCTCCTCTCTGTCTGTCCAAGGAAGGAAGAAAAACTTGCCAGAAATCATCAAGCAACCCTCCTGATTCTTGTCGTTCATTAGGACCCCATGCGTCAACATTTGATTTTTACTTCTTGAATGGAAGGAATTGCTTGTTTGATAGACGCATTGCACAGAAAGACAGAGACAGTGAGAGAGGGAGCCCAATTGGAGAGGGAGTACAAGAAGTGCAAGTGGGAGAGAGAGAAGCAGGCTTCCTGGGGAGCAGAGAGCCCCAGGCAGGGCTAGATCCCAAGACCCTGGCATCAGGACCCCAGCAGAAAGCAGCCACCCAGGTGCCCCACTCCATGATTAAATCCGTTTTACACGATTCAGTCCGTTGCATTAGGCAACAGGCTTTGAGGTCCTCCTCCACTGGGATAACACTAACGCAGAGGTTGTGTTTTCCTTGGCCCTTTTGTGATCACTGAGCATTTTAGGCATCTTTTCATGGGTTTCTTGGCTGATGATTTTCCCCTGGGCATATTTCTGTGCAAGGATTTTCATTGTTTTGAAGGTACCTACCTATCCTTCTTGATTCCTAGTTATCCTCTCTCGAGTTGTATACAGGTCCTTAGGTGGTATCTCCATACAACCTTTCATACTTTTCGTCTTGTCCTTTGCTGGGCAAGATTTTGTGTTTGGAAACTTGGCTTCACCGTTCTTGGGCTTCCCGTTTTTGGTGGTGTGCTCCACTCATCTCTGCCACCTCCCCCGGATCCTCAGAAGGGTTTCCTATTGTATCTTCCAGACAACTTCTGATGTCTTCTTTCGTATGTAGGCTCCATCAGTCTGGAATAGCGCTCGGACCTCTTCTGTTCCACGTGGATATTCACGTCGTTTAGCACCGCGTGGTCAAAGTCTGCCCTTTCGTGTTGGTCTATTTCCTCGGGTCATTTCAAGAGACCTTTTGTAAGACATCCTATCCCATCAGAATCTCCTCTCACGCTCTTTCTCCCTCAGTCTTGCTCTCGCTTCTTTCCTCAGATTGGCCGGGGAATGACGAGCCCTTTTCGTGTCCAGGGCAATAGGAGAACTGGCTTATCCATGGACACAGGCACTTGCTAGATCAGAGACTGGATTGCCTTGAATCCCTCCATCCAGTTGGGGTCCATTGAAACTGTACACTACCGTTCATCCAATCTCTGTACGTGTTCTATTCACCTAGGTAACCTATGAACCTATTGGCCATCCCATGGATTGAGATCCTAAATTCCCCTCAGTCATCTCGGATGGTATTCTGATTGGAGCCTTGCTGGGTAGAGATGGTATAAAATCTTTGGAGAGACGAAGTCCTCCTTTCGCTCTTCTCATTAGTAGGATTTTCAAGCTTTGTTCGTATGTCCCAGGCGTCCATTTAATTTTCCTGAATTTTTAACTTCTATCTGATGACTTGGAGGAATTTACTTCCTGATTCTCATACTTTGTCCATTCTCTGAGAATATCTTTCTATACACATTTCACTCTGTGTTTTTTACCCAGTTGTTGTACCTTCAGTGTTTCCCCCGCCCCTTCTTCTACTCACTATGATGCCCCCGTCTAGGTTGGTAGAAGTCTTGTTCAATTTTAGCTTTTCAATACCACCGAATTTTGTTTCTGCCTTCGCGAGCTGATTCTGTCCCTCGTCGAAGCGGCACAGCGCTCTGTGTGGATGTGGGTATTGATGCAATCTAACCAAGTTCATCTTTTCATTAGAGTAGAGAAACCATTGACATTTCATGAAAGGACTGAGCCCCTCAAACGATGCCCATTGTCTTGCATTTTCTTTGCTTCATCCCCTTGTACATCTCCATTTATGTGTTTATTATTTTATTTCAATTATTGTTTTAGAAAAACATAGAGTATATTTGTATCTCCAGGGGTACAGGTCTGTGATTCACCAGGTTTACACAACTCACAGCCCTCATAGATCCCTTTTGAAAAATCCCTGTTTTTTTCTTTAAATGTTTTTATTTATGTTTCTTTTTCATTTTTGTCTTTTGTTTTTAATTTTGATTTCAGCATACCAGTATTCCTTGTTTTTACCCCAAACCCAGTGCTCCATGCAATCTGGGCCCTCTCTAATAACCACCACCTGGTTCCCCCAACCTCCCACCCCTCGCCCCTTCAAAGCCCTCATGTTGATTTTCAGAGTCCTTAGTCTCTCATGTTTCACCTCCCCTTCCAATGTATTTAATTTACATTTTTAATTCTAAATTTCCATTTGTATTTTCAAGTTTCAATTGAATTAAATATATTTAATTTAACTTCATTTAAATTTTATTAAAATTTTTTTTAAAGGCTGATACATGCTGTCAGCCCCCAAATCTGTGGTCTCAGAAAGTACACAGAAAATGGGGAAAGGGAATGTAGACTGACAAAGAAGAACCATTTCGCTTTTCTAGGTCCTTCTTTTTTAAAGAGTAGAAAATATACTTTCCCAGAAAGAAACAAACTCAGAAGGAAAGAGTAGGATGAAGTTACCTGAATCAGCCTATAAACAGATACTCAAACCAAAAACACTGGAAACTGCCAAGAGATGCCAACTGTTTTCAAATAATGGCAGACGACTTTAGGTAAGAATAACTTTCATGCAAATGGAAGTGGTAGACGTGGTCGAATTGTTCAGGAGTCACCAAAAGAATGAGAATCACATTCTATGGAAAGGAAGGAGGACTGAGATTCTGAACAAAAATGTTTTCTTAGGTAAAAGAATGTATATTCTATATATACATTATAATATATATAACCATGTTTATATATAATGGTTATATATATATTTATTTATATACTTTATATATATATGATAGGTTTTTATAGGTTCTACTATATATTATATATATGTATATATATATATATATATATACATATATATATGATAATTTTCTATGCTTGCTACTACAAGATACCAGAAGCCTGGAGGCTGAAACCACAGAAGTGGACAGTGTCACATTTCTAGAGGCTAAAATGTTGGTAGGACATGCTCCTTTTGTAGGTATTGTGGATGGATCTGTTCCAGGCCCCTTTTCCAGCTTGAAGTCTTGCTCTGGCTTTGGACTTCTTCACCGGGCCTTCTCCCTCAGTGCATATCTGTGTATCCGCACTCTCCCTTCTTAGAAGCACACAAGTCCTCCTGAATTAGGGGCCCAGACTACTCAAATATGACCTCATCCTAGCTAGTGACATCTCCAGGGACCCCATTTCCAAATAAAGTCAGGCTCCCAGGTGCTGGGGTTTAGGACTGGGATAGTTTATATGCATGAACACACACACACACACACACACACACACACACAGACACACGTGTGTGTGTGTATGTATTCCTATATGTAGTCCTATCTATGTGTATAGATAGAAAGGGAGGAAGGAATAGACGGGAAAAAGAAAATACGCCTAGCGAGTTAATAGACTTCACCTTTAACTTTTCAACAATGACCTTCAGAATGCACGACTGAAATTCTATTGAAAGAAAAGACCTGGATAGGTCAGTGAAAAATAAACTCTACATAGGAGGATGCAGAGGCTAGTATAGATTTTGTGGAAAGAGAAAGGATGGAAAGGGCTAGGACCGTACCCAAAGGAATCTTCTAAGGCTGCTTTTCCGAGGTCTTGAGAAGAGACACTGGAAAGACACCCAATCCGTGAACAGAGAAAGAAACCATTGAGGAACCACAAGGGATCCTTTTAGAAAGACATGGCTATCCTCAAGGTGTCCGCATGCGATATGAGAACACTCACTGAGATCCACCACATTCAAGCCCATCCAACAAGGCTCCAGATACTTTTTGGAAAGCGTGTCTTTCTTTCATGGAGAGAGAATGAGTGAGAGAGAGCATGAGAGAGGAGAAGGTCAGTGGGAGAAGCCGACTTCCCAAGGAGCTGGGAGCCCAAGGCGGGCCAAGATCCTGCCAGTCCGGGGTCATGACCTGAGGCCAAGGCAGTCGCGGAACTAACGGAGCAGGGCAGGCGCCCCTCTCCAGAAATGGGTCAACAACAGCTGAGGAGCACCTGGACGGCACCCTCAGTGAAGTGCCCACCTCTGGGTTCTGGCTCAGGGGGTGATCTCAGGCTCTTGAGATTGAGCCCTGAGGCTAGCTCTGGGCTCAGGGCAGAGTCCACTAGGTCTCTCTTCGGGTCCTGCCCTTCCCCCCTTCCCCATGAAGTTTTCTCTTGCCCTGAAACAAACTAGGAAAAGCCTTTACAGAAATAAACAATGGTTGAGAGGGGGAGGGGTGGGGAGAGAAGCGACTGGCCCGGGGCGAGCGGGAGGTGCCCCAGTGAGATGCTGCCCGCCCTGCCAGTGCCGGGCTCCCTCAGCCTCCACCGCCACCGCCTCGCAATGCATTCGCAGCCACTGCTGCAGCAACTCCCGCCTCCTCTGCTGCAGCCCCCGCCGCCCCCGCTGCAGCCCCTGCCACAGACAACAGCTGAGCCCAAGGAACCTTGGCTTAAGCCTCCAGGAGTGCTTCCAGCGCATTATGAGCCCGCTCTCTTGGGGCAGCGGGGCCAAAGATCCATTAGGGTGGAGGTGTAAATTAAGATTTACATTTTGCTGTATGTAGTAGACTGTCAAAAGTTTTTAACCATATTTTTTCATTTAACAAGAAGACTACAGAGAGTGTGTTCTGGTGTTGGTTCAGAGTTTTAAGAAAGTCCAGTGAACTATCTTAGAGGTTTTCATGGCTTTTTATTCATGGGTGCAAAAATTGCTTTGGAGTTCTTACTATTAAGCCCACATTTCTGGCAGAAAGATAGAGGTAAAAGAGAATGATATCTTGTAAGACTGATACTTTGTCATATGGTTAC
Source organism: Mustela nivalis (assembly GCF_964662115.1). Lineage (NCBI taxonomy): Eukaryota > Metazoa > Chordata > Mammalia > Carnivora > Mustelidae > Mustela > Mustela nivalis. The sequence continues at coordinate 143,084,794 of NC_139025.1, forward strand.
AATGTAGCTAGAAAAGAGACAATAAAATATTTGATGTTGTTTTAAGTTTCCTTGTTGTCAATCCCTCAGTGCTTTCTGATATGAAAGGAAAAAGTAGTTGGATATTGACCTGGCAACTATCAACCCCCGTCAGTCTCTCTTGGATAACCAGTATCTCTATAATCTCTTCTCAGTAAAAAAATATATATATTCATAACCCACACTGTGCCATCTCAAGTTACTGCACCAAGATAAAATTACAATGATTTTCAGTCATTCCAAATGGACAGAATACCCTTCCTTACGATATCATGTCTTATAAGATAGATAATTGGCTTGCTACCAATATACCCAGATGTGACTGTGGAAGAGACAGGAAAAAAATAATAATATTTATAAATTCCTTGGGCTGACCCTGTTTACACAAATGCATTACTATTAGAAAAGGTTGGTTTGGGACATTGGAATGAATTTATTTAATGGGTCTGTATGTAATTAGGTTGGAGGAAATTTTTAATTTCTACAAAAATAATTAGAATTCTATCTTATTCTCTTTTGTTAATTTTCACATGTTAACAAAGCCTACGTTTTTGTCTAGCAGACAAGATCTTAAATCCTAACAAAATTCAGTTTTCTCCTTTTTATTTTTTTTAAGTTTGAGAGCCTCATGTTCTCTCATGCTGCTTTAAATACAACTCAAAAAAAAGGAACTAAATGAGACAGTAAGGCCATACTTTTTATTTTATTTTATTTATCTTATTTTTAATTAAAAAATTAAAGATTGTATTTATGTATTTGAGAGAGAGAGAGCATCCTTGGGGCAGAGGGCGGTAGCTTCAGAGAGAGACTGAGAAGTATACTCCCTAATGAGCAGGAAGCCTGATATGGGGATCGATCCCAGGATCCTGACTGAGATCATGACCAGAGACAAAGGCAGGTACATGTGCAAAATCCCTTTTTTCTGGGAAACAATACTTTACAAGAGATGTTTGAAAAAGTACTGGGGAATCAACTTTAATCGAAGATACAAAAATTTAATTGACTTTTGTAAAGCTACAGGGATCCAAATAATGGGAATCCCAGCCCGTTTAGGTTTTGGACTACAGAGTATTCCTCTCTGTAATATTTTATTTTCTTCCATGTCTACTAACTCCAGTCCAAGTTCACTGATCTCTTTTTAGATAGTGCAAAACATGGCAAAGAATACCAAACAAGTGCCCAATATTCTACATTTATTATATCATTTCTAACATATAGAAGTGTATTACCAAGGTTGGTCTGTGAACAAACATAGTTATGCTAAAGTGTGTTTTGTTCTCCAAGAAATTAAATGCATGATTATCACACAATTATAAAATACTTGTGTCCAGAATTTTTATTCAAAAATTAATGAGAAGCAGATATTAAAACTAGTTCACATGGTAATTTGGGATATAAGCAGAGTTGTGCAGCAGAAGTGCTCTGGGCCCATAATTTGGGTTATAGAATTTATGTTTTCTAATGAAAAATCATTAACTTGCATTTTTGTTAACAAGAATCTTGTGCATTACCATCAGTTTTCTACATTATAACCTCTTGCTCTACAGTTTGTAAATAACTTTGTCAATAGCAAGCTAATAAACGGTGTGACTCCAAAGGATTGAGATAATCTCCAGAGTTTCTGCTACATAATGCCCAGGACTCCATTGAAAGGACACCTAAGAATTTATTTTGCCCAAAAATTTGATCATTTTTTTCACTGTCCTTACCTATTTTCCAAACCTAGTCCTTTTGCTTCACCTTTCAGTCTACGGACAACCCTGTATCTGATTGACGTGTTAATTCTGGGAATGTTTTGCAGATTAATTTGCTTGCCAGAGGTGGTTCCTCTAATTGATGTCTAAGAACCCTAATTAGTTAAGAATACTTTTTTTTAACATTTTCATTGCTATTTATTATTATTATTATTATTGCTAATATCTCTATTATAAATAATTCACAAGGGCATCTTTCTGACAAAAGACAAAGAGCTGGCTACTAGTAGAAAAAGTACATTTGACTCTGTCAGTGAAAATGGTAAAGGGATTTGAGAAAATAAGGCAAAGCACTGGCATTATGTGTTAAAACTTTAAATATTATAGACACATTTACTTAATTTCTAATACTGTTGTTGCTTAGAATTAAATAAGATGTTTTCCATGAACCACGCATTACAACAAATATATTGTTTATGCAGATTAAATTTTCATCAAAAGGGACGCCAGGGTGGCTCAGTTGGTTAAGCAGCTGCCTTTGGTTCAGGTCATGACCCAGCGTCCTGGGATCAAGTCCCGCATCGGGCTGCTTGCTCGGCCGGGAGCCTGCTTCTCCCTCTGCCTCTGCCTGCCATTCTGTCTGCCTGTGCTTACTCTCTCGCCCACTCTCTCTGATAAATAAATAATATCTTAAAATAAATAAATAAATAAATATAAATAAATAAATAAATAAAAATAAATAAATAAATAAATAAATTCTCATCAAAAAATTGTAAGTGCATTTTATTGTAGGATCATGATCAGCTTTTTGCAGATGAGAAAAGTGAAATTTAGAAAAGCATGTCTCTTCAAATCCCTCATACAATATCTGGCCTAGATAGAAGGATATACTATCACAATTGAGGAAGATAATTGAGATTACTTAAAATGATAAACTTTGCTGTTTAGGGTTTTTTTAAAAGTTTGCCACAGATTCAGATTCTTTTATAATATATATCTATTTTGTGTAAAGATAATGCACTGAGAAGTAAAAAGAAAGTGATATATCAGTGCTACCAACTAATGGCTATAATATCATCACCTTATTTATGAACAATGAAACAGCATGCATAATTTAAATCAATTTAAATAAATTCCTATTTATTTTATATATTTATAAATTTAAATAAATTCCTATTTATTTATTATTAAAGAAATTCCTCTAACAAACAGTATGTTTTGAAGGTTGCTAGCAGAAAAGTGTTGTACTTCATGGAAGTAATCAGAATATATGATCTAAACCTCTGCTTTCAAGGGCACCTGGCTGGCTCAGTGGGTTAAAATTCTGCTTTCAAGAAGCTATAACAGTAACTACTGAGTATTAGCTATTATATGCTATGGATGAATAACTGAAATCTACATTTGAAACTAATGGTACACTATATGCTAACTAATTGAATTTTAAAAAGTTAGTAAAAATATACCGCTATTTTATAAAACAATATTCCCAACAGGCTCCTTTGCTTTAAAATACTCACTTTGTAATGAGAGTCATTACTTTTGTCTAGCCAATTCTTACATCACTGTTTATCCCTTCTCTGCTTTATCCCTTCCCAGTATCAATAAAGGCTCACTTGGGTTACCTAGAAGCCATGAGAAAGCTTGTAATAGATATGGCTGGTTTTCACCAGCAATTTGACCACCATGTGCACAGGGAAGTCTATTGATAAAGGCTTTATTGCAATAAATTGCAAATACATGGATGATTTTGAATTCTCTTTCTTGAGGTCTTGTTTCATGATAATAAATTTAGGCTGGCTTATTGGAATGGATGTTATTAACATATTTTCATAGTTCTAAGTACATGGAATTGTAAAATAGATCAATGAATGTGGCATTACTGACTACTGTCCTCATTTTGAAATCAAATTACAGTGTACTGAGATGAGGAGGCAAAGAAGATTTGGGATTATGAGTGAACTAATTTTAAAAAGTCTTAGGGGTATGATCAGACTATTGGGTAATTCAGTAGAAAAATGTCAACTGATTGAGATTCTGTGTTCCCTGATCTCAGAGAGAGGTTAAGATAAATAAGTAACACGAGGAGACTAGGAAGCCAAACATAAGTGATAATTTTGTGCCAGGGTGTGTATACATCTGTTTATCTTCTTGCTTTACCACTAAGGTTGCTGCTAGAGGAGAGTTTAAATATGTGTTGGAGCTAATCTCTGTGGATTACACAAGAAACCACATTCTACAGCTCTCCCTGAAACACCCCTTATGATTTCAATGTAATTTGGTGTTTGCATTTTTAGAAATAACAAAATACATTGCAAACTCATCTACTTTATTATTTCTACAAGTTACGACCACAAGTGAGTCAGCTGGCTCCACATTTTAACACAGTGACAGTCACAGAGGAATGGAGGAATGAGTAGAGTTATCAATATATGTGCTTTTAAGAAGTATGACAGGGTAGCAGCTATTTCCAGGAACCAAAACATGGGTCAGCAGCTGTGCAGGAAAAGTGATGAAATAAATGACTCATTTCAGAGGAGTTCAATAACATATTAGTTCCATAATGTATCTTCAGCACCCAATTACCCGCTTTGATCTAAAGATAAGGATTTACAGTTAAGGTCCCATTTATGATTTGACTGGTAGAGTCTGAATCATTTTTACTATTGCTTTGACTATTACTTGAAACCTATAGTATTACTTGGGATATGTGTTGTGTATTCTGTGAACATGTGCTATTTTTAGATGAGATAATTCCTGTCTCGAACCCCTGTTAATTTCTTTGTTTTTGTTTATTTGTTAGCAGTTTCAGTAAATGGATATATCTGAAAAATTGCAAAGCCACTATTAAAATAAGTTATTATTATATAGAGCATGGAATTACACATTCCTCCTTTGAATCTGACAGAGTTTCACCATATCCTTAAAAATTTGGGAAAAACATGCTATTATTTTTCTTTATAAAATTTCTCCTGTTAGGCTGTGATGGTTGTCATCAGCAGTAACTCCTCTGAAGGCTTTGTCAAAAGAGTTGAAAAAATTGGAAAGGTGAGAATGAAGCTGTTTGCTGAATATAAAGAAAAGAGCATTGAAGTACAATTCACACTCTTACTTCTCCTTCTATGCTTTCAGATGTTTGACATTTGAAAATTTTGCTTCTAGAAGAGATGCCCTATATAATTCTTCTTTTTTTAATTTTTTATTTTTTATAAACATATATTTTTATCCCCAGGGATACAGGTCTGTGAATCTCCAGGTTTTCACACTTCAAAGAAACCCTAAGCCCAGCAGGAGAAGAGAAATCATAAAGATCAGAGCAGAAATCAATGAAATAGAAACCAAAAAAAAAAAAAAAAACAATAGAGCAAATCAACGAAACTAGGAGCTGGTTCTTTGAAAGAATTAATAAAATTGATAAGCCCCTGGCCAGACTTATCAAAAAGAAAAGAGAAAGGACTCAACTAAATGAAATCATGAATGAAAGAGGAGAGATCACAACTAACTCCAAAGAAATACAAACTATTATAAGAACATACTATGAGCAACTCTATGCCAACAAATTTGACAATCTGGAAGAAATGGATGCATTCCTAGAAACATATAAAATACCACAACTGAACCAGGAAGAACTAAAAATCCTGAACAGACCCATAACCTGTAAGGAGATTGAAACTGTCATTAAAAATCTCCAAACAAACAAAAGCCCAGGGCCAGATGGCTTCCCTGGGGAATTCTACCAAACATTTAAAGAATAACTAATTCCTATTCTCCTGAAACTGTTCCCAAAAAATAGAAATGGAAGGAAAACTTCCAAACTCATTTTATGAGGTGAGCATCGCCTTGGTCCCCCAAAAAGACAAGGATCCCATCAAAAAAGAGAGCTATAGACCAATATCCTTGATAAACACAGATGCGAAAATTCTCACCAAAATACTAGCCAATAGGATTCAGCAGTACATTAAAAGGATTATTCACCACGACCAAGTGGGATTTATTCCAGGGCTGCAAGGTTGGTTCAACATCCGCAAATCAGTCATTGTGATACAACACATCAATAAAAGAAAGAACAAGAACCATATGATACTCTCAATAGATGCTGAAAAAGCATTTGACAAAGTACAGCATCCCTTCCTGATCAAAACTCTTCAAAGTGTAGGGATAGAGGGCACATACCTCAATATCATCAAAGCCATCTATGAAAAACCCACCGCAAATATCATTCTCAATGGAGAAAAACTGAAAGCTTTTCCGCTAAGGTCAGGAACACGCCAGAGATGTCCATTATCACCACTGCTATTCAACATAGTACAAGAAGTCCTAGCCTCAGCCATCAGACAACAAAAGGAAATTAAAGGCACCTAAATCGGCAAAGAAGTCAAATTATCACTCTTCACAGATGATATGATACTATATGTGGAAAACCCAAAAGACTCCACTCCAAAACTGCTAGAACTTGTACAGGAATTCGGTAAAGTGTCAGGATATAAAATCAATGCACAGAAATCAGTTGCATTTCTCTACACCAACAACAAGACAGAAGAAAGAGAAATTAAGGAGTCCATCCCATTTACAATTGCACCCCAAACCATAAGATACCTAGGAATAAACCTAACCAAAGAGGCACAGAATCTATACTCAGAAAATTATAAAGTACTCATGAAAGAAATTGAGGAAGACACAAAGAAATGGAAAAATGTTCCATGCTCCTGGATTGGAAGAATAAATATTATGGAAATGTCTATGCTACCTAAAGCAAGCCCTATATAATTCTTACTTTAAGGAACAAGTTGCTTTTATAATTTTTTTTATTATTCTACCATTCAAGTATTTCCATTTAAATTAAATTCAATATCATTTAAAAAATAATCAAAAGTGCAGCCAGTATTCAATCCCTGGGCTAAATAATTTTAGAAAGCTTTGTGTTATTGAACCTACAGGGATTTTCTGTAGTTTTAACTCTTTCTTTCTGTGATTTTTCCCATTAGTCACATAAGTGACTGCAATATAACAGACATTGAGGATAAGGAAGGACTGAATAGAACAATCCTTGGCCTCATGAAGTTGAGAATCTAGCAAGGGAGTCAAACAATTCAATCAATCAGAGACAATTTATTGAGTGCCTGGCCTAAGATGAGCACAACAAAACCTCAGCCCAGTGGAATAATTTTAATGGGAGAGATAGATAATAGGTAAGCCAACTTAAAAAAAACAATTGTACTGGTTTTTATTCAATAGTGATGCATATTTGAACTAAATAAGCACATTTTAAAAAGAGCAGTGATTGAGAAGAGGTTTTTGAACTGAGTGGTCCGAAAAGGACTCCCTTAAAAAGTCTGTTTTGAACAGATTTCTGAATAATATCAGATATGAAGCTGTGTAAAGATCTAGAGGTGGGTGATTTTTCCAGTCAAAAAACTGTAAAGGCTCCAAAGTCACAATACAGATGTAAGTTTCTCTAATAAAGTAACTTCTGACAAAGGATGAGAAGAAATAACCAACCCAGGTTTGACAGAAAAGGGACAGACTTTCTATGGAATTAATATTTAATTAAAGCTTTAAAGGACAAAAGTACACTAGAGCAAAATCCTGGTGACGCTGATATACCTAATGAAAGATCATAAACAAGGTGTGGTTAGCAAAGAGTGTGTGGGAATGTTGGTAAGAACAGTGGGGAAGAGTCATCCCTGAACATGTTCTTAAATGAAGCAATTCTTGTGTTGTTTTAAAGGGTAAATTGGAGTTTGCCTAAGTGATTAGAGAAGGATGCCTCAGCTTATGGAAGTTCAAAGCCATAAAGATGTGATAAACTATTGTAGATATTTTCTTGTATATTTGTTGTTGATTCTAGTAATGGTGATCTAAAAACTCCTACTTAAGACAACTAAAAATCCAGACAAAATAGCTTTTAAAGTTAAAAATATCAGAATGATTATAAAAATAAGTGAGGGATTACTGGGCCAAAATACAAAATACAATGAGAGCCTAGAGATATATGTCCTGAAGCCATTTTAGCTATGAGAGCATTTGAAACTGCTAAAACACACTGAGCTGTGTTTTTTAATAGACTCTTGATACTAGAGAAACAAAATTCAAAATCCAGCAGCAATCAAGTTTGAGGACTTTGGTACAACCCAAATTTAAGTTGAGATCCCCAAAGCACAAGGAGAAGCAGAAATAAGACTAGAGCCTACCTTGCCTTCTGTGTAAACTGAGAAAGTCAATCACTGAATTTGGAGTATGATTGTCTTGTAGAGTCTCAGATATAAGAGAAAATCCTGCCAAGGAGGACCATACCATTATTATAGCTTTTAATTATCCCTACTCAATAAGAGTTTCAAATATAATGTCTTGAACATAGCAAAATGTAACAAAGCACACAAAGAAAAACCATTAACAAGATTTGATAGACAAAATGGGATTAAGTATTATATTAAAATGATCAATAAAGATTGCAAAATGGCTTGATTACTCTGCTCAAAGAAATGAGAGGGGAAGCAAATTGAACAAAAAACTGAAACTAAAAATGATATTGAGAAAGATTTTATAAATGAACCAAATGGATACTCTAGAACTTTAAAGATATGACAGCTAATTTAAGATACCACAGGGGTGCCTGGGTGACTCACTTAATTAAACCTCCAATTCTTTTTCCTTTTTTTTAACACCTTAATTTTATTTTATTTCTTTCAATTTGGCTCAGGTCATGATGTCAGGGTTGTGAAATAGAGCCCAGAGTTGGGCTCTGTGCTGAGCCTGGAGCCTGCTTAAGATTCTTTTCTCTTCTTTTTCTATCCCTCCCTGTGCTCTCACTCGCTCTCTCTCTCTCTTCCTTGCTAATAAATAAATAAACATATAAATATATAGATAATAGACAAAGCAAAATAAAAGCAAATTATGAAAATAAATATAAAGATTTTGAAATGAAAACAAGTTCAAAATAAAATAGAGAAGACCTACACAGCTAAAAGTTCATTCAGAAAATCTACTATTAAAGAAGTCAGTATGACACAATGTTAAGATATCAAAAGATTTGAGCATGTACTTTACAGAAAGGGTAATCCAAATGGCCACTCATATATAAAAACTGTTTATCTTTATTATGAATCTGGAATTAAATTAAATTAAATTAAAATTAAATTAAAACCTAGAATGGCATACTATTACACACTTACCATATTGGGCATCAGTAAAAATGTCTTGTAAGAATGTGAAAGAATGACAGTGCCCATAATAAAAACATTTGAGGTAAGTTGGACAATATTTAGAAAACTTAAAAATTAAAAAAAAATTGGTCCATTCCTAGAAATACAACATGGAACTAAATGAATATTTTCACCAGGATATGCAAACAGATGATTATAGTTATTTCATTCAGAACGGCAGATCAGTAGTGGTATATTTGCACAATGTTACATTAAATAAGAGAGAATATTAACAAACTGGGAGGAGGGGCTAGGTTGTTATCATAAAGAGATCTTCTATGGTGCTTATTATGTTCTATTTCTCAAAATCTTTAAGTTAAAAAAGTTTTCCAATTTATATCTAGATAGATAGATAGATAGATAGATAGATAGATAGATAGATGATAGATAGATAGATATACCAGAAGCTGCAATGCTAGGCTAAGATCAGGCTTTAAAGGGCTTTTCTATACTCTAATAAATACTTTAAACCATTCATTATATCATAGCTCAGTGTTCAAATCTCCATTTGTTTCCTCAGTTTCCTAATATTTATCTTAAGGTGACCTGATCTAGACTTTTGATCACCTTTGTCTAAATATTTCTATTTTAACAAAGTCCTTTTTAACACTCAGAGACTAAAACTTAGAAAAATACTCTGTTATCTCACTAGAGTGGAAAATATATAGTTACCCATTAACTAATGATATCCATGTCTACATTAGATCCATGACATTTTTAATTCTTGGGAGCTTTTGGTTAAATGAATTTTTTAAGCTTCCTTTAAATAAAGCTTTAAGCCATCACCACATGAATAAAATTGAAGAACTAAATGAAAACAAGCCAAGTATTTACAGAGTAATAGAATGTGCAGTGGAAAGAGTACAATTCTGAAATCATAAAGCCTAAATTAGTGTGATGCATCTTTACTAGCCATGTAATCAAAAACCAGTTATCTAAATGTGTTAGTCTCAGTTTTTTCACCCACGAAATGGTGATGATAATACTTATTATACAGAGTTGTTGTGTGGATGTAATTAAGCATGGAGCATGAGAGTCTCATATTCCATGCTAAAATGATAGCTATTTTTATACTTTTAATAATTCTAATAATAGTAATTAAATTGTTCAAAATATTCATTTATATTGAGGCATTGTATTGACTATTCATAGACACATTTACCAAAATAAATTTCATTTTACTTTACCCTCTCTGAGGATATATATTCCCTAATTCAATATGAATCTCATTATGAATAATAATTATCATGATAAATATGCTGATTTTTCTTCTATTTATTTTTAGGGAAGTATCCTTTACTGTTGAAACTTAAGCAAGTCTGTCTTATTCAAAATTTGCATGCTGCTTTCTTATGAAACTAGATGATAGAGTTGTATGAAATAAATTCATGCAGTTAAGACATTTATGTTTGGAAAACTGGGTGGTCAGTTCAGTATTTCAAAAGAAGATTTTAAATTTAAACCTTAAAACTGAGCTCTTTCAGCCTTATTTATAGACCATCCTGCATGCTTCATAAGTATTCCTTCATTGTAAACTAAGTAATAGTATTTGTCACAGTGTATATAACTAATATGGATTTTATATTCTATTATTTCAGAGTTAGTTGCAGTTTCTACTTCCTTACTTCCTTTTTTGAAAAATAGATTAATTCTACAAAAAGTTTTTTCCAGCTTTATTTAAAAATAATCAACATATAATTTGTAAATTTAAGAAATGATTTCTTATAACACTGCAAACTTTTAACATTTTGTAAATTTTGTACAATTTGATAAATTGGTATACATCTGTATTGCAATATAATCTACATAAAAATGTTAATACATCTACTATCTCATATAGTTGCCACTGTTTTTATGCATGTATCCTTAGGAATTTTAAGATCTACTCTCTTAGCAACTTTTATGTGTATAGTACAGTAGAGATAAACTTCAGAGGTCTTGTGGGTTTTGTTCCAGACCATCTCAATAAAGCGATTATCTCAATAAACTAAGTCAAATTGTTTTTTTTTCCCAGTGCATATAAAAAATTATGTTTCCCAGTGCATATAAAAAATAAACACTATACTGTACTGTTCAAAAGCATTATGTCTTTAAAGAAAAACAATGTATATACCTTAAGTAAACTAGTTCTGAGTTTTCAGTGGGTCATAATTACTGATCACAGATCACCATAACAAATACAATAATAATGAAAAAACTTGAAATATTGCAAGAATTACCAACATGTGACAGAGAGACACAAAATGAACAAATGTTGTTAGAAAAATGGTGGCAGCAGACCTATTTTATACAAGATTGCTATAAACTTTCAACTTGTAAGAAGGTGATATATGCAAAGTTTAATAAAGGGAAACACAATAAAAAAAGTATGTATATATTATTAACTATGATCATCATGCTGTACATTAGATCCCCAGAACTTTTTCATATTATAGTTGCAAGTTTGTACCCTTTGACCACCTTACTCCACCCCAGGTTCACCCCTTGTCAACTCAACTCAACTAAGCTTCCATTAGTTTGCCTTTTCTTCAGATTCTGTATGTAAGGGATATCATAATACATAAAAAAGTATATAAAATCTTTGAAATATTTCACTTAGTATAATACCTTCAAGATCCATCCATGCTGTTGTAAATGGCAGTATTTCTTAATTTTTCATGGTTAAGTAGTATTCCATAATATATATTTACCATACTTATTTTATTCATTCATCCATTAATGGATACTGAAGTTATTTCCATCTCTTGCTTAGAGTTAATAATTTTATAATGAACATAAGAGTGCAGATATGTCTTCGAATAGTGACTTCGTTTCCTTTAGATATATACCTAGAAGTGGGATTACTGAATCATATGGTAATTTTACTTTTAATAATATGAATAATCTCCATACTGTTTTCCATACAAATTTAAATCCCAGTCACAGTGCATAAGTTCCCCATTTTCCCCAATATTTACCAAAATTTGTTAGTTTTAATTTTTTGGTAGTATATATTCTAATAGGTAGTAATATCTTGCTGTGTTTTTCAGAGGTAAACAGCAACAACAACAACATAATGACTTTGCCCTGAGTTTTTACGTTGAGCACTTTTTAATGCTCCTGTTGGTCATTTATATAACTTTTTGGGAAAAAAAAAGTCTATTGAGATCCTTTTGCTATTTTTTAAATTATATATTTTTTTCTATTTGTATCTGTTGGTTATTAACCTGTTTTCAGATATAAGATTTGTAAGTATTTTCTTCCATTCTGTAGATTGTGTTTTCATTCTCTCTCTCTCTCTCTCTCACTCTCTCTTTTTGGCAATGCAGAAACTTTAGTTTGATGTAATACCATTTATTTATTTTTGCTTTTTTTGCTTGTGTTTTTGGTCTGGTATCCAAAAAACTATTGGCAAGACCAATGTCAAGGAGAATTTTTCCTATGTTTTCCTTTTGGAAATTTAGTTTCATGCATCACATTTAAGTCTTTAATCTATTTCAAGTTAAGATTTATGAGTGATATAAGGTTCCAGTTTCATACTGTTTTATGGGACTATTCAGTTTTAAATATCATTTATTGAACAGACTATCTTTACCCATTACATAAGTTGGCCCCTGTCAAATATTAGGTGACTGTATGAAAGGATTTATTTCTGGACTCTCAATTCTGTTCTACTTGTTTATTGGTCTGTTTTTTAATGCCAGTATACTTTATTGTTTTGAGCATGAGGGCTTTGTAGTATAATTTCAAATCAAGAAGTGTAATTTCTCTTCTTCATTCTTTCTCAGAACTGCTTTGATTATTTGTTGTCTTTTATGGTCTCATATAAATTTTAGGATTCTTTACTTCTGTAAAAAAATAATATTGGATTTTTTTAAAAAGATTATTTATTTATTTATTTGACAGAAAGAGATGACAAGCAGGCAGAGAGGCAGGCAGAGAGAGAAGAGGAAGCAGGCTCCATGCTGAGCAGAGAGCCTGATGCAGGGCTCGATCCCAGGACCCTGGTATCATGACCTGAGCCAAAGGCAGCGGCTTAACCCACTGAGCCACCCAAGCGCCCCTAACATTGGATTTTTGATAGGAATCGAATTTACAGATGGTTTTCGGTAGTATGGACATTTTAACAATGTTAATACTTACCTTTCATAAATATGGGCTATCTTTCCATTTGTATCTCCTTCAATTTCTTTATCAATGTCATAGTTTATGGAGTACAGATCTTTCATCTTCTTAGTTAAATCTTTTCCTAAGTATTTTATTATTTTTGATGCTATTGTGAATTAGATTGTTTTCTTTATTTTTTCAGATAGTTCATCATTAGAGTATTAAAATGCTCCTGTCTTGTGCTTACTTTGGCAGCACATATACTAAAATTGGAATGATGCAGAGAAGATTAGCGTGATCACTGAACGAGGATGACATGAAAAACTGGGAAGCATTCCATATTAAAAACAAAACAAATCAAAATTCTTGTCTTTTATATATTGATCTTGTATTTGGCAGCTTTACTAAATTTGTTTATTCAAATTTTTTTTGTGAAGTGTTTAGGATTTTTTTACATGTAAGTTCATGTTATCCAAAAAAAGAAAATTTTACTTCTTCCATTTTTTTTTTGAGTCTTTTATTTCTTTGTGCTCTTTGTTTCTCTGGCTAGGACATCCTGTACTATGTCAAATGAGAGTAGTGAAAGTTGACACACTTGTCTTGTTTCAGATCTTTAAGGGGAAAACTTTCAAACTTTTTTGATTGAATATGAGATTAGCTCTGGGCTTGCAATATGTGTTTTTTTAATGGATTTTTAAATTTTTTTCTATAAACATATAACGTGTTCTTATCCCTAGGGGTACAGGTCTGTGTATCACCAGGTTTACACATTTCACAGCACTCACCATAGCACATACCCTCCCCAATGTCCATACCCCCACCATCCTCTCCCAACACACCTCCTCCCAACAATCCTCAGTCTTTCTGTGAGATTCAGTCTTTTATGGTTTATCTCCCTCCCAATCCCATCTTCTTTTATTTTTCTTTTCGTACCCCCCAAACCGCCTATGTTGCATCTCCACTTCATCATATCAGGGAAATCATAGGATAGTTGTCTTTCTCAGATTGATTTATTTCGCCAAGCATAATACCCTCTAGTTCCATCCACGTCATCACAAATAGCAGGATTTCATTTCTTTTGATGGCTGCATAGTAGTCCATTGTACATATATACCACATCTTATTTATTGATTCATCTGTTGAAGGACATTTAGGTTCTTTCCATAGTTTAACTATTGTGGACATTGCTGCTATAAACATTTGGGTGCATGTGCGACTTCAGAATGCCACGTTTGTATCATTAGGGTATATACCCAGTAATACAATCACTGGGTCATAGGGTAGTTCTATTTTTAGCTTTTTGAGGAACCTCCACACTGTTTTCCAGAGTGGTTGCACCAGCTTGCATTCCCACGTACAGTGTAGGAGGGTTCCCCTTTCTCCACATCCTCGCCAGCATCTGTCATTGACTGACTTGTTCATTTTAGCCATTCTGAAAGGTGTGAGGTGGTATCTCATTTTGGTTTTGATTTGTATTTCCCTGATGCCGAGTGATGTGGAGCATTTTTTCATGTGTCTGTTGGCCATTTGGATGTATTCTTTGCAGAAATATCTGTTCATGTCCTCTGCCCCTTTCTTCATTGGATTATTTGTTCTTAGGGTGTTGAGTTTGATAAGCTCCTTATAGATTTTGGATACTGGCCCTTTATCTGGTATGTCATTTGCAAATATCTTCTCCCATTCTGACAGTTATCTTTTGGCTTTGTTAACTGTTTCCTTTGCCGTGCAAAAGCTTTTTGATCTGATGAAATCCCAATAGTTCATTTTTGCCCTTGCTTCCCTTGCCTTTGGCGATGTTCCTAGGAAGAAGTTGCTGCTGCTGAGGTCAAAGAGGTTGCTACCTGTTCTCTCCTCAAGGATTTTGATGGATTCCTTTCTCACATTATGCTTCTTCATCCATTTCCAGTCTATTTTCATGTATGGTGTAAGGAAATGGTCCAATTTCATTATTCTGCATGTGGCTGTTCAATTTTTCAAACACCTTTTGTTGAAGAGGCTGTCTTTTTTCCATTGGACATTCCTTCCTGTTTTGTTGAAGATTAGTTGACCATAGAGTTGAGGGTGTTCCAATGATCTAGGTCTGTTTTTGTGACAGTTTCCTACTATCTTGATGATGACAACTTTGTAATAGAGCTTGAAGTCTGGAATTGTGATGCCAACAACTTTGGCTTTCTTTTTCAATATTCCTCTGGCTATTCGAGATATTTTCTGGTTCCATATACATTTTAGGATTATTTGTCCCATTTCTTTGAAAAAAAATGGATGGAATTTTGATAGGAATTGCATTAAATGTGTAGATCGCTTTAGGTAGCATAGACATTTTCACAATATTTGTTCTTCCAATACAGGAGCATGGAACATTTTTCCATTTCTTTGTGTCTTCTTCAATTTCATTCATGAGTGCTTTAGAGTTTTCTGAGTATAGATTCTTTATCTCTTTGTTTAGGTTTATACCTAGGTATCAGGGTTTTTGGTGCAATTTTAAATGGGATTCACTACTTAATTTCTATTTCTTCTGTCTTGTTGGTATAAAAAAAACTGAAACCAATTTCTATGCATTGATTTTATATCCTGACACTTTACAGAATTCCTATACAAGTTAGAGCAGATTTGGAGTGGAGTCCTTTAAGTTTTCCACATACAGTATCATATCATCTGCAAACAGTGATAGTTTGACATCTCCTTTGCCAATTTGGCAAAATTTGGATGCCTTTAATTTCTTTTTGTTGTCTGATTGCTGAGGCTAGGACTTCTAGTACAATGTTGAATAGCAGTGTCATGATGACGGACATCCCTGCCATGTTCCTGACCTCATTCTCCATTGAGAATGGTATTTGCAGTGGGTTTTTCATAGATGGCTTGGATAATATTGATAATATGTGCCCTCTATCCCTACACTTTGAAGAGTTTTAATCAGGAAGGGATACTGCACTTTGTCAAATGCTTTTTCAGCCTCTATGGAGAGTATAATATGGTTCTTGTTCTTTCTTTTATTAATGTGTTGTATCACATTGATTGATTTGCAGATGTTGAACCAACCTTGTAGCCCTGGAATAAATCCCACTTGGTCGTGGTGAATAATCCTTTTAATGTACTGTTGAATCCTATTGGCTAGTATTTTGGTGAGAATTTTCGTATCTGTGTTCATCAAGGATATTGGTCTATAGCTCTCTTTTTTGATGGGATCCTTGTCTTTTTTGGGGGATCAAGGTGATGCTCGCCTCATAAAATGAGTTTGGAAGTTTTCCTTCCATTTCTATTTTTTGGGAACAGTTTCAGGAGAATAGGAATTAATTCTTCTTTAAATGTTTGGTAGAATTCCCCTGGGAAGCCATCTGGCCCGGAGCTTTTGTTTGTTTGGAGATTTTTGATGACTGTTTCAATCTCCGTACTGGTTATGGGTCTGTTCAGGTTTTCTATTTCTTCCTGGCTCAGTTGTGGTAGTTTATATGTCTCTAGGAATGTATCCATTTCTTCCAGATTGTTGAATTTGTTGGTGTAGAGTTGCTCATAGTATGTTCTTATAATTGTTTGTATTTCTTTGGTGTTGGTTGTGATCTCTACTCTTTCATTCATGATTTTATTTATTTGGGTCTTTTCTCTTTTCTTTTTGATAAGTCTAGAAAGGGGTTTATCAATCTTATTAATTCTTTCAAAGAACCACCCCCTAGTTTCGTTGATTTGTTCTATTGGTTTTTTTGTTGTTGGTGGGTTTTTTTGTTTGTTTGTTTCTATTTCATTGATTTCTGCCATGATCTTTATTATTCCTCTTCTCCTGCTGGGTTTAGGCTTTCTTTGTTGTTCTTTCTCCAACTCCTTTAGGTGTAGTGTTGTGTTGTGTATTTGAGATCTTTCTTGTTTCTTGAGAAAGGCTTGTACATTTTATATTTTCCTTTCAGGACTGCCTTTGCTGTATCCCACAGATTTTGAACACTTTTGTTTTCATTATCATTTGTTTCCATGAATTTTTTCAATTCTTATTTAATTTCCTGGTTGACCAATTCATTTTTCAGAAGAATGCTGTTTAGTCTCCATGTATTTGTGTTCTATCCAAATTTCCTCTTGTGATTGAGTTCTAGTTTCAGAGCATCGTGGTCTGAGAATATGCAGGGGATGATCCCAATCTTTTGATAATGGTTGAGATCTGATTTATGACCCAGGATGTGGTCTATTCTGGAGAATGTTCCATGTGCACTAGAGAAGAATGTGTATCTGTTATTTTGGGATGGAATGTGTTGAATATACCTGTGATGTCCATCTTGTCCAGTGTGTCATTTAAGGCCTTTTTCCTTGTTGATCTGTTGCTTGGATGATCTGTCCATTTCAATGAGGGGAGTGTTAAATTCCCCTACTATTATTTTATTATTGTCGATGTGTTTCTTTGATATTGTTATTAATTGGTTTATATAGTTGGCTGCTCCCATGTTAAGGACATAGATATTTAAAATTGTCAGGTCTTCTTGTTCGACAGACCCTTTGAGTATGATATAGTGTCCTTCCTCATCTCTTATTATAGTCTTTGGCTTAATATCTAATTGATCTGATATAAGGATTGCCACCCCAGCTTTCTTCTGATGTTCATTAGCATGGTAAATTGTTTTCCACCCCTCTCTTTAAATCTGGGGGTGTCTTCGGGTCTATGATGAGTTTCTTGGACAGCATATTGACAGGTTTTGCTTTATTCCATTCTGATACCCTGTGTCTTTTGATTGGTGCATTTAGGCCATTTACATTCAGGATAACTATTGAGAGATATGAAATTAGTTGCATTGTATTGCCTATAATGTGACTATTACTGTATATTGTTTCTGTTCCTTTCTGATCTACTACTTTTAGGCTCTCTCTTTGCTTAGAGGACCCCTTTCAATATTTCCTGGAGAGTTGGTTTGGGGTTTGAAAATTCTTTCAGCTTTTGTTTGTCCTGGTAGCTTTTTAAACTGTCCTTCTATTTTCAATGGTAGCCTAGCTGGATATAGTATTCTTGGCTGCATGTTTTTCTCACTTAACACTCTGGATATATCATGCCAGTTCTTTCTGGCCTGCCAGGTCTCTGTGGATAAGTCTGCTGCCAATCAAATGTTTTTACTGTTGTACAATACAGACTTCTTCTCCCAGGCTGCTTTCAGGATTTTCTCTTTGTCGTTAACTGTTGTAAATTTTACTATCAGGTTACAGGGTGTGGACCTATTTTTATTGATTTTGAGGGTCATTCTTTGCAACTCCTGGATTTTGATGTTTGTTCCCTTTGCCATATTAGGGAAATTCTCTACAAAAATTCTCTCCAATATACCTTCTGCTCCCCTCTCTCTTTCTTCTGCTTCTGGGATCCCAATTATTCTAATGTTGTGTCATCTTATGGTTTCACTTATCTCTCAAATTCTCTCCTCGTGGTCCAGTATTTGTTTGTCTCTCTTTTGCTCAGCTTCTTTATTCTCCATCATTTGGTCTTCTGTATCACTAATTCTTTTGCCTTATTTATTCTAGCAGTAAAAACTTCCATTTTTTATTGCACCTCAATAATAGCTCTTTTTTTTTCTTAAAGATTTTATTTATTTATTTGACAGAGAGAGATCACAAGTAGGCAGAGAGGCAGGCAGAGAGAGAGAGAGGAGGAAGCAGGCTCCCTGCTGAGCAGAGAGCCCCATGCGGGACTTAATCCCAGAACCCTGAGATCATGACCTGAGCTGAAGGCAGCGGCCTAACCCACTGAGCCACCCAGGAGCCCCAATAATAGCTCTTTTGATTTCAACTTGGTTAGATTTTAGTTCTTTTATTTCTCCATAAAGGGATTTTATCTCTATGGAGAGGGTTTCTCTAATATCGTCCATGCCTTTTTCGAGCCCAGAGAGAACCTTGAGAGTTGTCATTTTGAACTCTAGTTCTGTCATATTACCAATGTCTGTTTTGATTAGGTCCCTAGACTTTGGTACTGCCTCTTGTTCTATTTCTTGTGTTGAGTTTTTCCACCTTGTCATTTTGAGCAGATAAGAATATATAAAGGAGCAAATAAAATGCTAAAAGGGTGGTAAAGACCCCCAGGAAAATGTGCTTTAACCAAATCAGAAGAGACCCCAAGTTGTGGGAGAACGAAAGGGGATAAAAAAGAAGTTCAAGGGGGAAAAAAAAAGGTTTAAAAAAAAGAAAACAAAGAAAAAATATTTAAAAAGAAGAAAATTATGTATCTACTGGACTTGTGACTAGAACAGGGTCACTCACTTAATTTTGGGAGTATTTTGGTCTCTTAGAAGAAACTACCTCCCAAGATTTTAAAGGATGAAAAACATATAAGGGTAGACACAATGAAGGGATGTAATAAACCTATAAAAATGAGGAAAAAAAAATAACTTCTAAAAAATAAGTTGATAGAGCAATTTGGTTGGGACAATAAAGAAAAATAAACTGGAGAGAATTTGCTCAGGCTGGACACTAGAACAATCTTGGAGCTAGATTTAGGATATATTTTGATCTATTTGGAGAAGTTATACCCCAAATTTTTTAGAAGAAAAAACCCTATGTGTAAAAAATATATATAGTTAGATACAATGGAGGATAAAATATGACTATAATAATGAAGGTTCAAAATAGATTATTATTTTTTGTAAGGTATTTTAAAAATAAACTCGTTAAAAAAAGCATTAAGAGAGGAATGGGTAAAAGTTAAAAAAATTAGCAGAAGAAAAAAGAAAAAATATATAACTGCAAGACTAAAGAATAATTGGGAGAAAGCCATGAATTCCTTGTTTTGCTTTCTCCTCCTCTGGAATTCCACTGTTCTCTTTAGTAAGTGAAGTTGATCTTGGCTGGGTTTCTTGTTGGTCTTCTGGGGAGGGGGCCTTTTGTATTGATTCTCAAGTGTCTTTGCCCGAGATGGATTTGTCCTGCCCTTACCTAGGGTAGGGCTAAGAAATCCGGGCACTTTTGTTCCCCGAAGGCTTTCTGTAGAGTTCTGGATGATGGAATGATAACGGCGGTCTCACAATCTGGCCCAGAGGAGTGGAGAGCTCAGGGCCCCGCTCCTCAGTGCACCCTCAGAGAAAAGTGCTTCATCACTCAAATCTTCCCTGCCTCTGCCCATGCTTGGAGAAAAGTGCTCTGTCACTCACACTTGGAGAAAAGTCCTTGGTCATTCTCATCTCCGTGGCCTCTGGCCGTGCTTGGAGAAAAGAGCTCAATTACTCCCATCTCCCTGGCCCTTGGCCATGCTCCAAGCTCACCTTGCCTATGCCTGGTTCAAAGTAACCCTGGGTTGAGAGCTCACTCCTCAGCTTTCTCTCTGTAGCCGGCTTCCCCACTCTAATACCTGTGAGTTCTGTGACACTCAGATACCCCTGGTCCTTCTGTGACCCTGAGGGACCTGGCGCTATGCTGACCCCACTTGGGCTTCACTCTGGTTTAGCCTCTGGGGTGATATCCCTCATTGGATCAAACTTTTAAAAAGTCCTGATTTTCTGCTCCGTGGCTCCACCACTTGTCGGGAGCTGGCCCCTCCCCCCACGGTCTACTTTCCCGTTCCTTGGATTTACTTTTCTGCCGGTTCTACCTTTCAGAAAGTGATCAATTTTCTGTTTCTAGAATTGTTGCTCTCCTTCTCTTTGATCTCCCATTGGATTGTAGGTGTTTGCAATGCTTAGATAAGCTATCTAGCTGATCTCCTGCTCCCTGATGTCGTATCAGCCTGCTACTTCTCCGCCATCTTGAATCCTTCCACGGAATATGTGGTTATTATTGTGTTAATGTGTATTCTTCTGTACCCAGTTTGGTGAGTATTTTTCTTATACCAAGGTGTTGAATTTTGTCAAATTTCTTTTCTGCATATATTGAGTTGATCATATGAGTTTTTATTGATCATTCTATTAATATAATGCATCACATTTACTGATATGTGCTGGTGAATTCAGTTTTGTAGCATTTTGTAGCGAATTTTTAAATTTTTATTTATCAGGGATATTATCCAGTAGTTCTTGTTGTTGCTGCTGTTTCTTTTTTTTTTTGTAGTGCTCCTGTCTGGTTTTGATATCAAGATAATGCTGGCTTTGTAAAATGTGCCTCGGAGTATTTCAACCTCTTCAACTTTTTGGGAAGGGTTTTAAAAGTGTTTGTATTATTTCTTCTTAAAATGTTTGGTAGAATTCACTGTGGAAATAATCTGATTCTGGACTTTTATTTGTTAGAAGGTTTTTATTACGGATTCAATCTCCTTACCCCTTATTGGTCTGTTCACATTTTTTATGTCCTCATGATTCAGTCTTGATTGGTTGTATGTGCCTAGGAATTTGTCCATTTCCTCTAGGCTTTTGATTTGCTGGCATTTAACTGTCTTTTATCTTTTATATTTCTGTGGTATCTGTTATAATGTCTCCTTTTCCATTTCTGATTTTATTGAGTCTTCTCTCTTTTTTCTGAGTTAGTCTAGCTGTCTTTTTTTAATTTATCATTACCAAGTCTAATTTTATTTACCATTTAAAAAAAACTTTCTAGTTTTTTCATTCTATATTTCATTTATTTCTTCCCTAATTTTTATTTTTTTCCTTCCTTTCACTACTTTTAAGTTTACTTTGGTCTTTTTGTTGTTTTTTTGAGCTGTTATATTAAGTTCTTTATTTGAAATATTTTTTAATATATATTTATAGCTATAAAATTTCCTTTTATAACTGCTTTTCTGCTTCTCATAATTTCTTGGTATATATATATTTTTATTTTCCTCACGATGTATTTTTATTCCCACTTTGTCTTCTTTTTTTGATTTTTTGTTTGTTTAAAAATGTGTATGTGTATTTGTAAATTTTCCAAATTTCCTTCTGTATTGATTTCTAGTTTCATATTATTTTGGCTGGAAATATACTCGATATGCTTTCTATATTATTGATTTTGGGGGGACTCTTGTTTTGTGGTTTAAAATGTGATCTATCCTAGAAAATTTTCCACGTGTGTTTGAGAAGAATATTTATTATGATACTATTGGATGGAATATCCTTTAAATATGTTAGGTTCATTTGACATAGTTCTTGTTTGTTTGTTTTGTTTTGTTTGTTTGTTTGTTTGTTTGAGAGAGAGCAGGGCAGAGAGAATGAGCAAGGGATAAGGGCAGAGACAGAGTGAGAAGACCCCCTCCTGAGCAGGGAGCCCAATGTGGGACTCTATCTCAGGACCCTGGGATCATGACCTGAGCCAAAGGCAAAGGCTTAACTGACTGAGCCACCCATTTGTCCAGGCATAGTGTTTAAATTCATTTTTTTCTTATTGATTTTCTGTCAGGATGATCTACCCATATGTAAGAGTGGGGTATTATTGTCCCCAGATACTATTGTATTGCTATTTATTTCTCCTTTTTTGTTAGTATTTGTTTTATATATTTATGTGGCTAAATATTAGGTACTTGATATTTACAATTACTGTATTGATGAAATGATGACACTTTTCTTATTGTATAATGACTGTGGTGATTTTTAGCTTATATAAACCCTATTTTGTCTGTTATAGTTATTGCTACCCTTGTTTTCTTTTGTTATCATTAGCTTGGAATATCTTTTTCCATCCCTTTACTCTCTGCCCATGTGTGTCCTTAAAGCTAAAGTGATTCTTTTATATGCAACATATTGTTGGATCTTGTGTTTTCTGTTTGTTTTTTTAATCTATTCTAGCCTTTCTATGTGTTCCAACTGGATGATTCCAGTCACTTACAGTTAAAGTAATTATTGATAGGTAAGGACTTAACTATTGCCTTTCATTCTTTTTATATTTCATGATTTATTTAAATTTTAGTTAATATGTAGTGTAATATTAGTTACAGGAGTAGAATTTAGTAATTCACCATTTACATATAAAATTCAATGCTCATCACAAGTGATCTCTTAATAATTATTACTGATTTAGCCCATTCCCCTGCCCATCTCCCCTCTAGAAACAATCAGTTTGTTACTTATAGTTAAGTGTATTATAGCTTGCCTTCCCCTCCCTTTTTTTTAAATTTTTTTCTTTCTCCAGTGTTTATCTGTTTTGTTTCTCTGTTAATTGTTTGCTCTTTTGTAGATGCTCTGCTCTTTATTTCCTGTATTGTTCTCTTTGTTTGTAATCTAATGACTTTTTGTGGCAGTGCGTTTTAACTTCTTTATCAAAATCTTTTTTGTATCGACTACATATTTTTTTATATTTAGCATTAAGCTTATATAAAATACATTAGTTATAACATTCCATTTTATGTTGAAAACAACTGAACTTCAATAGTGTACAGAACATTTATACTTCTATAACAACAGGTTATTGATGTTTTTACATTTTAGATCATTTTTATATTGTACTTTTAATAACAAATGATTTCAGTTATAGTTATTTTTAATAAACTTGTTTTTTAACTTTTATACTAGACAATAAATGATTTATATATCACCATTACAATATTGGAGAATCTGGTTTTGACTATACATTTACCTTTAGCAATAAATAAGGAGCCATCCATGCATCCATGTTGCCATCTTGATGACATCACCATCCCCAAACTTCAGTGTTACTTTATATTTATCTTTTTTTTTTAAGATTTTGATTATTTGACAGAGGGAGAGAGAGAGAGCTCAAGTTGGCAGAGTGGTAGGTAGAGGAAGATTGAGAGGCAGGCTTATTACCCAGCAGTGAGCCCGATGCAGGTCTTAATCCCAGGACCCTGGGATCATGACCTGAGCCAAAGGCAGCTGCTTAACTGATTGAGTCACCCAGGGACCCTTAAATTTTACTTTAGTTAATATATGACCATTTTTTATTTCTACTTATAGACATATCAATTTTATTGCTTTTAATATTAAGGTCTTCTCCTTAACATCATTATCATCTATTTCTTTTTCAATTTTATAAGTGTTGTTTACATTTGTGGTGGTAAGTATGTAATTCATGTATGTGGTGGTATGTAAGTAATTCAAATATGAATTTTAAACTCTAGATCATATGCTCCATTGTGGCAGATTTTTGTCTTATTCATCCCACCCACAAAAAATTAGTACTAAATAGGTCTTTGTTGATTGACTGAATGAATTAAGTGTTTGACATAGCTGACCAAACCAGAGATAAAGGAGAAAATATAATGATTGTCAAATGGGTGAACCTGAGATAAAAAGACACTTTTAGCTTCGTTAGTTTGATATACACTCAGGATAACATTCCAATTTTGCATGGATTTTTAGAAAGCAAACAACTCCTCTCCTAAAAAATAAATTTATTAATTGCCTTCCTTATGAGTCCTGACAGCAGTCAGCTTTGTGGGTTTCTGATTCCATTCCAAGAGGTTGAATGTCTGTTTGATTTATGTAATAGGCAACAGTGTCATGGGGAAAGACTTGTAGGATAAAATCTCTTAAAGATGGGAACACAGATGGCTGCCTATGGGCTGTGAGGTGGGTGTTAATGAAAATGCATTGAGCAGTAAGGGAAGGGCAGCTCACAACCATAGGAAAGGTGCCCTGTGTTTTTGTTTTGTTTTGTTTTACAAACAGATACCATTTCCCCTCCCCATGGAAATTTTCAAATTTAGTTTGCTCTAACAACCACAAATACTTAGGACATTATGAACACAATATGGGCACTAAAGGATAAAAATAAACAAAAAGTTAAGTAAATGTTAAGTGTTTATCATTATTTCAGCTATGTTTTTCTATGCTTAACTGCTCAAAGAAATTACACAGTCTGGTTTCTAAATATTATACCAGGCTGTTAAACTAATGCAAAGGGTTTTATGGAATTTTCTATAACACCATCTAGATGTTCTACATTGGCTGTCACTCCTGAAAATTCTCAGTTTATAAATGTGCATGCATTGAAACAGCATATATTTACATTATAGTAAATATTCACTGGTTATTTACCTGGTTTATTACTGTATTTTGATCCTTTCTAATTGTTCACTTTCTTCCATGTTTCCCCCTTATTTCTACAAATGTCAATCCATCACATGTTATGTAAAGTGAAACAAAGAGGAACAGCTGTTAGTAGAAAGGATTAATAGGTGATTTGATGTTACTCTGTGAGATATTAAGTAATAGGCAATGTATTTCCATATCATCATTTTAATATATTTCAGTAATACAGCATAGTTGTTATGCTTTAATTAACCTTCATTAAGTCTTTATATATATATATTTTTTCCTAACTCACAAGTCCTCCCTTCATGTCCCATTCAAAACCCACTCATTTGATGGAATAATAGTTTTATCTTCCCAGTACAATCTTCATTTAACTTATTGCTCTGGTGTGCTCCTTTGGCAGCACATATATTAACTTATTGTTTTGGGTATACAAAAGGATAGGAATAGAATATTTTGTAATATGATATTTTATCCTTTCTACACTACAGAGTCTGTGTAAGCATTCTTTGATCAGAGACCTAAGGAGGAGGTCCAAATTGAAGAAAAACGAACAGAAAAAAAATGTTCTCATCCCTTTCTTGTAGTTTCATTTGCAGGAAACCCAAAAGCAAAGATATTAAATTTTTTTTTCTTATTTTTTAAAATTAATTTTAAATTTTTTTTTAAATTTTTTATTTTTTATAAACATATATTTTTATCCCCAGGGGTACAGGTCTGTGAATCACCAGGTTTACACACTTCACAGCACTCACCAAAGCACATACCCTCCCCAATGTCCATAATCACACCCTCTTCTCCCAAACCCCCTCCCCCCAGCAACCCTCAGTTTGTTTTGTGAGATTAAGAGTCCCTTATGGTTTGTCTCCCTCCCAATCCCATCTTGTTTCATTTATTCTTCTCCTACCCACTTAAGCCTCCATGTTGCATCACCACTTCCTCATATCAGGGAGATCATATGATAGTTGTCTTTCTAAGCTTGACTTATTTCGCTAAGCATGATTCGCTCTAGTTCCATCCATGTTGTCGCAAATGGCAAGATTTCATTTCTTTTGATGGCTGCATAGTATTCCATTGTGTATATATACCACATCTTCTTGATCCATTCATCTGTTGATGGACATCTAGGTTCTTTCCATAGTTTGGCTATTGTGGACATTGCTGCTATAAACATTCGGGTGCATGTGCCCCTTTGGATCACTACATTTGTATCTTTAGGGTAAATACCCAATAGTGCAATTGCTGGGTCATAGGGCAGTTCAATTTTCAACATTCTGAGGAACCTCCATGCTGTTTTCCAGAGTGGCTGCACCAGCTTGCATTCCCACCAACAATGTAGGAGGGTTCCCCTTTCTCCACATCCTCGCCAGCATCTGTCATTTCCTGACTTGTTGATTTTAGCCATTCTGACTGGTGTGAGGTGATATCTCATTGTGGTTTTGATTTTTATTTCCCTTATGCCGAGTGATATGGAGCACTTTTTCATGTGTCTGTTGGCCATCTGGATGTCTTCTTTGCAGAAATGTCTGTTCATGTCCTCTGCCCATTTCTTGATTGGATTATTTGTTCTTTGGGTGTTGAGTTTGCTAAGTTCTTTATAGATTCTGGACACTAGTCCTTTATCTGATATGTCATTTGCAAATATCTTCTCCCATTCTGTCAGTTGTCTTTTGATTTTGTTAACTGTTTCCTTTGCTGTGCAAAAGCTTTTGATCTTGATGAAATCCCAATAGTTCATTTTTTCCCTTGCTTCCCTTGCCTTTTGCGTTGTTCCTAGGAAGATGTTGCTGCGGCAGAGGTCGAAGAGGTTGCTGCCTGTGTTCTCCTCAAGGATTTTGATGGATTCCTTTCGCACATTGAGGTCCTTCATCCATTTTGAGTCTATTTTTGTGTGTGGTGTAAGGAAATGGTCCAATTTCATTTTTCTGCATGTGGCTGTCCAATTTTCCCAGCACCAATTATTGAAGAGGCTGTCTTTTTTCCATTGGACATTCTTTCCTGCTTTGTCGAAGATGAGTTGACCATAGATTTGAGGGTCTATTTCTGGGCTCTCTATTCTGTTCCATTGATCTATGGGTCTGTTTTTGTGCCAGTACCATGCTGTCTTGATGATGACAGCTTTGTAATAGAGCTTGAAGTCCAGAATTGTGATGCCACCAACGTTGGCTTTCTTTTTCAATATCCCTTTGGCTATTCGAGGTCTTTTCTGGTTCCATATAAATTTTAGCATTATTTGTTCCATTTCTTTGAAAAAGAGGGATGGTACTTTGATAGGAATTGCATTAAATGTGTAGATTGCTTTAGGTAGCATAGACATTTTCACAATATTTATTCTTCCAATCCAGAAGCATGGAACATTTTTCCATTTCTTTGTGTCTTCCTCAATTTCTTTCATGAGTACTTTATAGTTTTCTGAGTATAGATTCTGTGTCTCTTTGGTTAGGTTTATTCCTAGGTATCTTATGGTTTTGGATGCAATTGTAAATGGGATTGACTCCTTAATATCTCTTTCTTCTGTCTTGCTGTTGGTGTAGAGAAATGCAACTTATTTCTGTGCATTGATTTTATATCCTGACACTTTACTGAATTCCTGTATAAGTTCTAGCAGTTTTGGAGTGGAGTCTTTTGGGTTTTCCACATATAGTATCATATCATCTGCGAAGAGTGATAATTTGACTTCTTCTTTGCCGATTTGGATGCCTTTAACTTCCTTTTGTTGTCTGATTGCTGAGGCTAGGACCTCTAGTACTATGTTGAATAGCAGTGGTGATAATGGACATCCCTGCCGTGTTCCTGACCTTAGCGGAAAAGCTTTCAGTTTTTCTTCATTGAGAATGATATTTGCGGTGGGTTTTTCATAGATGGCTTTGATGATATTGAGGTATGTGCCCTCTATCCCTACACTTTGAAGAGTTTTGATCAGGAAGGGATGCTGTACTTTGTCAAATGCTTTTTCAGCATCTATTGAGAGTATCATATGGTTCTTGTTCTTTCTTTTATTGATGTGTTGTATCACATTGACTGATTTGCGGATGTTGAACCAACCTTGCAGCCCTGGAATAAATCCCACTTGGTCGTGGTGAATAATCCTTTTAATGTACTGTTGAATCCTATTGGCTAGTATTTTGGTGAGTATTTTCGCATCTGTGTTCATCAAGGATATCGGTCTATAGCTCTCTTTTTTGGTGGGATCCTTGTCTGGTTTTGGGATCAAAACTCATAAAATGAGTTTGGAAGTTTTCCTTCCATTTCTATTTTTTGGAACAGTTTCAGGAGAATAGGAATTAGTTCTTCTTTAAATGTTTGGTAGAATTCCCCCGGGAAGCCGTCTGGCCCTGGGCTTTTGTTTGTTTGGAGATTTTTAATGACTGTTTCAATCTCCTTACTGGTTATGGGTCTGTTCAGGCTTTCTATTTCTTCCTGGTTCAGTTGTGGTAGTTTATATGTTTCTAGGAATGCATCCATTTCTTCCAGATTGTCAAATTTATTGGCGTAGGGTTGCTCATAGTATGTTTTTATAATAGTTTGTATTTCTTTGGTGTTAGTTGTGATCTCTCCTCTTTCATTCATGATTTTATTTATTTGGGTCCTTTCTCTTTTTTTTTTTGATACGTCGGGCCAGGGGTTTATCAATTTTATTAATTCTTTCAAAGAACCAGCTCCTACTTTCGTTGATTTGTTCTATTGTTTTTTTGGTTTCTATTTCATTGATTTCTGCTCTGATCTTTATGATTTCTCTTCTCCTGCTGGGCTTAGGGTTTCTTTCTTGTTCTTTCTCCAGCTCCTTTAGGTGTAGGGTTAGGTTGTGTACCTGAGACCTTTCTTGTTTCTTGAGAAAGGCTTGTACCACTATATATTTTCCTCTCAGGACTGCCTTTGTTGTGTCCCACAGATTTTGAACTGTTGTATTTTCATTATCATTTGTTTCCATGATTTTTTTCAATTCTTCTTTAATTTCCCGGTTGACCCATTCATTCTTTAGAAGGATACTGTTTAGTCTCCATGTATTTGGGTTCTTTCCAAACTTCCTTTTGTGGTTGAGTTCTAGCTTTAGAGCATTGTGGTCTGAAAATATGCAGGGAATGATCCCAATCTTTTGATACCGGTTGAGTCCTGATTTAGGACCGAGGATGTGATCTATTCTGGAGAATGTTCCATGTGCACTAGAGAAGAATGTGTATTCTGTTGCTTTGGGATGAAATGTTCTGAATATATCTGTGATGTCCATCTGGTCCAGTGTGTCGTTTAAGGCCTTTATTTCCTTGCTGATCTTTTGCTTGGATGACCTGTCCATTTCAGTGAGGGGAGTGTTAAAGTCCCCTACTATTATTGTATTATTGTTGATGTGTTTCTTTGATTTTGTTATTAATTGGTTTATATAGTTGGCTGCTCCCACGTTGGGGGCATAGATATTTAAAATTGTTAAATCTTTTTGTTGGACAGACCCTTTGAGTATGATATAGTGTCCTTCCTCATCTCTTATTATAGTCTTTGGCTTAAAATCTAATTGATCTGATATAAGGATTGCCACTCCTGCTTTTTTCTGATATCCATTAGCATGGTAAATTCTTTCCACCCCCTCACTTTAAATCTGGAGGTGTCTTCGGGCTTAAAATGAGTTTCTTGGAGGCAACATATAGATGGGTTTTGTGTTTTTATCCATTCTGATACCCTGTGTCTTTTGACAGGGGCATTTAGCCCATTAACATTCAGGGTAACTATTGAGATATATGAATTTAGTGCCATTGTATTGCCTGTAAGGTGACTGTTACTGTATATGGTCTCTGTTCCTTTCTGATATACCACTTGTAGGCTCTCTCTTTGCTTAGAGGACCCCTTTCAATATTTCCTGTAGAGCTGGTTTGGTATTTGCAAATTCTTTCAGTTGTTGTTTGTCCTGGAAGCTTTTAATCTCTCCTTCTATTTTCAATGATAGCCTAGCTGGATATAGTATTCTGGGCTGCATGTTTTTCTCGTTTAGTGCTCTAAAAATATCATGCCAGCTCTTTCTGGCCTGCCAGGTCTCTGTGGATAAGTCAGCTGCCAATCTAATATTTTTACCATTGTATGTTACAGACTTCTTTTCCCGGGCTGCATTCAGGATTTTCTCTTTGTCACTGAGACTTGTAAATTTTTAATTTTAAATTTTTTATTGGATTATGCTCCCTTAAACTCATCTGATACCATGAATAGAAAACCAAAGCAATCCACCAAACATTCTTTCATGATGTTGCCTTTAAACATGTTGTCTTTAAAAATTTTACACTGTAGTCTCACCTGTAGAGTAGATGAGCCTTGACTCAAAAGTATCATCATAGACTGTGGTGACACTTTTCTTGCTACCCGCCTGCAGTTCCTGCCATGGCAGGCTCTCCTGCTTCACGACTGTTTCCCGACAGCAAGGCCAACGGCTCCTTCTCTTCTCCCGGGGCAGTGTGCTGCACCTTCCCGAGACATGCTCCTGGGGAGTGAAGTGACAGTCGTGTCCCTTTCCTTAAGGTTCTTTCCACAGGCTCAACCACGCTTCTCTCTCAGGCAGAGGGGATGCCCAGGCAAAGAGGATTTCGCTCCACGCGGGTTTATTACACCATGCTGTGGAGACTAGCTCAGGCAAGCAGCAGCAGCATCCCACAGACCCGACTCTGATTTCCCAAAGAATGCTGTGCTCAGGCGGAATCGAGGACTAGGCCAGTGCTTTCTCCAAAGGAGAGGAGAGCCGACAGGATCTCGGCACACCGCCCGTGCACTAGGTTGAGGAGCAGTGACGGACTGTCCCCACTCCTTCCATGGACACCCCGTGCCTCCGCGAAGGCTTCCACCTCCTGGAGGAAGATGGCATCTCACTGCCTGTTCTTTCAGGGAGCTACTTCCGCGAGTTCAGTGTAGGCGCCTGGTGGCAAGCACATGTCTGCACCAGGGACAAGTGGCCAAGGAGCTGCTGTCCCCTTGGGCCCAGGGTCCCAGGACAGTCATGTCTTCTGCTCAGACTCCTTCCTCAGAGTGGAGCACGCGCCCCTGCCCTAGTCCCCTCGTGTCTCCTTCGCAAGCAGGCTTCCGTCTCTCCACACAGAGAGTGGGTGACATTTGTCTTACCACCGACCCGCTGTTCCTGACAGGTCCGGCTCTCCTACTTCACGACCGTTTCGAACAACAAGGCCAATGGCTCCTTCTCTTCCCCGGGGCAGCGTGCTGCATCTTCCCCAGACATGCTCCTGGAGATCGCAGTGACAGACGTGTCCCTTTCCTTAAGGCTCTTTCCAGAGTTGCAACAACGCTTCTCTCTCATGCAGAGGGGATGCCGAGGCAAAGAGGATTTCGCTCCATGCGGGTTTATTACACCGTGCTGTGGAGACTAGCTCAGGCAAGCAGCAGCAGCATCCCACAGACCCGACTCTGATTTCCCAAAGAATGCTGTGCTTTCCCAGAGGGGATGCCCGGGCAAAGAGTCTTTCGCTCTATGCGGGTTTCTCCCAACGTGCTGCGAATACTAGGCTAAGGCAACCACCAAGAGCAGCCCAGAGAAACGACTCTGATTTCCCAGCGACT
The DNA here is from genome assembly GCF_964662115.1 of Mustela nivalis. Taxonomy (NCBI): domain Eukaryota; kingdom Metazoa; phylum Chordata; class Mammalia; order Carnivora; family Mustelidae; genus Mustela; species Mustela nivalis. The sequence goes on from NC_139025.1 coordinate 143,116,183, forward strand.
GCTATGCTATCGCAGAGGTTTTCAGCTTGCTGTGAACCGCACTTCGCTGCTGCTTCCTCAGCAAGGCTTTGGGCGTTCGCTCTGTCGCATCAGGGATGAAGAGCTGCAGGAGAGCTGGTGCCTTTGTGCCTTGCTTCCCGGGGTCCATGTTTGCGTCCTGGGTTCACTGTGCCAAGCCGAAATAAAGAGATACAGTCACAATCCTGCAGTAGCATGCGTGGCCTAGGATGGCACTCTATGCACACTACCATCTCCCGGTGTAGGCAACGCTAGGCCTTTTTCTCTGGCGCTCAGGCAGCCTCGGGGACTAGGCCAGTGCCTTCCCCACAGGAGAGGAGAGGCAACAGGATCTTTCACACCGCCCATGCACTGGGATGGAGAGCAGTGAGGGAATGTCCCCACTCCTTCCCCGGACACCCCGTGCATCTGTGAACGCTTTCACATCTTGGAGGAAGACGGCATCTGACTGCCTGTTCTTTCAGGGAGCTACTTCTGCGAGTTCAGGGCAGGCGCCTGGTGGCAAGCACATGTCTGCACCTGGGACAGGTGGCCAAGGAGCTGCTGTCCCCTTGGGCCCAGGGGCCCAGGACAGGCATGCCTTCTGCCCAGACTCCTTCCTCAGAGTGGAGAAAGCGCTCCTGCCCTAGTTGTACCCTCGTGTCTCCTTCTCAGCCAGGTTTCCATCTCTCCGCACAGAGAGCGGATGACACTTGTCTTACCACCGACCTGCTGTTGCTGACAGGGCCGGCTCTCCTGCTTGCGACCGTTTCCGACAACAAGGCCAATGACTCCTTCATTTCCCCGGGGAAGCGTGCTGCACCTTCCTCAGACATGCTCCAGGGGAGTGCAGTGACAGACGTGTCCCTTTCCTTGAGGCTCTTCCCATAGGTGCAACCATGCTTCTCTCTCAGGCAGAGGGGATGCTGGGAAAAGACGATTTTGCTCCATGCGGGTTTATTACACCGTGCAAACAATAGACGCATCCCACAGACCCGACTCTGATTTCCCAAGGAATGCTGTGCTTTCACAGATGGGATGCCCAGGCAAAGAGGCTTTTTTTTTTTAATTAAAAATAAGATAAATAAAATAAAATAAAAAGTCTGGTGTTACTGTCCCATTTAGCTCCTTTTTTTTGAGTTGTATTTAAAGCAGCATGAGAGAACATGAGGCTCTCAAACTTAAAAAAAAAAAAGGAATAAATTGAGTTTTGTTAGGATTTAAGATCTTGTCTGCTAGTCAAAAACGTTGGCTTTGTTAACATGTGAAAATTAACAAAAGAGAATACTATAGAATTCTAATAATTTTTGTAGAAATTAAAAATTTCCTCCAACCCAATTACATAGAGACCCATTAAGTAAATTCATTCCAATGTCCCAAACCAACCTTTTCTAATAGAAATCATCTGTGTAAACAGGGTCAGCCCAAGGAATGTATAAATATTATTATTTTTTTCCTGTCTCTTCCACAGTCACATCTGGGTATATTAGTAGCAAGCCAATTATCTATCTTATAAGACATGATATCATAAGGAAGGGTATTCTGTCCATTTGGAATGACTGAAAATCATTGTAATTTTATCTTGGTGCAGTAACTTGATATGGCACAGTGTGGGTTATGAATATATATTTTTTTTACTGGGAAGAAGAGATTATAGAGATATTGGTTATCCAAGAGAGACTGACGGGTGTTGATAGTTGCCAGGTCAATATCCAACTACTTTTTCCTTTCATATCAGAAAGCACTGAGGGATTGACAACAAGGAAACTTAAAACAACATCAAATATTTTATTGTCTCTTTTCTAGTTAAATTGTAACCATATGACAAAGTATCAGTCTTACAAGATATCATTCTCTTTTACCTCTATCTTTCTGCCAGAAATGTGGGCTTAATAGTGAGAACTCCAACAGCAATTTTTGTACCCGTGAATAAAAAGCCATGAAAACCTCTAAGATAGTTCACTGGACTTTCTTAAGACTCTGAACCAACACCAGAAAACACTCTCTGTAGTCTTCTTGTTAAATGAAAAAATATGGTTAAACCACTTTTGACAGTCTGAAAGAGTACACCTCTGGTGCTCTGAAAGGGAAGAGAAAGGACACCCTGTTCTCCATATAAATTAAAGAAGAGAAATCTGTGCATTTAAGTGGGCCATATAAAATTTATCAAGCAATTATCTCCTAACTCCTTGCTATCCAAATTACCTGAGATGCTCTCCCTACTCCTTTATTCCACGTTACTGCCTTTTCCAGGATTCTGTATCACATCACAACATGTCTTCTGTTATTTCCTTCTTGCAAGCTAGTTTTGTTTTCTCCACCTAAAAAAATCAACAATCATTGTATATTTCAATTCCCATTTTCCTCAAATGCATTGATTCTTCTTATCTATTACTCTTTTCTCATACTCTGTGTCTTTGTCTTTATGGGGTTTGTACTTTGCTTTTCCCCATCCTTTACTGCCATTATATAATCAAATCTTATAACTTCTTAGAGAAAGTTAAAAATTCCTGCATAGCCACACGTGAACACAAAGTCACTGATTTTTAGCAAACCTATAAGATAGTCAGACATCCATTCAATTTCTTTTTTTTTAAAGATTTTTTTTATTTATTTGACAGAGAGAGATGACAAGCAGGCAGAGAGGCAGGCAGAGAGAGAGGAGGAAGCAGGCTCCCTGATGAGCAGAGAACCCAATTTGGGGCTTGATCCCAGGACCCTGGGATCATGACCTTAGCAGAAGACAGCAGCTTAACCCACTGAGCCACCCAGGCGTCCCTCCATTCAATTTCTTAACTGAGTCTCAAATGCATCCTGAGTTCTAACCTAAACCTAAGTTCTACTTCTTACACGTTGTTATATGACCAAATTCTTTCAGTTCAGTATTTTGTAACATTTAAATATTAATCAATTGATGCTTTGTCTGTGAATTTCTATGAAAATAATTTGAATACAGTAGATTTATTGTTATATTTATAGACTTATAATCAAAGTTTCATCAGTTGAAGTTTTAGGAAATTTAGGATATAGTGATTAACCTAAAATGATACTGCCTCAAATACCTCTGATATCAAGGCCCAACACCTGATTATAGCCACACCTGTAGTGGATAGTTCCATGGGAAATCACAGTTACTTAACACTGATAGCATCTCATGTTCTATCTCTCATTTTAGAATGTCTCCAACACAACCCAAATGTGTAGGAGAGTTAATGTCCTCTGAGGACAGCTCTCAGTGAAGTGGAAATAAGAACCATAGATAAAATTGCCAGTTTTCAGGTCTTTATAAGGACAACTTAAAGAAGTTTCTCAGGAACTTTCAGTAAAAGCAACCCTTCATTTTCTATCCACAACAATTATATCAACAATGTACCTTTTTGACAAAGTTGCTTCTTCACTGTCTCACTTTCCCATTCTTTTCTACCTTGGATAATCTCCCAGATAAACCAACAGTACTCAAATCCTTTGTCCTACTCTTTGCTCTCAGGATAAATGGAGCCAAAAGACTTAGATTAATATCAAGTTCTGAATGGGATCTTAGAGCTATTTCTGTCCAGATTTTCATAAACATAGGGACCTTTGAATTATCAGGCTATAAATAAGTTCCAAATGGAGGGGGCAAAAGCAAAAAGTAGAAATTTTTATGTTTGATTTTTAATCATGATTAATTGACTTTATTAATTATTAAAAATATTAACATTATAAAAGTGTGGATCTTTGTAAAACAATGTCATAATGTAAGAAATAAGTTGCATAGTCCTTTTGAGAATATTAAACCAAGTGTTCAGGTGCCATCTAATTTCTTGTTTATTCCAGAACTTTGGTGTGCATTATCTTGAGGAATAGGATTTTGAAGTCCGGACAGACTAACAGAAAACTGATCCAAATGTGTGTGTTTATATTCCTGCTTTTGTTGTAAAAATCAAAGTGTGATTGCTGGTTTAAAATGGTAAAACTAATAATGTTCATGGACTCTAATATAAATTTTCTAATTGTATGGGAAGAATCCAAGAAACTTCTAATTAGTTGATTTGCAAATCCTCAAAGAGCTACAGGATCAGGTAGTGGTATGTTCTGATTCAACAGCATCATAATGCAGCATTTTATATGTGTGGCTAATGGATATTTTCATGAATGTTTGCTAGCTAGTCAGCCAATACAGAGAAATATTAGGTAGGGTAATTACTCACAGTTGTGTTTAATAAAATGAGAGATTATTATCAAATGACACCAATAGTAATAATTCTATAGCAGGCTAAATAATTCAATGATAATTACAAGTATTCATCTAGCTTTCTTCCCTGACTTTGACTCTTCTCTCCTTTATCATAATGGGAATAGCAGATTGTCTGCAATGAATTGTGAAAACCCAGCAGTGACTTTGGCAGTGAAGGCCTCCCATCAACTTTGATAGGTTAAAATGATTCTGGTTGGTCTTGAGTAAATGTGTCAATTTTTTTTTTCTGTGTGTGTCATAAAAGAAAGAAGCAATAGTAAATTCTTGCTGTTATTCCATGGAGCCAATAAAATCATACTGCCAACAAGAGGCTGTTGACACCATAAGTATAGTTAACTGTCTTGAAATACTAGGCGTGGAAATAAAATTCCAATATTTCACATAAACTCTTTTTTTTAAAGAAAAAAACAAAACAACTATACTGCTTACATTTAGGGCCCTGCTGTTGTGTAACTATTTTTGAACATGTCTAATGTAAATGTGTATATATATATATTTTTTTCTGTGCAATAAATTCATTTAGAGATAAATTTGTATTGCAAATTATTTTGGGGGAGGCATGGTATTTGTGGCTAGTTTTACAAGCTAAAAGGACTAAAAGAAAGAAGAAAAACATTTTTTATTACAGCATATTTACATCTGTCCAAAGTACTTATTTACTATAACACTGACTAATGTATAATACTGTACACAAAGAAAGAAGTTAAATGAGTTATAATTCAGTCAGTGTATAGCTGGCCATTTTAAAACTTACCACTGAATCTTTCTGGTATGAAATGTGATATCCAGCAATCTGGTCCAGTTCATTACATCAGGTCATTTGTATGTTCTTATTACCATTTTGATAGCATAGCACATTTTATAACCCAGACATTTTACAATGGAACTATGATGCATATATTTTCAAAAGTATAGACATACATGAAGCTATGAGGTCAAAAAAGATGAATGTCCGTAGTACCATATTGACTCAACAAATAAAAGTATCCAAGGCTCTGAGTGAGATTTATGATTATTGTATAAGATTAGGCCAACATGTGGTTTTGATATAAATAATCTGTTCTTAAATTAGAATTACAATCGTTGAGTACAGTGTTGAAAATGGCAGATAGATTTTAGCTCTCTTTGCTCACTGAGGAAAATGGAAAAATGTTTAGCTTGGTCAGATTTTCACTTAACTTCTGAAAAATCTTACGTTTGAGAGAACCCTTCTGAAATAAGAATCCTTAAAGATATAACCCCTTTGGCACAAGTTTTCAAGAAACTTGTTTGATGTTGTAGACAATTATATGGCACACGTACTGTTCTAGATGTTTCATGCCAATATTATGTAAGCCATACCAAGGCTACATATTTATATAGAGATGTTCCTCAGCTTACAAGGGGGCTATGTACAGAGAAACACATAAAAAATTGAAAATGCATTTAATACCCCTATACTATCAAATATCATAGCTTACCTTAACCTTATTTAAACATACTCAGAACACTTACATTTGCCTGCATTTGGGCAAAATCATCTTAAGCAAAGCCTATTTTATAACAAAGTATCAAATATCACATGCAATTTATTAAATATTACACTAAATAAAGAAGAATGGTTATATATAGAATGGTTCTAAGTATATCAGGTGTTCACCCCTGTCATCTTCTAGCTGACTGGGAGCTGTGGCTCACTGCCCCTGCCCAGCATCACAAGACGGCACCATAACCACATGTCACTGGCCCATAGAAAGACCCAAATTCAAAATTCAAAGTACAGTTTCTACTGAATCACTTTCACTTTCACATTATTGCAAAATATATCATAAGTTGAATCATTGTAAATCAGGAGCCATCTTATTTGAAAGTTAAATCACAGTCACCCATATACACACAAAAGAAGGCCTTCATGTAGGGCCATCTATGGATCTCTAAACAACATAGCATGACATATCAACAGCAAAAAATGGAAGTGAAGGGGACAATTGCTTTGCGTCAGTACTCTGAGCAGTAACATACATGGCCTTACTCACCTAGCAGAACTCCAGTGCTAGCTGTCAGCAAGGAATTTTACAAATGTTTGCTGAACAGATTAAGCACTATTATTTTTAAATTAGTGTGCATGTCTTTTTTCTAAAGATATGTAAATTTATTCTATTGACTTATTACAAAACCCAATAATTTCCTCTTATTTAAGTGGCAGATAAATAGAATTCTTTTTAATTTAAATCAAATGGCTTTTTAGGGAAAATATACTGAAAATTCTGAAACTTGTATTGCTAATGAATCTTTTATTGGAATCCTTATCAAGTTGTATTTTTCGAGTTTTTCCTAAATAATCTTCAATGAATTGAAAATATTTTTTGGATTTTATTCAAGGCTATTAACACACAATTTCACTTTGTTAAATATAGTGCTACAGTTTCAACCAAAACGTTGTGTCTTTCTTTTTTTCCACTACCACATCCTCTATCTACTGACTGGATTCTCTCTCCAACTAGCACATATATACCATTGTCTATCTTTAGGATAAGTAAGGGTCATCTTTTGTCTTTATTCTATTCCTTGTTGAATTTTAATATAGTCACACCATAAGCATCAAATATTTCGTTTCCCTTTAAGTAGTAAACAGTGCACAACCAGAACATACCTTCAAAGCTATCAATATACTTACTCTGATATATTATTTTTGTATTTTTGTAAATTAAAATAATTAAATTATAGAACAAGAGTTTCAGGTGGTAGCTGTTGTAAGTTTTACCCAAACTGACTTTGTCACACTCGTTTTTGTCATCATATATGTCAAGTACTTTTCTCAGGTTTATTTTTAGAATATCCTTGTATAATGAATATTTACCCTGATATCTAGTATAAAAATCTTGCAATTTATTTTACAAACATTAAGATATTGAAAATCAATCTATTTCTTTAATTCACTGAAGACATTTTTGGCTTGTTTCCAGTACTTTATTACTGGTTAAAAAATGAATTTGAAGTGGTCTGAATTTCATTATCATATGGCACTTTCCCTTTGATGAATACAAAGACGATATTCTATATTAGCTATCTGAGAAGAATTTATTTTTTAAATTTTATTTATTTGTAAGAGAGAGAGTGAGAGAGAGCACAAGCAGGGGGAGCAGCAGGGTGAGGGAGAAGCAAACTTCCGGCTAAGCAGGGAATCTGTTGCAGAACTCAGTCCCAGGACCCTAAGATCCTGACCTGAGCTAAAGGCTCAGGCGTTTAACTGACTGAGCCACCCAGGTGTCCCAATCTGAGAAGAGTTCTGTATGTTATTCCTATTAATATGCAGTTTAAAATGTAGGTAATTAACATAATATTTTAGTGGCTATTACATAGATAGCACTATGTTCCAGGCAGAGAGTAAGATAGAAATATTAAATCAACCATATTCTATGCATTCTAAATGAAAATAATTAATCAATCATAATAAATCCTTCTATTTATGGAATATCAACTTATAAGCTTTCCTCCATATGAACAATGTCAAATACCAGAATAAAGGGTCATCTAATACAAATAAAGGATAGAATTAAAGAATTCTGGTAAGCCATTTAATTTTGAAAAATGGTGTTATATTGTTGCTGAGTTGTGGTTTTCAGTTACATAATATCTGATAAGTGCAGAAGTAACATGAGTGTTACATGAGATGAGAAATGGTATATAATTAAGATATTCTTAAAAGTAAAGATAAATACATATTTGTAAACATAGCATTATGGAGGAATAAAAATAAATAATAGCTACACACTCTAAAGTGAATAAATCTTGGAAAGTTAATAGAGAAGTAAAACAAGGACAGTGCAAAAAGTATGGTACATTTTTATGAAGTTCAAACAAATTCTGTTAAACCATAGATGGACTTAAAGATACTATTATGTATCAAATATTGTAAAAATTAAGCAAGGAAATAGCAAACATAAAATAACCAAAGCATACAAACTTGGGTAGATACAATAGGTGTGATCATGTTCTACTTCATAAAGAGTTGAGTTAATAGATAAATAAAAGTAACTAGACTTTTTAGAAGTTAATAAAACTTTGCCTGTTATTTCTTAGTAATATAAAATATATGGTTTTCTAACAAAAACGTTTATCTTAAAAATATTTAAAAATAAATTTCAGGCTACTCATAAGGTTATATTTACTTTTCCACTGAAGGAAAAGCTGGTTAGCTGGTTGTTGTAGTTGTAGTTGTTTGTTTGTTTTAGTATCCTCCTACTTTTTATTATTATAAGGTGGAATGAGGAATATTAGATTGAAAAGTGAATTATTTTATAGACAAAAATCATTACCTGATTCACCTCCTGGTACAGCAGATGGAACTCCTGAAAACATGCCCTTTTGCCTTACGGAAGAGTAACAGTTATGCTTACTTTTGAAACATACTTGGTGGTGGCCCTAAATAGTGACACCATAGTAAACATTTTGAATATTTGCAATTAATTTTTATAGTCATAGGGCTCCAAAGGCACTGCTGGTATCTTAGCAGGTATTTCAGTAAAGCTAAAAGTTGCCTGACTGATTAAAATATTAACAAGGCACAAAACATGGCAGAAGTATTGTCCTCAGATATTATTTTTTTCCATATGCTCCTGATTCCAGACATGACAAGTTATTATTTTTTATTTTTTTAATAAAAGATTTTATTTATTTATTTGACAGAGATTACAAGTAGGCAGAGTCAGGAAGAGAGAAGGGAGGAAGCAGGCTCCCTGCTGAGCTGAGAGACCGATGTGGGACTCAATCCCAGGATCCTGGGATCATGACCTGAGCTGAAGGCCAAGGCTTTAACCCACTGAGCCACCCAGGCACCCCCATGACAAGTTATTTTTGATAGATATATATATACAATGTATTTTCCAGTTATAAGAAAAATGATTCTGCTATTTTTAACCTTTTTTAAATTACATAATTTTTTAAATTAAAATTTTATTTTTTAATGTTTTACTTTTCAATATACTTCTTAGAATATAAAACCTATTCCATGTTGTAAGAAGTTTACCACTTAAAAAATGGTAATTTTCTCATTGTATCTTCCCCTCACATTGCTTTATTTTGAATAAAAAATTCACAATAAACATAACTGATGCTTTCCTTCTGATGGTCCCTCTGTTGGTCATATTGTATATGAGCCATGACAATTAGCTTTACAAAATTTATTAATGTTTGTTGATATGTTTTATCATAACTAATTTTCCCTTCCTTAGCTAGATTCCCCAGCTTTCAGACAGGTGGACACTTCAATAAACCATACCCAAGGGATGTATCAAGTACTTCTTAGACATTCTCTCAGATCCTTGAGGTCTCATTTTGCCTAGGGATTTGCAATAGGTTCTGCCAGAGGCACCACTGTGACAACTGATGTCCATGGTCTATATTTTGCTAAGCTCAAGAGGTCACTGCTTTCCAAGTTTATCTATACAATTAATGCATTCCAGCAAGTTCTTTTTTTTAATATTAACAAACTTATTTTAAAGTGTATATGGAGAGACAAAGACTCACAATAGTCAACATAATGTTGAAGAAGAACAAAGTGTGAGGACTGACTTTAAAGTTTACCAAAGCAATGGGGCGCCTGGGTGGCTCAGTGGGTTAAGCCTCTGCCTTCCGCTCAGGTCATGATCCCAGGGGCCTGGGATTGAGTCCCGCATTGGGCTCTCTGCTCAGCAGGGAGCCTTCTTCTCCTCATCTCTCCCTCTGTCTGTCTCTCTGCCTATTTGTGATCTCTCTCTCTGTCAAATAAATAAATAAATTTTTTTTAAAGTTTACCATAACGATAATTGTAAGCAAGATATTGTAATACCACAGAAAGAGTAGATTAAAGGAACAGAATATATTATCAATTATACTTTATATTAATTATAAAAGCAAAAGCAATACAAGAGAGCAAAATACAATCTTTTAAGCAAATGGTTCTGGAGTAATGGTGAAGCTAAAGGTAAAAATATAAAATAAAATAAAATAATAAAATAAAATAAATCCAAGCAGATATCATACACTCTTCTCAAAAATTAACTCAGATTGGATTATAAACCTAAACATGAAACATGTAGAAGGTAATATAGAAGAAAATTTAAATGACCTTGGTTTTGGCAATAACTTTAGCTACAAAAGCACAAGCACTGAATTTAAAAATGTCTACTCTGAAACACAACGGCAAAGCACAGACTGTGAGAAAAAATTTGCAAAATACACATCTGGCAAAGGACTGTTAATCAAAAATACAGAAAGACCCCTTAAAACTCAACAATGGGGGAAAAACCTGATTAAAAATGAGCCAAAGACCTTAGCAGATACCTCACAAAAGAAAATATTACAGATGGCAAATAAGCATATAAAAAGATGCTTCACATCATATATCATCAGGAAAATGCAAATTAAAACAAAAAAGAGACACCAGTACATACCCAGAATCCAGAACACTGACAACAGAACACTAAATGTTGGTGAGGATGTGGAGCAACAGAAATGTTCTTCCATGTCTATTGAGAATAAAGAATGGAAAACAACTTGGCAGTTTCTTACAAAACTAAACATATTCTTTCCAGATGATTCAGCAGTAGCAGTTCTTGGTATTTATCCAAAGAAGATGAAAACTATACCCACAAAAATGTCTATATAGTTTTATTCATAACTGACAAAAGATTGGAAGCAACCAAGATATCCTTCCATAGGTGAAAGGTCAAATAAAGTGTAGTACATGCAAACAATGGAATATTATTTAATGCTAGAGAAATGAATTACCAAGCCATGAAAAGACATGGATATAAATATTTAATAAATATTTGATATTAGGCTTCTATCAGTCTATCAATAGTATTAGTATATTTTAACAGTGAATGCTCAGCATTCATGAATTTACCTAATAAAATATTTTGGGTTCAATATTTTAAATACTTCAACCTTTATGATTATATTCCTAATAATTTTGAATTGGGGTAAATAAATCTTAATTTTTTGTAACTTGTTTCTTTTTGAACAAGCTCAATGAGATTTTAGAAAATAAAAATTTACAAAAAAAGTTTAGTTTATAATTGCCAAATAATTTAAAACTTTATCTTATATTCAAATACATATATTTTTCTAAATTGACTTATATGCTATTAAAACCAAAAACTTTTAGTTATACTAGATTTCATATCATGCAATCAATGCCAGAAAGCCATCTGGCAATGATTTGTCTTAAATAGAGTTAAGATGGATGTTATTACAATGCAAGATGGAAACAAAGATAGTATATCAATTGAGTGTTACATAACTTTTCTGTTTTGTATCAAGTTACTAATCTACAAAAGGCTTTTATCGGTGACAGACTTGGGAATTTAACAAAACTTTTAAACTAGCGTGTGTGACTCATTCCTAGAAAACAACACAATCAATAACACTTTATTTAGATTAAAACATGACTATTTCTCCATTTGAATAAAAAAGGTAGCAACCCCAATAAGTTTATTGAACATGAAAAGTTGAAATGCTATAATGCTCCTAAGGAATTAAATGATCCAGTCATTAATTACAAAAAAAGGATATAAATTACCAAATTGTTTGTATAATTGTAATGTACAACTGCCCATTATCGTACAATAGTGTAGGCTTATACAAGAACTATATAAAAGAACTCCACTTCTAAACTGTGGAAAATATGTTCCCTTTCCCCTATATACAACTATTAAGCCATTCATTTAGCTTTTAAAATATCCACTTAATACAGGCTCTTTACTCATTTGAACAGGCAGCAGGGATCTATTCTTATTGCTTACATCTGATGGATAGACTTCTAGTGTAAGAGGTAAAGCCCATAAAGGAGCCCAATAATAACAACAAAATACAGTTTTGTGAGCCCTTACAAACTGCCAGCTACCTTTCTGAGAATACTTCAATTAATAAGACATATAAAATACCTGACCACAAAGAGCTTACATTCTTTTGAAATATAATAGTAAAATAAACCAATAATAGAGGGGCACCTTGGTGGCTCAGACCATTGAGTGACTGCCTTTGGCTTGGGTCAAGATCTCAGGGTCCTGGGATGTAACTCCCCAGCAGGCTTTCTAGGCAGTGGGGTGTTTTCTTCTTCCTCTGTGCCCCCTCCCAATTCTCTCTCTCTGTGTCTCAAATAAGAAAATACACCAGTAATAGAATAATGATTGATTGTTGATGGTGATAAGTGTTACAAAGAAATACAGGAAAGGTAAAAGCCATTGGAGAATGCTGGGATGAAAGTTAATTTTATTTTGTGTTGGGTGGTTATATCTCATTTATGAGATGTTCTTTGCACAAAGACCCAGGAAGTGAAGGAGGGTGTTATACAAATATTAGAGAAAAAGATTGCTCTAGGCAGAGCAAGTAAGTATATAGACTTTGTGTGAACAGCTTGTCTGTTACTTTTGAGGAAAAGCAAGGAGGCCAATGAGGAGTTCATAGTGGTGGAGAGAGGAAGAAAGTATTGAATGCCTTCAGTTTTTATTTAATATAAGAGGGGAAGATACCAAAAGATTTTCAACAGCAGAATAAAATCATCTGACTTGATTTTTAGGTTAAGTTTCTGTACCAAAATAAATTTGCAGGGAGGAAGTAGTGCAGTATGTATGGAAGTGGGGTTATCAATCAAGTCAATAATTCGGGAACAGATGATGGTGATTTTAGCATGCTGGGTGGTTATAGGAGTGGTGAGGTATGGTTTTTATTTTGTGTATATTTTGATGGTGAATATTCTGGTGAACAGGATGGGGTATGTGCAGGACAGACAATATCAACATTTATTTTACCTGCACAAACAGAAGGGTGGAGTCTTCATTCCCTGATATGGAGATAACTCTGAGTTCAAATGTTCTTTCTGATTAATTGGCATAGTGATGATGAGGATTTAGTCAGACAGTGAAAGAGAACAGTAAGCATAGTGTTAAGCGGTAACATTTAACATAGTTTAAAGCGGTACATTTGATCATCAAAAAACATTGTGTTGTATCATCTGTTTATGCGAGTAAATAAATAAATAAAGCTTCCAGGGTTCTAATAGAGGTAAAGAAGACTACTATATGATCCAAAGGGGCACGTGCACTGAATATTTATAGCAGCAATGTCCACAATAGCCAAACTATGGAAAGAACCTAGATGTCCATCAACAAATAAATGATTATATATATATATATATATATATATATATATATATATATATATAATGGAATACTATGCAGCCATCAAAAGAAATGAAATCTTGCCATTTGCGATGACATGGATGGAACTAGAGGGTATTATGCTTAGCAAAATAAGTCAATCAGAGAAAGATACTATCATATGATCTCTCTGATATGAGGAAATGGAGGTGCAATGTGGGGGCTTTGGGGGACAGGAAAAGAGTAAATGAAACAAGATGGGATCAGGAGGGAGACAAACCATAAGAGACCCTTAATCTCACAAAACAAATTGAGAGTTGCCGGGGGGTGGGTGGGGAGGGTAGGGAGAGGGTGGTGGGGTTATGAACACTGGGGAGGGTATGTGCTGTGGTGAGTGCTGTGAAGTGTGTAAACCTGGCGATTCACAGACCTGTACCCATGGGGCTAATAATACGTTATATGTTAATTTAAAAAGAAGAAGAAGAAGACTAATATAAATCCAATGGTATTCAGTGAAGAGTGTGTAATCAGGCATATTTTATTGAAGTAACCAAGTAAAATGATGGTCGAAAATTGGAATAACATAAAACATAAAAATCAAATATTTTAAAATGAGATATGGGACAGTGTAGAAAATATAGTCAATGATATTATAATAGTGTTATATGGTAACAGATGGTGGCTATATATGTAGTAATCATAGAATAATGTATGGAGATATTGAAAACCTGAAACCAATGGAACACTGAATATCAACTATACTCAAATTTAAAAAAAATAGTAAAAATAAAACATTTTAATTTAAAAAGATAAAAAGAGGGACAAGAATTTGAAAATTGAATTTCAAAAAGAGTAAAGATGAGGCTAAAACATACTCTGAACCTTAAGGAAAACACCATTTTGAAAATTCTTCCCATTTTGAGAAAACCCAAATGAATCAATACCATAAAAGAACCCATTTTAACTGAGAGATGTAATGAATTCTCAAGAAATAATTTTATGACAGGATAATTATTCCCTATGAAATAGCATACAGAACACAGGGGAAACACCTGGAAGCCAAATAAATTATACTGAAAATAAGAATTAGGAAAAAGATAAATGATGAAAGATAAGAAAATTAGACCTGTGACAGAGACCTAGTGAAGGGAATTTTTAGCTTGTGGTTTAATGTTTTTGAGGATAATCTAGATTCATAACTGCCTTGAGACAGGCTGGTTGTAGACAGTTTAGGCAGACCCCTAATACAGGCCTACTTTGGGCAGGTGGTGTTGAAGGAGGCCATTGAGCTGGACAAAGACAAATCCAACCATTTGACTAAAGTGTCTGTGAAGATGTTGAAGTCAGATGCAACAGAGAAAGACCTGTCAAACCTAATCTCAGAAATGGAGATGATGAAGATGATTGGAAAGCACAAGGACACCATCAACTTGCTGGGTCCTGCACACAGGATGGTCCTTTGTACACTATCATGGAGTATGCCTCCAAAGACAACATACAGGAGTACCTGCAGGTCCAGAGGCCTCCTGACCTGGAATAATGTTACAATATCAGCCACAATGCAGCAGAGCAACTCTCCTCCAAGGACCTGGTATCCTGTGCCTATCAGGTAGCCTGAGGCATGGAGTACCTTGCCTCCAAGAAGTGCAACATGGTGAAGAGCTCAGACTTCAGCCTTGCCAGAGATATCACCACATCAATTACTATAAAAAGACAACCAACAGTGGTCTGCCTGTGAAGTGGATGGTCCCTAAGGCCATGTTTTATTTTTTATATATAGGATATATTTGTATTTTTAATATTCTAGTATTGCTGCCACGAAAAAATAAATCTTTAGAATGGTGGGGAAAACATAGATTGAAAAAATAAAGAAAACCAGTTACGGTTAGAGAGCTTTAAAATGTATCAGGGCTATAGAGTCACAGAGAATTTCTAAAAGCTGAAGAACTTGGGGAAGACTTCATGAAGACAGTATCTTATAAGTTGTACTTACATAAAGGAAAGTATTTTAATTGACAAGGAAGTAGTTTGAAAAAACAATTCTATTTTTTTCCAGGAGTAACAGAAAATGTATGATACTTGGACTTCATGAAATTATATTTATAACTGAGAACATTTGTTTATATTATATATAAAATATATGATATTTTACTTTAAATATTTACATTAGATACGCATTTCATTTTATTGTACAAGTATCTATTACATGTATATTATTCTAGTACATATTGTGTTGCATTTTTATTATTCAATTTGCATTATACTAGCAAATTATGGTAAAAAATAAAGCTGCCACCTGATTTCCTGAATAAATAAAATAAGCCAAATAAAACATAACACTTTCATGCTATCCAAAAAACTTATCTTTGAATTCTTGCTATTCTATTTTATCTTGCCTGGGAGCTGGTAATTTAGCTGATGCACTCAGAAACTAGGGAGATTGGGAGGGAAACAGACATTTCTGTTATCACAATCACAACTCTGGGTGACAACAAAATTGATTTGACCATTATCCCTTCCTCCACACCCAAAAATCATTGCAATAAATGACAGCTCTCCGTCAAGTAGCAGCTTAATTTAGTGTAGTTTCATTAACTTCTCATTTTATTTTATTATTTTTATGAAGTTTTTTCTTTTACTTTTAGTATATCTAATAGACAGTGTTCTATTAGTTTCAGGTGTAAAATAGAGTGATTCAAGAATTCTATATCTCATTAGTCAATCTCATCATGATAAATGTACTCAATCTCTTTCACCTGTTACACCCATCCTCCCACCGACCTTCCCTCCTATATGCTCTATTTTAAATGAGTAACTTCAGTTAACGGTTTTTTGTTTTGTTTTGTTTTTCCCTCACAGGAACATTTTTTACTTGAAGCATGCTTTCTGAAGCATGGTTCTAAAAAAGATATGTAAAATGTTCCATCTAAGAAAAATAGGATACACATTTTCTTCAAGCTTGCACGGAAGAATCCCCTAGCTAAATTACATAAAAAGAGACATAACTGGGACACCTGGGTGGCTCAGTTGGTTAAGCGTTGGCCTTAGGCTCAGGTCATGATCCCAGGATCCTGGAATTGAATCCCACTTTGGGCTCCTTGCTCAGTAGGGGACTAGCTCCCTCTTTCTGCTGTTTTTTTCTCTCTCTCTCTCTCTGACAAATTAAATAAAATCTTAAATAAAAAGAGGAACATAACACATACTACAAATGTAAGAAGATTGAAATCATACCAAGTATATTTTCTCTCTGCAATGGTACAAAACTACAGATCAACTAGTGACAGAATTGAAATATGCACCAATGTAACTTGGTAACAGAAATAAGCAATATATAAAAAGGAAATCAGCAGGATGGGGAGGTAAGTAACACAGGCAAAGGAGATGGTGAGAGAAATGCTACACTGACAAGAAACGAAGGACAATGCACATATTTTTATATCATTGGAACCTAAAGAGCAAGGCAGAGAGCCAGAAGCTGGAAAGCAAGAGCAGACCAAAATGGCATTTTTAATGGTTATAAAAACAGGAAGAGTTTATAGCTAGTAGTTATTGATGGAACAAACATGTCTCATATATTACTGTATTATTAGATCCACATCAAATAGATTTCAGAAAGAGATTCAAATATCCTTAAATAATGAACCACTCTTGTTTATGAAAATTTCCCCAATGGCAGGCCATACAAAGTAAATTCGATAGTAGATAAAGTAACACATACTGCTTAGAATATTCTCATAGTCTCTTTATTTTTAAAGTACTTATTGATATTTCAGGTAATGTATGAACAGAATAATGAGAGAGTACGAATATTTGTAAAACCAAAAACTCTTCCTTTTTTTTTCCAGTCAGTTTTACATCTCAATTATAGCGTTTTTAATTGGGGCTTCACATTTTTCTGCTCTTGTTAGGACTGTTATTAAGATAACAAGGTAAATGGGCACCTGGGTGGCTCAGTGGGTTAAAGCGTATGCTGTCGGCTCAGGTCCTGCGAGCAGAGAGCCCGCTTCCTCCTCTCTCTCTGCCTGCCTCTCTGCCTCCTTGTGATCTGTCAAATAAAGAACTAAGATCTTTAAAAAAATTAAAAAATACACTTAAGATAACAAGGTAAAAAATGCTTCAATAATTTTCTATATTTAAGGTATCTTCTCCTAAACCCCTATGGTTCATTTTGTTTTCAATTTTATAACCATAATTTAAAACCGATTCCTAAAATAAAAATTCTGTATGTTTGCACTTGGGCTTCAAGTTTGTTTACCTTTTGTTGAGTTTTTAAAATATTCGTATGCTTTCAGAATATAGGGTGCCAGCAAACTGTTACTATATCTACATATAGCTGTATATTTCCAGCTGTTTTATAAAGCTTATCTTTATTTTTCAATATGCACGTGAATGAATTCTTTATTCCAGTGAAATTCACATGCTTTCACAGAGCCCCTATAAACTCTAAAATGAAAAGAGTTTCTTGCTGTGGAGTAGAGACATAAGAATATGTTAACTGGGAGTTATTGTAAAGCTATTTTTTTCTAAGCAATATATTCTTGGCATAATTACCTTTGCTACATCAACCAGACAAACTTGGAATTTTGATCTTTATGAGAAAAATAAAATAAAACATTAATCTGTGTAAACTGGAAATGATAATAAAGCCAATTTTACCCTTATAAAAATATACTACAAT